>NC_080774.1:18765000-19365000 GCF_020826845.1 Diceros bicornis minor | reverse complement strand
TCAGTTGCCAGGCTGCAGAAAATCCAGTCACCAATCTATCTAGGCCCACAAGTTGCCTGAGGGCTTGTTGTTGGGTGGGGCCAGTCTCTAGGGTGGGCTGCCTGCCCTGGCTGAGCTGGATTAAATTGGGGCAGACCCTGGGCTAGCAGGCCCCAGGGAGAACTCCAATGGTGTCTGTGTCAGCACGCCCACACCAGGCCACAACAATGGCCGCCGCCAATGTCCCAGTCCCTGGAGAGGTCTCACCCCTCACCGAGATGCACTGAGGGCCTATTAGGTGAGTCTCTTTTCACCAAAGCACTGTGCACCTTTCTTTCTGGTGATTTTAGGATGCTTTCTGAAACGGGTGAGTTTGCCTGTGGGCCCTTTAAGAGCCAGTTTTAATTTCTTTGTGAATCAGATTTTCTGGGGGTACTCCCCAATGCTTTAGTAGCAGGCAAAGTCAGATATTATGCCACTCACCTCAGTGGTGCTGGGTCCACAAAATGCCCACAGCAGGGGCCCTCCCGGGCTCAGGGCCCCGCGCCTCTAGGGAGGGCTGCAGACCTGTGGGCTGCTCCCGGCGGCCGTGAGGCTGGCGGCTTGTGAAGGCGGCATTTTTTCTCTCCAGAAGGGAGTCTCTGCCTCTTCCACCTCAGTTAGGATTGTCCGTTGTTGCAGGAGTTCCTCTTATCCAGTTTTCAGTTCTGTCTCAGGGATAATTTTTCCACGAGTAGTTGTAAATTGGCTGCATCTGCGGGAGGAGGTGAGTTAGAGTCTGCCTACGCCGCCATCTTGACCTCTCTCTGTTTTTGCAATTCCTAATGCTAACACTTTCATTTGAACCCTCACTTGCACATAATAGAGTATGTTCCTTCCAAATTTCTTCTTTCCTTTCTCTCTTTCTGTGTCTGTTTTAAAAATCAGTGCTTAATTATAATCCATTAGCAAATTTCCATTTGAAGGAAGTTTTTATTTTTAATTTCCCTCTACACCAGAAATCTTGTTGATAAGAGAACGGGTTTAAAGTTACTCAGCCAAAACAATCTTTTTTTTTAAACTATTTTATTGAGGTCATATTGGTTTATAACATTGTGTAGATTTCAGGTGTACATTATTATATATCAGTTTCTATATAGATTGCATCGTGTTCACCACTGATAGTCTAGATTTTATCAGTCACCATATGTATTTGCCCCTTTACCCCTTTTGCCCTCCCCATCCTCTTCCCCTCTGGTAACCACAAATCTGTTCTCTTTATCCGTGTGTTTGTTTGTCTATCACATATGAGTGAAATCATACAGAGTTTTGTCTTTCTCTGTCTGGCTTATTTTGCTTAGCAAAATACCCTCAAGTTCTGTCTGTATTGTCGCAAATGGCACGGTTTGTCTTTTTTTTATGGCTCAGTAGTATTCCATTGTATATATATATATATACACCACATCTTCCTTACCCATTCTTCCATTGATGGGCACTTGGGTTGTTTGCACATCTTGGCCATTGTGAACAATGCTGCGATGAACATAGAGGTGCATAAATCTCTTTGAATTGTTGATTTTGTGTTCTTTGGATAAATACTCAGTAGTGCGATAGCTGGATCATATGGTATTTCTATTTTTAATTTTTTGAGAAGTCTCCATACCGTTTTCCATAGTGGCTGCACCAGTTTGCAAAACAATCTTAAGAAAAGCAAAGTTGGAGAACTCACACTTCCCAATTTCAATACTTACTACAAAGCTGCAGGAATCAAGACAGTGTGGTACTGGCATAAAGGTAGACATATAGATCAATGGAATAGAATTGAGAATCCAGAAGTTAACCCTCATATTTGTAGTCAGTTGACTTTCAACAAGGATGTCAAGACAATTCAACTGGGGAAAGAATCGTCTTTTTAACAAATATTTCTGGGACAGCTGAATATCCACCTGCCCCTTCCTCACACAAGACACAAAGTTAGCTAAAATATAACTAAAAAATTAACTCAAATAGACCTAAATATAAGAGTTAAAAGTATAAAATTCTTAGAAGGAAACATAGGAGTAAATCTTCTTGACTTTGTTAGCAAAACCTTATTAGATAAGCCACCAAAAGGACACGTGATGACAAAAGAAAAATGTAGATAAATGGGACTTCACCAAATTAAAAACTTTTGTTTTTTAAGTACACGGTCAAAAAAGTGAAAAGACAACTGACATAATGGGGGAAAATATTTGCAAATCACATATCTAGTAAATAACTTGTATCTAGATATATAAAGAACATGTACAACTCAATTAAAAGAGACCCAACTTTAAAAAATGGGCAAAGGATCTGAATAGACATTTCTCCAAAGAAAATATGCCAATGGCCAATAATCACATGAAAAGATGCACAACATCTTCAGCCATCAGGGAAATGCAAGTTAAAACCATCATGAAATACCACTTGATACCCACTAGAATGGTTAAAATGAAAAAGGCAGATATTAACAAGCGTTAGCAAGGATGTGGAAAAATTGGGACCAACCGTCCTACACTACTGATGTGAATGTAAAATGGTATGGCCTCTTTGCAAAATAGTCTGGCATTTCCTCAATGTGCTAAATATAAAGTTACCCTGTGACCCAGCATTTCCCCTCTTAGTTATATACCTAAGAGATATGAAAACATATGTCCACCAATATTGGTACATGAATGTCTATAACATCGTTATTCATAATAGCTCAAAAGTGTAAACAACCCATATGTTCATCAACTGGTAAATGGATAAACAAAAATATAGTATATCTATACAATGGAATATCATTTAGCAATAAAAAGGAATTAAGTACCAAAACATGCTACAGCATGGATGAACCTTGAAAACATTGTGCTAAGTGAAAGAAGCCAGTCAGGAAAGACCTCATATTGTATGATTTAATTTATGTAAAGTGTGACAGGTAGGCAAATGTGTAGGGACAGAAAGTAAACTAGTGGTTGCCTAAGGGCTGGGGGAGTTGGGTGAAAATGGCGAGTGACGCTCATGGTTATGGTGTTTCTTTTTTGGGTGATGAAAATATTCTAGAATTGATTGTGTTGATGGTTGCACAACTCTGTGAATATACTAAAAACCATTGGATTGTACACTTAAGTGGGTGAATTGTATGTTATGTGAATTAAACTTGATGAAGCTGATAGATCCTGCAATTACTTGTAGGATTTAAAACTCCTTATTTCTTGCATAGTTACATGCAGCAAATAAATCAGGAATAATACCATATATTGCGATTATTCCACAGGCACAACAACAGAACCTACAGAGTGGATGCTATTAATTGGGAGGAGACTCCTAAAGCTACGTTTAAAAAATCAGATGGCAAGAGAATCACCTTTGTAGAATATTACAAGCAGGTATGAAATTTTATTTCTTTAAATATATTTAAATCTTAAAATTTTTTCATACTATGTAGTTAAATATTTCTCTTAAGACATATATATATATATATATATATATATATATTTATATTCTCCCTTGGGGTATTATAGCTTGCCTTATGTCTATTATCCATGTATTTAAGTGCCTTGTGTATAGCATAATGTCACATTATTAGGATGCTCCAATATGGCCCCTCCTGTCAGTCATAGAAGTGGCTATGGTAGTTTTAAACACGTAGATGGATTGTTAGGCAGAAAAAAAATATGGTAAGACTTCAGATATGAAAACTTTACTTACGTAGAAGTTGCAGCCCTATAGAACTTAATTCAAAAGGAAGAAAAAAATGGCCAATTACTACCTGAAATGTTGTCAGTTATATGCTAAATCTCATAATTCATGGATTCCTCAATCTTTAATTTGAGTGTTCACAAAGACATAAGTAAACTTAGCTTAGCCAACTAAGATACACCAGTTGATCAGGTAGGTTTTCTAGCTTTGGCAGATGATAGAAAGATAATTAAAGGAATTGCAGATATTTGTAGCAAATGGAAAGAACTTAAAAATGGGTGGTTTTTAAAAAACAGCTTGTGTTTTTATACGAAAACCCAAAACATAGCTACTTGGAACCATTGAGGGTACACAGCCCTCTGACATCCCTTCAAGGGGATGGTTCTATTCTGACATTAACCTCATTTGTGCTTCATACATAGTGCTTGTTCATTCAATCCAAAAGGCAGTTAGTGAGTTCCTGTTATATATCTTGGGTAAACATTGGTAAGACGATTGAGTTCTCTGCTCTCAAGGAATTTGTGTTCTCATGGGAGGCAGAGAGATGGCAAACAGGAGGAAAACTATTCTGATAGTTGTAAGGGATATGCAGATAATTAAAATTGAGGGTTATTATGGAGAGTCTCTGGTGGCTACTTAGACTGGGTAGTCATGGAATCTTCTCTGAGAAGCTGAAATGTGAATGTCAGAAAGGAGCAAGCTGTGTGCAGATCCGGGAGAAGAGAAGAGACAGTGCAAAGGCACCATTTTCAGGATGGGCACGATGTATCCAGATCCCAAACGAGGCTAGTGGTTCTCTAGAGAAGTCAACTGGATTTTATTGTCAAATGGTATTATGTAGATGAATGAAGTGATGTACTGTTTCATTTTAAAGATTATTTTGTCTGATGTACAGAGAATGGGCTGTATGGGGGTAAAAATGGAGGCAGGGAGACCAACGAGGAGGTTATTAAATCGGTTGAGGTAAATGATGACGGTGGCCTGGATTAGAGGGGGAGAAGTAGTTGAAAATGGGCAGGACTTATTGATGGCTTGGTTGTGGTGGGTGATGGAGAGAGGTACCTGCAGCATAACCCTTTGGCTTTATCTGAGGAAGTGTGTGGATGATGACGTCATTTACTGCAATGGTGCACTCTATGGGAGGGGCTGGTTGGGGGAATGTTTGGGGATGAGATCGGCTCTGATGGAGTTGCAAGCTGAAATATCAGTAAGTTCATAAATCAAAGACTTATTTCTGGCTTGAATAAAGACTAATGAGAGTCAAGCAACTCTCCAGGAAGCTCTCTTCCATGGGATGACTCAGTGATCCAGTCTGTTACCATTTCGTGGCTCTACTATCTCAACAAGTGGACTCCAAGGTTTAAGTTGAGTTGGAGGAAAAAAGTGGAAGAAACACAATGGCTCTTAGGGCCCTTGGATTGGAAGTGATAGGCTGGTGCACCACTTCCACTCGCACTTCTATTTGTCAAAATTCAGTCCTGCAGGCTGACCCTGGCTAAGTAAAAGCTAAGAAGAAGGCTCTCCTCTTTCGTGTAGAGCGAGGTAGAACCGATGTGGGGAGTTCACAGCATTTTCTCTGCCCAAAGGGGCAAATAAAGCATGCTGTTTTGGCATGTCAATGAATCTGGAGTTCCAGGGGGATAGGAAGCCTGGAGATTTAGTTCTGGGAGTCATTAGCAATTCTCTGGTCCTTGGATTTTGATCTGCAGTCACCTGGGCGGAGTATGCAGATAAACAAGAGAATAAAGTATTTCAAAAAAGAGGAAGGATATGCATCTCCATAGAATAATGAGGTTAAATAAGACTGTATACATATGTCCAAGCTCACCAAGTTATATGCATTAATTATGTGCAGATTTTTGCATACCAATTGTACCCCAATGAGGCTGGAGGAAAAAAGATATACCGTGAAGAGAGTGTTGGGTTTGATAGCATGGAGTTCATCGCCAAGAACAAATTGTGTAATGGTGGGAATCAAAGTCCAAGTGGAAGGCACTGAATAAAAAAATGTAGCAATATTTGCTACAAAAGAAGAGAGGAGAAATGGTATAGTAGATGGAAGATGGTTTTTTAAAATTAGACAATAATATGTTTTTATCTCAATGGAAATCATCCAGTAGAGAGCGAGAAGCTGATAATATAGAATGTAAGAGAGACAAGAGCTGATAATAGGAACAAAATCCCTGAAGGTGAGAAAAGGTTAGAATCCAGAGCTCAGGTAGAGGGACTGACTTTTCTCTGGAGCAGGACATACCCTCCACAGAAATCAGGGCAAGCAGAGCCTATGTATACAAGGAGGAAAGCAAATGGTGGGCAGAATGTTAGTGGATTCCTGTCTGAATCTTCATATCTCTCATTGAAGTAGGAAGCAAGACCGTTGGCTGTGTTGGTTGGGGCTGTGTGTTTGAGAAGAGATGAGAAAGTATGAGATGTTGGTTTTTGAATGGGTAAGGAACATAGCTAGGGAATTTGAATAGAGTGCCCTTTTAGATTGTGGCAAAGACTAACTGTAGAAGCAATCAGCAGGGTTCAGTTGTTGGTTATGTGCACAGAACAGACAGCTGGGTTTTACCACGGTTAGAGCTTGCCAACATAGTATGATGAAGGCATAACATAGTGAAGGAGTCAATGGCATTTATGAGGGAGTGATCGTGAGGCTGTGGAATGTAAGATGGGGAAGTGACGGTGATGAGGATATGAGGGAGATAAAGACCTCCTTCCTCCTAAATTACATGTGCCGATTCCTCTGCCTAGGCTGATATTTGCTTGTTCGTCCTACAAATTTCATCTCAAAGGTCATTGATTAAGAAGAGCCATTCTGGATATCCCAACAACAGCCCCCCCCCCCACAACACACACCATCCTGTAACCTCAGGCCTCTGTGAGGTCACCCTATTCTGTTATGCATTTGTATTTCATAACATTTATCCCAAGTTGTAATTATATATTTGGGTGATAATTTTGTTAATCTCTCCCCTCCCAATAGACTGTGAGTTTCATGGGGACAGGACAGTGTTGGTTTTGCTCTTTGTAATATCTCTTGTGTCTTATATCCCAACTGGCACATATAGGTTGTAATAGTTAATTCATGCCTGTCATCAGAGTGGTGGGTTTAGGAATAATTTGAGAGAGAATTTGATGCGTTAAGGCAAGCTACCTTTTTGGCATATGTTGGTAGTTTGGGATGTAAATGAAATATAAGGAAATGTTCTCAGCAGATTTACTTGAGTAAAACAGATGGGCTGAAATATTTGAAATGACTAGGGTAGTCTCGGGATGCCGTGGTGGGAACTCAGTCTAATAAGAGATGACAATTTAGTTTTAGTGTTGTCATGAGATCTGGAAAAAATCACTGAATTCATAGATGAGCCATTGGAAGGGAATTACAATGGCTTTCAAAAGAAGTTTAATAATAATGCAAATAGGAACAACAGAACTGATTTTTAGATGCAGAAGTAGGTGTTACAAAAGATCCTTCTAGGATATTTCATAAAAGCTATAAGAGATAGGAAGTGTGATTTCTAAACTTCTCTACGGAAAGATTAACACCTCCAAAGCTTTGATAAATTGGGTGGTAGGAGTGGTTGATGAGGCCTCATATGATGCCACGATTCTACATGCATGTATATCCAGGGGAATGGGGGTGAATCCCAGCTGCCTTTCAAATAGCTACAGACCACTTGAAGGAAAAAAAATGTGTCATCTGCAATAACTTCATGGGAATTGAAAGGAGTAGCCCAGCCCAAGAAGAAAAGAGCTGTGAACACTGGATTTGAAGTCTTCTTGTCTAAGGTTGGAACTCCTTTGAGGTTCCCAAGATGTTTAAAAGACAGTTGATACCAGGATTCATGTGGCTAAACTATTGGCGAGGACCTTGCTAATAAGCAGCATAGGAGGATCTATGAAGGAACCAGTTTGTGGTGGAGGGTAAAGGCACTTTGTTGTACAAGAATTACAGCATAGGGGTTGGAACTTCTGCATATGATGTCTTTGAAAAATGCCTTTTTCCACTGGAAGCAGGGGCTAAGAGCTTAGGGAAAACAGCAGGAGGAGGATGAGAATAGATCTGAAATTGCAGCTTTAGAAAGTGGCTAGGTCTTATTGTCCCCCATTAGTCTGGGAATCCAGTGACTCCAATTTAACATTTGTGGGAGTCCTTCTTTCCTTGGCCATGTATGTTTATAGGCAAAAAGATGTGGGGGCAGCCCCAGTGGCCTAGTGGTGAAGTTTGGCGTGCTCTGCTTTGGTGGCCCAGGTTCAGTTCCTGGACCCGGACCTACATCACTCATCAGTGGCCATGCTGTGGCCGTGACCCACATACAAAATAGAGGAAGATTGGCAACAGATGTTAGCTTAGGGCAAATCTCCCTCAGCTGGGGGAGGGGTGGGTGGGATGTGGTCCCTGGGACATCTAAATTAAGAGAATATTAAGAGTATTTTAATGTGCTTTTAAGCTTGGGGAAGCAATATTGCCAGCACACCCCTGGGCCTCCATTTATGATCCAAAAATGCACATTTGTGCCTCCTTATGCGTTGTTACTAAGGTTTTGCTGGTAATCATGCCAATGTTCCTTCTTGCTTCTGTTGAGCAGCAATATGACACACAGGTCACTGACCTAACTCAGCCACTTTTGATCAGCAAGGGAAAATGGAAAAAGAGCCAACAGGACACACCCCATGAACCTGTGCTGCTGGTTCCTGAGCTCTGCAGCCTGACAGGTAGGGTGGATTTATGCCATCTTCACAGAAGACAACGCCTCTTTAACATCACAGATGTTATGATGTGGAAGTGCGGGATTTTCACAACACTCCATATGACCCAGAGCCGCGTCCTCTCTGTGCGTTATTCCTCTTCCAGATACAGCAGTTAAGTCTTTTCTAGTAGAAGGCTATTCTTGCTTGTTCAGCTATGTCTTTTGGATTTCTGTTCAAGGTCTAACAGATGCAATGCGTCAAGACTACAGGGTGATGAGAGACTTGGCTGTTCACATGAGGTTGGATCCAGAAAAAAGGCAGCACGAATTGCAAAAATTCATGAATACTGTACAAAAGTAAGTGCTACTTTTCTGGCTCTGTGTATGTGAACTGAATTTGAGACCTGTGCAGATAGATCCATCCCTTGGCATCTCAGATTCTTCAATTAAAAAATGACAGTTGGGAAGAAAATGAGATTTGGGGGGACAATTCTATTTTTTCTGTCATTGCAGTGGTAGGGGAGGCCTAGAGGGAGAAGAATGAAATGGAAAGACTCTAGTGCCCACACAAATGTGAGAGCAAAGACAAGGTTATTTCAGAGTTTTAGGGAGTTTGTCTGTAGCATCCTAACTGAGGACAAGCAATAAGGAAACTTACATGAGAGGAAACTTGCCCTGTGTTTTGCAAATGAATAGTTGTTTTCACTTATTTTCTTTGGTTTGATCACATGGAAATATTTTAACTTTTAGAGATAAGTCTGCACAAAAGGAGCTTCAACTCTGGGATTTGACATTTGATACCAACTTTTTGTCCTTCTCAGGAAGACTTTTGAAAGAAGTCAGAATTTTCCAAGGAAGAAGAATGGTAAGACAGTTTCAAAACTGTCAGGTCCTAGTGGGGTCAAATGCATAATAACACAAAGGGGAACTAACTTAGTCATGTCAATAACTGTAGCTACTCTCTCTTCTCAGTGTCCTTGTTCTTTATATGGGAGAACAAGCAAATATTCAAAAAGAATGCATGGAAAGTTCTTGGCATACAGTAAATTCTGTCCCATATCTTTGTCTATTAGTATTGTGGACATTTTCTCATGGCAAAATGATCTTCCAAATGTACCCTTAAGGGTCAAATACCTAAAATCAAAATGATCCAGAGTAACCCATGATAGAATTCCAGTGTTACTAACCTATATCTTCAGGAAAAATATCTAGTTCAGTCATGATTAAAGTTTAAAATTGTAATATTTCAACAGGAAATAGCACAGATTTACATTGGAAAGGATCTTAGGTGATTTTTTTTTTAATGAGGTTTTATACCATGTCTTGGAATTCTTTTCCAGTTTAACTCCCATCCACTATTTGCAGAATGGTCAAAAGAAACAAGAAAGGGACCCTTACTTAAGGTGAAGTCACTAGATCATTGGCTAATACTTTATACTAAGAGAAATTACGGAGCAGCCTCTTCATTAATGCAGTGTCTACGGAAAGTCACACCCACCATGGGCATAGCGATGAGAGATGCAAAAATGTAAGTAGAGCAGAAATTACTTCCGATTTAAAATCAGTTGTTAGCGATCTGAAAGTGGAATAACTGAAAATATTAAATTGTAGAAATCAGTCACTTTATCAAAACTCTGAAAGTTTGTAAACAAAAAAAGAAGTCTAATCTCCAGTCAATAGATATTAAAATCGACTTTTGTGATATATGGTTTGTGGCTATTAGGATACGTGTTGAGGAAGACATGTGAATTGGCAACTTGATATGAGTGGATGGGGGGGTATTAAGAACTAGTTCCAAGACGTTTTTCCAAAATATGAACTTTTTTTGTTTTAAAAACAAAATTGCAACTGAAATGCCCATCTTGGCATTTTATCTTGACTTGTTTTATATCAGGTTTCATAGACTGTATAAAATGTTATGTTTCACTGTACATTACCTTTTGAATATAGATGATATGCTTATTTTCTAGGCTTGAAGTAAATGATACAGTCAAATCCTATATAAATGTCTTAGAAAAACACGCTTCCTCAAAAACACAGATGGTAAGTCTATTTGATATGTGCACAATCTTTAGTGATTGTTCTAAAACTGCATTTGTGTGTATCTTAGAATTTGGAATGTTGCCACTGGTCTCCTAAACTAGCCAACAAATACAAATTTACCCCTATCATGGAGCTGAATACAGACTTTTGGGTTTTAGGTACTACTTAATATCACCTTGTTATGCTAATTCTTTCAGGCTTGAGGACTTGGAATTATTTTTTTTTTAAAGTCTCATAAACTGAAACACCATACAAATGTAAAGTAATACGGATTATGGTAATCATCGCATTCATCATTTCTCTCAGAGTTGTAACCTGCAAAATCTCTGATCTGTCTCTTTCAGCACATGTTCTTCCCTTCGCTCGGTATTTTTCTTAGGATTTTTCCTTTCATTTCTCCCATCTAATGTCTTAGACTAAATTGTCGTTATGTTGTATCTGAATTACTAAAGCGACTTACTTTTTCTTCTTTCTTTGGATTCTTTCTCCTAATTCATCTTGCATTCTTCCCTTCTTCCTCCGGGATGATCTTTAAAAGGATCTTTGTTTCTTGATCATGAAACCAGGATGTTTCTCCTATTGTCTTTTACATAAAGGCTAGACTTTTCTTGCTTTTTAGTTTCCACTAAGGAGCCTTTTAGGCTGCTCTGAAGGATACTTTGTATGAGCCATACTCCATCTCAAATGAAACATCTTACTTTTGAAAGCCTATTGTACTTAAATTTTGTGTCTTGCTTCCTGTTACTTTATTGAGTACTATGTTTCATTCTTCTCCGGTGTTGCGGCCTTAAATGCTCAGCTAGATCAGGGAAGTATCCATTGGGAATCAGCAAAGCATCACGTTATAGTATGTTAGAATCCGAGTTGAAGGAGCCTTGGTAATTGTTTGAATCCCAACTCATTCTCATAAAAGGAATCTCTTTGCTCATTTAGCATCTGCCTGAAAAGCTAAAGATTGCCTTTTTAATTGTGGGAATTTCTTGAAAAAAAGAAGACCTTTATCTCTTGGGTGGGAACTTGTCTCCCTTTTACTCATTTATCCTAGTTTTGCTTTTTGGAACAATATCTTCTTTTACCCTTAAATATTTTGTCAGATGGTGGTGGTGTTATGTCACATGGTGGAGGGAGCATGCCTACAATCTTCTTATGCACCCCAAACAACTGGGAATGACCAATAAAATAGGGACTGAAAATTATGTGCAAAATTGTCTTTAAGTACAAATGGAAATCTCCACAGATTTTCACAGAGGGGGATTCATGTATGTAAGTAGGGGTGAAGCAATGTGGCTCACAAATTTCAAAGGCTGTGTGGCATTGGTGGGAGACCAGAACCAGGCTGTATAAGATAATCCATTGAATGTGATAAGAAGACATCAAGCCACATTTATATGATATCTAAAATAAAATGTTAACTTCACTAATATGTAATCCAAACTGATGGTAACACTACCAGTAATTCATAAGTACTCATATAGTTTGGGAATATATTTTCCTTATGGTGTATGCAGACAACAGCTTGTAGATGACTATTTTAAACACGTCATGATGAGATAGCACAAGTGTTTGAATAATAAAGAATTAAAATCCTATAAATGTATGAGTTAGAGGAGTAAGGCAGAAGTAGAAGAAATAAAAATATATTCAAGCTATAGGTTTTGTTTTGTCTTTTTTTTTTTTTTACAGAAAGGAAAACAAATCTAGTATTGTGTTAATAGTTTAAGGCTAAAAAGAATAAAAAATGAAATACAGTCATCTCACAAATAATATTAATTCCTGAAAATCAGACATTTGCAGTAAAAATGCCAACTGGGAACGTGGTCCCCATTATTTTAAATAGAGAATCTCAGTTTTTCTTTTTTAAATAATGATTACACATCAATCCAATCCAAAACTTCCAATTTATGTTTTCCTGAATATTTAAAACTTTTATTTCTTTTAACTTTATATTTTAATATAATTTCAGACTTATAGGAAGAGTTGCAAAGATAGTATAAATCTATCTATAACCATCATCAAGATTTCCCAAATATTAAATTTTACTACATTCATATAATCATTCTCTTTCTTCTTTCCATCTATCTAGCTACGTATCTATATATATCTATCTGCATAATTATTCTTTCCCTCTCCTTATATATGTGTGTCCATATGTACATATATATGTGTGCCATTATTCACAATAGTTATAGTGTGTGTATTTTCCTGAGCCATTTATCTAATCTATACACCTAATTCAAATTCTACCAATCATCTCCTTTATAACAAAATAAACTATTTGTCTGCTCAATCTAGGGTCACCTAAGGCATCTAATAGACACTTTTTTAAGTCTTTTAATCTGGAAAATTTCTTCAGTCTTTCTTTGTGTTTTATGACCTTGACATTTTGGAAGTGCTCTGGCCAATTATTTCATAGAACAATCCTCACTATGGGTTTGCCCGTTCCCTCATGGTTAGATTCAGGTCACACATTCTTGCAGAATACCACAAAAGTAATGCCATGTTCTCAGTCCATCATATCCGGAAGCACATGATGTTGATTTAACTGGTGATTTTAGGTTTGATCATTTGATTAAGGCGAGGTCTGGTAGGTTTCACCATTTTAAAGTTACTGTTTTTTCCCCTTTGTAATTGATAAATTTATAGTGGGAAGACACTTTGAGACATGCAATTTTCCTGTTTCTCATTGAAGTTTCACTCATTGAAGTTTCACTCACTAATTTTAGCATCCATTGATGATTCTAGCCTGAAATAGTTATTATTATGGTGCTCACTAAGTGGTGATTTTTATGCTTTCAACATTGCTTCTATGTTTATTAGTTGGTATTCTATTGTAAGGAAGACATTTTAATTCTTCTCTATTTATGTACTTATGTAAACATGGACTCATGGATTCTTATTTAATGGATTATTATCTTTTACTGTCATTTGATGCTCACTTTGTCTCCTTCACACTCATTGTCCTGCAAATACAACTACTACCCTAACTTCTATCACCATAGTTTAGTGTTGCCTGTTTTTGAACTTTACCTAAAAAGAGTCATACATTACATAGTCTTTTGCATCTGTTTTCTTTTGCTCAACCTTCAGGTTCATCTTTGTTGAGTATAGCTGTAGTTTATTTGTTCTCTTGTTCTATATAGTGTCCCATTGTTTTTAACTTAATTCACTCTATTGATGAACATTTGGGATGTTTCTAGTTTTGCTATTACTTATAGTACTGTATGGATACTTTTGTACGTGTCTTTTGTGCACATATATATGTATTTCTGTTGGGGATTTACCTGGGAGTGGAATGTTCCATGTCATTAGATGCTACTAATAAGTTTCCCAAAATAGTTGTTCCAATGTACACATCCTCCATCAGCCTGAGCTTTCCTGTAGCTTCCTGTCTTCCTTAACACTTAGTGTTATAAATCTAATCTCATTAGTTTTGAGTGCTAGACACTCAATTTAACTCAAGTACCCTTTCCTTGGCAGAATCTGATCTTCAGTTTCTGTCTTTCTCCCTCTCTGAGGCTGTCAGTCTTTTCATAGCCTCCTAGCTTTTCAGCCGTGTCTACCAAGATGGGCGGACCGTGGGAGAATGCAGCCTCAATTGCTGGGATCATTTCTCAGGGTCCCTACTTCTCTCCTGTCTCAACCCTATAATTCTTTATTGCCTTGTTAAACTGGCTGAGCCTTAAACAGGCATGCCCCCATATTTTCATCAGCCCGAATAGCTCTTCTCAGGAGGAGACAGGCCCGTGCTATTCTGGAAGCTGACATTTTAGGAGGCAATGGTAGCTGACCACTGTCAGGAAACTCAGAGATCAGCAGATAAAAAAAATTAGAATCTAGAAGATTTTAAACTCGTATTTAAAAGCTTGACCTGCTAAACTACTAATACATACATATATATATATGTATATATGTATGTATATATATATGTATGTGTATATATATATGTATGTGTATATATATGTATGCGTATATATATGTATGTGTATATATATATGTATGTATGTGTATATATATGTATGTATGTATATGTGTATATATATATAGAGAGAGAGAGAGAGAGGTGTGTGTGTGTGTGTGTGTGTGTGTGTGTAATCTGTACCTAAAAGATTAGGTGCTTTTTTAAAGCATATCTGTCATTTTGTTTTGTCTTTGTCTTTAACTGATCACAATGGGCTTGGAGAAATCCTAGGCAAATAGTGAAGAATCAGTATCCTATCGACCACACACATTGATCACGGTACATTATAATTAGAAATCATTAAAAGGGATAATTAGGCACACGTGTGTGGTGATGGATTGTAATTAGCATTTAGGTGGTGAACATGAGAACATGATCTAATCCATGCAAAAATAGAAGTATAATGATGTACACCTGAAATTTATACAATGTTATAAACCAATGTTACTGCAATAAACAAAAACAAAACAAAACAAAAACACCTGTGTGAAACAGCAAACTGATAATGAGGGCACCCACAGCCCTTAATGGATGCGCTGGGAATGAAGTCTGAATTTTAACGCACAAGAACAGAGTAAACCAAAATAAAGTAGAATGAAACAAAAAATACAAAGCAGAAACTAAGTAGAGAACAGCCCACAAATCTAAAGCTGAAAATATTAAAGTTTGATATTGTCAAGAGTGAAGGAAAAGGTAAGGCTTAAAACATTAGGAACAAGTAGCATTCATTATTACAGACTCGCTAGAGGTTAAAGAAATATTACGAGAACACCATAGACTAGGGTGTGCCAGTAAATTTAAAAATTTGAAATATAGTTTTTAAAAATATATTAAATGCTAACTGGTTAGTTTGCTGAATTATAGGGGAAAATATTTCTCTTAAACAATGAAGGTAATGCATTTAATAAAATTCCACACCCTTTCAGGGGAAAAGAGAAACTCAATCTAGCGTGAGAAAAGACTTTCGCTAATCTGATCAAGGATGTTTGCCAAAAACTTCCTACAAACATCATCATGTCAAAAATAATATATTCTTGGGGCCGGCCCGGTGACGCAAGCAGTTAAATGCGTGCGCTCCGCTGCGGTGGTCCGGGGTTTGCTGGTTCGGATCCTGGGCGCGCACCGATGCACCGCTTGTCAGCCCATGCTGTGGCGGCGTGCCATATAAAGTGGAGGGAGATGGGCACGGATGTTAGCCCAGGGCCAGTCTTCCTCAGCAAAAAGAGGAGGATTGGCAGGTGTTAGCTCAGGGCTGATCTCCTCACACACACACACAAAGTATAATAATATATTGTTGATTTTCCCATTATAGCCAGAAATAAGTCAAGCAGTAACCTCTCTTCCTAACCCCCAGCTCCTACCAGGGGTCCTAGGGGATGTTTGAAACCTTGCTCTGCTGTTTGTAAATCAGACAGTTTCCATAACTTCCAAGCTTGTTTGCTCAGGGGTAAAATGGCGAGTATAGTGTTTATCTCAGTAGGTTGTTGATGAAAGAATTAACTGAGTCAAGGAAAATGCTTGGCAAATGCCTCACACATTGTGATCGTCCTGTAAATGGTGATTGCCCTGATTATAGTATATTTCAGTCTACGTTTTTAATCCATCCTTGTCAACTTCATGATAAACTCCTGGAAATTGAATAACTAGGACCAAAGGATTTTGCAAGTTTGAGTGATTGATGCATAATGACAAATGCCTGTCCTACGGCCAGTTTCTTCCACACTCACCCTCAAATTGTGGAATGTGATTCTAGACCCTTCACCCTCATGGATTCAGCTATTTATTTAATAAACAGACTCTATTTTGTCAGTGCCCCCCCCAAATAGCTTCCTTGATGTGGTGTCCCTTTCTCACAACACTGTGTTATTGCATCTTGGGGAATTTCATGTTTTCTTTCTTTCAAGGTTCTTTGTGTGCTGTCAAGTGACAGGAAAGACATGTATGATGGCATAAAAAAATTCCTGTGTGTCAATTACCCCATTCCAAGCCAATGTGTGGTGGCACGGACCTTAGACAAACCCCAGACGCTGATGACCATTGCCACAAAGATTGCCCAGCAGATGAATTGCAAGATGGGAGGAGCCCTCTGGAAGGTGGAAACAGGAGTATGTTGGATTTTGTTGCCTTTTCTTTATTTCATTTGTGTTTAGTGGAATTTAAGATTCTATTTAACTATTTTAAAAATGTAATTGTTAAATTGTGCTTGTATTCTGTCCTAACTCAATTCACTACCTTTTTAAAACTTTCAGTTGCAGAATACAATGTTCATTGGTATTGATTGTTTCCATGATATTGTAAATCGACAGAAGTCAATTGCAGGATTTGTGTCAAGCATCAACAATGAGTTAACGCAGTGAGTAGACTTTGGAAGACATTGGTTGCTGGGTAGCTATCTGCACACTGAATAGGAGAGGTGGACCTCACTGATATTTGTTGACGTTTTTGTAACATATTCAATTTCTAGTTAAAATTTTAATTTTAAAAAGCTTACCCCTTAGCTAATAGTCAACTGCCATGTTCTAGAAAGATAGATTCTTTTTTTTTAAAATTTCTTTTCTTGAGTTCATCTTGGTTTATAACCTTATGTAAATTTCCGGTGTACATCATATTTTGGCTTCTGTATAGACTGCATCGTGTTCATCACACAAAGTCTAGAAAACTCTCTGCTTTTAAAAGTCCTCATGAGATTAGATGAGGCTCTACTAAAGTCAACTGTCATATAACATAATCACAGAGGTGATAGCTCACTACGGTCACAGCTTCCAGGGATCAGGACAGGGAGAATTCTGCTACCACGGGCTCTGATCAGTGAGTCTCTGCATGAGGATCATTGACACGTGGGAAGCACTTAGGACATACTTGGGTGGAGACAGACATGGGAACGCAACCAGTGGCCTGTAGGGATAATCTTGCCTTCATACATTTATATATAATGCACCTGCAAGAGATGATATGCTTCTAAATCCAATGCTTCTCCTTTTCTCCAGGAGAAATGCTTCTCTTTTTGTTTTCTGTGCTTAGAGCAGAAACCACAGTGCACCTTCAAATGGGTGTGCTCACTCCTCAGTTCATAGTTCCTTATGCGTGACCGTCACAAATCACCACTCTGTTGAATGATGTCTGTGGCCTACTAGGTATAATTCCAGAGTATTCTTTAAGGAAGATCCATCTTTATTTTCACAGATGGCATCATTTTTCTAGTGATACTCTATTTCAATACAGTAACATGGTTTTGCTCTGCTTTTGGGGGGGTGGGGAATTAGAAAATAATGTTGCGATAATAGGGGAAAAACTATGCTTTCATTCATTCAACAGATATGTTTGAGCGCTTGCTGTGTTCAAATGCTGAGAATGCAGCAGTGATGATGTAGAGCCAAATTGCCTGACCTTGTCCCGTGGAGGATAAATTCTGGTGAAGAACCAGGCAAATACATACATCACATCAAGTCAGGCCATCATAATGCTCTGAAGCAAATAAAAACACAGTAAGAGGGTAGAAATTTGAGACAAATATGTAATTTTACTTGGTATGTTGAGAAGCGGTCGCAATAGCTATTACTGTTCCAAAAAACACTGTTCCCTCAAAGCAGATTATTATAGATGAGCCATCGTTTAGGACATTGGCCTAGAAGCAGGAATCTCGAGGAACACTGGGTGTTCATTTTTGGTGTTCCTCAGTAAGTGGAATGACAGGAGTCACGCATATTGAAAGTGTGTATAATTTGTAGTAATGTTAACGCATGCTTTCACTCTATATTACTATTTGTGTGCATTCAAAGTTTTCTTAAATGCCTAAGATATCAGAAGAGACGAATACTTTGATGTCTGCAGGAGAATGAACGAACGGATCCTTAATCGGATCCTCGGCTACTGATTGTGATATGTTTTGGTCATAGATTAATTCAGAATCAAAAGGATGAAATTTTGAGAATCTTGTGTTCCAAACTGATGGCTTGTTTTTCTCCAAACAGGTGGTTCTCTCAATGTATCTTCCAGGAATCGGGGCAGGAGCTTGTGAGTGGGCTGAGGGCCTGCTTGCAAGGTTAGTGTCCAGTAGAGGCTGGAGCACTTGACTCTATACCAGTAGTTCCCTGGTGCTGCTAAATATCTTACCATGCATACGAGAGCAACCCCCCCACCCCCCCTCCACAAAGAAATACCTGGCTCAAAATTTCAGTACTGTTGTTGAGAAATGCTGGACTAGACTGAGGACTTAAGCAGTGCAATTGTCCTGAAAGCTAAAATATTGAAAAATGAACCTAGAAGTTGTCAAAAATCGCAGTGGCCAGTTTGTTCCAAGTTACGGTTTATTTACACGTGTTTCTGGCTTCCTTTTAGCTGCTCTGAAGCTCTGGCGTGAACATAATCCATTTATGCCACATTCTGTTATTGTATATCGGGATGGCGTGGGAGATGGTCAGCTTGAAGCATTGATTAATTATGAAATACCACAGATTTCTTCGTACTTAAACAGTATTTTGCATCCAAAGACGTAGGTATATCAACTGTAAAGTGCAGATCTTGTAAGCTCTGCATTTCAGTCTTTGAAAAAAAATCTGGAACAATTTTGGTGTGTGAATTATGAGAGAGAAAGAGCTTGAGAAGAACAGAGGGCTTTGGTTGATGGGTGGGGAGAAAGTAGACCCTTCGCCCTTTCACTTTGTGCTCCATGCCCACGTCAGAGGACAGAGTGCTCCATGCCCACGTCAGAGGACAGAGTACAATTGGAACACTGCAATAGAAAAATTTCCCCTATGGAACTCCTATGAATATTGCTCTTTTTCTAATCTCTCTTCAAGCCTTGAAGGGCTTGCTAATGTCAGATATTCATTAAAATCCATGAACATAGCCTGTCAATGGTTTGTACTTGTCCAACTCCTTTATCCTGGAGTTTTGGAGTTCCCAAGGCTGGGGATCCCTCCCAGCTGCCTCCTCTGGCCTCAGCTGTTTGTCAATGTAGCCTGGTGCCCAGCATTGATAGTAGAAGTGATCTTGACCTTGTGAGGAAGGGACCCTTCCCCTAGGATATAGGTGGCTGGAAACCTCCTCCTCTGCTGCTTGAATCAGGCACTAAGACAGTAAAGTCATGATGTGTGGAGAACTGCAATCTGCAGATTCTTTTGAACAGATCCTATGTATGTGGTGTTTCAACACTCCAAATGCTTCCGAGATACCACTAACGTAGTGACACTCATTATAATTTTTTCAGTGTCAAACTAACAGTCATTGTGGTGAAGAAACGAATAAACACCAGATTTTTTATTGAGTCTGAAGGAAAACTTCAAAATCCACGTCCAGGAACAGTCATTGATGTAGAATTGACCAGGAAGGAATGGTAAACCATCTTTATTTATTTATTGTGAAGATTCCCTTTTATTCAAATAGTAACAGAATTTTTTAAGGTTTGTGTGATTTGGAGGAGAAAGGAAGAATTGACCTAAGGGAAGTTAAAAATTATATGACTAGATACATTGGATTATAGATTTTTCCATCTTCAATCATTTTCTTCTCCTAGAATTTTAAAAATATACTGTAAATATACGTATCAGTCTAAGATTCTTCAGTTGTTAGGAAGAATAGTAGAGCTTCTGGTTAATTTGAGACTTGTCAAGTCAATTAGGCAAATGAGAAAATTATGCCAAACCACAGTAGGAAATAAAGCATGACGTTCATACCAATTAGTGAGAAATGAAGTAAAATTAAAGAAAGACTTGATCAATCTAGTAGAAGGCAGAAAAGGATTAAAGAAAAAAGCAAATGAAAAGTATGATAGACATAAAGCTTCTTATGTTTAAGATGATACACATAAAAATAAACTCAATATTTACAATAAATTGATTAACTTTACCAGTTGTATCATTTAGAGAGTTTGAATATATTCTGATTCTCAGGGAGACTCAGGAAGTGTCCACCCCTGGATCTCTGAATCGAGTTACCTATGACTATATCAAATGTGCCAATTTTATGTTTCTGTCTCTATCCTAGTACATATGCTTGTGAGTCTAAATCCCCTGAGAGTTATTACTTGTGTCAATAATTGTCCTGGGAGATTTGCTTTATCAAGTCATTGCTTGACAGTTAGCCAGGCTTCTACATGTAAAGGAAACTCTGTCTGTAGAATGGATTTCTGGAAATTAACGTCACTTCAGATACCAGGTTTGCTACATTCTTTTTTTAAAATAAGCTGATACCCACATGTTCTATAATTTCAGGTACGATTTTTTTATTGTGAGTCAGTCAGTGAAGGAGGGTACTGTCACTCCCACTCATTATAACGTCATCCATGACACTGTTCGCTTGAGCCCGGATACCGTCCAGGGTCTGACTTACAGACTCTGCCACATGTATTATAATTTGCCAGTAAGTATTTTTTGGTACTGGTTTCCCTTCAGATCTGTATATTGTTCAAAATCGAATCTATACTTTCTGAACCTTAGAATTGATATCTATGAAAATTTAAATTTAGGAAAAGTAGATAGAAAGTTAAAAAAATTTTTTTTATTGTTTCTCCTAAAGGGTGTCATCCGAGTTCCGGCTCCTTGCCACTACGCCCACAAACTAGCTTACCTTGTGGGCCAGAGCATTCACCAAGAACCACATCATTCCCTGACAAACCGTCTCTTTTACCTTTGACCTACAGAAGGAAGCCTGTTGGGATGTTGAAAACCACAATTTGGAAATTTATTTATTTTTTTCCTTTTGAAGCTGTACATCTGAAATATTTTCCTAGACGCAGAGTTTTAGATTCTTATCATTCTTGATTGGACGCGGAGGAGATTCAGAGTGATGCAGGCTATTTTCAGTACTATCACTGACTTGACATGAGACTTCTATTTTCTAGGTGGGAGAATTGACAGTGAGGGTTTGGTCTTGGAATTGACCTTTCAAATGTGTTACAATGACTTAATGATTAAACGTGCCTGCGTGCTTTGCACTCCAAGCAATGCTGCTCTATTAATTATAAAGGATGGGCGTTAGTCACATGGAGAGTACATCTATGAGCAAGAAATTGTACTTGGAAAATGATATATACTTTATTTGTGAAATATTTCGTATTTAAAGGACAGCAAAGACATAAAAATAGCAAAATTGTGATTTGTGTTATTTACTATTTTGTATGAACAAAATGACCTATATGAAGTATTGTTTATTCTTTGTACTGGGGTCACAATTTGATTGTATTTTTTGGTGGAGCTGTAATAAGGAGGGCCTTGTGATTTAAAAGTTGGCAGCTTAGGAACATTGAAAGATTTTGTTACTTTTTCCACAAAGAAGGGAAATTAAGAACTCTATTGGTATTTCTGTTTAATTCATTCTCTTGTGCATGTTTCAAGTGTAACATTGTATTAGCTGTACCATAATCAGAAAAGACTCTTGAATAAGTTGTTTAAGTGAAGCTACTATGTTTTTCCTGAAAGCAGACACATTTTTTTCTCTCCAGTTAAAACTATCTTTAAATAGACTCGGGAAACAATATGTGAAACTTGGTTTTCTTATACTCCTAGATAGAGTGGTATTTTTGGGGAGAGGATAGATTATCTTCAAATATACCAGAAGGGGTATGTTCAAAAACAATCTAGTTCCTTTGATTATTAGTTAATCAATTTAGGTTTGTAATGTGAACCAGTCTTATAAGAAATAAAATTAAAACAAGTCATTTAAAAAATATATTGTAATCTGGTAACCTCTGCCTAGCAGTACTGCCAATAATGATAAATGTAATACAAGAGATGGCTCCATGATTAAAGAAAGTTAAGGCAACATGTTCTTTTCAAAGCTAGAATTTGATTTATGGTAATACATTTCTATAAATCTGTAAAAATAATTTGGAAGGAACAGATTCAAAGTAGTTGTTAAAAACTGAATGTTTCCTATAAATGTGATGCAAATATCATTTATTCATAACACTATATAATAACGCCTAGATTTATGAATTTAAAACGTGAGTCAATAAAGGTATTCATGTTAAAATCATTGAATTGGATCTTGTTATTTAAAAAATATATGCTGGTCTTAGGCTTCTTAATCTACTGATTAGAAAAAATTGTTGCTTTTCTAAGAAATGGAAATAGTGTGACTAGGTGAGATATCTGATTTCATTAGCCTACTAGTCCATTATAAATTAGATGAAGGAAGCTGGGTATTCAATATTTCTGGGAGAAAGCCTTACAGTTCCAAAGGCTTATAGATAGAATTTCTATAATGTATCACAGTGCCTAAGTTTCACATTACTGAGTAGGTGTGGGGGGGGGATTAATTAAAGGTCTCTCAGGAATGCATTTGGCCTAAGTAGTGATACAATATATAATTTGAGGAAAATGAACTTCCTGACTCTGGCAATGGTAAATAAATAATATATATCAAACCTCCCACTGAGTACAGCTCAAAGCTGGACAAGATGTTAGAAGAGAATGTTGAATAGTGTTACCGAGTGAAGGCTCATTGCCCAAGAGCATAGAAGCCAATACTACATCATCAGCTTTTGAGAGAAGAGAGAGCTTTATTGCATGGCCGACCAACAAGGAGACAGGAGGCAAGGCTCAGATCTGTCTCCCTGAGCTGAAGTGGCGACAGACTTTTGAGGAGTTGGGAGTGGAGTCATTATATAAAATGCTAACCCGGCAGAATCTGACTGGAGGGTGGGACTGTAACATTCTTATAAGTCTGATGTGCTACAAATCAAAGGACCCCTTGCTTCTCATGAGGTTCCCCATTCCCCATTCTCTTCACATTGAGTTCTGTAAGTTAGGGAACTTTTGGTCCCTAGGCAGCTCGAGGTCATCTGAGAACAAGGTTTCCATCTTCTGAGCATGCTCCAGCTACATGACTTGAAGTTTTTGCTCATTGCCCCTGCAAAACAACTTTTGATACAACACTGGTATTGATAGAACAGGATACAATAGGGCCAGTATGAGTTGGCCTATGATGGTTACAACTCTATAGAAGAGATGGCAGGGCACAGAAGAAAACAGCACCAACAAGTGGCCGTAGGAAATCTAGAGAGGTGACCGGTCATTTGGGACTGATTTTTGTGCCACAAATTCCAGAAACGGCAACTGAGAAGTTGAGGACGCATTCTGACAAATTTTGGGGCCTATGTTGAGGAAAAACTGGAGCCTAGTACCTGCATGGAGGGTTGTTGTTGGTTTGGGACCCCGAAGGACACACATGGGAGGAGCTTGAAGTAGACAAGACCTCCCAGGAACAGAAACCCATCTGGATTGTTAATCCCCCACTGTTATCAGCCAGAGGCTAACATAAAGCCTCTCTGTGGGATAACTTCTTCTTTGACATCCATCTCTAACATGTATCGTATACAATATAGAGCAACCTGAGAGACTGTACGATTAACCTGGAAAGGAGGGCAGTGACACTGCAGTGTTGCTATTTATTCCATATCTCCCAGATTCCAGTAGACACATCCAGCTGTAGGCATCTGTGTTTTAAGAAAAAATTGCAGGCACACAATACAGAACTGAGAAAATAATGCCCACGACAGAGGTTGGGATACAGCAACGACGAGAGTGGCCACAAGGAGGATCTCAGAGCTGTGCAGAGGTCTATGCTGAGTGGTCATGGCTTGCACAGAGGATGTGACCCGGTAATATGGGGCCAATCCACAAGCAGGCCACCAAGCAACATTTAAGGAATGGTACGTTCTAAGGACCTCACCTGATTAATACTCTCTACACAAATTCCCCTTGAGGGTGGTACTGGAATTACTATTACTCCTGTTTTAGACATGAAGAACCAACTCATAGAGATGGAGAGCCTGCCCTGGGTCACGTGGTGTGAAGGGCAGGGCTGGGCATTGAGCAGACTGAAGATTCAGATCCTGCATGCTCCCCACTGTAGAGGACTGTCCCCATTGCTCTGTCTTCTGAGAACCTCTGCCCTGTTCTCCAGGTGAAGGAGGTGTCTACAGGTGCACAGGTGAGTGAGCACTTCACATTCTCTGCCTCCATGGATCCTAATTATTATTAGGAAGATGCACAAAAAATAACCACACAATAAAAAGTTCAACTAATAGGAGATGCATGAAACAGACAACCTGGATACAGCCCTAGTTCGGGAGATCTCGGGAGGTTTTCTGGAAGAGGTGCTGACTGAGCGCCCATCTGAAGGATGCATTCAGGGTAACTGGGTTGAAGCCTGCGTGATGGCTGTTCCAGGGGAGAACAGAGTCGGGGAGGGGATGTTTCCTGCGGAGGGAGCAGCATACGGATGGAATCAGGAGGTGACAAGGAAAGTTTGAGGAGAAGGTGATGGGAGGCCAAGGTGACAGAAGCTTTTTCTCAATCAAAGGACGACTTGTAATCAAGCAAACTGCAGGATGTGCATGCTCCTTAGACGCAACTCAAGATGTGGAGTCAACCCAAAGCCACAATAATGCAGTCATGAGGCTCAGACTTCCATCCCTATAGTGTGGAAGGTATGGAGGTACAATGAGGTACAATGAGAATACAAGTCCCCCTCGACCTATTTGCTGCACACACATCTGCGTGATATATATGTTTGCAATGGTCTCTGGGAAAACAGGATACAAAAGTCAGCTACACCCTCTTCACCGCTATAGATAGCCTTTGGGCAATTATGGGCAATTTTTTTTTTTTTTTTTTGCTGAGGAAGATTGGCCCTGGGCTAAGATCTGTGCCCCGCTTCCTCTACTTTATATGTGCGACGCCTGCCATGGCACGGCTTGATGAGTGGTACATAGGTCCACCATCCAGGATCTGAACCTGCAAACCCCGGGCCGCCAAAGCAGAGCACACGAACCTAACCACTACACCACTGGGCCGGCCCCCCATTATGGGCAATTTTATGTGTATTTTAAAGATACAAAGTGGACTTACAATAACTAGAAGCTTTACGTAGTATCTTGGAATCCCTGGATATGTTCATGCTTCTTTTCCCTAAAGTACAAGCCTTATTAAGATAATATTTGATAAAATATACATGGCCAAAAGTAATTATTTAATTTTATTCCAAAATAGCTTTCTTTATGACTGTGAAGAGGAATTAAATAAATTTATAAGTGCAAGAAATCATGTATAAATTAAATATATAAACTCTACCACTACAAAATTGCATGTATGATAAGCTTTTTAATTTTTTTTTAAGAGTTGGAGGAAGACTACAAGGTAACAAAACTCTAACAACCTAAATTCAACTGTCAGATGTTGTCAATATTAGCCAGAGGTGCCGAGTTATATTATTCAGTGTACTATTTTGAGAAAATCCCCCTTAAAATAACACTCTCTTCTATTTTTAAGTTTAATTTTACATATTTGACCTAATAACATGCACGACACTCAAAAAGGAGTTTCCATCTGAGACACAATTTACGTTGAACTGTGACTATTACAAACATGCAAGGATAATCAGTTATGGAGTATGGCCTGAGGATACTCAAGAGAATATGACTTAGTGAATGACTTCAATGGAAATGTCAGCTTAAAGATCCCTGAAAATTCTCTCCCCCAAAAAAGCAATGAGGAAACTGGTAAACACTGCCACTATCAACATTTTCAGAACTCAGGAAATTAAACAAAACCTGCAGCAATTGAGGGAATCTCAATTGCAGAAAAAAACAGCTGAATCTCAGAACCGCAGGTTTTGTGCTGTTTAACTTGTCCTAGTCCCATCCCCTGCTCTGCAGTTCCACAGTAGCTCAGAAAACTGAAACCCCACGTTCACAGTGAAAATCAGCAAATTGGCAGCCACTTAGAGCAGAATGGGGCTGGAGCTCCCTCCAAACCTCATTCCTAGAGAATTATCACTAAATGACCTATCTGGTGGATCTATCTGAGACCCCCTTGTTCAACTGTCTGTGTTTAATCTGACTTGGAGCTTGCCCAGAACAAAAAGCCTTTTTCCTGGCATAATTGTTGAAAAAGCCCGAAAACAATTACAGGCAATTTTAAAACTCAAGGCTGCTTGAAGTGGTGGATGACCACTTTGTTGGTCAAACTATTGTTGGAACAAACAATAGACTAACAAGAAGCTTAAAAAGAAAGGTGAGAAATAAGACGTTCATACGGGGCTTTGAAAAGCTCTGACTTATTCCTGGGAATCTAGAAGAACGTGCACAAGTGGAGGGCCATGTGCATACTCAGGGCTGTGTATATGCCCAGGAAAGACCAAAGAAGGCCCTAAGTTCTCCCCTCTGGCTGCCCCTGACCTTCTGTACAAGCAGGAAGTGACGGCTAAGGCAGAGTTTTCAGCTGCCTGGCTCAGTGTTGAAGACACGATTCAACATGCTCACAGAGGCCCTTGGTGAAGACCAGCTGACTTCTTGGTTCCAGGCTGTTAATGAAATCTCTATCAAATCAATAGTGACCAACAAGTAACTGAGCAGGGACTATAGTGGTCACACATGACAAAGATCCAGACCTTAGAGAATTAGTTCAGAGAAGTCACTAACAAGAAAACAACTACAAAAAATAGCAAAACAACAAATCATGGGCCGGGGCAAGAGTCTGATTCCCAGAGTTGCCATATTATATTATTTTAAATGTATAGTTTACAAACACACACACACACACACACACACACACACACACACACACACACAAAGAGAGAGAGAGAGACCTGCAAAGAAAAAAGAAAGTATGGCATTGAGCAGAATAGAGTTGACATAGCAGGGCTGCGGCTGCTTGCCTTAGAAAGGCCAGCTTGCTAGATGGGCCCTGGGCTGAAGTCTGGGAACTTGGAATCAGGAGAGTCCCCACTGTTCTCTGATAAGAGTGGCTTGCTGTGCCTAACCTGTATTTGCAAACACTATAGTTCTGCTGAATATCTTTTTCCTTCTGGAATTCTTGAATTTAGGTATGTTCTAGGCAGAGGATGCCTAAATAACCAGTCCCCGGTGAAACTTCTGGGCACACAGTCTCGAATGATCTTTCCTGGAAGACAGCATTTCACATATGTTGTCACGAGCTATTGCTGGAGGAATCAAGTGTACCTGTGTGTCTCCATTGGAGCAGGACTCTTGAAAGCCTGTGCCTGGTTTTCTCTGGACCTCCTCCCATGCACCTTTTTCCTTTGCTTATTTTGCTTAGTGTGCTTTCACTGTAATAAATCACAGCAACCAGTATGACTATATACTGAGTTCAGTGAGTCCCCCTAGAGAATCACAGAACCTGGCGGTGCTCTTGGCCCCCCCAACAGAGGCTGATACACAAGAAAAACAAATAACCAATAGACACTGTCCCTGAGAAAAGTCTAGACATTGGACTTACTAGACAAGTATTTGTATCAGCTATTTTAAGGATGTTCAAAGAATTAAAGGAAATCATATTTAAAGAACTAAATGGTAGGATGAGAATTATGTCTCTCCAAGTAGAGAATAACAATAAAAAAGATATAAATCATAAAAGAGAACGAAAGAGAATTTCTGGAGGTGAAAAGTGTACTAAAAACTGAAAATATCACTAGAGGTGCTTGTATTAGTTTCCTAGGTCTGCTGTAACAAATTACTACAAATTATATGGCTTAATACAACGTAAATTTATTGTTTCACACTTCTGGAGGCTGGAAGTCTGAAGTTAAGCTGTAGGCTGGGCTATGCTTCCTATGAAACATCTGGTGAATTATCCTCTCTTGCCTCTTTCTAGCTTTTGGTGTTTTCTGGAAGTTCTTGGCTTTCCTTGGCTTGCAGCTTCATCACTCCAATCTCCGCCTCCATCATCACACGGCCTTCTCCCCTCTGTGTCTATGTGTCCAAATTTCCCTGCTCTTATAAGGACAACAGTCATTGGATTAGGGCCCATCTCAATCCAGGATGACCTCATCTTAACTTGACTATATCTGCAAAGACCTTACTTTCAAATAGGGACACTGCCACAGGTACTGGGGCTTAGAGCTTTAATATATAATTCTAATTATAATTTAACCTCACGTGATTCTATTTAATTCTAATTTAACTAAACCCACAACAGGGCTGAACAGCAGATTTGAGCAGGAGGAAGACAGAATCAACAAATTTGAAGACAGGTCAATTGACATCCAGTCTGCTGAACGGTAAGTTAAAACAATAAGAACAGGGGAGAAAAATTAACAAAGCCTCATAGATCTATGTAATGCCACCAAGTATACCAACGTATACATCAAGAGAGTCCCAGAAAGACACAAGAGAGAGAAAGGGACAGTGAGAATATGTGAAGCAATAATAGCCAGAATCTCACCAGATTTGATGAAAAATATTAATCAAAATAGTCAAGAAGTTTAATGAACACCAAATAGGATAAACTCACATCATAATGAAATGGTCCAAGGCCAAAGATAAAGAGAATCATGAAAGCAACAAGAGAGAAATCGTGTACAAAGGCTCCTCAATAAGTTTAATGGCTGATTTTCATCAGAAACCATGGAGGCCAGAAGGCAGTGGGATGACATATCAAAAGTGCTGAAAGACAAAAACTGTCAACCAAGAATTTTATATCCAGCAGAGATGTCCTTCAATAATGAAGGAGACATTAAGACATTGCCAGATAAACAAAATCTTAGAGAATCCATTGCTATCACCAGCCCTACAAGAAATGCTAATGGAGTCCTTCAAGCCGAAATGAAAAGACAACAGAGTAACTTGAATCTATGTAAAAAAAATAAAGAGTTACATGGGTAAATATAAAAGAAAGCATACGTGTATAAGTAAATAAAATGTAGACAGTATAAATACACGAACAATATATTATTTTCTTTTACCTGATTTAAGAGAACACTATATGAAGTAAATATTCTAAGTCTATGTTGATGAGCACATAATGTATAAAGATGTAATCTGTATGACAATAACAGGATAAAGGAGGAGAAGTGGAACAGATTTACATAAGAGTAAAGTTTCTGTATGCCATTGAAATTAATCTGGTATGAATCCAATTAGAATGTTATAAATTAAGATGCAAATTGTAATCTCCAGGGAAAACACTAAGAATATAACCCAGAATATATAGGAAAAGAAATAGCATGGGAATTAAGTTGGTACACTAGAAAATAACACAGAAGCAAGCAGTAATGGAGGAATATTAGAACAAAAAGATATAGAAAACAAATGGCAAAATGACAGATTTCAATGCTGTCTGGCAATTAAATTAAATGTATGTGGATTATACAGTCCAATTAAGAGACAGATATTGGCAGAATGGATAAAAAACTATGATCTATCTACACGCTATCTGTAAGAGTTGCACTTTAAATTCAAGATACAAAGAGGTTGAAAGTAAAAGGGTGGGAAAATATATACCACACAAATGTTAACCAAAAGAGAACTAGACTTGCTTTGTTAACATAAACCATTATGACAATTTTTTCTAGAGACAAATAAAGACATTTTATATTGACAAAAGGGTCCATCCTTCATGGAGATAACAATTATAAACATTTTTCAATTAACAAGAGAGCTCCAAAATATATGAAGCAAACTGACACAATTGAAAAGAGAAACAGGCCCTCAACAGCAACAGTTGGAGACTTCAAAACTCAACTTTCAATGCGGGATAGAATCTGTTCTTTCCTGTGATGACACCTCAGCACTGTGGGGTGGGTAGAGTAGGCGCTGTGACCCATATCTTATGGGTCAGGGCATGGAAATGTAGAGATTTCAGTGACTTGCCCAGAGTCACGACACTGAGGAGTGATGGATCTGAGGCAGGGGATCTATGTGGTTCCCTGGGATAGCGATCCCTGAATACCTGGACCTGAGATCACACCCTGAACCACTGATCCAAGAGCTCTCCTCACTCCTTCTCCCATACCCTCCTGCCCTCTTCCCCAGAGTTACTGCTAGAAGACAACTGATATCCTGGAGGAGGTGCCTGAGCCAAGAGAAGAGTACATGCCCAACCCAGCCTCCTGCCTCTACACTTAAATCCCTGACCCAAAACCTATGCAGTTTCCCCCAATCAAAGTCCCTCTGAATGATCAGGGGTATCCAATCTGTTTCCCTCCTTCCCCAGAATCTTCATACTCTCAGCACCTTCCTGGTACTCAAATGACCACCCTAAATTATCAGTAGTCTGCTTGACTCCCAACCGGCTCAGAACTCAGGACAGTCTAAACCAACCATTTATACAACAGACTCACAAAAATTAGCTTCACCTTAACTGACAAACTCTCGGTGAGCAGTTAGTATTAATTAACTGGGAAAGGGATCTGCTGGGCTGGTACTTAGATGGTTTAATGAATGAAATCTACAAACCCCTGGTGTCTCAGGGACTGTTGATCTGAGCAACCACCTGAGAAGCCTGGACTAAGCCCTGGCTGAGAGTGGGCAGTGGCTGCACCGGCTCTGAGTGTGCCCCTTCCTGCCCAAGTCCTTCCTCGCCAAAATCCAGTCTCTGCTGTACGAACTACAGTTGTTACTCTTGAACCTACTTACTGACTTTATTTCCACAGGACCTTCCATGGAGGGGTTAGTGGGGGTGATGTTTGTGGTTCTACCTGTCGTTTGGCCAGATGCCCCCTTTGACGCTGCTCAACCACTGCTGGGGATGGCCAGTGGATTTTCACGTGAATCCTATGTTTGAATCTCTTATGATCTTTTTCGTTTTGTAACCTGAGCCCTGATCCTGGAAAATACACTAAAAATGGAGAGAACTGTTGATATGTTGCTGGCAGAAGACCGTGGGAAAGCATTCATTCATTCCCAGGTCACACTTCTGTTCTTGTTCACCAGCTGCCTAGGGAGCCAAGTGGATCAGAGTCGGGCTCACAAGACGGATGTTGCAATGTGGTGCGCACTTAACATACCCAGCAGACTGATTGCGTGGGGACGTCACTTTATTTAGAAGAGACAATCTAGAAAGGCAGCACAGTGACTGAGAGCATGGGAGCTGGTGTCTAAGGACTGGTATCAAATCATTCCAGAAGCCACATGTACCTGGGAAAGTGACTTAACCCCTCCGTCCTCAGTTCCCCGTTCTGTGATAGGGACATGTGAATAGCGTCTTCTTACTACGTTGCGTTAGGCAGCCCAATATAAGGAAATTCAGACAGAGCCTGAAGACCAATGACTGGTACTTCATAAGCGGTACCTAAGTGTTCAGATATGAAATGTCTTGAAGAATAAGCAAGAAATGTGGTTGTGGCTGCCTCCAGAGCAGAGACTTAGAGGGCGACAGGGCAGGGAGGGTCGAAATGGCTGTGATGCTTTCCAGCTGGTGGAGAATTTCTGTGGTCATCTCCTGTGACCCCCACATCAGCCCCGTGGGACGTGCAGAGCAGGCACTGTGACCCATATTTGTGGTCATGGCACTGAAATTCAGAGATTTTAAGGCAGCCGTGGAGGGCGGTGCCCGGCGTGCTGGCGGGTCGGCGGGGGCGCACTCACAGAGGATCCGCAGCACGTTCCCAGGGCGCGCCCGGCAGAACCCCAGGGCCAGCAGCAGCGCCCAGGAGGCGGGCTCTAGGGGCCACCTGGCGTTGGCTCCTGACCCTGGCCCGACCCCACTGTCAAGTTCGCACCCCTCGCCCCCGCTCTCTGCGGTTTCTGCGGACCCGGCTGTGGCGACACCTGAAGACCCCGAGCTCTGGCGTCTGGTGAGTCCACGACGGGCGAGCAGCCAGGGAAGAGCCCGGTGGCCGGGGTGGGAGGAACGGCCGACGCCAGGGACACCACGGTGTCCCAAGGTGCGGGCGCCTGCCTCGGGGACCCCCGCTCCCCACCCACCGTGCCCTCCAAGGTCCCCGCCGCCCTCCGGCTGGCCGCGGACTTTCAGCCTCCGTGGGGTCCCCACCCTTAGACCCCAGGGTTCGGGTCAAGCCCTTCGGACGTGGGGGCGGGATTCCGGTGCTGGGGGCGAGGGGTGGCCTGGGGCCGGCTCTGCGCACAGTGGGCGCCAGGATCCTGGAGGAAGCTGCGCACTCTGAATTGATGGAGGTGCCTCTAACCTTCTCCCAGAACCAACTAGAACCCCTGGGGCCACTCTAGAAATACCAATGCCACGGTTGGGGCTTGGAGTAAGGCGCTGCCGCAGGATAGGTGACCCCCCACCCTCCAGCGCCAAAGTCTGGCCATAGTCGGCGCAGCCCACCATGGTGCGCACTTGGAAAGCCTCAGGCCCTCGGGGCTTCCAGTTCCCCACTCACATCCCACCAGCCAGACCAGGTTCCCCCGTGGACCCTTCTTCTGTCACCACTGTTCCCTGTTGAATTCCCTGGGGGGGGGGGGAAGCAAATTCTCCTGGGAGAGAAACCTTGATTCTAATTAGTGTTTAGGCTTCTCATTATAAATCGTTTATCATATATAATCCGGGCAAGCATTGATGGAGGGAGAGAAGGCACCTAGGTTTGGGCAGGTGGGATTCGGGGAGAGCAGTGACCAGGGGACAGGGGAAATTGCTCAGGGATAAGTCCCATCCTAGGAGTAAAGCTTTCCTTGTTTGCCCGGGCCCAGAAGCTTTGATGCCAGGCCCACACTCTCCAGGTGAGATGTGTATGTAAGTGATTTGCCTAGGACTTTAAAAGCAAAACAGTCAAAAAAGAAATGGCTCCATTGGAAAAGACTAACCGTGCAGAGTGTGGGCTCCTGGTGTCCACCAGGGATGATCCAGCCGCTCCAGGTCAGAGAGCGGGGGAAGCAGCAGTTCCAACCAGCAAGGATGACCCCTCCCCTGGGCCCCATTGATCTTGGGCTGCATCATTTCAACTCAGCACACACCTTTAATATTCAGGGGTCAGATCTTGTAGCCACCAAGTTGTGCTCCTCTCCACACCCATTAGCTGGGCCTCAGGAACCTGTAAACAGTTAGTCTGGCCTCCCGTGTCACCACACACACTGTCAGCGCTCATCCACACTTGATCTCAGAGCACAGACACAGGAGACTGTGCACAGGAACAGGAACAAGGCTGTAGTGTGAGTTATGGAGAGGCACAGGGTTCTGGGAGGAGGACGGGGAGAGGGGAATGGACAACTGTAGGCAGCAGGGGGCGCTCCCGCTGCCCCAGGACTGGAGGGAAACCAGCCTCTGTCTCCTGTCCTGAGGATTCTGCCCACTGGGATGGACAAGATCCTCAGACCACCCAGCTTTGGGGGAAACAGCAGGGCAGGGGTGGGGATGGATGCCGTGGCTGTGGTGCCCTGTGTGCTCCAGGATCACCGAGGTTGAGGATAGACTTGGTTTCCCATCTCAACAGGCAGGTGTGGTCCAGCCTGGGGGGAAGATGGACACTGGCTACTCGAGGAAGCAGTTCACTCAGGCAGCATTCGCCTCTGAGACCCCAGGGGAGTGGACCCCGACCTGGAGGAAAACGACTTGGTTGATGGTTCAAAGGTTTTCTGTCCAACCAAGCCCTGGACGGGATGGGGCAGCCCCGACGGCAAGGCTGCTCCTTGCTGTGCCCCCCGCAGAGGCAGGGCTGCTAGGAGAAGAGGCTGGGACAGACACGTCCCTAAAGGCAGCCTTGCTGGCAGTGGTGCTGGGCCCTCAGCGGGAAATGAGGGGGCTCTGCCTGGGTGGGCCACAGGGGTTGTGACTTAAGGAAGGGGCAGTAGAGTCTCCAAACCCAGGGTTCTTCCTAGTGATGGTTCCCATGGTCACCATAAGGGCGCTCTGGCAAGGGGGCCGCAGGTGTTCAGGCCCAAGCTTCCCCCATAGTGGCGTGTGGTGCTCTGAGCCCCATTTGTCTGTGCTGTAATGCTGAGAGCTCCAAAGGAACAGCTCAGATCTGACACAGCCTCTCTGCTCCCAAAGCCCAGAGGTGCTGCCGAAACCCCCATCCTGATGGGGGCTGGGCTTGTGCTGCTAAGTGTTGAGCGGTGCTGCCGTGTGGGGCCCAGTATTGGTCACAGCACTGGGCACATAGATGGCAGCTGCAAAGCCAGAGGCAGTGGCTGTGCCAGAGGGGAATACAGCTGGGGTGGCAGCAAAGGCTGGCCAGGTGCTGGCATGGGTGCTCAGGGTGGAAGGTGTGTGTAACGAACCCCCAAAAGCTACCTGGGGTGCTGCCCCAGGCTAGCTGGCCTGGAGCAGAGTTGGGGCCCAGGCTGCAGCTGGAGAAGCCAGTGTTCCATCCTGGAGACAATGTGAAAGGTGGTGGCTCCATGCTGCTGCCCATCAGGGGCCCCAGATATGGGCTGGGCAGGGGCTCCAGGGTTAATGGGAAGATTCAGAGATGGCGTGGGGCTGCAGAACCTCAGCTCAGGCAGGCTGGTGATGACTGTGGCTGAGGCCATGCTGTCACTGGGGAGCATCTGAAGGGCCTGGGGAGATGGGAAGAAGCTCCCACTGGAGCCACGGGGAACCCCAGGAGGAGAGGCTGGGAAGGTGGAGTGGTGTCCATGAGGGTGACCGCAGTGTCAGAAGCTGGTTGGGGAGCCAGACCTGCAGATGTGCTGGATGAAGGGCTGGAACTGTGATTGGCAGGCCAGTGGAGGGAGGGGCACTGGGACCAGTGATGGGAGGGGGCTCTGTGAGGGGGAGACAGAAGGGTCTACGCACGTGAGTGAGGGGTCTCCACTCTGGGGGTGCGGGGAGCTGCAGGGAAGGCAGCGCTGGCATCTGCTGCAGCTGGGACTGAGGCCTTGGGTTGCAGATGGCCTCCTCCCCCCATTCAGAGGGGGCCCCCAGATGGGCTTCCACGTGGAGGCAGGAGGGGACAGTGCAGCAGCTGCTGGGGCGGGCGAGTCAGGAGTTGGGCTTCTGACTGCACAGTCCATGCCTGGTGCAGGGGAGGGAGCAGGGGTGGAGGGGTTTGGGGGCCTAGCAGACAGGTCAGCCCTGCCTGATCCTGGGGAGGAAGCGAGGCTCAGCAAGGTGACGGGGCTGAGGGCAGTGAGTGTGACGAGGTGCCTGGAAGGGGCTCTGACAGCGAGAAGAGGGGCCTGGTGAACTGTGCTTCCTCCCAGACAAAGGATGCCCAGAGGTGGCCCCTCCAGCAGAGTCTAGGACGGCCCCTGGGCCTGGGGAGTCCTGGATCTTCCTGCGTTTCTCCAGGTGTGCGTTCATGCTGGGGGCTGGAGGGACAGCTGGTGGAGGGGCAGTCCTTCAGCAGGCAGGGGGACAGAACAGGAAGGCTGGGTGGTGCCGCTGTCCCAGATGGGCACAGTCTCACCCCGCAGTGCACTGTGGATGCGCTGGAGCGCTGCTTCCTTCTCGGAGTCTAGGTCTTCAGCAGTGGCTCAAAAAGCCACGTCAGGGAGTGGTGACAGCCTCAGAGGGTCCCCTCGCCTGTGTGGCAGCAGGGGAATGCTGTGTTTTCGGGCTCTGGAACTGTCAGATGTGGGTGAGCAGTTCCTCCGGGTTTGTGTCTGGCCTGTTTTTGCCTCTGCAGCCTTTCCATGCCGAGTCTTCTTTTTGGAAACTCCCAGAGCTGCAGAAGGAGACCCAGGGCCCTCCTCGCTCAGTTTTTTGGAGAACCTCTGGGGCAGCCGGTTGAGGGATGCGCCAGACCCCTCCTCCTCTGCATTGGTGAGAACCCTCGGGGGGACCTCTATGAGCTTGGGGCAGGAGCTCATAAACCAGGTCTGGGATTTCTGGTTGGATCCGTCTTCTGAGCTTGTGGTGTGGACATTTCTCCACAGAGGCCCAGGCCTGGCATGAAGGAAGAGAGGCCTCCAAGGACCCCCAGGGGCCTGAAAGTGGGTTGTGCATCCCCAGTGCCATTGGGCCCCTTCCCTGATGGTCCTGCCTCTCTGTGACTGCGGGGTCTTTGACCTGTTTGGCTGTCTCTTTCCTGCTCTCTCCCAGGGTCCTCAGCAGTATCTTCTCTGTGCAGAGTTCTTGGGCACCCCTGGGCATTGTGAGTGGCATCAGGGTGACCCCTGCCCCTGGACCACACAGGGAGTGACTTTGCTCACCACAGACACTGAGCTGCGGGACATCTCAGAGGTGTGAGCAGACAGCACTCCCCTCCTCTGACGGCAGAGCCTGCAGATTGAGGTGAGGACCCCCAGAGAGGAGCGCAGGGTCTGCGGGATCGTAGCGTATCATCTGGGAGTTGCTGTGCGAAAAGCGAGGATGCAAAGTCGCTGGATACTTGTAGGATGGCCTGTGAGCTGACCCAGGGGCATGGACAGCTGGGTGGCTCCAGCCAGCCAACGGAAGTCGACGGGCGTGGCGAGCGGATTGCAGTTGGTGGAGCCCTCTTAGCAGGTGCTGCCCCCCAGTGGCCAGGGAGGGGGTGAGGGGCAGAGCCGGCCCAGGTAACCGCCCATGGAGCACGTGGGTGAGGTGTGTTTCTTGATAGAGAGCTGGGCTCAGAGCTTCTTCAGCTGCCTACTGGGCCAAAGGCGAAGTGGGCACCGTTTGGCCTGTTGCTAGGATGCAGCTTTGGAATGTATGAGCGAAGAATGGGTGCGCGTGCACGGGTCCGCGAGGGAGGGGCGCGCAAAGATTCTGGACAGAAGGGCGCTTGCGCAGAGGATGCGAGAGGTCCTGGGGAGGGCAAAGGTGCAGGTCCTCGGGGACCCTCAGGTGCTTCCCGATCTCCTGGGATCCAGGAGTTGGAGGTGTTTGCCTTGAGGTTGAAGATTTTACTGGCAGGGCAGCGGCCCCTTCTCCCCCGGCCGGACCCCGAGCTGTCAGGGAGCTAACTGTCCAGGACGGGGTTCCCGCCCAGTGGAGGGGGAGCTGCTGGGGAGCACGTTCCTGGCTCAGCAACCCCTGCCCGAGGTGGCAGCTTTGGGATCCACACCTGTCGGTCTTCCTGCCCTTTCCCCTCAGAACGCTGGAGGGGAGAGCCGCTAAGAGCAGAAGTGCCCACGCCACCCACATCCTGCAGGGGTGACCCCTGACGTGTTGGCCAGGGCCGACTGGGAGGGACATACCAATGACCCAACCATCCCACTGCTGAGAAATTAACCAACAGAAATAAAACTTACATTCTCAAAAAACCTGTATGTGAGTGTTTTTGCTGCCTTGTTCATTTGTTCTAAGTACTGTATAGAACTATTGAGGTTTTCCAATTGTCCACGGGTGAGTTTTACTTGTTTTTTAGTTATATTCTGGGAATAACACTGTGTGCTAATGTTTCATGGTCTAACTGGAGTTAATATTTTGCCAATTCAGGTGATGAAGATGTCCTTAAGCTTCCCCTCAGCTTGACTCAACTTTCCTCCTGGCTCTAGGCCCCTGCCTCCCTTTTCTAAAAGCATGTACTTTAGACAATTTGTCATTTTAAAATTTTCTCTGCTTCTTTGAGATGTAAATATTTAAAAAGCTTCTGACCAGTTTTACAACCCAAGAATGTCTTTCTTAAGGAGGTGGGAGCCATCCCTTTGAGATGGAATCATCAAGGGAGATCACGCCCCATCTCCCTGTCTCTGTGGGGGGCAGGAGCTTAACCCTGATGGGTATTGAGTAGCCAGCACAGATGTCCTCGTCACAGACGGGGACCACTGCTACCTCAGGAATGACTCCCTGAGCTGCACCCGCCCCGAGATCAGCCTCCCCTCCGCACTGAATAACTCTCCTGCCTTCTGCTTCAGTGAAGTTGAGCCCAGACCGAGTCCTGGCATTTCTCCCTTATGGCAACAGTGTGGGATGACAAGGTCTTGCCTGTTTAACCGGGTTGGGTGCAATTTTTGCTTTGACGAAAGTAAAATGTAGATGCCTTCCGGCGATATAGGTTCTTCTACCCTCCGCTCCTTATGTTAGAGCTGTCGTATGGATCACGTCAACATGAACTGAACCCACCCTCTGAGATGGTGGTATAATGTGTTCCTTCAAAAGTCGTGCATATCTTAAAAACTTTCAGAGGAGAACATCGGCTGTCTCCTTTATCCTGATCCTGCCCCTTCTGTGGCTCTTCCTTTGGTCCTGACGTCCCAGGCTTCCCCCGTGTCCTTTCACTGCAGCCTGAAGAAGCTCCTTTCCCATCATTTGATATCCAGTTCCCCAGTAATGAACTCTTCTAGTTTCCTTTCATCCTCATCAGCCTTGGTTTTGTTTTCATTTTTGTTTTGCCTCAATCTTGAAGGATATCTTTGCTGCATATAGTATCCTGGGTTGATAGTTTTTTTTCTCTCTGTTTTTTAAGATGTTATTCCAGTCTCTTCTGGCCTCTGTTTTCTGATAAGAAATCACAGGCCTCAGAATTGATATTGTTTTATGTGCAATGTGTCATTTTTCTCTGACTGCTTTCAAGATTTTTCTTCATCTTTGATTTTTCAGCAGATTGATTATGATGGGTCAGGTGGAGGGTTTTCTGAGCTTCTTAAATGCGTGTTTCACAAATCTGTGAAGTTTTCCACCATTTTCCCCTCCTGTGTTTTCTTCTGCACCAACCTCCTTCCTCTGGGAACTCCAATGGCATGGAAATTAGGACTTTTGATATGTCCTACACATCTCTGAGGCCCTGTAAGCTTTTGTTCAACCTTTCTTCTCTATGTTCTTCAGATTGTCCCATTTCTATTGCTCTATCTTTAGGTTCATGACTCTTTCCTCTGTTTTCTCCATCCTGTTCTTGAGCCCATCCAGTGAATTTTGATTTTGGGTGTTGATGTTAAGTTTGAGAATTTCCATTTGCTGCTTTTGCATGCTTTGTATTTCTCTACCAAACTCATTTCTGAAGGGGAGCAGAGTTTGCCACCCCAAATATGCCTTTTTAGGATATTGATTATTTTAGGTTGATTTTTTTCTTTTGTTAGGAGATCGGCCCTGAGCTAACATCTGCCAATCCTCCTCTTTTTTTTTTTTCGCTGAGGAAGACTGGCCCTGGGCTAACATCCATGCCCATCTTCCTCCACTTTATATGGGACGCCGCCACAGCATGGCCTGACAAGCAGTGCATCGGTGCGCGCCCGGGATCCAAACCAGCGAACCCCGGGCCGCCGCAGCGGAGCGCGCGCACATAACTGCTTGCACCACTGGGCCGGCCCCAGGTTGATTATTTTTAAGAGACAAAACACTGAGGAAGTTTTTATTTTACCTTTCCCTTAATTGTCTAAAAGAATTTAGAGAAATGGCCTATAACAGGAACAGAGCTGTCACCAGAGACACCTACAGAGAATATGAGCCAGATGTGGTGGGGAGACCAGGCAGGACCTGGGGATCAGATGTGGTGGGGAGACCAGGCAGGACCTGGGGATCAGAGGCCTCTCCATCGCTCATTGTCTCTGCAAAGCACGTCAGACCTTTGTTTACCAAACATTTCCTTCTCCATCTCCATGTGAATTGCCCTTTGAGTCCCAAACCACTACCCCCAACGTCTTCCTTTGTCTTTAGCTGCAGATGGTATTTCAGGTGGTGGCTTTTGCCATTTTGGCGAGTTACTCAGTTTTCCTGAGTCTCTACCATGTATACATGTTATTAAACTTTGTTTGATTTTCTCTTGTTACTCTGTCTCAGTCAGTTTAATTCTTAGACGAGCCAGAAGAACCTAGAAGGGTAGAGGAATTGTCTTCCTCCCCTACAGTTGGTGACTATGGTGGGGCAAACTTAACTGGCTGGATGCTGCTCCCTCAGGGGCTACTGCAGCTGAGAGATCCTGGAACCTGACAAGAGCCAGCAGCAGCTAAGACCATGTCAGTCTCCTGGATCTCTGCCTGCAGGTCCCATGGAAGTCAGAGTGGTGAGTTTTTTTTCCTTTTCTAAATTTAAATCAGCTGGAGAAAATATTTATGAAACGAATTTCTTGGACAAAAGTGACTAGTAAAGATTTTTGGATGAGTGCTCTTGATTTTGTTGATCTCGTTCCTTCCAGAGATGGTCTTTTTTCTCTACCAGCTGGAGGATGTGTGTTGGGCAGACAGCTGAGTAGGCTGTGGATCTGAGCTTAGGGCATCTAAATTGGGTGAACTTTTAAGTCACTCTGTTCTGTTCAAAAGGGAGAGAAACATGTGATTCTCTGTGTTTTGGAAAGGCTGTTTAAAAACAGAGCCCCTCATAGTTCTTAGGTCAACTCTGAGAGTGAACTTTTTGGATCTTGGGAGGGCTGCATCCTTTTCACTCTCCTTTGGGGACATTTGTTGTGACCATGGTTAAGCCACAAAAGGGCTTATTGATTTGAGTCGCTGTTAAGATTCTACTTGTCAATGGCCAGATGATGGATCCTTTTAAATTGGAAAAATGTCTAGGATGAAAAAAATATTTTTAGAGAGCTCTCATATTAGTACAATTCCTAGCCATTAAGACTCCCTTAATATTATGGAAAGACAGAAATTAGAATAGAAATCAAAGTCTACTCCGACCCCTTCTTATTTGCCTTTAGACATTTGCAGATATTGTAAAAAAATCAGGACATTGGAAACACAATCACCAGCCACTTAAGAAGAAGAAGAAAAAATAACAGCTAGACTTGGGGACTTCCTAATAAGATGAAAGAACAAAAATTTAGACTTAAAACAAAAGTCCAACGTGAAAAATGCCTTCTTACAATCTGGCCCCATAGGCTTGTTTTAGCTTTTTTTTTTCCTACGATATTTACAGATAGCATTCCAGCCTAATCTCTAAGAGTATACAGGTTACTCATGTAAATGCAAAAGGCAGAAAATGAATTTAGCAGAAGAACCTGGGACAGGCAGTAAAGCTCGCTTTGCTGGGCTCTGTAATCGGGCTCTGCTAGCTTCAGGCCTTCCTATGCAATATACTTTGCAGATATGTTCTAGAACCCCCTCCCAGGGAATTCAGGTCCCCTGGGCAACAGCTCTTCTACCTCCACTCAATGGCCATTCTGTAATGTCCAGTCAAGAGAGAAGGATAAAATTTCACGATGTCTCTTCCTTTCCAAATCAAGACCCATTGGTTATTGACCCTGCCCCTCCCAGGGGTAGCTATTACCTTCTTGTTTGTCTCATTTTGTGTCCTAAGGGCTTGGCTTAGCTTTCTGCCTGCCTGCAGCATGCAGGTTATTGGTTCTTTCTTTTGGCTGTCTTTGGGAATGACTCTAGATCTTGAGAAGATACTAACTTTTGAGGACACCTCTTGGGTCCATGGAGTTGTTTAATACTGCCAGAGATACTGACTGTTTGTCCCAAACTGGCGAGATATTTAGAGAGATTTTTTAAAATAGCTCTATGATCAAAAATTGGCCAAATTGGAAGCTGACAATCAGAGCCTGATAGGAATCTTTTTATGGGCCTTCTTCCCAATGTTAGAATAAAACTATGTGCCCAGAGGGAAAGAAACAAATTAGGGATAATGTAATTGGATGGGTAGACCAACCTATGATGTCATTTAAGTTACAACCCAATTTCTGCAGAATTGAGAGCATCTATCCTTATCTTACAAATCTTTGCAAAAGTGGAAATGCAGCTCTAAAGGCAGGTCAGATTCCACCCATTCTCTTTCACCAATCCCAAAACCTCCCCTAGTTATATCAGAAGGCTTGTAACCTCTCCAGGAACTCTTATCTAGACCATCTCTGATTCCTAAGATTGAAGGGAAAAAAAAGGTGAAAGGAAGCTTTTGGAGATGAAGACTACTGTAGAAGCACCTTTGCCCAAAAATCTAAGGAATATTTTAAAACAGAGACTATAAGATCTCTGTTTGCATCTCTCTGTGTTTATATGTGTGTTCTTTTCTGTATGTTGTAAATATGTGATACTTTTCTACCTTTAGATGGTATTATCAAGACTACTTTATAAGAAATCTCTATTTAATTGGCTTAAAAACAAGCACTGTATAAATTGAGTATATTCTCAGAAATATAATAGAATAATATGTAATTTTTTTACTTCTTTAGTTTTCACTACAAATTAAGGTTTCTAAGGGTTAAAAATGTTAATTAATATATTTAATTGAAACTACTAAAACGATAAGGGAAACATCTTACTATGCAAGGAAAATAAAATGTTTTCAGTAAAAAAATTATATATATATGTATATATATCAACCCATGATGCATGATGCCTATATATAGGAAATGCATTTTGTTAAGGAAAAAAGAGGAAGTATAGGACACAATCTGAATGTGAAAAAGGAAGTTGTAGAAGATTTGTGGAAAAGGAACCTTGAGAAAAGAGTTTTATGCATGGTCAGGCTGGCTAAGATTGGAGTGAATGTAGTTAAGTAAATGAGTTTTAATATCAAAAGTAACCTGGTGCAAAATTAAAATTTGGTTTTCTCCTTATTACAACGACAGTTTTCTTGGACTTTGATCTGCTCTTGATAAAGAGTTTGTGAAAGGTTATTCTTTACTTTTGAGTAATCTTCCTAAAAAGCAAGGATTTTATGTTTTATCAAAATAATTTTCTGTGTTCAAAAAGCCGAGGCCTCTCTATTAAGAGAGCTAAGGTTTTTTCCCTAACGATTTAACTTTCTACGTTTGCCTTTAACATCTTCTATTGTCACTTTGATTAAATAGATAATTAGGTGTTGTTTCATATTGATCTGTGATTCTATTTAGTCAAGTGTCCAAACCTTTGATATCTTTAACAAACTTCCCAAAATCAAATTGTAAAAATGAAGTCTTTTTGACTTGGAAGAAACTGGATTTTTCCAGAGGGCCCTTGGAACATTCCAAAGTTTTGTTAAACTACTTAGGCTTATTTGGTGTGTTAAATGGTTTGTAAAGCATTGTCAAGTGATTGATACTAAAAGATATCCTTGTATGCATATATGTTTTCTATAAATGTTCTAGATATTGTATGAAATTTTAAAAACCTGAAATGTCCTGGTATAATGTTATCAGTCATAATTCTAGTTATTATCTTAAAATGTTATATGTTACAGAAATAACCAAATTTCCTTGTCAAATGCATTGTAATCAAGTCTTTAACCTTGCCATTTTAAGTCTTCTGTCACTTATAGACAGTTATTGTTTTACTCTGATGCTTTTGCAAATATGTTTCATCTTCAGAGAGATTCATCAAAAGGACTTTGACACTTTTATTCTAGAATACAGGTTTCTAATAAACTTTCAGGTCATAAAATTGAACTGGGTCAGAAGTTATGGAACTCTAGCAGAGAAACTGATGGCTTCATAAGACTGCTAACAAAAGATCAAGATCAAGAATTGATTACATGGGACTGAATGAACTGAGGAGGATGATTATAATTTTTATGACTGTTGGGAACATTGCTGATTTTTAAAAACCTTTTTCTCTTGTCTTCTAAGCTATGTGTGACCTACAGAAATTTGGTAAATTATACCTTTTTAAGCAGAACTGAAACATTTATCTTTTTCTCCCTACCTGATCCCTCCAGAATTTGGAAACTCTTAGTGAGTGAGTATTCTTATTTTCATGGCAATATAGTTATTTGCATAAGTTCAATAAGAATCTGTTCTCTTTATAACAGGACACAATTGGAAACTTTGGCTATATTACCAAGGCTTTGACTGGAATGTCATATATGACAGAGACATGCATAGATTCAGATATGACCAGACAGCTTTAATGGACAAAGGTTGACTTTATGGAACAAAATAAAGCCCCTTGGAAATATCTGCCTGGTACTTTGCTTACAGGGTTCCCATCAGCCTTACCAGGTGAGTAAAGAAGATCACTTCCTGGCAGGTGCAGGAACCTCAGGATGTTTTGGAGACCTCAAGAAGAGAGGGATTCAGCCAAATCTACGGTATTGCAGGCAGAGTCTGATGACAAGTCTTTGGTATGGCTTCCTGCCCTAGAGAGGCTATTAAAAGTCCAAACTGAGATTCCTTATGAAAAGTTCCAGCAAAGCATATTTAAAAGAGCCTGTATGGTCACCTGCTCTTCTTTTACTTATGTAAATACCTGGGCCACGTTTATTGAAACTAGACTTATTTTACAAACGGATTAGTCTTAATTTGGCTGTCTTTGGTAGGAATGAGGGTGATTTTAGAGAGAAAAATTATGTTTCAGTAGAAACTATAATACACACTTGTGGATATTAGATTCTAGTTCTGTTAATTGTCTTTGAGGTTTTGTCTTCCACCTGTGAACTGGGCTGGGTCCTGAATTCTTCTAGTTTCCTCTAATATTTGGCTACAGCTCTCCAAGCTAATGCTTCCAATTTTTCTCCCACTTTTGACTTGGAATCATTGAGAACTAAAGCGGCCCTTTTCCTGAAGCCCTGCAAACTGAAGCTGTGTAACTTGATATAAACTTGAGTGATCACCGCAATAGCCCGTGTTTAAATGATCTTCATGTCTGTTGCTGTGTAAGCCACTCAGAAAGTTACCTGAACATTCAATGACAGCATCAGAGACATTTCAAACTGTAAATGATGCTTTAACCCCTACATCTAGAAATCTCCTCTTGACTGGCTGCTCTCCAGACTAAGACTGAGTTTATAGTCTGTTCCAAACATTACCTGTTTTATTTTGTTTTGGTTTCCATTGAAATGCCTCTTTTTAAATATCTGATTGCTTGCACAATATAGGCCTAACTTTGGGAGACCAGCTACGTCACCATCTCCTGAAATGAGACACAACTGTTTAACTGAACTGAGCTGTTCTCAGGACTGAAGGCCTGGTTCAGTGAAATATGGAGCAATCTATCAACTTAGCTTCTGGACTGTGAAACTTCTTACTCGAAGTTTCAAAGGCAATACTGAAGGGGAACAGAGTTTGCCACTCCAAAATATGCCTCTTTGGGATATAGATTATTCTAGGTTGATCTTTTTTAAGAGATAGAAAACTCAGAAAGTTCTTCTTTTCTTCCCCCTTAACTACCTAAAAGAATTTAGATAAATGGCCTGTAACAGGAACAGAGCTATCACTAGAGATATCTACAAAGAATATGGGCCAAGTGTAGTGGGGAGACTCAACAGGGACTAGAGATCAGAGTCCTCTCCATGTCCCATTGTCTCTGCATGGCATGGCAAAGATTTGTTTGCCAAACATTTGCTTTTCTATCTCCAGGTGAATTGCCTTCCTCCCATTTGAAGTCCCAAACCACTACCCCCAACATCCTTTTTGTCTTTAGCTGAAGATGGTGTTTAAGGTGGTGGCTTCAACCATTTTGGTGAGTTACTCAGTTTTCCTGAGTCTCTCCCATGTATACATGCTATTAAACTTTGTTTGATTTTCTCCTGTTAATTTGTCTATGTCAATTTAATTCTTAGACCAGCCAGGAGAACCTAGGAGGGTAGAGGAAAACATCTTCCTCTCCTACATGTCTTTCTATTAATTTCAAGAATATTTGACCTTGCTACATTGAGCATGGTTATAATAGCTGCTTTGTCTGATAATTCCTTCATACCGGTCATTTCAGGGCTGGATCTGTTGATTGTCTTTTCCCTTGGGAAGCGGTCAGGTTTTCTTATTCTTTGTGTGTTATGTTGTGTAATTTGGATGGAATCCTGGACAGTTTATGTGTTATGTTGTGAGACTCTTATGTCTATTAAAATCCTCTGCAGAATGTTCATTTCTCTTTTTCTGTTGTTTTATTGAGCAATCAACACGCTGAAGGTCACACTACACGTTCTGTCTCACCTTTTGTTGACAGTTCTGGTCTCAGTGCACTTTTCATGCCGTTTGTGCTGTTTGTGTCCACGTGTCACACACATGACTCAGGAGTTAATCAGGGAGTTGAGTCTCTAGTCTGCCCTCCCTGTAGATAAGATATATAGGCTGTCGTTTCATAGAACTTTCCCCACTTTCTGACAGCACCCGATCTAGAGCTTCCTTGGACACTCGCCCTAAGCACCCATGAAAACCCAATCCGATAATTTTTCTTCTAACACCCTGTTATGGAGACACCTCATGCTCTCCCCATGGTTCGTGTCTCCCACACAGCAATGAGCAATAAACCCAACTTGATCAACTGCAGGTGTAGTCCTGGTGGTCTCTGGCTGAAAGGCAGTGACTGATTTTGTGTTTTTAACAGAGGGGGCAGCATGGTGATTTGTGAAGAGATGAACTCAGGCAGATCCAGGTATAAGTTCTGGCCTTCTCACTAGCTGTGTGACCCTGGGCAAGTCACTTCACCTCTCTGAGCCTCTGTCTCCTAAAGTGGGCCTAAGAATCCCTGCTTTATAGGGTTGCGTTGAGGATTCAATAAATGACTGACCATGGTGAGCACTTGGAAATAGCAGGTACTCAATACATGTCACTTCCCTGCTCCTCGATCCTTTGGGATTATTCTATTGGTAAAATTTATAATTGACAGATTTTTAAAATATTTTCTGCTGACAAATAGGATTATATTTGCTTGTCTGTATTTTAATAAAGTTATATGAACATGTCACACCTGACACCAATATTTCAACTTTTTTGTGTCCTCAAAACTTGACTGTTAATGATAAATATAATGAAGGAATTTCCATGAACATGCAAATGCTCTTCTTAGAAAAAGTGGGCTCTTGCTTCTCTCATTAGTGGTGGTGATGAAGATGCGGTCATGGCTTCCTGTGCCTGGGCTTCATGCTCTACACAATTTCTCTCAGTTGCCCTCACAACTCTAGGAGGTGGTCCTGCCCAAATTTCCAGTGCAGACAAGGATGGGGAGAAGACCCGAATTCTTCTGAATCTTTTGGCAGACGGAGGAAGGAGGAGGGCTGTGGGCAGGGGTGTGAGGGAAGGCAGGAGGGTAGGAAAGGGGGAGGGGAGAATGTGGTGACTGTCCCTGCTGAGCAGAGACCAGCAGACACAGAACCCAAGGTCCTGATGTCAGAGGGACACAGCCCCACTACTGACCTGACGTGTGTCCCAGAGCTATGGAGGACACCTTGGCTGCACCATGGCGCAGAACCCTCCACTGCCCTGGCATCCTGAGTGCTGGGGACTTGGGGACAGTGGAAGCAGTGCCCTTAGCTGGACACAGAGGAGATGGAGCAGAATGTGGAAGATGTGCCTCTGAGCCCAAGGACCCAGAGACCCAGAACCCAGGGAGGCCTGTGGGGAGGGAGGGGCCTCCTCCTCCAGTAGCACTGGGGCTCAGGCACACGAGAGTCTTGGTCCTGGTGAGGGGACCTCGTCTGATCTCCCCTGCTGGGGACACCAGCACATGCAGGTCACCTTCCTGACTTCTCTGCTAACCTTTGTCCTACCTTTAAAACTTTCTCTTCCAAACTTTGTGTGACACTTTGTGAATTTTTCCTTCTCCTCCACTAGATGCTGCTCTACACCCACCAACACAACCACCATTTCTGATTCCTAGAGTCCTAGTGTGGACCAGACAGAGAGGCCATCTGTTCAGTCCTTTTCATTTTCCAGAAGGTGAGTGGAGACTGGTGTGTTTACGAGGCTCGTTGACATCATGGTGACAATATTAACTCCAACAGCTGTGACTTGTCGAGCACTCAGCTTGTGCCAGGCTTTTTTTGTGGATTAGCTCCTGAAACCCCACAGGCCCTTGTGATGTCAGTTCCCATCCTCCACACGAGGAAACTGAGTCTCGGAGAGGGGATGTGACCTGCCCAGAGTCACGCAGCATGTAACAGGACAGGCTGTTGTTTGACCAAGTTTTTGTCTAAGTCCAGATGCCAGAGACATCCTGTTGTCCTGTTGCCCATGGCAGTGGCTATTTATTGAGCTCCTACTATGTGCTGGGCACTGTGTGGAGACTACAGAGATGGATAGGACAGAGCATTCTATGGGCGGTTTGTGACGTGTGCTCTCCCCTGGGAACCTTGAGAGCAGCACCCACAAGTACCCAGCACCTAGCACGAGCTTGGCACATAGTAGGGCCTCAGGTAATGCTGAATAAACGAATGAGCTGCCACAAGTTATTCAACAAGCACTTACGATGATTGCAGCTAGAATATCTCACTCTTGGAAATTAAAATCAAAACAAGTTTGACCATACGTTTCAAGAAATAATGCTGGGTCAATTTTTTGTAAGGAAATCTTTAACCTGACCTCAAAATCATATCCCAAAATCCTTTCCAGATTTATTGTGGATCTATCTAATTGTGTGAGCTAGAACAATAAGCATTTAGAAATAAACAAAGGAGAGTGTTTCATGACTTTGGGTACAGGCAAAGAATGTGTAACTAGGGTAGAATAGTGCTGAGCAGGAAGGAAAAAATGGACTCCTTTGAAATGAAGAACTTCTGTTCATCAGTAGACACTGTTAAGAGCATGAAAGACAAACCACCAAGTGGAAGAGGGTTTCTGCAATGCACACATCCAACAAAGGACTTGTGTCTGCAAAGAAAACAAGAGAAAATGGGCAAAAGACTTTCCAGCGGAGGATAGCCATGGCTGAGACTCAAATGAAGATGTGGTCAACCTCATTGTCTTCATTAAAGGACAGTTTGACAACGCTGTGTGCTCCTACACACATTCACAGAAGGTCTGCAGTGAGAATTGTCAATATCGAGTGTTGCTGATGATGCGGAGGAACTGGAACTCCATTCGGTGCTGATGTCAGATAAGTTGGTACAACACTCGATACAACTCGGGGAAACTGTGTGTTAGTATCTCCTAAAACGTAATATGTTCATACCCTTGGCCTCCACAGCTGACCTGCTGGATAGTCCCAGCACAGGTGTGCACTTGCGTACACAAATACACAGGACTTGGAATGTTCATACCACCACTACTCCTAAGACCCCCGGTTGTGAAACTATCCAAATGCCCATTAACATCAGGATGGATAGAGTGTGGTGTATTCACGCAGTGCGATGCTGCACAGCATCGAGAATGAGCAGCTATGACCTCACACAACAATGTGGACGAACCTCACAAACCAAAGAGTACCTACTCTTTGCCAGAGAGTGTGATAAGCAAGTTACACACCTGGTCTCAGTCAGCCCTCATCACCAGACCCTGAGTTGCTCTAATTATCCCTTTTTACAGATGAGGAGACTGAGGCTCAGAGCCTTAGGTCCCTCATCTACATTCCCACGGAGCAGACGTTGCACTCAAGTGCACATCTCTGAGACTCAGACTCCCACCAAGTGTTGGAAACAGTGCCCAGTGCCTTCCCCCTGAAGTCCTCAGGGACTGGGAGGCATCCCTTACTTCTGGGGGGTCCCCACTTCCTCCTCTCTAAAGAGGGCAGAGAGATTCCACCCTCCCAGGGTTCGGAGCATAACGAGATTATCTACAGGCAAGGGCACGTGTTTTTGACAAAAGAACAGCATTGCTTCCACCAACCAGGAGGGAGAATATACTTCTCTGTGAAGTCACTTATTCAGAATTCCCTGTGCTTTGTAGCATGTAGTGATCACAGCCTGGCTGGGGGGCGATTTGGTATCTGATGGAAGGACCTTCTTGTTCGGAATGGGTGGGTGTGACCACAGTGCACAGTCTTGGTTCCCCAGTGGGATGTGGGCCCCGAGGGCTGTGGTGTCAGAGGAGTGTTTCAGCAGTGGAGGCACCGGTCCCCTCCTCCTTCTTTCTTGTCCTGGGGCCTCAGAGCTCTCGTCCAACACTACTCAGTAGACAGAGAATGTCACCCCCAAACGGAAAGCACATACATAATTTTAAAATTTTTAGTGGCCGTATTAAAACACAGGCGAAATTAATTTTAATAATATATTTTATTTTATCTAATACATTCAAAATGTTATTATTTCAATACGCAACCAGTATACCAATTAACGAGATATTTTACATTCTTTTTTGTTAATAAATCTTCAAAGCATACTTGACAACACGGACATCTCAATTCAGACTTGAAACGCTCACTAACCACGTGTGGCTGGTGGCTAACGGCCAGGGCAGCTCCAGTGCAATCAATTCCATACGACGCTCTAGTGAAGGTTCCTGACCCCCACCTAAAGGTACCATTTATTGAGTGCTTAGTGTATACCAGGCATGGTGCTCAGCACTTCCCATGCCTTCTCTCACCATAACCCTAGGAGGTAGATATCCTTGTCATCTCTGTTCTACTCATGAGAAAACCAAGAAGACACAGAGAGACTAAGTAACAAGCCCAAGGTCACAAGACAGAAATGACAGAAGCAGAATTGGAACTCAGGAAGCCTGGCATTCCAGCTCAAGCATGTGATCACAAGGCTTTGCCAAGACTTTTTTAAAAAAATCAAAGTGCATTTTTATTGTAATGTAAAGGCATGTAGGATTCCTTTAAAAGCATGATATAAATGTTACTCCAAATATTTGCCTAATCCAAACATCCTATTCCCAGTTCACAGAAACACCTACTGGGCACAAAGCATCTTGTTCATGAGACGACCTATCCCGCTCATGACACAGAGAACGTATTTAATCAGTGCTGCAGGGCACAGTGAAGGCAGAATTTCAAATTCAGCTCATGAGGGTTGCCCGGCACATTCTAATGAAAGGCTAAACAGAGCAAGATGCGTGTGAACTCCAAGTGACACAACAAACCTGGTCTTGAAATTAGGGTGACCAACCATCCCAGTTTTCCCGGGACAGAGGAGCTTCCCTTGACTTGGGACCTTCAGTGCTAAAGCCCTGGGCAAACCGGGACAAGAAGTGGTCTCCCTCCCTGAGCTGGTCCAGGCTGGTGAGACCTGGCAGATGGATGGAGCTGCCCACTAGCTCCCATACGGACTGGTTCTTTTGCATTAGGATGATCTTCCTCTTGCCAGGACCCTGAGTTATTTGACCCTTGGTTCAAATGGTCCTAGTCAATGTGACCATCTGGTTTGCACCACCCAATGGACCCTCCTCTGTCTCCCTCTACCCACTCCAGCCCTCTGGCCCCTTTCCCTCACTGCAGCCCAGGGGATCGTGGACAATGCAGATATGATGTCAGGATCCTCTCCTCCAGTGTGCGGGGCTGAAAACCCTTCAGTGATTCCCTGGTGTTCCGTTTTCCAGTCCATTGGATGTTGGTCTTCAGGATACATGGTTCCAGATCTTGGAATTTTGGGCCTGCAGATGAGGGCAGTGGGACATAGGATAGCAAAAATCAATTAATTTTGGTTACTAAGGACAAGAAAAAAGACAACATCTGCACATCCACTGTCTCCATCATTTCATAAAGAAAGAGCGTCTTAATACCTAAAGAGTAGGAAGGACGTGACTTCAGAAATAAATAGCCATAGCCCTACCCAGGCGGGGACAGCTGGTGTCCTTACACTGACATTTTCTCTACGGAAACTTCTGCCACTGATTTATGGATTTGAACCTGTCTCCAACACTTCCTAGCTGTGTGACCTTGGGTAAGCAACTTTACCTCTCTGTGTCTCACTGCCTTCTTGGGGTCACTGTGAAGATGGAGCGATATAACCTGTGTAAAGCCCTTAGACGACTCTTTCTCTACACAACAGCGCCACCTAGTGGCTGTGTGCCGGGAGTACAGACCAGCGGCCTCTGCGGAGCCTTAATGAGGCCTCCTCCCCAGGCGGGAGTGGGACCTTGGGTAATGGCCAAGGGTGAGGGGGGGCAGCGAGAAAAGCCATAAATATTCACGGCATCATTTAAAACTCGGGCCTGTCCGTCTTCCTGAGAATAAAGTTTGTTCTTCGGAAGCTACTGTCCAAGTTGTCAGCTCTAGAAGAGAAGAGAAAATGAAATCTCACTCCCTGCACCCTTCTCCCTCCACCACGGAGGCTGCTGTACTCGGGATGGGGAAGCTGCCTCTTCACGGGGCTGACAGGGCGTGGGGCCCTGGCGCTGTCACCCACTGGGCTCGCTGTCAGCCACAACCCTCCCCGCCTCCTGCTTCCCTGCGAGGTCTGAAGAATGAACAGGGCACAGCAAACCGAATGTAGGAGGCTTTTAGTGATGTCCCCAAGCAGGGACAAATGTAAGCTCTGTGCTCTCCCCCATGAGGGTCTTGCACCGCGGGAGCCATTAGCCCCTGGGAATAGCCCTGTGTCCTCAGAAAGGTGGTGGCAGGAGAGTCTGGGAGACCTGAGACAGACGCAAGCACTCTCTCCTTGTACATTCCTTCCGCTAGTGAGAGACTGACGTGGATTTTCCTTGTTCTCTGCTCGGGGACTTTCATTTAGCCTGTGGGCCTGGGAAGGAACCTTGTAAAGGTCAGAGAAGGTGGCTCTGGGAGTAGGTGGGCTTGCATTCTTGACACTTGATGACTGTGTGACCTTGGGCAAGTCACTGTCTCCTTGACCTTCTGCATCTGTAAACTGGGGATGATAAAGTACATCCCTCAGGGGTCTGATGTGAGACTCGAGGGTGCCGATCTATCCCGCAGTCTCAGATGCCTCCAGGGGCCAAGCAGGCATGGTGAATGAGAGAAGTGGGCCAGGGGAAGGGCAGCAGGGAATGGTGGGGGCTGTGGTAAACCAGGAGCACAAACCCCACGTAACAGGGGCAGCTGGCGGTCAGCGTTGTCCGATTCAGGGCACTCAGGCATCTAATCCAGGGTGTTATAGACAACCTCAAATCCCAGAATTTGTTTTTTTTGTTCAAGGGGCTGTTGGTGGACTTTAGCTCTGTTGGGCTTAGCTGACCCAAGACAGATCTGGTTAGCAGTGATGTGTGGCAGAAAGAAATGCTGGTCCGGTGTTGCCAGTTTTTTTCAAATGTTCAAGAGAAACAGGAAATCAGCTCTATTTTTCAATGTTGGCAATTAAACATCTTAAAAACGAGACACTGGGATCCACACAAAACCCTGTGTTAGCTGTGTGACCTTGGGCAAATCTCTTAACATCTCTGAGCTTCTGTGTCCTCATGAATAACGAGGGTAAGGCTACGCCTTGCTCCTGATCTTAGCAATTTACGTAAATTACTTCCCTGAACCTTCCCCTCAATGTGATAAGAGAGGTGTCACTATTATCCCTCATTGTACAGATGAGGAAACAGAAGCACAGAGAAGCTAAGTCACTAGCCAACAGCCAGTAAGTGACAGGGCTGTTGTCAGCCTTTAGATGAAATAATGCAGGCAGAGTGGTCAGTGAGTGTTAGCTATTAGTTATTATTGATAACAGACACGGCTCCAGGTCAGTTCTCATGCTTAATTGAATGCCCAGTGTGAGCCGCTAGACTTGAATCTGTCAGACCGAGCCCAGGGCCAGTTCTAGATTCCGTGGCCTGTATTTTTGCTGGTAGCTCTTGGCCATCTGAATAGTTTCTTTTGACACAGGCATTGGGGCACTGTGCCAGTGGGTTTCCTGGGATGATAATTAGATTTAGACCCTGTGCAATCGATGGATTCTCGTCTCGGGGGCACCAAGCCGACGATGACCTGTAATTTACAGTTCCAGTGGTTCTGAAATCAACACGAATTTGCTCTTCACCGAGTGGGCTGTAAAACATGTGATGGGCGGCTCTGAAAAGCAGTGGACGTGGGAGTGGAGAGCTTACTGGGCCTGGAGAGGGCCGGGCTGGGAGAAGAGCCGTGAAGCAGAGGTGGGGGAGGCCGACCTCTATCCAGGGGGGCCGTGGTCAGAGCAGCCAGAGTTCCCAGTGGGACCTGCTCAGGACATAGCCCGGGTGAGACAGAGACCTGGTTGGCAGTGAATTGTGGTAGAGAGAGAACAGTTTTGGAGTTGGGTAGAGCTGGGTTTGTATTTCAGTGGTGCCATTTTCCACCTGTGGCCCTGGGGGAATTGGGCTCCATTCCCTGATGCTTGGTTTTCTCATCTGTGAAATGGACAACTAACAGACCCTGTTGGACGGATGACGATGAAATGCGTCTGTATTTGCAAACACTGGTTTCACTGCAGTGTGAGGCCATCCAGTGCAGTCAAAAGGCTGTGGAGTCAGGCGGACCTGGGGGCACATCCTGCCGTGTTCACCCCCAGGCTGAGTGACCTGGCATCAGTCACTCCACCAATTGGAGCCCCACGTTCGTATATTGGGATAATAAGAGAAGCCTCTACCCAGGGTGGTTGTGATCCTTCCATTAGATGATGCACATGAGGATCAGTTAGCACCATGCATGGAACGGAGTGTGAGCTTGGCAGGAGAGGGCGTTATTTTTGTCAGTCTGATCCTTACCCACCCAAGCCCGGCACAGAGGGGGCTCTCAGGGAACACTGGCTCCATTGCCTGATGGATTAATGTGTTCTTCAGGGAACAGATGACATCCTCAAACTGGGTAATTTGAGGAGAGTATAATAAAAAAAGTTAATGATACTAAAGCGTATTTAAATAATAAAAGAGCCATTAAAATTATACATACAGGGGCTATTTACAAATGTGTGGGCCGGGCATTGGAAAACATAGGACAGCGCTGTAAGCCAAGGCTATGCCAAGGGAGCCATTACCATCTTGGAGTAGCCAAGATGATTGTCCGAGCACTTCTCTCCCTGAGACGTGTGACCCTGTAGGGCCTCCCAGTAGAAGAGGAAGAATGAACATCCCCACTCCATTGATCAGGGCTGGACCATGGGCCTTGCTGAGGTCAATAGTTTGTGAAGGAGGAAGTGACGGGAGCAGAGGCTAGAGATGCACTTGCGTGGCTTGGCTCACCTCTTGTGCTTCTCTCATTTGCTCTGAGAAGAGCAGTCTCCAGGTATATGATGGCCTCAGAGGGAGGAGACCCGTGGAGCAGATCTGACCCCAGCTGGCAGGCTGGTCCAGGATGAGCTGAGCCCAACAGAGCCAAAGCTGACCTACAGACCAGTGGACAGAAGACCCACTGTTTGCTCTTGTAGCCCCTGAGAGTCTGAGGTTGTACGTAATGTGGTAAAAACTGACTAATGCTCACCTCTCGATGAGGAGGTGCAGTTACTGGACTGGGCTGCCTGATAGGAGCTGTGACGTCAGTAGAGGGGAGTAGATGTCTCCCCCAGACTCCCTTCCTTGCCTTCTGTCTCCTGCTGGTGTCACCCATGGGTTGAACTCAACTAGTGGTGGGGAGCAAGGGAGCCACTGATAGAAGGGCTGAAGACCATCTCCCAGGCACAGCGCGTGGTGGAGAAGGGTGGAGAATGGATGTGGAAGGGACAGTGGAGTGATCCAGCACCATGAAGAAGGAAGAGGGCATGTGGGGCTCTTGGATTCACAAGGTACTGTGCTGAGGGCTATGCACAGGGACCCCGCTGGCCCACAGTCCTTGGGGCATCTCCCCCTCACTCTTTCCTGGTCTCCCTGGTTTCTCTTGTTTTGGTGTGATTGGGAGCATCCTCTGGGATCCGAAGCTCAATGGAGTTAGCCAGCAGGGCCTCCTTGAACAAGCCTACAATTATTTTAGAATTTTTCCCCTCCCCAATCCATCAGCCAAGCAAGAGGTGTTCCTGAGATTGTTATGGTTGAGAAGGAGATTTGGGGAATATTTTTTTGAATCTGTTGCTTCCCAACGTCTTTATCAAAACCACGTGTTGCAAGGTCTTGTTCACAAGAGCCCCAGCTCTATCCTGTCCTCTCCAAGTGTCTTGCTGCTCAAGAGAGCTGGGTCTCCTTTTCTTGGACAGGAGCAGTTTAGCACAAAAGTGCAGAGCAAGAGTTTTGAAGACTGATGGAGGGGGTGGTAAAGCCCGATTTGCCCTCTTAGCAGCTGGGTGACCTTGGGTGGGTGACCGCACCTGATTCCTGAACCAGGGGAGATGATATCAGTTCCAGTTCCTAGGGCCACTTTGAGGGTTAACTGGGATAGACATTAATGCCCTGAGCACAGTACTTTCTTAATGTTCATGAAACTATTGTTGTTGCTCCACACTTCCTAAATGAGGGCAGGGTGGACTGAGACTCTGGAATGGGGCTGGGGTGGCACAGAATGCTCTGTCAGATGCCACAGCACTTGGTGACCCACCCCTGCTATTGGGAGTGCTATGCACAGTTCTTCTGTTAGTGGGATTCCATCAGCTCTTGGAAAAGCAGAATTCCTCTCCTTCCAGGGCAGGTAGGAGCTGAGGCATCGCTCAGCCTTCCAGGACTCTAGGCTGCACTGGGCAGGGGATTTCTCCTAGGATCCGACTGTTGGTGGTCTGGTGCCACCCACCTATTAAGAAGCTCTCTCCATTCTGGAGAAATAGGTATCTGCTAATCTCTGTAATATCCCAGGCGTGGTGAATTCTTAAATCTGAATATACATTTATGGGTATCAAGTCAATGACGAATGTAGGCCAGCTGAATCTTGTAGATAAACGATATGTACAGTATAAGATGATTTCAGAGGAAAAGTAGAGAATGTCTAGGAAGCTATTCAGATGAAAGAGAAATTATTGTCTGTTTCCACCCACCTATCTCACACCCACCGTCATCCACCACCAACCCAGACAACCACTCATCCCTCCACCCACCACCCACTCCATATCCCACCTTATATCCACCCTATTCTCCATTGATCCATTCCTCAACCCACTCCATCCCCCTTCAACCCACCCATCCATCCACTAACCACCCACCACCAGCCCCCATCCCATCCGTGCACCATCCATCCACCATGCTCCACCCAGGCATCTATCCCACCCATCCATCCATCCATCCATCCATCCATCCATCCATCCATCCATCTATCCGTCTATCCATCCACCCAGACATGCACCACTCACCCACCCTATCCATCCATTTAACAAGCACTTATTAATTACTAATTCTGTGCCAGGGCTTATGTTATGGACCTGGGACACATATGATGAAGACATAGCTCCTTTTCCAAGAATCTCTCTATCCAGTGTGCAAGATATATATTCTAAAATAGAAAAGACACAATAAAACTCAACTAAGTTCTAACAAGACGTGGCAAACAGGAGGCAGCGTCCTATAGTGGTTATGCACCTAGGCTTTGAAGCCAGATGAACTTGACTTTGATTTGGGCTCTGCCACTTGCTAGACGGACGTCCTTGTGCCGATCACAGCACTCCATCCAGACTCAGCTGCCTCATCCACTAAGTAGGAGTAATAATTGCGTCTACCTCAGAGGGTCATGGTGAGCACTAAACAACTACCTGGTAAGTAAGTTACCATGTTGGGAGAGGGTCACCTAGCAAAGAACCACAGATGTCCTCCAGGAATGAGAGCAGCCCCAGTTGACCACCAGCGAGAGAACGGACACTTCAGTCCTACAACCGCAAGGAACTGAATTCTGCCAACAACCCTGTGAGCTTGGAACAGGACCCTGAGCCCCCAAAAGCAGCCCACTGACCTTGACTGAAATGTTGTGCAACCCCAAGGAGACCCAGCTAAGCTATGCCCGGGTACTGACTCATGGAAATTGTGAGATATTAATTGTGTCTTATTTTAAGCTGCACAGCAGAGGTGATTTGTGATGTGACAACAGGTAACTAAGACATGTAGTAACCTGCCCAAGGCTGCGTCGCTTCTCACTGATAGAGCTGGGGTTCAGAACAAGAGTGAACCACCACACTTACTGAAAGATAACCAGCCAGAGGGGTTAAGATGCAACAGAATTTCTGATTAGCACTCAATCGACTGGAAAATTCAATGAATCAGAATCTCTAATTCTGGACCTTATGATTAGTCAGGGATTTTCTGGATTTGAAATCAGGTTTCCATGGCAATCGGGGCAAATGCCGTGGATGCCCTGATGCTGCTGGAGGAATGCAGCGACTGTAGGGTGGGGAGAAGAAAGTTCGACTTCACACGTTACGTAGAGGTCTGAGCCAAGTGTGTCCATTTTGAAAATGGGACAGGGATTTCTTACTGAGCAGCAGCCGTCTGACTTTATGCCTCTGTGTGTTTCTCCCCCCTGGACCCCATGGGCTGAAAATTTACACCTCTGGAGGTATGACTTATTCCTTTTTTTTTTTTTGGTGAGGAAGATTGGCCCTGAGCTAACACCTGTTGCCAATCTTTCTCTTTTTGCTTGAGGAAGATTTTCCCTGAGCTAACATCTGTGCCCATCTTCCTCTATTTTGTTTGTGGGACGCCGCCACAGCATGACTTGTGGTGTATGTAGGTCCACACCTGGGATCCAAACCTGTGAACCCTGAGCCACCGAAGCCGAGTGTGCAAACTTAACCACTATGCCACCAGGCTGGCCTCCATGACTCATTCTTTTTAAAGACTAAGAATGTCTCTGTGGGGATGGTGGTCTACCACTGATATAGCCCCACTGCTACCAAAATAACAACGGCAGCCCACAGTCCTTCAGACCTTCCCTGAGCCTCCCACGGAATCCCCTTGAGACCCGTGGAGTCCCCAGGCAGACTCATAATTGGCACCCTTTATATCATTATTCTTTAATATTTATTCATCATCTGTTTATTGAAGGTCAGGAAAACTAGGTTTAATGGAAACCTAGTTTCTATTATGTGCTTTTTTTAAACGTGGCTCTGATCCTTCCCTCCAGCACGGCAGGAATGGAGAAGGAGTCCCGTTTACTCATTCATACCCTGGGGCCAGCGTGGAATCAATGACCTGAAAACATGGGGCAAAATATTCCCTCCTCTTCTCTATTCCATCTCCTCACTTCACTTTTAGTTTGCAGCTTCTTAGGAGACATATTAAAGGGACCAACATTTGGATCAGGAAATCAATCTCCTTTCCAGGAAAGAACTCTATGCTATGCACAAGTACAGTGCAAAATCCCTCAGCAGACCAGAGCTGATGCAGGTGACCAGAGTTTTTCACATTTCCCCCTGCGTGTTCTGTCTGCTTGAGAGTGCGTTTTGCCAGCTGGGAGAGTGTGTCAACCGGAGGAAACTGGCCCCACATCCCCATCTAGTCCACGGGGACCCTGGCGCCCCCTTCCGGACTGTCTTGCCCCTTAACCCGGTCAGTTCTGCTGAGCACTTTGACGAAATCATCTCATCTTGTTCTTCCTATCACTTTGTGAGGCAGGTACTGTTATTGGCCCCATTGTCTTGATGAAGAAACTGAGGCTTAGAGAGGTGTAGAGATTTGCCCAAGCTCAAACAGCCATTAAATGGCAGAGCTTCGATCTCAGTCCAGCAGACTGCCCCCCGAGCCTGCGCTTTTGTTCATTATGTTGGGTGCTCAACAGTAGGATCCATGATTTGTAAGTGCACATTTGTTGTGGTTGAGGGGTGACTGTGTCCAGAGTGAGCCCCCAGTGTCGCCAGTAGGAAAGGGAGAGAAGGGAGGAGGGAGCTGTTTGTTGGGAGAAGCAATGTAGGAAAAGGCGTGGGAGGTGACACTCACCTGAGCCTCTGCCCCAGGTGACAGGCTCACCGTGAGGCCCCGGATGACAGGCTCGCCGTGAGGCCCCGGGTGGCAGGCTCCCTGTGAGGTGGGAGAATCCTGGCTTTAGCGCGTCTCAAATTTGGTCACTACTCACCTGTTTTCATACTTCCAATTCAGTCCATCCCTTCATTTGAGATTTGTTGAGAACCCACAATGACAAACATTGTTTCAAACATTGGGTGGTGAATTAGACAAAGTCCCTGTGCTCATGGAGCTTAATTCTCATACGAAGATAAAAGAAATGAGTGGCAGAACCATGAAATAAAATAGTTTTGAGAATATAGTAAGTAATGTGAAGGAAGCATGGGGTGAGGTGGCTGAGAACAACAGTGGGATCTACGTGGGGAAAACAGAGAAGCCCTGTCTGAGGAGACAACCACAGAGCTGAGACACGAATGCAGAGAGGGAGGCAGCCAGGCCAGGACTCGGAGGAAGAGCGTTCCAGGCACATGGACGAGCAGGTGCAAAGGCCCTGGGGTGGGAATGAGCATGGCCCAGACAGGAAGAGAAAGGATGCAGTTGAGGCTGAAGCACAATGAATGAGGTGAAACACACAAGGGACTGGCGGGGCCCGAGGTCAAAGATGAGGTCAGCAGGGGTCAGTAGGGTGTTTTCGGGGAAGAAAAGGCTCTTGGACTTTACCCTGCTGGCAGCAGGGAGCCATAAAAAGGAGCAGCATGATCTGAGTTCTATGTTTCAATGATCTCTCCAATTGCCGTGCCGAGAATGGAAAAGAGCTCCAAGGGCGTTAACAAGGAGAACAGGGAGCAGGCCCTGGGGTGGTCCTGGCTCAGGGCGTCCTGAGGGATTCCTCGTCTCGCCCACTCCAGCCACACTGGGATCCGTGTGGTTCCTTTCACTCAGCAAGCTCCTTCTTGCCTCAGGCTTTCCCACATGCTGCCCCCTCACCTGCAGTCCTCTTTCCGCCTCTCTCTCTAGCAAGCTCTCCAGCTCCTTTTTCAGACCTTCTTCTCTGTGTCTCTTCACCTGGGAAGACTTCTCTGACCCCGCATCCAGCTGAGTGCTCGTGGCACCTAGCGCTTCCTCTTAGGAGCACTCACTGAGTTTGCAAAGTCTGCTGTCCCTCCTCTCACCTCCGTAAGCCCACGAAGGCAAGCATCGCATCCCTACAGCCCTACGCAGACATCACAGAGAAGGCGCTCAGCAAATCTTTATTTGCTGAAATAATGCTTGGTCAAAGCTGGTGGCAATTTGAGATTTATGCTGCTGGCCCTAAATGATTTTTAAACAATTAAGTAGGGTCAGCCTTTCTAACAAATGTGATTTTAAAGCAATAACTCTGGCGGCATGCCTTGTGTGTGCTAGGAACAGCACTCAACATGTGAAATCCACTCACTCATTTCATCATCTCAATAACCATATAAACTGGGAATGTTCACACCCATTTTACATATGGGAAACTGAGGACGGGAGTGGTTAAGTAACTTGCCCAAGAAAGCCTATGACTGTGATGGAGGTGACACCTGGGGGCCACGTCTGTTTGGATGCAAAGCTCGTGCTCTTTTGATCAATGACTCTTGAAGGTTGGCACAGGCATTCCTTCAGCGAGGATTTACCAAGCATCTGCTTTGGAGGTGGAGGAGGAGATGATGAGTAACTGGCCAGAGTTCCTGCCTTCTGGGGGATTAGCATCTGGAAGAAGAAAGGAGACCTGGGGACAAGTGTCGACGTAATGCCTACAATGCAGGATCCGTGTGGCCCAGTCTAGAGAGCCGCGGAGATCAATAGGACACAGTCTAACAGTCCCAGGAATAATTTCAAAACAACTCGCATTTGCTTATTGTAATTCTCCAACACTGTGAAGCGAACTCAGAGTCCACCGAAATACTTCTTAAACCTCCTTTTCGCTCCCAGCCTCACCCCAAACCACCGTCTCCACTGTTGAATGTCACACCTCTTTTCCGTATCCTCTTGCCTTTTGCATTAAGATTTCACATCACTGAAGCTCCAAGCAGCTGACAAAACCCAAACCAGCACCTTGGGCAATCTGATGAAAGCCATGGCCTTTCTCCCAGAGAAATGCTCAAGTGTCTGTGTGTGCGTGCAGACACACACTCACACAGGCACACACACTGGTTTTGCTGGTTCGTCTATCATTTCAGGGGGTGCATAGACCTCCTGAATCTTATCCACAGTTTCTGAGTGAGAACCCCTGCCAGTGGAAACCTGACAAGCCTTCAGCTCCTTGGCATTTGCCAAAGGAAAAGAGCTCTTCTTCTTTCCATGTGCAGGAGAGAACTTCAGAAATTTACGTAAAAATAGATACACCGCCAACCAACCAAACCCCACGCGTGCTGCTTCAGAAGCTTGTCTTCCTGCAGTTTCCGGCTGAAATGGCTTTCTCTTCCGGGGATCAAGGAACTCTGTAGTTAGGGTAGCAGCTCTCTAGCTGTTGGCATGCCAGTGGAAAGAGCTAGAGCCCAGTCTCTCCTTCTTGGCCAGAGTTTAGGCTCTCGATACCCAAGGTGGTTAAACCCACACGTCATGGTTCTGGAGATCAGCGGTTCTCAGCCACTGCATAGCATCACTGCTGGATAGTCATCAGTTATCGGGGGTGTTGGAAAATAATTTGAACTCTTGGTGAAATACCAAAGTTGGCAAAATATTTGCTCAAAAAATAAATTTGAGAACGTTCAAGATTCTCTCTATAGTGATGCTGTTTTCAATGCCTTGTTTTCAGATGCGCTTTCCTGTAGGTGAGGGATGGGGAGAATGGGCAGTGGGTACTATCTGGGGAATTCTGAATAACCCTGGGATACTCACATGACTCGTCTGACCCTTCATGGTTCCTGAATTGTTTTTTACGCTTAGAAAGGCCTCTGTTAACACCAAGACTTTTTATGTCACCATTTTCCTCCTTCTAAAACAATGCTTCCCAAACCCCAGTTATTTTAATGTCATCTTCAAGATTTTTACCCTCTCTTTAGTTAGACTTTATTATTTTTTTTAAGATTTGTTCTAGCCAGCCCTCTATAGCCTGGCCTAAGCAACAATATTCACGAAATCATGGGAATTATGTGTTTGTTATTTCCCCTCAAGACTTATTAAAATAAGTGCATAACTTTATAAATAAAAATCACTATCCATATACCATCAAAAATCGTCCTCTACACCCCCCAGGAGTATGGTTACCACATTTTGAGAGCACACTGTTCCAGTAAGTGCCTTCATGAGTTGAAGAAATTAACTTTGATCCATTTAGTCACTTGCAAATTCCATTTCTTCTTTTAAAATCACCTGCTAGACGCTTACTCTGTGCCAGGCAGCAGCCTGGGCAGGTGCATGCTCATTATTTCACTTAACCCCGCAACAGAGCCTTTGAGGCTGCTATTACTGTTCCCATTTTCAGATGGATAAAAAGAGGCTCAGAGAGGTCTGAGAGTCTTACCCAAGATCACACAGCCTGTGCTTTTTCCAGGAGGACAGAATCAGGTGCCAAACTTAGGGAAGTGAGAAACTACCAACCATGACGGCGATGCTGGGTGACCCCTTCCAGTACTTGGGTATGGGTTTCTAAGGCGGCCCCAGCTCATCTAAACAGTCAAACCGCAGTGGGGACATTTGTTTGTGAAATATGTTGCTGTGTTCCAGCAGCCTAGATTCTTTCCAAGAGTTTCTCAAAAATCCAGCAGAATAAATATCAGATTTTTTATTGCCCACCACATAATAGGAATATAACTTATTACCGTTGGAGCGCCAGACTTTCAGCAGCCTCCATCAATCTGGCGCTGCGATTGACTCCATATGCATTTAAGCAAAACCCGGCCCACGTAGGGGCGCACTGGATGTAATTGGAATATGGAGTGGGGCTTTGGATTAATCACATTCTGAATATTAACTGTGCATTATGCTGATTTCCTTGTAAATATATTCAGAAGCCCCAGCGTGTGTATCTGACTCGGGTCAGATATACAATCAGAACAGCAAATGTCCCGAATGTGGGGTTGGAAACAGTCCCATCTGCAGTGTACGAGGCTGAATTTCATTTCCCCTGAGAAAAAGAATATTTCAGCCCTCTCCTGGAGGCCTCGAAACACAATGTATGGTTTTCCGACACCAGGGGAAGAAGCAGTGTTTGTTTTCAACTGCCTGGTTCAGAATGGATTTTGCCCAAAAACAAGACTACATTTTGCAATGAATTCTTGGAGCATTTTTCTGACCCTAGAACTTCTTTAGGAATGAGCCACTCTGTGTTATTGTCTTTACTCGGTAGGCAGCGAGGTTGGAAGGTGGCGAGCAGAGGAGGAAACAGGATGGAGAATAGTATGACCAAGGATTGAGGTTTAGAAGGAAGATCCTAAATGACTCCCAGTTCTGCCAAGGGCATTGCTGGGGGGACCTAGCTGCATGAGAACAGATGACATCCTCCTTGAGTGTCACACAATTCATCATTCACAGAGCAAGTCTTGTACCCGCAGAATCTCATCTCGCACTCACGGCAACTCCAAGTGGTGGGTATTAGGATTCCCATTTCACAGGTGGACCAACTGAGACTCGGACAAGATTTGCCTGGAGGAAATGTGAATAAACAAGTCATGGGAGAAGGGCCTGGACTCGGGCACAAAGTTAAAGGGGCACCAAAAAACTCAGCAATCAGGAACAATAATATTTTAATGCCATATTTTTTTTATGACTGCAAAAACATCCATGATTTTTAAATCAAAATTTTAAATAAAGACAGGATTAGTAACAGTGCTTTGCTGAACCATATTGGAGCCTGAGGCAAAAGGAAATATCAGTACAGTCACGCGCCACATAATGATGGTTTGGTCAATGATGGACTGCGTATATGACGGTAGTCCCATAAGATGAGTACCATATAGCCTAGGTGTGTGGTAGGCTGTACCATCCAGGTTTGTGTAAGTCACTCTATGATGTTTGCACCATGACGAAATCACCTAACGATGCATTTCCCAGAACGTGTCCCAGTCGTTAAGCAACGCACGACTGTGATACTGATCCTCTTTTATTTATCTTGATTACTGAGTTAGTTTGGCTTCTCCTTAAATCTTGTGCCTGAAGTGGGTGTCTCCTTTGCCTCATCTTCGTTCTGACCCTGCACAGGAGCCACAATTGTCTCCCGAAATCATACATGTGACCTCGGATTCAGTCCCTCTGGAAAGAAAATCCCCATTACCTACAGGAAAGAGTCCGGATGCCCATGCCTGGCTCTGAGAAGCTTCTGGAATCGAGCCAGCTCAGATTGCGTGCTCCGAATTGGGCTCTGTGGTTTACATACATCAAATGGTTTATAATCTTTGGGCTCAGGACACACGTTCAGGGCTGGACTGGATCCTGGGTTTGGATCCTGTTCTGTCATTTACTAACAGTGTGACCTTGGACGATGCACTTAAAGTCTCAAGACCTCAGTTTCCTCATCTGAAAAAGGGGAGGCAGTCATGCCTGTCTCAGAGAATTGCTGAGAAGATTCAATAATAAAACGATAAGAATCATAAAAATAGCATCGTCGATTGAGCACCAATTTCCCCAGCATGTAGCACATGGTAAGTGCTCCACTAATTCATTCAACAAATATTTATTAAGCATCTACTATGTGCCAGGCACATAGTGCTGGAGCTTTCAAGGCTCAATAATGCTAGTTAATGCTATTACTATTATTTAATCCTCATTACAGCCCATGAGGTAGGTACTACTATTTCCCTCTTCATTTTACAGACGAGGAGACCGAGGCTCAGAGGGATTAAGTAACACACCCAAGGTAAGCCAACAATTAAATTGAGGAGCTAGGATGGGACCCAGTAGGTCTGGCTCCAGAGGCCACAGAGTTCTCAGTGAGGACTCTTAGAGCCTTTTCTGAGGAATTTTCTTTTCCTCAGGACTGCAAGCTTCCGGAAGGCAGGCCCCACAGTGTCTTCATCCTTGTGTCTGCCTCTGGCCTAGCAAGGAGCTTTGTATACAGTAAGTGCTCAACAAATGTCCAACAAAATAACCTGAATCCTGTCTTGCAGCCTTCTTGCATATGCTGTGTGATCTGTGCCCTGGTATTTCCCCCCGCAATGGAGAATGTATGTGGTGCTTCTCTGAATTCCTAGTTCCCTGCAAGGATAGAGAACTCGGCTCGGTGGTGGGGGCGAGTGGGTGTCCCCAGCGAAACTCATCTTTTTCCCACATGCCCCTGCTGTTCCTCGAGTTTCCTGTCTCGGTGAACAGAGCACAGTCTGCCCACTGCGCTCACAAGACACCGGGCACCACCCCCACGTCCCCGTCATCTGACAGTCACTCAACTGCCACGTGCTGGGGGAGTCCCACCTCCTAAGTCCTTTCTGATCTGCGCCTTCTCTCCATCCCCCCACCACCTTAGTCCAGGCTGCCACTATCTATCGTTTGGATCCCTGTAACCACTTCCTCACTGTTCTGCCTGCTTCCAGCCTGCCCTCCTACCATTCCATCCTCTACTGGGCAACCAGGGCCATCTTTTCAGACTACAGATCTGACCTAGCCTCTCTTCTGCTTCAAACCCTGCCAGGGCTCCTCTTACCAAGAGCAGTGGTCTCTGAAGTGGGGCATCCATAAACCAGGGGCAGCGCAGGATGATCCTCCCAGGTGTGGGAAGAAGGCCTTAGAGCTTCTATTTTTGTTTATTTTCTCTTGTATCTGTTTTCGAACTTCCGTTTCTGGTCATGTTTCATAATGTACGGTCTTAGTTCAGGTTCTCTGGAAGCAGAGCCTGAGGCAAGGATTTGGATGCATGTGGCTTATGGACGGGCTGTGCTCAGGGGAAACCTATGGGAGAGTAAGGGAAGCAGGATGGCATAGAGGAAAACAGCTCAGCAAGGGCGTGGCCTCGGCTGGAGTCTCTGGACGGTGAATTGCACCATTGAGGCTTGATTTTTTATGTGCTTCCGTTAGCCACCTCACCCCAGGATGGGGAGGGGTGCCAACTTCCAAGTGAGGCAGCTCCCTTTGGTCAAGGGAAATTCTTCAGATGAAAGGGTAGATCTACGCATGGACACGCCACTGGGAAAGGCAAGGGAACAGGCACCAAGCCTGTCGACTGTATGTATCTTGTTTCCATTTCTTACTCTTACACTTCATGTGTTTTCTCCTGTTTTGTAATAGACAGTATCCTGATGTACATGAGGTGTTAGTACAGGACTATGTGTGTAACTGAACAATAAATAGATCGTGTTGCAGGGGATTAGGGTAAGAGCTCATGTCTTTTTGACTCCCTAGAGGGTATAGATGAACTTGAATCCACATCCGAGTCCCAAGCCACACGGCTGGAATCAGGTGATCCAGGGAAGCCAGGGCTGGGATGGGCGAGGATGCTCCTCAAGAGCTGGAATCTGGACATTAGAGGGGCCCAGGCTTGTTTGTTGTGGACTCCAGCGTTAGAACGCTTTGGCCCAGCCTCTTCTGGTCCCTTCATCACTCACTGGGAGCGTGGGAAGCTGTTTTTAGAGGGTCTGATAATTCTGACCTCTTCCTACCTCTTCTTGTGCATCAAGCCTTAGTGGATCCTCCAGATGCTGTGATGTCCACAGCCTGTCTCATCCTTGGCTGAGAACAGCAGCCAGAGTGGAACGCTACACGGGACGGGGAACCAGTGGTGCGAAGGCCATCTGCTTTGAAACAACAGGGGCTCCCACTCCGTGCCTGGCTGGACCCTCCATGCAGATTACTCTGATCTGAGCTTCTGGGCTGGCACTGGGCGATCTCGGTTCAGCTCACTCTTGGAATAGATCCAGTGAATGAAGAGGGACTCGGAAGTCAGACACAGTTTGGACTCAACCTTACCTGGGCCAAGTACCAAACCTTACTAGTGTGATCTTGGTCAACCTGCGTAATTTCTCTGAACTGATGTCAAGGGCTTTACAACATCTAGGTCAGTTTCCTAAAGCCGAAGTCAGGACAGTGAGCTGTGAGCAGAATACTAATAACTGATGCTGATAACTGAGCACTGCTCTATGCCCAGGACCGTGCTAAATAAGACGTGTATATCTCTATGTATATGTACATATATAATATATGTGTATACACACACATACTTCTATATATTCTAATTTAATAATATTTAAAACTCCATTGTCTTTATTTTATAGACGAGGAAACTGAGGCTCAGAGAGGTTGAGTGACTTCTCACAGTTGGTAAGTGGTGGAGCTGGGATTTGAACCAGCGCGCCTTACCTCTTCACCATCCCCTTCATTGCCTCACATATCCTCCCTGTCTTAGGTTATCAGCACCCCAAGTGCAGACTCCGAACCCTTCTGAGACAGCGAAGGCCCTGTGTGAAGCATTTGGAAGTCATAATTAGAAAGCAGAAGTCATCTTTATTAAATTCCGCAGAGTAGCCAGTTGGGTGGAGAAACTGTACAATTCCAATGGTTTGAATGTCTTCTTTACCCTAAATTAAAATCCCCCCAAGGTACTGCTGTCTTAATTAACAGTTTGCCTTGTTAACACCGTAAACGTTTCCGTAGCTGTGGAGCAGGTCACGCAGCTAAACGCGAGGACGATGCTGAGCGGGAGGGCAGTGTGCGCCTGCCTGCTGAGAAGCCCCGCCGTCTCTTGCCGACCGTGGCCACCAAGGTTCTGCGGGGAGGTCACCGAGACGTGGGGCCCTGGAATCACAGCTGCTCCCACATGGTAAGCAGCACCGTGTGGTATGGGGTACCCATGGAGGCTGGGAGCTTGGGTTTGGAGCCACTGAGACCTGGGCGTGTGTTCAGGCCCATCTCTGTGCCTCAGTTTACTCAGTAGGACCTACCTCATACGATGGCACAGTACTTGTCTCGTGAGCCGAGATGAGACTTGAATGAAGAGGTGTGTGTGAAGGTCTTCAGCCCTGCGCTTGGCACTTAAGAATGCAAGCTCTTCTCCCCTCCCCCTCCATCTGCTCGAGTGGACTTTTCTTATGCGCTTTGGCCACCCAGCATCATTATGATGTTCTTCCTCGGTGGATGTATCTTCCGTGGTTAAGAGGCCCACTTCCCCAAGGAAAAAGCCAAAAACTCACTTGTGTGTGGCCCAATCCTGGAAGACTTTTTTTTTTTGCAACATTTTTATTGAAGAATAACGTACATATAGAAAATCACACAAAGCATAAGTATATTGCTTGTTAAACATTTACAAAGTGAGCATATGCCTGTAACTGTGTCTAAAACAAGAAACAGAGCATTACCAGCTCCCCAGAAGACTCTGTTGAGCCCCCTTCCGCTCACTATTCCCCAAGAATATCTACTATCTTGACTGCTAAAGCATAGGCTAGTTTTGCTAATTTTCGAACTTTATATAAATGGAATTATATAAAGTTATATATATGTATGGAAATTAATGGAATTTCCATTAATGGAATTAATGGAAATATAAATGAAATGGAATATAAATATAATGGAATAGAATTACATAAAGAATACACAAAGTATGTATTGTTTTGCATCTAGCCTCTTTCATTCCACATTTTGTTGGTGAGATTCATTCATTCTCAATTCAGTGAAATATTCCACTGTGTGACTATACCATAGTTTATTTATTCATTCAACTGTTGATGGACGTTTGGGTTATTTCCAGTTTTCAGCTAATACAAGTAGGGCTGCTATGAATATTCTTGTCCGTGTTTATTGGTGAACATGTGTATGCATTTCTTTTGAGTAGAACTGCTGAGTCAAAGATGATGGACATGCTTGCCTTCAGCAGATACTGTGAAACTGTTTTATAAAGGTTTATCACAATTTACACTGCCACCAATAATATATGAGAGTTCCAGCTGCTCCAACACTTGCTCTGTCATTGTAATTTTCGCCTATGATGGTAAGAGTGAGAAGTATTACGTTGTAGTTTTTTTTGTGTGTGTGTGAGAAAGATCAGCCCTCAGCTCACATCTATTGCCAATCCTCTTCCTTTTTTTTTTCCATTTTTCTCCCCAAAGCCCCAGTAGATAGTTGTATGTCATAGTTGCTGTATGTGGGATGTGGCCTCAGCAACATTGTAGTTTTAATTTGCATTTTCCTGATGTCTGGGGACCTTTTCATGTACTTATTAGCCAGTTGGATACTGTCTTTTGTGAACTTCCTGTTCATGTCTTTTGCCCATTTTTCTATTGGGTTGTCTATCTTTTTCTTACTAATTTGTGGGAGTCCTTTTTATACTTTGGATAAAACTCCTTTTGGAATTTTCAAATATCCATTCCCACTCTACAGGCTGTCTTTTCATTCCCTTCATGCTATCTTTTGATTACTATCAATGGTTATAATTATAGTCCAATTTATCTATATTTCCCTTTAGTTAGCACTTTTGTGACTTATTTAAGAAATCTTTGCCTACCTCAAGGTCATGAAGATATTCTCCCATGTTTTTGCCTAAGCATTTTATTGTTTTACCTTTCACATTTAGCCGTCCAATCCATCTGGAATTGATTCTTGTGTATGGTGTGAGGTAAGGTTCAAGATGATTTTTTTTCCAATTGACCAATTGGATATCCAATTGACGCAGCACCAGTATTTGAAAACAACATCCTTTCTTCTCTGCTTCCAGTGAACCTTTGTCCTAAGTCAGGTGATTATACATGTGTGAGTGTATTTCTGGACTCTCTATTTTGTTCCGTTGGTCTATATGTCTAACCTTTAGGAAACTTTCATACGGAAGGGAGGTTTGTGAAGAAGGAGGTACCCCCAAGGAATCCATCAATGGTTGTGGAGAGGCAGGAAGAAATCCATCCAGCTTCTGGAGGCAGCTGTGCAGGGTCCCAGAGCCCTGGTAGTATGGATTACAGTGTCTGGGGCCTCAGTGGCATTGGCTGTAGGGTCTCCCCTGGAGCAGTCTAGGGGTATAAAACAGGCCTAGCCCTTGGCCATGTAGACTTGAAGCTTAATTCTCTGTTCTTTTCGTAAAGCTGGATGCAAAGAATTTGAATCCTCTGAGCTTGCATTCCCCTGAAACCAATTTGCCCCTGCATGGTCCTTTCCCAGTAAGCTGTGAAATACAAGGTCTCCTTGTAATACTTTTGTATACTGCTCGCTGCAGTTTAATATATGAGACACTGCATCATAGTCTGGAGGTTCAAAATTACCTTGAAGTAATCATTTCCTAGAGGGCTGGTAGTAAACATTCTGTCACACCGCTATAGATTGTCGCCTGTCGCCGTCAATCAGCCCCCAGGGAGATATTAGGGGGAGTGATAGGGGAATGAATTGAGCACTGGTGCACGTGGATGCCAGGTCTGCAGAGGGAAGCAGGCTTGGTGGCCCCTGGCAGGCTGGCTTAGTGGGGGGCGAGCTCTGTCTGCACCACATCCTGAGGTTGTGGGTTTGAGCCCTGGGTGTCCTGTGGGCATAACTCGGCTCCAGGGTCGTGGGAGCCTTCAACCCCAATCTTGGCCTTCTGACATCTTCTCTACATGCTTCTGACCAAAATCGTCACCTGTGTTTGCAAAATAATAATAGTTTTATTAATCTTCAGAGTGACCCCAGGATGCAGTTATGATATTAGCCCTACTTCATGGCTGTGGAAACCAAACCTCAGAGATGTCAGGAAACTTGCAAAATCAGGCTGCTGGTAGGTGGCAGGGCCAGGATTTGGACCTGGGTGTTCTGCCTCTGGAGGGCCAGTGCTCACTCACGACATACTGCTTCTGTTAAACATCCAGCCCTGTGCTGAGCCCATCAGCTTGTATCCTCACTAAACGTTTGTGCATGCTGTTCTTGTCCCCTTGCACAGAAGAAGAAACCGAGGCTCTGAGAAGTGTAGCCGATCATCCATGTTCAGCAAGTAGGTAACATTGCTGAGGCTCCACTCTAGGGCTCTCCGGCCACACACCTAAAACTTCCTCCTTGGAAAGGCAGGTGGAGTGCAGGTAAAACACTGCTGTCCGCAGAGTTACAGGTTCATCTAGTGGACCAAGTGGCTTGGTGAACTTTGCCCCAAGTCCCCAGCAGGGTCAGATTGGGTTTGGGGGACTGAAACTTATACAATTTGAATGACCCTCTTAAAAGACAAAATTATTAATAAAACTTAGGTATGGAAGTACATATTTATTTAGCAGGTGCGTTCAGGTGAGGGGTCCTGAAATTTACACCTCATGAACTTTATGGCCGATCCACTCTGGCCCAGTCTCCTGTGGGATCCCACCTTGGGTGCTAAATCTCCAACAATCAGAAGACTTTTCCTGCCTTAGCTGGTCTCTCGGGAATCTCAGAATGGAAAGAATCACAATGTGTCCGATTTGGGGGTGTTCGGCATCTCAGTGGCATCTTTGGGTTCCACCCAGGACTGGAGCTGGGAGGGGTGAGAGTCCTGCTTGACTCTAAGCTGGTGTCACTCCAAGTGTGGTCTCTGAGCTGTGCGTCTGTGAGCGTTGTTAACAGTCCAGGACAAGATCAACCAGACACCAAGATCTGGCGTGTAGAAACTTTCCTGGCAATTCAGCCCTGCACGGTAGCCAAATGCGCTTCCCTCATTGAACAGGGTGTAGACTAGTCCAAGTGTTGTCGAAACTCAGTGGTGAACCACCTGTGGTACGAGCTGGTACATGCACAGTAGCATCGCATGACTAGCACCAGCTCCACGCACAACTAGGATCAGTCCACGATGTACTGGAGAAAAGACAAAGCTTGCCCTTCAGCACACACAGTTTGAGACGCACTGGCCTAAGCCTTATTAGGGACATTGTTGTTTTGAAAACACCTTGACATTAGCATTTCATTTCACAAACAAGTGGACTTCAAACCCAGATGACAATAACAGCAATGACAAAAACCCAAACCTAACCCAGTAATAATTTCTTTAAGGTCTGGTTTAGTTTTTTTTTTTAAAATAGATAAAACAGCAATTTTTAATCTTTTTTCTTGCAGCCTTCTTTCCTGATGTTAAAATGTGAGCTTTTCCCTCATCACTTAAAGCTTTCTGAAAATTGACTTCTGGCCCCCTACACTTTTTTCGTGGCAAAATATACATAACGTATTATTTTAATAATTCATAAGTGTACACTTGAGTGGCATTAAAGGTATTCACAATGTTGTGTAACCACCACCACTGTCTATACCCAAAACTTTTTCATTATCCCCAACAAAAACTCTGCACGATTAAACAATAACTCCCCTGTGTCCTCTTGCCTCAGCCCATGGTAACCTCTATTCTACTTTCTCTCCCTTTGAATTTGCCTATTCTGGGTACCTCATATAAACGGAATCACACAATATTTGTCTCTCTGTGTCTGGCTTATTTCACTTAGTATAATGTTTCTAAGATTCGTTCATGTTGTAGCATGTGTCAAAATTTCATTCCTTTCTATGGCTGAATAATATTCCATTATATGTGTATATCATATTTTGTTTGTTCATTCATTTGTTGATGAATGCTTGGGATGGGCACTTGGGATGTTTCCACCTTTTGGCTATTGTGAACAATGCTTCTATGAACGTGTGTGTGTAGGTATCTGTTTGAGTCCCTGCTTTCAGTGGTTTTGGGTGTATACGTAGGAGTGGAATTCCTGGGTCATATGATAATTCTATGTTTAACCTTTTGAGAAACTACCAAGTTGTTTTCCACAGCAGCTGCACCATTCTACATTCTCGTCAGCATTACTCAAAATTTCTAATTTCTCTATATCCTCATCACCACTTGTTTTTATTTTTCTTTAATTAAAGCCATTCTAGTAGGTGTGAAGTGGGTTTGATTAGCATTTTTCTAATGACTAATGATGTGACATCATTGGAATGTGACATCTTTTCATATGCTTATTGACCATTTGTCTATCTTCTTTGGAGAAATGGCTATTCAAATCCTTTGACCATTTTTGAATTGGGTATTTTTTGTTGTTGTTGAGTTTTAGGAGTTCTTTATATATTCTGGATATTTGTCCCTTATCAGATACATGATTTGCAAATATTCTCCCCCATTCTGTAAGTTGGCCTTTCACTTTCTTGATAGGATCCTTTGATGCACAAAAGTTCTTAAGTTTTACGAAATCTAATTTATTATTTTTTCTTTTGTTGCCTTTGCATTTTGTGTTATATATCCGAGAAGTGGTTGCCAAATCCAATGTCATGAAGATTTTCCCCAATGTTTTCTTTTAAGATTTTTATCGTTTCAGCTCTTATGATTAGGTCTTTGATCCATTTTGAGTTAATTTTTGTATACATTGTAAAGTGAGGGTCCAACTTCATTCTTTGCATGTGGATATCCAGTTTTCCCAGCACCATGTGTTGAAAAGGCTGTCTTTTCCCGCTGAATGGTCTTGGCAAACCTTGTTGGAAATCAATTGACCGTATACATGAGGATTTATTTTCTGCTCTCTATTCTATCCCATTGGTCTATTTGTCTGTCTTATGTTAGTACCATATTGTTTTAATTGCTGTAGCTTTTTAGTAAGTTTCAAAGTCAAGAAATGTGAGTACTCCAACTTTGTTCTTTTTTTATTTCTTTCGAGATTATTTTGGCTATTCAGGGCCCTTTGCAATTACATACGAATTTGAGGATCAACTTTTCAAAACATTTATCTGAGAAAGGCTATTGGAATTTTGATAAGAATTGCATTAAAACTGTGGATCACTTTGGGTAGTATTGACACTTTAATAATATTAAGTCTTTCTATCCGTGAACACAAGATGTCTTTCTATTTATTTAGGTCTTTAATTTCTTTCACCAATGTTTTGTAGTCTTCAGGATATAAATCCTTTACCTCCTTAGTTAGATTTATTCCTAAGTATTTAATTCTTTTAGGTGCTCTTGTAAATGGAATAGCTTTCCTAATTTCGTTTTGAGATTGTTCAGTGCTGATATATAGGAACACAATTCATTTTTGTGTCTTAATCTTGTACCCTGCAACTTTGCTGAATTTATTCATTAACTCTAGTAGCCACCTTTGGCATTTTCTCTATAATAAGATCATGTCATCTGTGACTAGAAATAGTTTTACCTTTTATTTTCCAATTTGAATGCCTTTTATTTCTTTTTGTGTGTGTGTGTGTGTGTGTCTAATAGCTCTGGCTAGAGCTTCCAGTACAATATTGAATCTCAGCAGTGAAAGTAGATATCCTGGTCGTTTTTCCTGATCTTAGAGGTAAAGCTTTCAGTCTCCCACCATTGAGCATGATGTTATCTATGGGTTTTTCATAAATAAACGTTATCATATTGAGGAATTTTTCCTCTATTTATAGTTTTCTGAGTGCTTTTCTCATGAAAGAGTGTTAGATTTTGTCAAATGCTTTTTCTGCATCTGTTGAAATGCGTCTGTTTTTTTGGCCTTCATTCTATAAATATGATGTATTACACTGATTGATTTTTCTTATGTCAAACCACCCTTGCATTCCTGGGATAAATCCCACTTGGTCATGATGAATGATCCTTTTAATATGCTGCTAGATTCAGTTTACTAATATTTTGTTGAGGATTTTTGCATCTGTATTCATAGGGAATAATGGTTGGTAATTTTCTTTTCTTGTGATGTCTTTACCTGGCTTGATATCAGGGTAATGCTGGCCTCATAAAATGAGTTAGGAAGTGATCTTTCCTCTTCAAATTTTTGGAAGATTTTGAGAAGGATTGGTGTTAATCCTTCTTTAAATGTTTAATGGAATTCACTGGTGAAGCCATCTGGTACAGGACTTTTCTTTGTTATGAGTGATTTAGTTGTGATATGGTTAATTTCATTGGCTCCCAGTTCTGTGAAGGCTTAGATGAAGGTAGTTCCAGTGTTTTTCAAAGTGTGGCCCAAGGGCAATTGCCTTTATCCAAATTGTCTGGGGAGCTATGTTAGTTTCTATTGCTGTGCAACAAATCACCACACACTTCTCTTAAAAAATCCCCAAATTTATTATCTCACCATTTCCATGAGGCAGGAGTCTGCCCATGGGGTGGCTGGGTCCTGTGTTCAGGATCTCCCCAGGCTGAAATCAAGGTGTTGGTCAGAGATAGGGCTTGGGATCCTCTTTCAAGCTCACTGAGAGTTGGCAGAATTTAGTTCCTTGAGGATGTAGGACTGAGGCCCTCAACCCCCAGTGGCTGTCTGCGTTCTCCGCCACGTGGTGCTCTTCACAACATGGCAGTTTGCTTCTTCCAGGCCAACGAGAGTGTGTCTCTGCTCTTTTGATCTCTCTGACTTCTTCCACCTCTGACCTCTAGGTCCTCTCTTAAAGGGCTCACCTGATTAAGTCAGGTCCACCCAAGATAATCTCTCTTTTGATTAACTTGAAGTCAACTAATTAGGGACCTTAATTAAGTCTACAAATCCCTTCACTTTTTCCATATAATGTAAACTCATCATGATGGGGACACCCATCATGTTCACAGGTCTCACCTACCCTCAAGGTGAGGGTACAGGGTGTGTACACCAGCTGGTGGGGATCTTAGGGGCCATCTCAGAATTCTGCGTATACAGAAGTCAGTTTAAAAAGTAGGCTCATAGTTCCAAACCCCAGAGAATTAATGTAGTAGGCATAGTGGGGCCCCAGAACACACATTTTTAGCAATCTTCCCAGCTACTTTGAGACTCTGAGTTGCACAGATCTGGGCTTGGGTCCCAGCTTTGCCACTTACTGGCTAGAAGGCCCCCAGATAACCATTCCCTTTGGCATTCAGTTTCTTCATCTGTAAAGTGGGGTGGGCAAGCCCTCACAGGACTGTAGAGAGGATTAAATGTGATAATGCACTGTGGTGGTTTTCAACCCTGACTGCGCACTAGAATCATTGCAAAGATGCCCTGGGTCCTCTCAGACCAATGGACTCAGAATCTCTAGGCTGGAACCTAGGCATCAACTTTGTTTAAAAGCTCCCCAAGTGCTTTTGATGCACAATTGATATATTGGTCAGCCACAGCCACAGTAATGCTGTGAAACAAATAACTCCCGAATCTCAAAGGCTTACAGCAACAAACATTTATTTTTCTCACTTTTGTGTCTGCAGAGGGCCTAAGATTTGTCCAATTCCAGTTGGACGTGACTCTAGGCTGTGTGTCTGCTCTGTGTGTCTCATTCTGGCACCAGCAGCTCTCTGGGGCATGCTCTTATTATGATCATGGCAGGAGGGCAAGAGATTGGAGACATGGGATGCCTCTTGAAGCTCAGCTTAGAAATAACACTATCACTTCCTCCCACATTTCATTGGCCAAGACAAGTCACATGACCAAGCTCAACAACGTTGGGGCAAGGAAGTAGATTCTACCCACAAGTCACATGGCAGAGAGCACGGATGTATAATTCTGGTGATGGAGGATGTGGCGTTGGGAATAATAATCCAATTTACCACAGTTGATAACTACTGATACTAGGAAAAGCACTTAGCAATATGCCTGGCTGGAGTAGGTGCTCCATAAACATTGCGTATTCTCCTAGAGAGCAGACTCCCACAGCTTCCTCTGAGGCTGTTGTATGGGACCGATTCTCCCTCCATGAGGAGCTCCAGGGACAAGTTAATTTTCCACTCTGGCATTAAGTCAGGTTCCAGGGAGAAAAGACTGAGTCACAATGCACCAAATGCTTAGAGTTCTTAGGAAGAAAGATCCCAATAGGAGGCTGCAAGAACTATTATCGGCTGCTTAAATATCCATTTGCCCATCCACCACTCACAAAGTGTTCTATTTATTTGCACACTCTCTGTAATATAGCAGCAGAAGGAGAATTCATTAAGGCAAATTGTGAGGGCAGCTTTCAAAAAAAATTCATCTCTCTGTTTTATGCAGTGCATAGTTCCCTGTTTAATGAGAACTGTGCAAGTCCATTTTCCTTAAGGGTTTAATAAAAGTATAATTTAAAAAATTAAGACAGACGGGGAAAGTGCCAAGGGAAGCTATTTCTCCCATTAACTCGCAGAGTAGACCTTCTCGAGACTGCAAGATGGGTGGGGAAAAGAAAGACTCCAGAAGCCATCAAGAGTTCTTTAAGGTTACATAAAACTCCGGCCTGGGTTTATGTGGCCCCGGGATGCTTGCTGAACAGATAGGAATTAGATTTATTGGTTGAGTAATGGGACTGTTACTAGCTGGAGGTTTAATTAATGCTGATATAGGAGCTTTACTTTCTCTTAGAGTTTGAACTACAGAGTACTGTGAAGGAGACATTTACATTTTTAAAACTTTCTGAATAATCTTGGTTGCTTTTGGAGGGTAGAGGAGGATGGGATGTTTGAGGGAGGGAGAGTCTTGGGGTGTGGGCGGCCAATGACAGGGTGGTTCTCAGCTCCCTACATGCAGCATGTTGGGGGCAAATTGTCCACTGCAATTTGGTTTCCTTCCATCCTGCTGCTGCTCCTGGCTTCTCGAAGCAGGGTAGAACCTGAGATATCATCATTTTAATATTATTGTTATTAAAGAAGCTAAGAATTAGGATTGATCACATTTTTGGGTGCTTATATTGTTAATTTTCACGGGGAAGCTGGTGTTGTTATCATCACCCCCATTTTACAGATCAGGAAACCAAGGCTCAGTCACTCATTCAGACAGAAAATGCAGAGCTGGCACTTGGGCCCTGTGTCCACGTCTTAAACCCTGTGCTACCTTTCTCTGTGTAACAAGTGGGCCAACTGAGGCTCAGAGAAGTGTAAAATTCCCAAGGCTAAAGAGCAAGCAAGGACAGAGCGAGGACTAAATTTCTTATCTAGCAGCCTTCCCTACTACATCTCTCGAATTTAATATGGGGATTCTGACTCACTTGAATATTAGTCTGTGTAACACTCATTAAGAAATATAAATATGCTTTCCTCCCTCATCTCAAAACCAGTAAGCGAACTGACATTGCTGGAGGACTCACCATGCTGCAGGCCCTCTGCTGAGTGCTGCCGGCTCTTTATTTCATTTAATCCTCACACTACATGCTAGGAGGAAGGTATGTAGCTATCTCCACTTTCTATGTAAGGAATGTGAGGCTCTGAGAGGTGAAATGACTTGCCCAAGGTCACGTAGCTGGAAGGGCTCCAAACAGGATTCAGACCCCGGTCTGTCTGAAACTCCCAAGCCTTTGCACTGAACCCCAAGGCTAATTAGAATGGATTGCTTCGTTTTCCTCTACTTTACTTTACCAGTGTCCCAGGCTGCCTCCACTCATTATAATTGAGAGAGGACTGATGGAATGCAGCCTATCACACCTGGGAGTTTTTTTTAGCAAGTTGCTGTATAAAATTCCCTGGACGTCGGGAGGAGTCTGCTTTCCTTGGTGCCTTCTCCGGTGGGCATACTGTTTTATGGTCTCTGTGATGTGCTGTGGTGTAAATCAGGAGGCTCTCGGACCTTGTTGAGATGGACACGGGTTCCTGCATCAGCAGATTGGGAAACACTCTCTTCTCTGCCTTTCTTGAGCTGCCGTTTGTTAGGTGATCCTTGAGAGAACCAGATTCCTTTCTGACCAAACGAATGTCTTCGGTTTCCCTCTATGTTTAATTCAAAAGTAGTTGAAAACAATTTTTTGTTTCTTTACCATATTGCCAAAGACATTTGAGGTGATGGATAAAGGTCAAGAACTAGTAATGTCCAGAGAACGGAGAGGATGACTCCTAAGTTCATGTTCGCGTGATCAAAGTCGGTAACTGGCATCAAGTCAGTTAAGTTGCTCTCTGCCTTGACCAAAGAAAATAAGTGGGCAGGTTTTAATTTTGCAGGGGTACTTGGGTTTTCCACTTAGGACCAGCAGAAGTGGCTTGCATCACACGGATCTCTGCTCTCTATTTCTTCATCCATGTCAGACATCACTAATAGATCACAGCACTATGGCCTGCTCAGACCAGTTGTGATCTTAAAATCCTTCCCAGGAGAGGGCGCCAGGCAGCCTCTGCCATTGATCAACATTGGATGAGAAGGTGAAATCAATTTGCCAAGCTTGGCTGGTTGCTCTTTTATGTCCTTTTTCAGTTTAGGCATCCATATTTTCCTATCAGACAGCCTCAGATACAGGCCAAACTGCATTCAATTAAGATGCTAATAAAGGCATCTGATGGGAAAGCAAATGATTCTCCAATTCTTAAATAATGAGAAATCAAGGCTTAGAGCAGTGATTTGTCGAACGTCACACAGCTGGTAAATGAGGGAGAGAGTTGAGCAGATTTGCGAGTCAGATAGACCCATGTTCATGTCCTGGCTATCCTGCTTCCTCATTTAGTGATGTTGGGCAAGTCACTTCAAATCCCTGAGCCTAAGTTTCCTCCTCTGTCAAATGGGAATAGAATGCTACCTATCTCATTGAGCAACGGTGAGGATTAAAATAAGATGCCGCATATGAAATGCCCAGGAGAGCGCCTGGTAGGTAGAGGAAGTGCCTAAAAAATGAGAGCCGTTATTTGTCCAGTTTTCTTAAAAACATCTTATGCACACAAAAACTCAATACGCATTGTTATGAAATCTGACAACGCTGAGAGGTGGGTGCTGCTATTCCCACTTTACAGATCCTGAAACGGAGACTCAGAAGTAAGGTGGCTTTCCCAGTATCAGACAGAAAGTAAATAGATAAGCTAGAATTCAAATGCCAGATATGGCGGGGAATGAGCCCTCACTTCCTTAAAGTCTTATTCAGCTATCCCTGTCTCAATGCTACATACCACGACCATCTTTTTAAAATTGCCACCTCTCCCTGCATGTCTGTTTCCCTCGCTTTACTCTTCCTCCAAAGCACTTTTTGCCTTCTAATGCACTACCTTACTATATAATTTACTTATTTATTATGCATATATTTTGTTTTCTGTCTCACTCCTACTTGATGATAAGCCCCACAGAGCAGGGAATTTTATTTATTTTAACTCCTGTATTCACTGGTCTGAGCATGGTGCCTGACACACAGTAAGTGCTCAGTAAATATTTGCTGAATAAACACGTGAGATCTACCTGGCAAAAGCTTCTTTTTTGTACCACACCATGTCCTAAATGACTTAGAATCAGAGCTATCATTTGTTAAATGCCTACCACATTCTGGGCATCGTGGAGGCATCATAAATCTATTGTTGCTACATTGGACTATAGCTTTTCATGGAAGGGATGATTCTCCAGGCTTTGCAATTGAGAAAACTAACACTCAGCAAGGTTACGTGACTTGGTGCCCATCCGACGGCTATTAAGGGACAAGTGGGGAGTCACATCTAGGTCATCTGGACTCCAAGACTGGCTGTCCTTCCCCAGCCCGTGTCACATTACAAGAACTGGCTTCACTCTCAGCAGCTGTTTATGATTATCATCCTTGGATCTAAATTTTTGTTTGAGAACCAGACCCTTGTTCAGCTTAAAAAACTCAACAGGGGGCCAGCCTGGTGGCGTAGTGGTTGAGTTTGAACACTCTACTTCGGTGGCCCGGGGTTCACAAGTCTGAATCTCGGGCGCAGACCGAGGCACTGCTCATCAAGCCATGCTGTGACGGCATCCCACATACAAAATAGAGGATGATGAGCACAGATGTTAGCTCAGGGGCAATCTTCCTCAGCAAAAAGAGGAAGACTGGCAACAAATGTTAGCTCAGGGCTAATCTTCCTCACCAAAACGAACACACAAGCAAACAAAACTCATCAGACCTCATGAGCAGACTCTACTATATACACATTCCGGAGTTGGAGCCCACCAAGACCTACAGAAACAGAATCCCCAGGGTTAGGGGGAGTTGTAGGGGGCCCAGGAATCTGATTTTTAATAAGAACCTAGGTGATTTCTGTGAACAGGCTAATCTGGAAAACAGAGTAATGGAATTCATCCATCCATCCATCCATCCATCCATTTCCTCATCTTTAGGATGGGGATGCACCAGTACCTGGCTTATATGGTTGTTGTAAGGGTCAATCAGGATATACGTAGGAAGTGCTTAAAGCAGTGCCTGCCATGTTGTAAGAGCTGATTCAGACTTATACTTGGGGACCTCCTGGGGGCCTGGCCCTCCTCTGGTTATTAGGGATAGAGCAGAAACAGACAGACAGGGCCTTGCCCTCCTTGTGCTGACCATCTGGCTGGAATGAGCATAGACTTTGGCATCAGACAAAACCAGATTAAACTCTGCCCTTGCCACTCACGCTCAGCTGTGAACATGGACAAACTACTGAACTTCTCTGGATCCGTTTGCTCAAATGTGAAGTGGGGATAATGAAATTATTGTTAAACAACAAAAAATGTTTTATAGCTTTGTTGTTGTTGTTGTTTATATACAATAGAAGAGATTGTGGCTCAGAGAGGCAAAGAAACTTGCCTAAGGTCGCACAGCTAGTAAGTGGCAGAGCTGGGATTTGAACCCACGTCTGTTAGACTCTGGGGATGTAATGTTTACCTGCTGCATTACGTGGCTTCCCACAGAGAGAGGGAAAACTCACAGGGAATTAGTGGAAAGGATTACTAAGGTTTTACCCAACATGCCTCCAAACTGAAGCACATTACCCTGAGGCCCTGAGAGATTCCCCTGTGAAGAAAGGATGTCCAGACTCACCTAATTTCCACTGGCCTCACACACAGCCAGCCTCACCACATTCTCCTGCAATAACAGGAATTTGGAGAGCCCCTCAGAGAGATTTGATCGCTCTAATCTCTCCGGGCACAAGGAGAGTCTGGGAGACATGAAAGGCAGCGTTGTTTTTTATTTCATGAATAGATAATGGCAAGCCATTTAGAGGGAGCAGTGGCAGGAAGATGAAAAAGCTATTAATACAGTTGGAAGCTCATTTCTTTCGGAGTGGTCACCAGCAGCCGGAGAGGACAAAAATGAGAAAATATTGCAGTGGGCACTCCTGACAGCACAAATTATTCAGGAGATATTAAAGTGCATTGTTCACCATCGTAAACATTTTTTTTTATGTTTATGAGATCTGTTCAAAAGCATCTTGATGGATGAAACCAAATAATATTTATAGGTGTGTGTGTGTGTACTAGCATTTCTTTTGTTCTAGTATCCTTTGTAAATCATTTCTTTGAGCTGATGTACCCAACAGTGGCTAGGCTGGGCCTACATAATGCGCAGTGAAGTCCGTGCATCTGATCCCTGGGTAATTGTAATATTCTTGACGTCTGCTGCGCTGCAGATGGGGCTCTGGGAAGTGGGAGCTGGTCTGAGGTGACAGATGGGAGCAAAAGAAATGCTTGAATTCTGAGAGGAGAGAAACCAGGAGGAGCACAGAGATGAGAAGGCTGTGGTAGTGTTTCCCAGGGTGTGGTGGGAGCTGTGTGTTCCCACCCAAAGGTGGGCCCGTGCGGACAGGACAGGATTTGGGGAGTCCTTGCACTTCTGACCCCTATGGGAGATTCACAGTGTGTGGGATCCTGCTCAAGGCTCTGCAAGTCTTGAGATAAAGCGATTCCCTTAACATAGCTTAGTTCCACTTTTCCCGACCGCTGACCTTAGCGTGACACCTGCAAAACTCTGGTTCCCTAGAGAATGCTTTCAGGAATACAACTTTTAAGTGATAAAACTGAGCAAAGCTGATAATCATTGTAACTAAGCCATGATTTCATCTATACACATGATCATTAGCTCAATTATTTTGAATGAAATGACTTGTCAAATTAGTTAAACAGCTGACCAAATTAGACAATCTACTGGTTTGATAGATTTTTTTTTCCACTTGAATTGGTTTATTGTTTGCTTTAGAACTCACACACACAACTGGTTTAACTGCTAGGGATGAATTCAGTTTTGAATCCATCACCCAGTTTTGTAGACTGACTAAGAACACCAGTTTGAGAGTCAGACGCACTGGGGTTAAACCCTGGCATCTTAACTTTCTAGAGGTGTGATTTTCGGAAGGTTACTGGATCTTTCTATTTAAGCTTCAATTTCTTCATCTATCGAATGGGAATAATAATAATTGGACTTATTTTATTGGCTTGTGAAGATTAATTGAAATGATGTGGATAAAAAGATTAACACAGAGCTGGCACATAGTGAGTGCTCAGTGAGTGTTGATTATCATCATCATCACCGTCAGAAGGAAGGGGTTGGGACTAACAGATGAACTGTAGAACTTTCTTCCAGCCTCAGGGATGCTTGAGGAAAGGTGGGCTCTGTGATATCAATGGGAGGAATGTATCCGTTAGAGATAAATGACGGTCTTGCTGGGATGGCTGTGTACTGATCACTGACCCAGAGATGTCCCCAAGCACACTGTTCTCAGTGTCGGGTTTGTTTATTACACGACCTGTAGTTTACGAAGTGCAGCTGCTGAAGGGTGGGAGTGTGTCACACGCCCCTCCAAGCACTACATCACTAGCAAGGTATTCAAGCGAGGGACCCGAGACCCGGAAGCTTCCCTACACTGAAGTGACCACGGTCACACCAGCTCTCATCCTTAAGACCAAAACGGGGACTTGGCGCCTCCTGCTCCCTCAGCTCCCTCGGCAGAATGCATCTGTAGATCTTCAGTGATGAAAATGTCACTGGTGACGATAGTACAGAAACCCACAACTTCCTGTTCTCGCCACCAGTACTTACTGGAAGAGCGTCTGTTCTTCATCAGTCACAGAAAGAGAATGTGACAGAGACTTTTCGGAGAGCTCTGCAGGATCCACGGACACACAGGATTTTAAGTCCTTGCGTGAGCAGCAGACTCGAGGCTTGTTTTGCTCTGGACGGCTCCGTTGGATTAGAAAACTCTCCTCAAATCTAGACCCAGAAAGGGAACCAACAGTTTACCAAGGAAATGGACATCAAAGCGACCACTGGAATTCTCCAGAAACCAGCTGATGCCAACTCCTCTCTGGGGGATGTGAGACCAGCCCCTGCAGACAGGCAAGCCTAGACCCCTCAAGCTTTCCCCAGAACCTGGGGAGTCTTGAAAACCAAGGGGCATCTCCAGGACGAATGTCTGGCAGCCCTGAGCAAAACTTGGAGGACAATGTTCCGTCTCATTCCTTAGAGAAAAGAATTACATCCGCCTATGAAATCCTAGCAGACCCCCTGGGATGGTCCCAAGACAGAACAGAGGTCTCCCAGCATTACCGAGAAAGTTCACAGCCAATGCCCCAAGGGATCCTGGAGAAGGGCCCCTCATGGACCTGCCTGGGAGCCCCACCACCCAAGGATAGGCCCCCAAGTCCTCAGAAGGAAGAGGCCGATGGCCGAATGGCCGGCTCTTGGTGGAGCGGGCCCAGAGGCTAGAATTAGACTGCTCTGACAAGGCCGCCAGCCAAAGGCTGCCACCACCAAGGACACTGAGGAAGAGCACGGCCTTCAACCTCCCTCAAGGAGACTGGAGGCAGGAAAAGGCTCCAAGGAGGTGGGCGAGGGGCCCGGTCCCCCTCTCCGGGGCCTTACACCCCAGCCTGGGATGAACTGGACCACCCAAACTTCAACCTGGCCAGGGTGGCAGGCAGGCAGGGCCCCAGAATGCTCGCGGCAGGCCACAGAGGGAAGGGCAAGGGAAAGGGCGAATTCTTGGGGCACGTGGGTCCCCCATCCCCTGAAGTCGGGCAGTGAGCCACAGCCGCCTCCACTGAGCCTGCTTGGATCTGGGTGAGGGCTCTTCCCAGACCCGCTGGGTTCCAGCACAGGGCTGGGCCGGGGGCATTGTCTGGAGCAGGCTGGGGCTTCCTCGTGTCAGGAGGCGGCGAGTTCCAGCAGCTCCGGAAGGACAGTCCTCAGAGGCCCGCCTCCTCAGGGAAGCCCTCCTGAGGTGACGCTGGTGGGACTTGGCTTCCTTGGGGCTGGGTGTCCGGGGCCAAGTCTGCCTCCGTGTGTCCTCGCCCGGGCGGCTCATGTGGACGGGCTGCAGGACAGCCAGAAGGACCTGGACGCGGCAGTGGAAGTGACACAGAAGGAGAACCCGCTGCTGAAGAGCAGGTGTGAGGAGCTCCGCTGAAGAACCTGGAGATGGGAAGATCTGGGACGAGTTCGGGGGATTGTGCGCCAGGCCATGGACGAGGCCCAGAAACAGAAGGAACTTGCCAAAGCCAAGATCCAGAAGCTTCTGTAAGAAAAAGACCAACTTACCGCAGACCTGAACTCCATGGGAAACCCTTTCTCGGACCTCTTCAAGTGGTCTGAGAAACAGGCTATGCCAGGAATGAAGAATCATTGAAGAAGCACACTGAGGATTGCATCTTAAGAGTTGGGAAGGAAGGCCAGAGATACCAAGCGCCGAAGGCCCACGCAGAAGAGAAACTCAAGCTGGCAAAGGAGGAGACCACCCAGATCCAGAGCAAGACCCAAGGGGAGGCCTTGGTCTTCCAGGCAGCCCGAGGAAGGAGCAGATGTGCATCCACTCGCTGGAGAAGACCGTTGAGCAGAAGACTAAAGAAAACGATGGACTGACCAGAATCTGTCGGTTCTAACTTCATTCCAAGATGGAGAGGATCTGTTGTGGAAGTCCCTGACCAGTGCCCGTCAACCCTCCTGTCTGTCTGTCTGTCAGAAGGTTTCATGTTCTTTCCTCTCTCTTAACCTCCACTCGTTTTTAAACTAGATTGCTTTACAAAGAAGACTAAATAAAGTTTCCCTGAACTTGACAAAAATGACCAAAATGGCGCTTGGGTCATTGGGCGTTGACTCTGGACGTCCAGGGCCTTTGTGATACCGTCAGCCTAACGTGCTGCTCTGCTCCTTATTCTGTATCCCTTCTTAAGGCGAAGTAAACCTCATGCCTGGCAAGCCTGTCATGTCTTGTCAATTTCAGTGACAATCTGAACCTGAAAGTCACTCCAGGGGTCTTGGAAGTATTAGGAGATCTGCAGTTAAAAATATCTAGACTTGGTTTGTCATTGCCATTTATTTACTGGGTAACTTTAGGCAAGTTACTTCATCTTCCTGAGCCTCAGGTTCCTCTTCTGTAAAATGGGGACAAAAATACACACCTCATAGAGTTGTGATTCATTAAATGAGAAAATATATGCCAAATGCCTAGAACAGTGCCTGGCCCGAAGACTGAAGGATGATTATGTAAAATGCCCAGTATAATGCCCTTCCCTGGGTATATGCAAGAGGATTTTCCACAGACTTCTTTCTTGCTCACCAGGGACCATCTGGGTCAAGAATCAAATCCCCAGATAGTTATAAAGTCGTCCCTTGCCCAGAATTTAGTTCTCTTTATGATCTTACTAGGGATGACTTAATTCAATAGAGCATTAGTTACGTGAGGCCAGAGAAAGTCTAATTCATGTTTAATTCCCTTCTCTATTGTTTGGCAAAGTGCTATAAATACCCACAGGAGTGTATGGTTAAAATGTATGACATGTTAGAGAGCTGAAGAAATTAAACCTGGACAGGTATGATGATGTCGTGGAGTGATGGTCAGGCTGACTGTGGACTCTCTGCTATGTGCGGTAGGGAGCCATGAAAGGTTTTTGAGCAGGAGAGTGGTATGATCAGCCCCATACTATATTCATAATAATGATGATGATGTTATTGACATCAGTGACAATGGTGCTGATAATGGGGAAATTTGAGCTCTTCCTTTGTACCGAAAGCTGTGCTAAATGCTTTACACCCGTCATGGCATTTAGTCCTCACAGTGATCCTCTGAGCTTAGAATATTGGATAATTGGCTGTGTGCTGGCTGGATCGAAGGGCAGAATGACTGGAGTCTTGAGGCTCGAGGCAGGCCTCAATTAAGGGAGGACAGTGAGAATGGAATTGACAAGCTGCCAAGCACCTAGCACGTATTTGTCAATTCTACTGATCAGCTGAACACATCCTTAGTTCAGTAAAATGTTCAACCAAATCAATTTAATCCCTTTTGTCAGAACAAAGTAGGCATGGCTTGTATAGAAAGAGCCTTATTAGGTTTAAAGGGGATGGTGTGACTCATTTGTAGCTGGGTCGTAAAGTCCCCAGAGAGGACGTTCTAAGAGGTGTCTGTGGCAGGGGCTTTGCTCGGTGTAATGCATGTGGTAGCTGATTTGGGGCAATTTTCTCCTAGCTGGAGGCTGTGCGCTCCTGACTTGAGATTTCCCTTTCTCGTCAGTGAAAATGTCCTCTGGGACTATTCTGAGACTTTTGGTTGGCCACCAACTATGCTGTTTCTCTTACACAATTCCAGTTCTATATGCTGCCCCCACCCTTCTCTCACTTAAGTTGGAAACCAGCGTCATCCCAGCAGCCTTCTGTGCCTGGTCCTATCAGTCACCAAGCTTGCCAAAACAAACCCTCCAAGAGTTCTTACATCGTCCTCTTCTCTCCATCCCCATTTCTACCACCATCCAAGGCGCCGTTACTGCTCATACAAGGACTGCAATGGCGTCTTGGTCTCCCTGCCCCCAGTCTTGCCTCTCCACACTGTTCTCCACGTTGCAGCTAGAATGCTGTTTCGAAGATTCAAATCTGATATGCAATTCCTGGCATTCAATGCTAGCCATAACCCCTCCCCAGCTCCTATTCTCAAGCTGCTGCTCCTTGCATGCTCCAGCCGTGCACACCTTCATTCAGGTCCCCAAAGCACCGGGCTCTCTCAGATTCTTCTAGGGAATCGAGTCCTCAGCCTGACACTGCAAAGCCCCGGTAGGTGACTCCATTTCTCCTTCCTCCCACTCCCTTTTTCACGCCCCCGTCAGCGTGTGGGGTTGGTGACTGAGGGCTCTATTCCCCTGGGAGGTTCCTCTAGGGCTGTATCTACAGTTCCAGCTGAGATTGATGAACTTGCAAATGATGAGGTTTCTGGGGGCATTTATTGACATATAAATCAAAATCCAATTTATGTGAAGGAAAATCCCAGCTGGTTTACATGGCAGGATTATGAAACAGTTTTTTGCCTTGTGCACAGCCTCTGGTACGATGTAAAATGATTTTACCTTCCACAAAAGGAAGCTTGGCTTTTTCGCTTCTGCTGGCATTTTCCTGGAATGACCCTGGCACTGGGTTCAGTTTGAACATTTCCGATACGTATGGCATTCTGTGATTGCCAACTTATGACACTGCTCTAACTGAGCAGAGGAAGGGAAGTGAAATTTATTGAGTGCCTACTGTGCACCACGCACATCCCTACAATATCCTATTTTATCCCTTATAACAATTGGCAGGGTACTTGACATCAAATTGAAGACCTTACTCTCAACCACATGACTGTCTTTCCATTCTCTCCCTGAGAGGGTGTATTAGTTATTTATTGCTGCATAACAAATTACCACACACAACCCACACTTATTATCTCACGGTTTCTATGGGTCAAGAGTCTGAACACAGCTTCACTGGGTCTTACAAGGTTGAAATCAAAGTGTTGGGCAAGACTGTGGTCTCATCTGAGGCTTGACTGGGGAAGGATCTGCTTCTGGGCTCATATGGTTGTTGGTAGTGGCCCTTTACTAGTGGACTCTAGACCTGAGGACTCAGTTTCTTGTCGCCTGTTGGCCAGAGACCACCATCGGTTTCTTGACACATGGGCCTTCCCAACACAGCCACTTACTTCTTCCAAGCCAGGGAGAGAGAGAGTCTTTAAGCAAGATGGATGTTACATTCTTATGTAACATTATCACAGAAATGACATTTCATCATCTTTGTCATATTTATTGGTTAGAAGCCAGACACAGTCCCACCCATGCTGAAGAGGAGGGAGTCACACAAGACACCTGTACTGGGTGGTGGGGATTATGGGGGCCGTCTCAGAGTCTATCTGCCCCAGAAGGTCAAGACACTCAAGGTCACTCAAGATTTGGGGAGCTGGTATCTTCAGAGGCCACACTCCACATTAAGCTGGCCCATCAGCTGATTCCACAGTCTGTGAAACCCAAAGCAATCTCTTGCCGGGAGATATATCCTGACTGCTGAAGCCTGGGTCATTTGTTCACCTCTGGAGCTGCTGTGGGTCACCAGCACCCAAATCATTAAAACTGGAGAGGAAGTAAGGCAGTTCTTCAAAAGACAACTGGGGCATTAGTCCCCCCAAATGGGGAATGGATCTGAGTGTGTCCACTCCTGCTGGTACACAGACCTCCACGGGCTGTTCTCTGATGGAGAACACAGTCCCAGATTGAGCCTAAGTCTGTGACTTTTGGGAGAAACTTAGGTGGCCACTCAGGGGTAAATGCCATCACAGGTCTCTCTCCTTGTGGTCACCCTTCACAAAGGAGGCCTTTACCATCTGGCTTATTTAACATAGTATTGCTGCTGTGTTTTTATTTTACCACTAATACTCACAATCTCCAATTTGATGTTTGGAGCTCTTCTAGCTCTTGAATTCTGAACTTGTGTTGACTCCTAGGTGGCTATCATGGGTAGTTGCATGGGTTGTGTACCGCATAAGAGATGCCTGGCTGAGAGGGTGAGTGGATTATATATAAAGTCAGCACATTGAGAGCTCATTTCCAATGGCAGTGAACACAGTCAGCACCCCTTCCCCTTCTCTTAGTAACAACCCCCCAGTTGTATTTCGTTTTGTTTTAGGAGCCTCCTCCCTTTATTCTTTAGCCTTCGTACTACTCATTAAGCCAGGGAGGGCTGTTTCTACCTGTGGGAAGAGGCACCTCTTTCCAATTCACATATAGGGGCCCATCTAGGCTTGCAGCAGCCTTGGTGACTGTTTTCAGGATAGAGAACCTTCTGCTGGACTGGGGTCATGACATAATCTGCCCAAGCTGACTTGGCTAGTAAGAAACTCACAGTTTTTAAAACCAACCGATCGCTGCCCAGTCATGGTGGAAGTTCTGCTTTCAACATGCTGCACCTAAACTCCTAGGTCCATATGTAGAGTTATTTAGCTGAAGAATGAACAGCTCCAGCTGTTATGTGCCTTTACATAAGCCTTAAAATCGACAGCCAAGGTTGGGCTCAATGCTGATTTTCAGACATAAAGGCTGTGCTAGGGGAGTGAGAGTTGAAAAGCCACATTAAAAAATATGCCATCAGCACCAGCTGTGGTCCAATTAAATTAACCGATCGCAGGTGTTTACGCAGCCTACACACACACACACACACACACACACACACACACACACACACACACACACTTTACCCAACAAGTCACTTCCTTTAAAATGCAGAGTTTGAGAAACACAGCAAGATGAGGTCCACGGATCATTTACACAAGAATCACCTGAAATCCTTAATAAAAATGTAGATTCTCTGTCCCCACTGTAGACCAACGAATCCAAGTATTTTAGGAGAGGGAGCCCAAGAAACAGAATTCTAGCAAGCACACAAGGTGGTTTAAGTCCCCGTGCCATTGAAGACCGCTCCCCATGCGAGGGTAGGCAGTAATGTGAGGGTTCCTGCATTACGGAGACACACTGCTCTGGTAAAGTGTCCACATTTTTTACAAGGTCCAGGTGATTCTAAGGTGCAACCACATGAGTTTCATGATGAACGTGGAGGTAGACTTCAGTTTTTTACTATCACAAACTGTTCTACCAGATGAGCTTCTCCAGGGCAGGTACCATGTCTGATTCATGTCTTTTCTCCAAATTTCAATAAATGTTGAATGAAAAAATGAATGAATGATTGAAGTCATGAAGTGGCAGCCAGTGCTTATTTGTTAAAATAGACCAGGTGACAGATTAAAGATGGCTGCAAACTCTTCATCATGCCTCCCATGGAGAGGTGGGGTCTAATCCTGCTCCGCTTGAGTCTGGACTGATCTTGTGAATTGCTTGACCAATGGAATGTGGTGGAAGGGATGCTGTGGGGTTTCTGCGGCAAGATCATGAGAAGCCTGTACTTTCTGCCTGGGTGTCTTTAAATGCTCACTCTTAGACCAACACAGCCTCAGCTGCTCTCCCAGCTGACTTCCAGCACTAACTCCAGCCATCAGGGATGGTCCAGCTTAAATGAACCTGCACGTGAGTGCAGCCACTCGGTGACCAGCTGACCCCATGTGAAGCAGAAGAATCACCCTACAGGTAACCTACAGGACAGTGAGAGGTAATACAGACAGTGTTTTAAGCCACCATATTTGGGGGTAATTATTATACATCCCGAGATAACAAACCACTAGCATGTCAGTGCTGGAACATTTTGATGATGAGGGAGGCTCATCGACTTCTCACAATCATTGGTTGAGAGATGCTCCTGGGAGGAGGTGAGTAGATGTTTCTTGCCTGCCTCTTCCTGCCTGCCCTGCAATGAGACAGAGCAGGCTCCATAGACAGGGGGAGATTTTACACAAAGAATCGGATGAGTAGGTGGCTGAAAATCAGCTGGCCGACTGGGTGCACAGAAATGGTGGATGATGAGGGAGTATGGAGGTTCAGGGGGCACACCAGCATCTATTGTACCCTGCCTAAGGAAGCAGCTACTCAGTTCTGGATAACTGTAGCCATGAATGAATATGGCTACAGAGTTATCAAATCTTGTGGCCTTCCAAGAAAAATCAGAAGGCTGGAATCTTTATGAAAAATTTCATGATTTTTGAAAGTTGGCAACTAATTCCAATTAAAAAAAAATTCTGTGCAGCCAAATCACGCAGGCCAGACAAAAACACGTGTGTAGGACGGATGTCTCGATCAGTACAAGAAGGAATGAAGAGAGCACTGAGCCCATGTAATATTTCTTAGGATGGGAAGATGTGGCAAGATGGAAGGAGGTAGGTCATGAACTTGACCTTAAATGACAGATTTAGATAGAGGTGGCTTTCAGGCAAGAGAAACCACATGGATGAGAGTCCAGGAGGTGGTGAAGTTTGTCGGATTGCAGGGAAAGTGGCTAGTTTATAGTGGAAGCTAGTTAATATGAGGGAAAATGGGAAAACAACATTAATCTTACATGTGGAAACAAATAGAGAAGGATCGTACTAATTACAATTAGTAATTACAATTAAATGCATATATAATTTTCACGTCTTCAGTCTTAGGAGTCTGGTGGCAGGAAATAGAATGCTTATGTCTTGGCAAGAAATGTGCACTGAAGATTGTAATCTTAGAAAAAAACCTATGTTTATTGACTGGGATCCTGTTTACTCTTGTATTGACTGGGCTAATCATTTAAACGTGATGCTTTGTCTTGATCTATAACCATAAGTAGGAAAAATATGTTAAAATGGTGTGATTGTATTGAATTTCCCATATCCTACATTTCATAGAGGGGATGAGGTAAAGGCTGTATAGCCTACACTCAAGCAAATAATTTTACTTCAGCTAACTCACTGGCTGAGTTACCTTGGGCAAGTTACTTACCCTCTCTGTGCTTCTGAATTCTCATTTGAAAGGGGGGATGGTGGAACAGCCTACTTTATCACGCGACTGAGATGAGTAAGTGAAATAAGAAAGTGCCCGGTACAAGTCCTTAGTAGACGCCAACGCTTATAGATTCTTAGCAAATCTCAGCCTTGACAACTGAAGGCTAATGAGAACCACAAGTCATGAATTTGCTCCATGTTTGTGCCTGATATAGACATTGGTTACTGATCATCTTTACTTCTAATCCACTTCCCAGAAGATCATGTAACCTAGAAGTGGGAACTGAGTCTTCCAATTCTCTCTATAAGATTCCCCTCAAGTCCGATTCATTCCCAGGAGGGGCTGCTCAAAATCTCTCTTGTTTTAGCTTCATTCATTCATTTGCTCAATCAACCACTTACTGTAAGTCAGGGCCTGTGCTAAGCACAGAGATGAAAGCTATAGGCCCTGCCTCACAGAGCTCATAGTCTATTGGTGGGGGAAGGAGAGAGAAAAACAGGCACTGACACCTCAGTGAGATCTGGGAAATGGACGGGAAAGATGAAGGACTGCAGAGGAGATGTTTCCCTCTTACCCAGCCTGGGGATCAGAGAAGGAAACGATGACAGCTAAGGCAAGTCCTAAAAAGAAGAAAGGGAACAGCAGGGCAACAGGATAGGGAGTGGGGAGACTGTCCCAGCTCGGGAATGTCCCAAGAGAACTGCACATAGTTCAGTATCACAGGAAAAGCATGTGTTTTGGTGAAAACAGAGAACAGGGACAAGGGAGGGAGGAAAGTCAGTAGGGGGCACACACAGACTAAGAAACCCTTGGAGGGCGATGGGGAGCCATTGAAGTCTAGCAGGGGAGGGGCAATCAGGCTGGTGCTTTGGAAAGATCACATTTGCTGCCCTGGGGAGAATGAGTTAGAGGTTATGACTAGTTAAGTGACTAGTTTAAGAGGCTGATATGGTCATTCAAGTCTAAACTAGGGCCGTGGCAAGAAGTGAATAGATTGAAATATATTTAAAAGACATAAGCAACAGGACAAGAGACTGAATGAAGGAGAGGAGGGGTGGGATATCAAGACTGACTCCAGGGTTAGCTCACTGGGCAGATGGTGGATAGAGCAGTTTTGTGGGGCCGGAGGTGTGCGTGGTAGAGACGTTTAACTGTTAGCTGGGTCTTCTTAACCAGACCACACACCTCTTTAGATTATATTCAAGAATCTCAATTGATCTTGCCAGTTGTTCTTACTGAAGCTTGAACCAGGGTGATAATGACTCCAGGAGGCAAGTTGGGCAAATTTCATGAGGGCATCCTCTTGCAGATACTCAATTTTTTGCACAATCTTCAAACTCAATGCAACAAGATTTCTTCATCACCTGCTCTGTGTTACTGGCTGTGCCTGTTGAGTTGAGCCAAGAAAACATGGTTCCTGCCCTCATGGGACTTACATTCTAGCTGAAAGGTCTAGTATCTTCTCATCTAAGTGCTAAATCCTCCTATTCTCTTGGAGAGCTTGAACAAGAATAGAAGTGTATCAGTTAGCTATTGCTGTGTAACAAATGCCCTCAAAACCCAGTGACTTAAAATAGCAACTGTCTATTTAGCTTACAATTCTGCCATTGGCAATTTAGGCTGGGCCCAGCTGGGTGGTTCTCCTGATCTTAGCCAGACATATTCTTGCATCTTTGTTCAAGCTACTGGTTGGGTAGGCAGCTTTACTGGTCCTGGCTGGACTCTCACATGTTTGAGGCCTCAGCTGGGATAACTGTTCTGGATTGACTCTGGTCCACATGTCTCTCATTCTCCCAGAGGCTGTTCATGTGGCAGCCAGGAAGTTCTCTCAGAGAGAATGGAACTGTGCACAGTATCACTTTCGCTGTGTTCTGTTGGCTAAAGGTAGTCACGAGGTAGGGTGCAGATTCCGGGAGTGGGGAAATAGACTCCACCCCTTGATGAGAGCAGCAGTAGAGTCTCACTGCAAAGGGCATATGCACAGCGAGAGGAAGAATTGTGGTAATTTTGGTAATCTACTCAAAGGACTCATGCACCCCTAATTCTTACTAGATGTAAGAGTAACCACAAAAGAGAGCTCTAGTGAGCAGATGATGGCAATAGACCTATTTCTTATCTCTCCAAGCCAAACAGGAGACTGATTGAGACCTGCCCTTTCCCATGACGGAACTCACTCTGTCCCTTCTGGCTGCTGGGTCCATTTTTTTCATTCTAGTCTTCTGACTGCGGCCATCCTCTCCTTTTCATCCCCCAGGACAACAGCTTGGGATTCTCTGCACAGATGTCAGAGAAATGAAATGTCATGGGAGTTCACTGTGACCCTGGAGGCCGGTGCTCTCCCCCTTGCTCCCCCATCTCCTCCTCACAGTTGCCTTTGGCAGGGCTGGTCTGTGCTATTAATAAACCTTCCCTTCAGCATGTCTTCTCTAGGCCACAGTATCGATAGGCTCCATCTATCTCCCAGCCTCTCTCCCGCCAGGCTGGAGAGAAGGTCTCCTGACACGGAGATAAGAAATTCCAGACATCATGGCCGTGTAGGGGAAGCTCGGGCTTCCATTTTCCTTATGAAAGGTCAAATTGCTTCTTTTGCAGTGTTTAGAAAGAAAAGAGCCAATGTAATGGGCTTTCTAAATGCCAATGGTCTTGACGTCCTGATAAGGAGAAGTCAATCAAGGAAGAGAATGGCTCAGGAGGAGAGCTGACTTCTAAGTGCCAGCGGGAGAAGTAAAGCATTTTTAATAATGCCTGTTAAAGGCTGTGTTTAATTTGATCCTGAGTTAGGGTAATGCAATTACTGCTGCTTAAAAAGATTCCTGCCTTGTTGCATTGAATACAAGCAACAATAACAGTTCTCCCTCAAGAGGCTTAGGGGGCAGGACAGGCGAGTCACAAATTGGTCCTACCAGCTTTTCATTCATTTTCTCTTTCATCACATATCTATTGAGTGGCCACTATGTGCCAGAAACTGCTGGGCAAGGGGGTGCATAAGAGGTAAACAGCACACCATTCTGCTCTTAAGAACTCACAGTCTAATCGAAGAGCATGACAAGTCAAGGGCCACTCGCTATAGAGAGCGATGGGTGCTACCCTCGGAAGTGCAAGGTGTTATGGAAGCTTCTCCATGGAAGGGTCTAGAAAACATAATCTCCTGAAGTTCTTCCCTTAAGCAGTAGAGTCTCTAGGAAGTTATGGGTCAGGCTTGGCATATTCACTACTATGTCCTTGGTGCCTGGACCATAGCAGGGGTTCATTCCTATTTGTTGATTGACTCAGTGGTGTGAATCCTACGTTTTCACCCCATGGGGCCATAAGTCCTTCTCCAAACATTCCATGCATTCTTACACCTGTGTGCCTTGGCAAATACCATCTGTAATCTTGTTCTCATCCTTTAGCCCCTAGAAAACTCTTATGCACCCTTCAAGACCCAGACCAAATGGCCTCTCTTCTGCAAAGACTTTTCTGATCTGCTGAGTAGAACCCATCCTCTCTCCATACTGCCTCTAAGCACCTTGTTTATATGTCAGGTTTGGTCCTTATCCCAAAGGACTATTTTATTATAATGACTTGTTTTTGATATGTTTCTATCTCCTTCGCCAGATCACGGGCTTCTTTGGGGTAAGGTCTGGATGTTAAGAATCTTTGTATCATCTGTGCCTGGCGCACAATAGCAGCTCAACAAATGTTCATTGTAAGGATAAAAGACTACATGTTATGACTGGGACCACAGAACAGTGAACACCATCAAGATGGTTGTAGTTTCTAATTCATGGGGACAAGGGGATAGAATATGGGATGCAGCGAGGAGAACTGAGAAGGAAACCATCGGTTTAGCCTCCTCTCTGTGGTAGGGGCAGCATCTCCTGCCTTGTCTAATCTTAGGGAGAGAGGGGAGACCAGGGCTCATGTCTTAGTGCCACCGTCCACATCCAGGAGCAGATGAAACACTGCTCTCTGCAGAGACTTTGATCAAAACCCACCAGCTCTCCACCCCCAGCCAGGCACAGTGGCAGGTGAGTGCTTTATGTGCATAGTTTTCACAATGCACATTAGAAAAACCTATGATCCCCACCTTCAAAATATCCCCAGAATCCACCACTTCTCACTACCTCTGCTGAGACCCTCATCTCACCATCACATCTTGCTTGGATGATTGTAATAGCCCCATAACTGGCTCCCTGCTTCTGCCCGTGCTCTCACCCCCCACCTCTCTCCCTTCCAGTCTAATCTAAACCCAGAAGCCAGATTGATCTTATGAAAATGTAAGTCAGATCACATCTCTCCTCTCTCAAAACCCTTCCATGCCTCCCATCTCTCTCAAAGAAAAAAGCAAAGTCTTTATGATGGCTCTCAAGGCCCTAGAGGACTGACCCTTCTCCTCGCCTCCTTACCTCAGCTCTGACCATCCGCTCCCTCTTTCACTTTGTTCCAACCACCTGGGCTTTCGTGCTGTTCTTCCATTATGCCAAACGTGTTCCTGCCTCAGGGTCTTTGCATTTACTATTCTCTCTGCGAGGATGATCCTCCCCTAGATGTCCACATGGTTCATTCCTTCATCTCCTTCAGATCTTTGCTCAAACGTCATCTTATAGAAAAGCCTTCCCCAAGCACCCTATGTAAAATAGCACACACTACGATCCCAGGACTTTCCCATCCTCTTATTATGCCTGATTTTTCTCCATAACGCTTATCACCACGGACATATATCTTTATTTGTGTTCTTGCCTGTCTCCTCCTGTCAAGTGTAAGGTTATAAGAGCAGCCGCTTGGGCTGTGTCTGTCCACTATTGTGTCTCTAGTGCCTGAAATAGCATCTGGCATGCAGTAGGCACTCAGTATTTGCTGAATGAATAAATAAATGAATGAATGTGCTCACTGAACCCTCAAACAGCTCCGTGAAGGAGCTATTGGGACTATTATCCCATTTCTTAGATGAGACAGTGGAGGCTCTGAGCAGGGAGAGGCTTGTTGCAGTTGCTTTCTTAGTCAAGAGAATATTGGGCCGCCAGGACTGTAGAAAACATTTCTTCCATATGGCTGAGGCAAACAACTGAATTCACAGGGAGGCACTACATGTCTTATAGAGCCCAGGGGCTCTAGAAGGACTGGAATAAGGAAATGGAAGGCTGTCAGGCCCTACATGGCAGGGCTGTCACTAGGATGTGTGGGACCCAGGGTAATGTTCTCTGTGGGTCTCCTGTCTATACAAACAACAACCTGCTACCCCCATCTAAACCAGCAGGTCTGCACCATTCTGAGGACCAATTGCATGCAGTGCCATTAAGGAAATCCCACACTGGCTGGTGGGAATCATCTGCTCATGAGAACCCAGAGCTCAGGACAACCTCAATTTTGGGGCATCTGGTGGACCCAGCACATGGGGTCAAAACCCCTGCAGGGGAGGGGAAGAGACTGGAGTTCATATGGATACCAGTCTGGGTTTAGGGTGCCCTGCCCGGATGGCACTGCCAGCCCAGCAGGTCCCAGGCTCTAGAGAGGGGAATTACAAAGTTTCCAGGAAAACAAGAAGGTGCTTTCCTGAGTGCAAGTTCTCCTGAGGGGCGGGGCCTGGGCAGGGGCCCTGCTACCCCAGGTCTAAGAGAGGTCTCTGTTTCTCTGTCTCTATCTCTTCCACGTGCTTCCCGGGCCTCACTCTGTTCTCTATTTCATTCTCTTTCTCAATCTGTCTGCAGACTGACTTCCCTGAGGAAGACACCCCTTTTCTCAGCCTTGACTGCCCAGCTTGCACCATTGCCCACACGCCGCACAGACAGACCAGCAGCTCTCAATCCTAATTCCAACCTTCTGGGAAGGGCGATACAGATGATTGGTTCATCCGTAACAGGTGTATGTGCCTGGCCCAATCACCAGTGGCAGGGGGAGCACAGAATGACAGCACAAACATGGCTGCAGTTTTCAGAGGAGGTGGGGTGATGGGTGAGGCAAATACCTTCAGAGTATTTACTATAGCTTATCAGGAAAAGCAAGGCTTCGCCCTGGATATTCCAACACCCAAAGCCTGTATTCTAGAACAGCAGTGGTGCAACTGAACACCACCCTTCTTAGGGTGAAAGGACCATGGGATCCTGGTGACAGCAGCGAGGCTTTGTGAAGTGAGAGCCACACACTGAATTTAAAATCTTCTCAGCTTATTCCTTGTGTATTGGAATGCAGGCCCCAGAAAAAGTGGGAGCATTCTGCCTGCAGACAAGCTGACATGAATATCAGGCTACTCTCTGAACAGCCGGCACTGAGTGCCTGCACATGCGCATTCATAAAAACTGGCAAATTGCACTGGGATGAAAACAGGTTAATTGGATTATTTGATCCCTTGGGTCTATTTAGGGCATCTTCTCACAGACTCTAACTGCGGAGGACTTGGGCTGCTTGGAAGTGAACACCCAGATGCTGTGATTAGCTCAGACTCCCATCTCAGCAATGTCGCTTCAATCTCTGGGCCACCAGCTGCTCAGTAAGGATGTGATGATGCAGCACAGAAGGAGTCCCAGGCCAACTGTCGAGCGGCTGAGCGAGCTGGTGGAGAAGGGATGGCCTGGGGGGAGGTGAGAGTGGACTTTAATTGTCTGAAGGGCTATCATGTGGAAGAAGCAGCAGGACTGGGAGGAGAGGGTGATGGTTACAAGAAAGCAGACTGAGTCTGACACAAGAAATGTTTTCAAAAACAGATTCTTACACCAATGGGATTAGATAATATTACAAAGTGGTGAGCTCCCTGACGCTTCTAAGTATGGCATCACAATGGAGCAGGTTTGGTAATTCTATTTGTCCTACAACTGTGAGAAAATACCAGATTGTTCATCAATGTAGAAGTTAAAAAAAACCACCACAACGAAACAACCCACCGGTACATTGGTGTAACCTATCCAATGGTCGTGCTTAGTTCTGTCTTCTCTAGCAGACTGTGGTCCTGCATGCCTGCCTCTAATGACCTGTCTTCTTTCACTCTTCCTTTTTTTCACTCTCTACTCTCACACCTCTTTCAAAATCTTATTAAGATGTCCTGGGCCAGTTTGGACGAGGTCAGCAGGGTCCCAGTGCTGGAAAAAAAATTGTGTTCAATGGTTGTTTAGGACCACGGACAGCAACATGCCTTTGCACCTCCCCCAGCAGCTGAGGATAGGCTGCATCCAGGTTGTCAGGGGCTGTATTTAAGCAGAAGTGGTGGGGCCAACTGCTATAATTGATGCACTTGGATTCCTATATACCCATTCACTTCATTCGTTCATTCATTCATTCATTCATATGGCTCTAGAGAGAGAGAGAAAGAGAAGAAAAGCTGGAAAACACAATTATCTGATGTCTTTTGATTCTCAAAGGTCTAGTGGTTTTCTCCACCATTGAGATCCACCAGATTACTCCTTATCCATTCAATCAACCTCCTTTTACCTGAGTCAGTCTAAGGAGGTTTCAATTCCTTGTAACCAAATGATTCCTAATAAAAATAACATCGTTGGGTTAGGAATCCTCATCCCAAAAGTGACCAGTCTTGTCTTTCTGCCTTCTATAGAGCTTTGGACAGGCAATGCTCCAAGATCCAAATGCTGATAGTGTGGATGAAGGACAGAGCTTGGGGCGGGACCTCACAAGATGTATGTTCTGGCCAGAGCCAGAAATGGGCTCACTCTCTTTGCCCCTGTGGGCAGAGGCAGCCCTCATTGCTTTTGGGAGGCAGATGTCAAGCAGCACCAATAAATTAGACCCCAGTGGTGCTTGCTTTACTGAAACACTCAATTTAATGGGTCTTTCTTTGACACACAAAATTCTACTTGCTCCATCAGCAAATGCGACCTGTTTGATGTGAATAATTCAGTGTTTTGCAGGGGTTCTGACTTCCACCGAGAATGCTGTACTGTCAAAGATTGATAAGTAATCCTATGGAGCAGAACTGAGCTCTGGTTCACCTCTGAGTCAGAAAACACTTGGGAAAACAGTAAAAAGAGAAGAAAAAAGAAAAATATCTCCCGTAACTAACAAGAGAAACCACTCTTTCCAAACTCTCCCAACACACACACATCAGTGTGCAGCCCGTCTCTTCTCAAAGCCTCAAAACTACTCTGGGGAGATTTTGGTCGAAAAGAAATTTCTGAAGATGCATTTTCATGCCAAAAAAGGACTTTTAAGTGGAAAAGTCCAGCTCTGGATGAATGTGCTGGCTGTCTCTGCCCAGAGGAAGTGAGGGATCTGGAAAAATGAGAAAATCCTCATCACTTAGCTCAAAGAAGGGTTTCCTTCCATTTCTTTGTTTTCAGTTGGGAGATCTTGGGCAAGTCACTTCCCCTCTCTGGGCACATTTATAAAACTACAGCCTTGGATTGGAGGTCAGAAATTCTTAACCAAGAACTCTGAGGGTCCATGTGTGGTCAGTGAAGTCTCTGAAATACTGTGCAAAATTCTGTTCATGTGTGCATTTGAGGAAGAGGAGAGGCTCTGTAGTTTCCCTCAGATCCTCAAAGGTGTCCATGACCTCCAAAGCTGGAGAAATCCTAGACTAGACAATTGCTAAGTCTCTGTTCAGTCCTAAATCAGCCATGACTCTGATGTCTTCTGTGAGTCTGGGGAGTGGTGTGTCTGTGTCTGGACTGCTCCTGATGGGGTTGAGGGGGACTGTGAGTGTTTCCACCTTTCAAGCTCTAGAGCCAAATTAAGGGGCTCAACACTGGATGCGGCAAGTTTGTGTTTCTGTGTGGACTTCTATCGGGGTAGAAGATGTTCATTAATTTATTCATTCCACACATATTTATTGAGCCGCCTGTGTACCAAGCCCTCTGCTACCCACTGCCCTCCTGGAGCTCACAGCCTAGGAGGTAGACAATAGAAAAACAACCACAAATACCCCTGATTACAAAGTTTGACAACCGCTCTGAAGGGTCACTAAGAGTTTTGTGAGAGATTATAAGAAGTGAGTGACCTGTTTTATTGTCTACTGCCACATCCCATACATCCAGTGAGTGGTGAACTCCAAAAATGGTTCTGCTCTCCTGATCCCCACTGCCACCACCCTAGTCTGAACCATTATCTCACACATGGACCCCTGCAACCCTCTTCTCTCTGCTTCCATTCTCTTTTTTTTATTGAAATAATTGACATACAATATCATATTAGTTTCAGGTGTATGTCATAGTCATTTGATGTTTATATACATTATGAAATCATCACCATGGCAAATCTAGTTACCATCTGTCACCTTACAAAGTTATCACAATATTATTGACTATATTCCCTATGCTGTACATTACATCTCCAAGACTTACTCATTTTCTAACTAGAAGTTTGTACCTCTTAATCCCCTTCACCTATTTCGCCCGCCCCTAACCCCTACCCTCTAGCAACCACCAGTTTGTTTTCTGTATGTACAAGTCTGTTTCTGTTTTGTTTCATTTGTTCATTGGTTTGTTTTTTAACATTCCACATATAAGTGAAGTCATATGGTATTCGTCTTTCTCTGTCTGACTTATTTCACTTAGAATAATACCCTCCAGGTCCATCCACGTTGTCGCAAATGGCAAGATTCCATTCTTTTTTATGACTGAATAATATTCCATTGTTTATATATTCCACATCTTTGCTTCCATTCTTGCCCATTGGCTGAAATGGGGAGACTCATCAAGGAGAGGGTGGGGGTGAGTGGGATCCAGTCATGGGCTATATTGGATATAAAATCAAACCGCATGATGCCTGTGCTGGAAGAGCCCTCAGGCTCTCAGAGAAAGGGTGGGAGGAGGATGCTAGAGGGGGCTCCAGGTACTCAAGGCAGAGTGGTGGGAGAAGCATTTACCTTCTCAAGGTGAGAACTTTAAAAGACAATGCTCGCTTGGATGTGTAACTTACAGCATTGGAAAAGAAATAACATCATTTGTTTGGCATCACACCTGGCGTCCCGTAAAATGAAACGTCATAGAGCCAGAGCACTTATGGCTGAAGCTGTTGACTCCCAGCCCACAACAGGATTCGAAACAGTCTAAATATGGCGAGCAAGCAAGTCCAAACCCACAAACCAGGCAAATAGGGGGTGATTATGTTCATTTGTGCTTCAGAAGCAGTCTTTGATTTACAAAGGGCTGTCTTTAAATAGCATCCTTGGAGTGTTTACAGATCTGTAACTGTTGCGGGAAGGGCTGCAGGTGGGGAGGGAAACCTAAAACAAAAGTTGTCAAATGCCCTGGCCAGTTGAAGGCCATTCTAAGGAATATGTGACCGGATGTAAAGCTATACATATAGAGGGATCTATCCACGGTGTAACCATCAATACTGGGAACAGAGTGGGGTCTGGGTTCTTATCTCAGAAAATGCACATGGAAGATTTTGTATGCACATGGTACATAATAAGTGCTCAATGAATGTCAGCCATCATCGTCGTTCTGTATATTCCAATAACAATTCTCTCACACCAGCTGGGTGTCCTGCAATTCAATTCAGTTCAGTTCTGCCACTAACTCCCTGGAGTCAGTGTGGACCCCATAGGTTAAGGGTTTAGTCCTACAAGACTGCCCCTACTTCTGACACCAACCACAAGTCCCAGGTGTCCTTTAGCCCCTCAGGCTTCTGCTACAAATTTGGGGGTTCCCATGACTCCTTTTGAGGTTGATAATTCACTAGAACAACTCAAGGAACTCACTGAACACACTATACTTACATTACAGTTTTCTTATAAAGGATACAACTGGAGAACAGCTAATTGGAAGAGATGCATAAGGCAAGGTGGTGGTGGGGGGAGCTCAGCGCTTCCATGCTCTCTCCCCAGGAATCAGGGAGTGTCACCCTCCCAGCACATTGATGTGTTCACCAACCTGGAAGCTCCCCTAAGCCTTGGTGAACAAGAGTTTTTATTGAGGTTTCATTACGTAGGCATGATTGATTGCATCATTGATTTAATTTAAACCACGTGATTGAACTCGATCTCCATCCAGTCCCCCTCATCACGTGGTTGGTTCCTCTGGCAAGCAACCCCCATCCTGACCCTATCAAGCCCTCCTCCCTCCTGGCCCCTCCCAAAAAGGTCCTTGTTATGAATAACAAAAGATACTCTTATCACTCAGAAAATTCCAAGGATTTTTGAGGCACTGTTCCAGAAACCTGAAACCAATCATATATATTCTTTATTATATCACATTCCCTCCGCCATGCTCTCTCCTGCATATAAGGCTGAAGGTAGGTCTGGAGAGGTCATACTGTCCATCCCTCGGCCTCCAGGTGAGCTGTATTTTAATTATTGAAGACAGTTGATGATCATTTCCAGGAAAAAAAGACAACAACAAAATCTCGCAGGCCAGAAAAGTCCCCAGTCAGGCCAGGTGGCTGTGCGTGTCCAGATTCCCGGGGAGACACGGCAATAGGGACATTCTCCACAGGGACTGGCCATCTCTCTGCTCTCCCACACAGCCAGAAAGAGGACTGGCCACCAAGGAGCTAACTCATTGGAAAGATCCAAGACAGGAGGGAAGGTGGGTCCCAGATTCCACCACATTAGGATCCTTTGTATGTGATTTTGGCTCTTTCTAAGTTACTTTACAGCCATAAAGGTCTGTCTGGAAGAGTTTTCAGATTTGTTACTTCTGCTGAAGGTGTCTGCCTGCACTTGAATGCACTTAATTTTCTTTCCCCGCAATTACTCTGAAGTTACACAGTCAGTAGAGCATGTAATCACAGGTGCTGCAACCCACAGACTCCTCTCGACGTTCTCAAAGGCCTTACCTGAACGGCCGTCGCAAAGCCCTCTCTTACCCGGCGTGTTTTTCCTTGAAGTGTCTTCTCATGTTGTCTTTTTCATTCATTCATTCATTTATTCATCCAATCAGTCAATTTACTCATTTAGTCATTTACTCATTTACTCATTCAGTCATTTACTCATTTACTCATTCCCTTCTGCCTTTCCCTGGACTGCTCTCTCCCCATTGCCTAACTGGTGAACTCTTCCTCAGATTTCAGGATCTAACTTAAATGTCACCTCCTGTGAAAAGCCTTCCATGATTGCCTTCAAGTCTCTCTTCTATTCTGTTTTCCATATACAGCCTAGACATTGATCTGTGCATCTGTCACAATCTTTTATGATTATTTAATTAATGTCTGGGGCCGGCCCCCTGGCTTAGCGGTTAAGTGCGCGTGCTCCGCTGCTGGCGGCCCGGGTTCGGATCCCGGGCGCACACTGACGTACCTCTTCTCTGGCCATGCTGAGGCCGCGTCCCACATGCAGCAACTAGAAGGATGTGCAGCTATGACATACAACTATCTACTGGGGCTTTGGGGGAAAAAAAAAATAAATCAATAAAATTATAATAATGAATGTCTGACCAGTTCTACTGGACTGAAAATCCGTTGAGCGTAGGAGCTGTGTCTCATTCCTCTCTGATTCCATCGTGCCCATCACGACACTTGGCACTGAGTAGTCACTCAAGAAACATTTATTGAGTGAATATATAGGTGAATCCTGATCTCCAGGAAGCACTTCCTACTCCATGTGTAGAAGACTGTTGATTTCCCGTTCAACAAACACTTCCTTCTTGCTAAAAGAACCCCAATTTGGACCAGGTACTAGGCATTCATGTGCCTCATGGCCCCTTTTCCCACTCCAGGGTGATGAATGTTGGTTATTTCAATACAATCATGGTCATTTCACAACTCTGCTGGCCGGCAATTGGTCTAGGTGTGTGCGTGTGTGCAACCCTGGTCAATGAGATGTAAGGCAAGTGTGCCTGGGCGGGAGATTTTGGGAAAAGGTGTCCTATCTTGATAAAAGTTGTTCCAGGAGGAGAAGTATCTCTTCCTACCTTTGGACAAAATTCTGGGAGGCCAAGATGTCTCAAGCAGGAGCACCTCTCCTGAGGCCATGTGGAGGGTGCAGTGTAAAAGGATGGAACACACCCAGGACCATGATGAAACGGTGTGGCTCTGGGCTAACCAGCGTGTGGCCATCGTATTACAGGGATTTGTGCTCTGAATTTGGTCTCTCCCTGGAAGGGGAGGTTTAGGTGTCTGTGGGAGGGGGTTGTTGAAGGGATTGTCAAGAGCTTCCCAAGACCTGGATAAAATCATCCACTCATTTTACAAAAGCCAGTGATCTTATATGAATGGGTTCCCTATAGAGACAACACATAGATTTCCTTCTTAGATTAATTAGAGTAGGACAGTGGTGAATGTTAAAAATAGTATTAATTAAAGAGAGTGGTAAGAATTAGCAGTGTCCTCTATACGTGGGTTAGTAGACTTTCTGCTATAAGTGAACAATATGCTTCCCAGGGCCTCGCCATGTGACTAATTCTAGCCAATGAAGTGTAAGCTGAAATGGTGCATGTCTCTTCTGTCCTGAGGTATTTAAGGGCCACTGTGTCACCTCTATGCTCTCTGTCCCCTGCTGCCTCAACCTTCAGAGCTGTGCATCTTAGATAGCGTAGTTACGAGATGGCAGCAGGCTTCTAGTTTGGGGAAAAAAAAAGTTCTTGTGCTAACCTACTGATTTAGGGGTTATTTTGCTATGCCACAGTTTGTCATGACTAATACATGGAATATTTGGAAAATATAAACAAACACAAAGAAAGAAAGAAAAACATCTCCTATAGTCCCATCTGCATTTTTGGACCTCAGACAACCGTAGTACTCTGTGGGATGATCCTGGAGAAGACACCGCCTCTTAGTCTTACAGTGAACTCTCGGGAATGTTCTAGGCTCTTTTGCATCAGTGACTTTCACTTGATTTCAAGCAGAGGGGAGCTAGAGTCTCCAGAATGGGCAGATAAGAGGAGAAACTTGGAGAAAATGCATGGGGAGAGCCTTCCCTCCACACAATCACACCATTGACAGTTGTCATCCTCATGGAGAACTTAAGGAAACTGAAAATCTTTGTCTGTCTATGAGGGGATGTGTTATTTTCTGCTTCGTATAACTGTTTCCGGAAGTTTCCGTATCCTTTCCCATTAACGACAATCTTCATTTTTCAACTGGGCCAGTGGTGTCTCTCCATCAATGACATAATGTATTACCACTTAAAGATAATTCTGTTTGTGACTTTTGTTTCCAGGATTATATCTATTTTTCATAATTGAGTTTCCACAATGAAATATTAAACCACACTATTTATCCTGTGTTTATAAAAATGGAATTGTACTGTCCGTGCAATTACAAAAAAAAAGGTCTGCTTTTTTACTTACAATGTTATGAACATCTTTCCACGCCATTAAACATCCTTCTGCAGCATCTATTTTAATGCCTGCCTAGAATCCCAACATCTGGACAGGTCCTCATTTATTCGACAAATCTCTTGCTGCTGGACATTTAGGATGTTTCCAGTTTTTCAGCACTGAAAAAAAATGTCCTCGTAGCTCATCTTGGCTCATACCCACCATTATTTCTTTAGAATAAATCCCTAAAAGTGGATTTCTCCAAAGTGTGTGCAAAAAAATTAAGGCTTCTGATTCATCTTGATAACTTGCCTTTTCTAGAAAGACTAGAAAGACTGTGCTAGCCTACACATGTGAAAGTGTCTTTTTCTTACCCCCCCGCATCACATCCTTAAAACCATCAGGCAGAAACTGAAAAGGTGACAATCTAATGCTCATCACATAAACCTCCTCCATGCAGGCTTTGTGTTTTATGATTAATTACCTGTAGCTTCTGTTAGATCTATTTTCTTCCCTTTATTTGATCCAACATATACTCAAATAACCTCAAAGAGGCCATTAAACATGTCTTGTGCGTATAGTTTCTATGGTTTGAATTCCTTCATTAGTTGCATCTTCTGACTGTCATGGGAGCTTAGTTTCTTTGTGTGCTTTATAATTTTTCACTGCGAACTCATCTTGAGCAGAAATTTTTTCTTTGGGATTCTCAGGGGCCCAAGACTGGGGAAGCTCATGGCACAGCCTTGATATTTAAATTTCTCCCAGTGAATCTTTTACCACCTGTGTTCTGGGGTGGTCAACTTGTTTGCTTGCCATGTGCTTAAGCCAGAGGGGAGAGCTTCCTAGTTCCCCTTTCATGGAAAGGAGGGCTCTTAGGGTTCCCTGCTTTGGGCTTTACTATCTCCCATCCTCTGCTCTCCAGGCATTGGTATTGTGACTCTCTAGGTGTATGCAGTCCTGACACCACATGGACAATTTGGCTCATTTAATTTGCTCTTCCTTTCTGACACCTGGGATTCTCTTTTCCTTTATTTTTTATTGTTGATCCAAGAGATGTATTTGAAGCTTTTGATGCTATATTTTATCCAGCATTCCTATGTATTTGGAGTGTGGAGAGGGCTCTGATGTCAGCTCAGCTACCATATTGGCTGGAAGTCTCTGAACTCTCTACACCCTGAGGGCTGATGTGACACTCTTTGATGGTGGCCAGAGGCAGGAGAGCAGTTGAAGCCACAATCACTGTGATTGTTAAGAAGTCAACACAGGTAGAATACCGAGACCACATGGATTCACGTTCACATGGCTTATTTGTAAGAGTCACAGCCACGTTATTGGGGAAAGAAATGAAGCATACCCAATGCCAACAAGTCCTCAAGCTCCTGGCTCAGGGTGTCACTTTTTATCCACAACCCTATAAACAAAACAACAGTTGATATAGTGACCCATTGTTGAGTACCAGGCACTTCTATCAACACAGCATAGATTAACCCGCTTAATCATCACAAAACCCCCATGAGATAGAAATTGTTGTCACTCTCCATTTTACAAATGAAGACACTGGTCCAGAGAAGTGGATCCACATACCAGAAGTCACACAGCTATGAAATGGCAGAGATGGGATTTGAACCCAGACAGTCCAACTCCATGTCTCATAGTCCTGACCACTATGACACTGGTATGATCTTGCCTTGTCTTCTGCATAATGTCCTCCCAAACTCCACTCTAAAATCTTTCTCTTGAGATGTCTTTGGTGTTCAGTCTCTTCTTATTTATCATTAGATCTTTTTATCTAATTCCACTAATTCAATATGTTCTATTTCCCACAACAAGAGATAACTTAAACAACCACATGATTATACCTCCCTCTCCTCCGCCTCCTTCTTCTCTCTCTCTTTCTCGCACAGAACTACTTATGAGGCACATTTACCATACATACTTAATTAACTCAATGCATTCTCCCCTTTGTAATACATTAATCCCCCCTCCTGAGCGGTACCACCATTAACCTCTCTGCAGCAGCTGGGTGAACCCCTGCAGACTACATTATCAGGCAGAATTTCCAGGTGTACTGGGTTCTGGCTACCCCTCCCACCATTCTGCAAAAAGGTACGAACACCATGCTTCTCAATGATGTCTGCACAGTAGAATCACATGGAGAGGTTTAAAAAAATACAGACTCCTCGTTCCCATCGCTAGGTTTAATTGCTCTGCGTGTGGCCTGGACATTAGGAATTTGAAAAGCTCTCCAGGTGACTCTCACGTGCAGCCAGGACAGAGAACCACTAAAATGACACAAGTTGTCCCCCAGGCAGTCATGACTGCCTTCTAGTTGAATTTGGGCAGGCATCTCTCCCTTCTTGCCTTACCCTTATAACCTTAGAACTTGAGTGTGCATAGAACCAACTGGTGGGCTTGTTAAAACACAGATTTCTGGGCCCCACCCCCCAGAGTTTCTGATTTAGTAGGTCTGGGGCAAAGCCTGAGAATTCGCATTTCTAACAAGTTCTGGCCAATACCGATGCTGCTGATCCAGGGACCATCCTTCCAGACTACTGTTTTAGAAATATTCTTGCTCTTTTAACACCCTCTCTAGGTGCTGTTCACTACCATGGCTCAGAACTCCATGCCTCCCTGTTCTTGTTTTCCTAACTTGTCCTTCAAGGTCCTGATCAAGTCTTCCTTCCATCAGGTCTTCCAGGACCAGCCCAGCTGGGTGGTCTTTCTTCTCTCTCCACTGCCGGGGGCTCCTTCTTGGTAACACTCTTTGTGTTTGTTAGTTACAGGTCATAGACTTTAGAGCTGGAAAGATGCGCAGAGTCCGACAGTATAAAACTTTACCTTTAAGCTGAAGAATTCTTTTTCATTCAAAGGAAATCCTACTCCAAGTGGCAATATTTGAAATACATAGGTGGGTTGGAGCTAGCAGACTGGGAGCCTCACTATGTGAACCCCTTTCTCCCTCTGTAGTCTGGAGGCACTTTGGGGAGGCACTTGGGACCTGGGGAGTGTACTTTGGAAACCACCCATTGTCCAAGCGTTTACTTTATAGAGGAGGAGACTGAGACCCAGAGAGGGTGAGTGACACACCTGTTCATCTATTCACTATCGTTCATCACCAACTCTGTGCCAGGTACAGTGCAAGGTCCTGGGGACGGCAAACAGGATGGACAAGCTCCTGCTCTTGTGAGCTTTTATTCTAGCTGGGGAGACAGACAGAGAGTAAGTAAACACACAGTCAAAATGATCACAGGTTGTGATAACAGCTAAGAGAGAACCCAACGTACATTAGAATCCCACGAGTTCAAGGAGGGTCTTTATGAAGTGACCTTCAGTCTGAGTCCCAAGGATGAGAAGAAACAAGCTATATGAAGAGTTGGTTGGGGGGCTGGGAGGAGGTCTTCCTGTTGAGCCTTGTGTGTAGGTCACAGTGGAAAGTCTGGATTTTATTCTCAGTGGGCCAGAAAACCATTGGAGGGGTTTAAGCAGAGAAACAACAAGCTCTGATCTCGTTCCTCCTGTTATTTGTCTCCTTGGAGGCGTGGGTGGGTATCAATCTTTGTAGGTTTCATAGTATCCCATGCAGAGTAAGTAGTGAAAATGTGTGTGTTGATGACTCATTGCCTAAAGTCAGCAAGGATTTGTAAGCCGTCTTCTGTGTAGCTTCCCATCTTCTAGACCAATATCTCTTGACCTATTTTGGGTTTAGAACCCCTCAAGTATCTGATCAGAGCTGTGGAGCATTCCTTAGAAACTATTCCCTCACACACATGCACACCGTATTTTGCATAATAAGAGCTCGTGCTTGCCCTGAAGTCCATTTCAGAACCTTGGACAAAGATCTCTTGATGTAGAAGCTGCCTTACCTACCTTTCCTCTGCAGACCCCTAACTTGGCTGGATAGCACTCTTATCCCGGATTTAGAGTCAGATTATCTTAATATCTATAAGCCCCAGCTTTCCTGCCTGTAAGACGGGTGAATGCATATGTCACAGGGGGACTTGAAATGAGATATGCCTAGCACATAGGGGCCCAGTAGATATGAATTACTTTCCCTCTCTCCTTGGCAAGAAAGAAGCCCCTTGTGAGGCAGAATCATGCAGTTGTTAAGAACTTAGCTCTGGTGGATAGACAAGAACTGAATCCTAGTTCTGTCTCTTACTCAGTTTCTCATCTGTAGAATGGCGATAAATATGTAAAAACACTTAGTATAGTGTCTGGCACTGGCAAGAACTTTGATAATTAGTTTATGATAATTTTGATATGTTGATGCTACCAATATTATCTGCTCGATGCCACTCCATGTCAGCTTGGGCGAGGAATAGCAGGGCTATAGGACAAATTGAAAACACAGACTTGATTCTAAGGAGGTTGGAAGGAGCTCTACTAGTCCGTGGAAAACGCTTCTAGAATGCTGTCCCGTGGGAACCACCTTGGCTAAAGACAATATGATGCTCATGAAATCCATGTCTGACAGAGCTGTTGGACAGCTCTGTCAACTCTCTGAACGCAGAGTGGAGAACGAAATTCTGCAGGCACCAGAGATGGAACTGCTTTCCTCTGGGAACGCTTGATAATATGGAAAAACTGCAACCCCACGAGAGAGCATAAAGACCATTGAAATGAGGCCAATGCATAATGCAAGAGGCCACTTCCTCCCCAACTTAATTCTATTTTGTTAAGTAATGATGGAATAAAAATTCAGGATGGCGGAAGATGAGATTTGCAGCTTTATTTGATCAAATGCCTATCGCTGTCGCTTCAAGCCAAACGAGTCCCTTCATAAACAGATAAATAAATCAGACCTCAATGGGAAATGCAAAGTCATGGCTAAGAATGGAACGAGAAGAAAATCATCGCTAGTCGTGTTGTTCGTTTGGGGCATTATACCCACACTGCAGCGGGACCCCAGAGTGGCCAATGGAGGATTATTATGGAGTGGGGATTCACCCTCGATAAGCAAGCCTTCAGTAGGGAGCACCATCTGCCTAGGCCAAGGTCATCCCAGGGAACTATGAACAGCCAGCAGCTGACCCTCCACCATTAATGCTCCATTTGTGGGATTAACTGGGCTGTGTGGGTAATAATTTATGGGGAATCATTAACCTAATGATATTGGTTCTCTATAAACTGCTTAGCCTGTCTCAGGGAAAATGGATTTCATAAATCTAGGTGGAAAATTCTGGATGACTCATGGAAGGCCCATCAGCAGGGTGGGGATGGGTCACCAGACAGTAAAACTCTACGCTCTTGGCTTGGTTGAAGGGCCTTGAAAGTCACCCCTTCATTTTCTTTTATCCACCAGCCCAGACAGTCACTCAGATTAAAACAGGAGGTCCCCAGGGTTGAAAAGTACAGGCTGGAAAAAGTGGATTCTCCTCGCCTAGGCTTTTAGATCCCACATGTGACCTGCTCTGCAGATTCTGGCAAAGGGGAAAAGGTAGCGTTCCCAGTGCGGGGAGTTCCTGGGCTGCAAAAATCGTATCTTTCCTCATCTAGAAAAGAATCAACATCCTTTAAACAAGTCAGTTTCCGCATCGGTGATGTGCCAGGCTGGGAGGTTCACTATTTTGGACAGGTGCCCCAGGGAAGTCACCCTCTGAGAAGGTGACTCAAGAGATTGAATGATGAGATGGAGCCAGCATGTTAGAGCTGGAAGGTAGGGCATTTAGGGGTAGAAAGGACAGAAAGGCAAGTACAAAGGCCCAGAGCAAGCATGGCCTGTTAGGGGAACAGAGAATTTATTACCATAAGTGTGTGTGTGAGGGGGTAGGTATGTTTATTCTCATCTGAGAGATGAAAAAACTGAGGCCCAAAGAGATTAGGTAGAGAATTCCCATCCACCCTAGAAGATGGGATTTGCAGGAAGTGTTGATGGATGCCAGTCTGTACATTTAACCACTAGGCCAGGGGTCAGCAAACTATGGCCTGTGGGTCAAATCAGGCCTTCATCTGTTTTTGTAAATAAAGTTTTATCAGAACACATCCATTTGTTGACATATTGTCTATGGCTGCTTCATGCTACATTGGCCAAGATGAATAGTCATAACAGAAACCATATGGTCTGGAAAACCTAAAATATTTTCTATCTGACCCTTTACAGATAAAGTTTGCACAACCCTGCACTGGACAAGGACACCTCTCTTCTCTCTCTTTGCCCTTTGTGGGAGCAGATGACAGTCATATGGCCCCTGGGAATAAGCATCATCTAGTCCATGGTGTGGATCCCAGAAGAAGAAGAAGAGAAAACTGAAAATTTCTTTCATAAGTGAGCAAACAAGGAAGGAACATCGCTTTCAGGTTGGCAGAAGGTCCTGATATCTAGGCAGAAGCACTCAATTCTTTGGCCCCTGGGATTACCTCTGTCACAGACAATACAGGGACGGCCACTTTAGATCATACCTAATGGAAAACAGTGCTCGAGCTGAGAAATCCAGAGTGTATCTCCAGCCACAGCAGCCAGGCCTGTGTGCCCCAGCAGTGTGTGGGACACACGTGGCATCGTGGCATTTCCCCAGTTATTATCAGGGGGTTGGGTGGCATTATAGACCCAGCCCCTCTTCTACTCCCTGAGCCTGGGTGATAGGGAAGCTGTGATGTTTTTCCCCAAATGTGTGGATTCAAAGCTAGGTGGAAGGTTTCCCACAGTGAAGCCTTGTTGAACAGAGGACTCTCTTTCCTGCCTTCTGCTGGAGTTACAGCAGCGTGCAGGGATGGAGAAACCATAGAATTCAGAGTCAGCCCACCCAGGTTTAAATCCTTACTCTGTCACAGTGTAGCTCTCTGATTCGAGCCAGCTACTTAACTCTTCCAAGTTTTAGTTTCTTCATCTGCAATGCAGAGATAATAATAGCACCTGTCTCATTGGGTGTTATTAAGATTAAGATGAGAAATATAAAACATGAGCCACTGGGTAGTTTGAATTCCTGCTCTTGATTTTGAAATTGGGGATAAAGACTATCTTTCCCAATCTCCCTTGTAGCTGGACGAGGACATGTGAGTAAGTTATGGCCAAAGAGATGCAAAAAGCACTGATGTCTAAAACTTCTAAGAAGCACCTTCTTTTTCCTTCTTTCTGGAAGCTAGAAGGTGAGCATGATGACCGGAGCTGGAGCATCCATTTTGAACCATGAGGAGGAAGCCTTGTGTTGAGGTGGCAGAGCAACAAGCTAGAAGGAGCCTGGGCCCTGAACTCCTCAACTGCAGTTTTTGGTTCTGTGAGACAGAAATAAACTACCATCTTGTTTTAAAATTTTAAAATTTCGAATTTTCTCCTCAGAGTAGAATGAATTCTGATATACTAATTATACGGCCTCGAGCAAATTTTCTTAACCTCTCCGAGCCTCAGTAAACCTATCAACAAAATAGGTTTAAAAATCCCAACCCCTCAGAGATGTTGTGGGGATTCAAGGACACAATGTGGTGGTTTTCTGCTGCCTCAGAAATGTTTTGTGATTACATCCTTGAAATTCAGGTGTTCAGGCTCCGTGCTGAAGCATCTGAATCACCAGGTCTCGTGATAGGCCAAAGAATGTGCATTTTCGTCAAGTCCCCAGGTGACGTGACACCCAGCCAGGCTCGGGAGCTGAAAGATTCGTCCTTTCTTCCCTACTTTCAAAGTCGGAGTGAACGTTAAGAGATGTGGTCTGCACAGGCCTCACAAGGAGCTCACCTGCATTGACGGGGCCTTATGAGGCCTCTAGCCAACCCCTAACCACCTGTCTGCAAACGCCCCTCAGCCCCCACCCTCCTCCGAGGGAGGAATGATTTGCTGGGTAACGACATGGTGTGTGCCATCAGCAACCACCAGCTGCTCGGTCCCAGCTGAACCACTCACTCTGAGTTTCTGTTTAAAATGCAGCGATGTGCAAGGGTCATGGCTTTTGGGTTTCCATGCTCACGATGGATCTTTTAATCTAATTAAGGAAAGGCAAAGATTTTCCCCTGGTGCTTTCAGCTGCAGGGAGCTCTGATGTTTAAGCATAGTGTACTGGCCAAGAGCACTTGCTTCAGGGGCAGGAAAACCTGGGCCCTAATTCTGGCTGTGTGTCCCTGGACAAATCACTTAATCTCTCTGAAGAGTCAGTTTCTACCTCTATGAGCTAGGCTTTGGGCCAAGCCCTTTGCATGCATAGAAAAATCCCCCAACAGCCCCAAGAAGCAAATGTCTTCATTATTCCCGTTTTATAGATGGGGAAACTGAGGCTCAGAGACACTAACTAAATAGCCCAGATCACACAGCGGGTGAATGGTGTGCATTTGATAGAGCAATAAGATCTGGCTGATGGACTGCTCTGAGGACGAAACAGTTGAGTGGTTCTAGAGTTTAACATGACTGTTACCCAGCACGTGCATCACTTACTGCTGTCACAGCTAGCTACTATTGTTAGTGTCATTGTTATGTGGCTGTTGTCAATGAGGTGGCATGGGAGCCAAGGAGCATGGGGCCATCCTTGGAAAGCAGCGTTCCTGTCCAGGTGCAAGAGAGCACAGGAGGCAGAACAAGACCAATGGGTGGATCCTCCAGACCCACAGAATGGTCTGTCCTGGTCCAGATGTGGGCTGATGTCCCAGGGGATGGATGGCTCATTGGACAGTGTCTCTTGACCCTAAAATGTCTTGGTGGTGAAGACCCTGGTTTTTTGGTGACTGCCTCAATTACTTTGTTTTCTTTCCAGCCACCCTGGATCCCCCGAAGTGCATCAAGCCAGCCATGTCCACTCTCTCCTTATGGTTCTTTCTCTTCTAGTCAGGATTCTGAGGAGAGGAGAAGAGAAATCCGTGCATGATCGAGAGTAAACTCACCACTTAGAATCTACCGTCAGCATTTTACTGAACTTCCGTTATCACGTCTCTCCCTCTATGATGTATTTGAAAGTAAATTGCAGACATCAGTACTAAATACTTCAGCATTTCTGTAAAGCTTCTGAATCATTTGTGCTCCTGAAGCCTGTCCTGGCAGCCCCATGGGTGTGGTTCAGATGGACACAGAGCCCCTGAGGTGCACGTGGAGGTAGGGATCCGGGCCCTTGGACCCCAGAACCACCTTTTCATGTGAGGACATCCCCAAGACCCTGGGGCTCCAAAGAGTAGAGTTTGAAAGTCATTACCTCTCATTTTATAGAAGAGGAGACAGGCTTGGTTGGGAGGGGGGGCACTTATCCCAAGTCATTCTTTAATTCATCAAGGATTTGGTAAGCGCTGACTCCAGGATTCTTACGCAGTCCCCTTTGATAATTTCATGGATGTAATGGACCTTGCCCCAGGAAGATGCACAGACTGTAGGGGGGTGGGACTCACAGGTCCCTGAACGCATTCATGATTCTCCAAGGACACAGTGGACTGAGACTGGACCCTTCAGCCATGTGGCCTCCCCAAGATGCTGGGGGAGGAGGCTACCCTGACCTGGAGGCCTCTCGGATTTTTAGGCCACATCATACCTCCTGGCTGAAGAGAATGTGAGATGAGAGAGAAATGAGAGGGAACAGCTGAGGGAGAGATATCAAAGAGATAAGAGACAAGAGATGAGAGAGGCAGAACAGAGTGGAGAGAGACCTGGAGAGAGAGCAAGAGAAGCCCCTCCCTCGGGAGACTCTGGGCTGGCAGGGAGGAGCTGGGCTCACTTAGAAAGCAGCTGCCCATTGGCCCTGCCCTCTGGCAGCCTTCTGAACTGCTCACATGCTCCCAGCTTCTTGCAGATGCCAAAGCAAATACTCTCAGAAGAGTGCTCAGAGTCTGGAAGGAGAGAAGAGGATGTCATCTCCAGTAGCAGCCCAGCCAATGCTGAGGTCTCAAAAGCATCCTCAATTTCACCACCTCCTCCCACCTCCTCTATCTCTGAATCTAGAGGTCCCCATGGTGAGCAAGTGTTTCAGTGGGTGAGGCACTGGCCTGATCCCTGGGGGCTGTGCTCCACAGGGCAGAGGCTGGGATAGCAGGGCAGCCCTGAGTGGACACACGGAGTGAGGAGGTCAAGGTAGAGTGGTCCATGATCCCAGAGAGAGGTCAGACCCCAAACCCAGAAGAGCAGGTGAGGGTAGGGGCAGAGAACAGGTCTCTGGTCTGAACTCTTCTGCCTCTTAACCTGCAGACACAGGGAGGGTGGGAGAAGAGGGTAAAATATGAGAGACAATGAGACACCAGACAAAAAGAAATATCAGGGTGGAGTCCTTCCCTCTCTCCATCCATCCATCCATCCATCCATCCATCCATCCATCCATCCGTCATCCATCCATCCATCCATCCATTTATTCACCTCTCTTTCTTTGTACAACATTCACCAAATATTTATGGAGTATCTGTCATGCTCTCAGTGTGTGCTAGACACTGGGGATATGGCAGAGAATATGATCAAACAGGTCCCTACCCTCAAAGGCCTGACATTCTAGAGTGAAGATACTCAATAACCAAGTAAATAATTTTAAAAACCTGGTAGTGATAAGGATTTTGATGAGAATAAAACAAGATGATTTGACAGAGATTGAGAAACTGCTTGATTTTTAAAATTAATTTTTAATAGATAACACAAACACATGGTTCAAACTTAAATATATATTTAATTTTTATTTTCATCAAAATTATCCATGAACATAGTTTAAAAAATCCAAATAGCACAAGGGGGATGGGCGAAGAGGAGCTTGGATCTATAGAACTTGCTCCAGAATTTGGCATGTTATCTTATTTGATCCTGGAAGTAGGAATTAACAACTCCATTGTACAGATAAGGAAACTGAGGCTCAGAGATGTTAAATAGATTTCATAAAGTCACAGTCTTAGGAAATATTGGGGCTGAGTCCCAGCCTTGGCTTTTATGTGGGTTATATGTACAAATTGCGGACCCAGTGATTAATCCTAAAGAAATTATCTTGGATATGTAGAGACTTAGTTATAAGGATGTTCATCACAGTGTTGTTTAGAATGTCAATAAATGGAAAAGAACCTCAATTTCACCAATAGGAAATTGATTAAATAAATAGAGGCACAGGGGAATTCTACTCATAATCCTATTGTCTATCTGATATCTCTATATCTACATATATATATCTCAAAAGAAACACAAATGTTTATTGGAGCCTCTCACAGAACATCAACGGGGACTCAACTTTGTAATCCTTACCAGCCCTTCACAACGCCCTCTTCCCCATTCTTGTTTTCTCACATCCCTGCAGTTTTCCTGATATTTATCTCTGAATCACTCCTGTTCCACTGACATCCAATCATCTGAGAATCTTGCTTTTCCTCTCCCTCCTCATTTCCTTCCACCTGGATCCTTTTTCTCTTAAAAAATGGAAAAACCCCCTGTCCTTACTTATCCAATTCTTTTTATACCCAATTTTGCATCATGAAATCTCAGGAACCCTCATGGTTAAAACAGAATTCTTCCCACTGGGGGGAGAAGAGAGAAGACTGAACAGGCAACCACAGAATTATCTTTCGCAGGTGGAGGAGGTTAAAAGATGTAGATAATCAAATGTTAAGATATTTTTCCTCCATCACACATTTTAAAAGCTTTGTTAGTTTTGGACAAAGTACCTTTCAGAAAATTTGTGCCAACTGGCAGGCCCATAGCTGTGTGTGAGAGTGTCAGGAATCCTTTCTGATTGTGAAGATCCTTGGGATGGATGACTGTGAACCAGTGAAAGAATTCTGGAAAAGTCCAAAGTCAGTTGCCCCACCATGGCCATTGGCTTCCAGAGAGGCAGAAAGAGCTCCGTACCCCAGGCTGCTGCTCCCTTCTCTGAAGAGTTAGATTGGAAGTAATTCCTTGGTTTTGGCCTAGATTGTGAAAATAAATCATTTTCCTTTGGCACCTGCTTCAGGGGGGAGGGGTTCCATAATCTTGTCTCTATTCAGAGCCAATTTAACACGGTATTGACATTCCTAGATGGAGGGAAGTGGCTGAAGACAGATAGACTCGTCAAACTCTAGGAAAGGTAGAGTTTATATTTCAAGGAGCTGCTGGAAAGGGATGTTCAGGGGGCTTATCCTCATCTTTCTAGGAAAGGTCTGAAAAATGGAGTTTTGACACGTGTTCCTGCTGGAAACTTCTCAGCCCTGTTGTCCTGGAGTCCCAACCCTTCTTTCCTGGAAGAACCCATTTTATGTAGCTTGGTTGGGCTGACCCCCACTCTGGCCAGCCATAACTATGAACATATAGCCACGTGTAGATAATCAGAATATCTCCTCCTTCTGGCCACAGTGATTGGTTTGATGGTGGGCTCAAGAACCAAGCCGGCCAATCAGAGCCCTTCCTAGGATTTTTCTACTGGAGCTCTTGGGAAAGATGATTTTCCTGCTGAGATGGCTTAACAAGACAATGTGAGTCCAGGGCTTCCAATGACTGTGTTTTGCATCACATCATGAGAGCCAAACAGGAAAGAGGGACAAAGAGGCAGACCTCCTCGAAGAGTCCAGTTTGAACTCCTGGATCCAGCTATGTCTGAATCCCAAACTCACTCTGGGATTTCCTGCTTCATGAGCTAGTATATCGCAATTTTTGTTGAAGCTAGTTTGGGTTGGGTCTTTATCACTTGCAACTCAAAAGAATCCCGACTGATAAAGGTCCAATATGCAAGGGGTTATAGCATTTTATGTGGCCTCTCTGATCTATAATCTCAGTCTCCACCTACCTGACAAGAGTTCAGTTCAGTTCAATTCAATTCAATTCACCCAACTTGTTTTGAGCACCTACTATATATTGGACATTTTACTAGGTTCTAGGGATTCAGAGATGATTAAGTGCCCATTCTTACTCTAAGGGAGTTGAAAGTGACTTGTAAATAGTCACTGACTGTGTGATAAATGTTCTTATTTTCCAAGTGCAGTAGGACCAGAGAGAAAGACTGACCCTCACAATTCTGATTTTTTTTTTTTACCATGATGGAGTCCAGTGCTGTTGAGCAGTCAAGAGCAAGGACTCTGAGTCTAGACAGATTCATCTACTGTTTTTTGGCTGGGTGACTTTCAGTCGAGAGGCTTCACCTCTCTGAGCCTTACTTTTCTCATCTGTAAAGTGGGGATGATAATAGAATCCATGTAGGTTTGTTGTGAAAAGTCAATAGAAGAATTAACAGGTCAAGCGCCTGACACACAAATGATCAATAAGTGATCATTCCCTCCATCCTCTCCTCTGCCTGTGGGGAGCAGTAGAGAGCAGTGGGGGTCAGCAACAGAATTCCCTCTATATCCCCTTAGACATCAAAGCCTGAGGGCCTTGCATACTTCTTGGCACATAAAAGATGCTTAAAACAAATATGTGTGTTGAATGAAAAGTCAAGAATTGTTGGGGAACTGGCAGAGTTGACAGCAGGCAGAGGTTCCAGCCCTCTGTAGGGGGCTCAGTGTTAACGCCAGAATTTCTCTCTGGGAGGGGCTTAGGGCTGCAGTTGGTCTGGAACCATGGGCTGGGGGCTTGACTTGAAGCTATACAATGGGCAAAGGCCTTTACCTAAGATTCAGAAAATGTTCATTTACAACAACAAACGGAGGCAGGTGATGGAGATCATTGGGGTGGAGGAGGTGTCTAAATCCACTGAGGAGGGTCACTCTGTCCGTCTCCAGAGCTCAGAGACCCTCTGGTTACTCAGCCTTCTCCTCAAGACAAGTGGCAAGGAGCTGGAAGGAAGCTCAGAGGTCAGTAACCCAGTACAACAGCTTCATTTTACAGAAGGGGAAACCAAGGCACAGAGAAACTTGTCCATGGTGACCCATTGGGTTAATGACAGATCCAGGCAGGGACCATTTATCCTGTCACTCGTCCGGGTGCTCAGTCCAACCCCACCCCCACTCTCAGAGATTTTCATGAAATTTGTACTTAGAGCTGGAAGGAGACAGAGGCTGGGAAGGGATGGGGTGGGGGAGAGCTTGGGTATGTCCTGTGCCCTCATGGGGTGTCCTTCACACCCCACGAGGCTTTCCCCTCCCCACCTGCATTCCTCTCCTTTTCTTTAGAGGGAGTCCCTTCGCTCTCACGTCTGAATGATCTGTGGGCCATGGTTTAATTTCCTGCCTCTTCCTTTCACACATCTTGTAACCAGCCCTGCCTCCTCCAATCCAGCGCCTATAACAGAGGACAAAAACTCAAGTTTTCACAGGGGCCAGGCTAATAACAAATGAGAGAGCCAGGTGCCACACAGCTGGGAATGGTGGGGACTGTGGCAAACTGGAGCGTCCGTGCCTATCTAAAAGGGGCAGCCCCTACTCAGCTCACCCTGATGCTGCCACATGAGAAAAGATGGGCTCGGAGTGACCAGATCTTGCATTTTTCAGAAGCCAGAAATGGAGATTTTTATGTACAATTTCCTGTTTAGGAAGACAATACATCTGCTGGGGGAATGAGCTCCCAGCCACCAGTTGACAGCTCTTAGTGGTATCGCCTACCCATTGTTGACCCAGGCCTCAAGAGTGTGAAGATCAGCTCCACAGACAGAATGGGAAAAAGGAAGCCAGTCAGGGAACTTGGCATGAAGTCAGCAGCTGGGAGGAAGGGGCCTCGGCAAAGTTGCTGAGTTTCTGAAATTCCAGGCGCTTCGTGGCGTGATTTTTTTCTGCTGCACATAACAACCTTCTGTCGGGCTCCTGCATGCTGACAGCCCAAGATGGAGAATTTACTTTGAAATGCTAATCACGGGGAAAAAACGGTATTGATGTTGCCGACTAATGGAGGGCTGGCCTGGTTTAAACTTTGGAGGGCCCCTGCTTATCTCCGGCCTTGGCGGGAGCCCTGGAGGAAGCTGTTTTTATTAAATTGGAGAGATGAATCAAATGGTTTAAGCGGACAGGGAGGGTGGAGGGTGGAAGCACGGTGGCCTGGAGACCTGTGAGTTCTTCACAACTCATTTACGGAGACGGCAGGGACGCAGGTCTCAGAACATTAGCCCTGGAGCCATCTCCCTTCCAGGGTCACTGCTTGTGGTGAGGGGTGGGCTAATGGGTTGGGCGACAGGGCCTGGATTTATTGGGACTAAAAGTGGCACCAGGCGACTGATTAGAGTGGTCAATTGTGATTTTCGGGAGGCCTCATTTGCAGATTCTCTCTGCGGGGTCTGAGTTACACTTGGAGACTGTCCAGAATTAGTAGCTGCCAAGACAGCTGGCGTTCACAGCCTCTGAAGGCCGGCGCCCTGGTAGGCAGGAAACCTGGGCTCCGGGCCGTCTCCCCATTGCCCTGTGCAGAATGTGCTGGTCTCCGGATCTTTGATGACAGCTGACTCTTACTGTAGGCTGGGCAGGTGGTGCCCTCATTGCTTCCATTTTATAGATGAGGAAACTGAGACCTAGAGAGGATCATGCAGCAAATGAGCCACAGAGCTGGGATTCAGACCTAGACTGTCTGACTCTAGAGTTCAAGGTCTCAGATTTCGACTCTGCAGCCCCTTGGTCTCCGCCCAATGCCTGGCACACAGGAGATGCTGTATATGTTCATTCATTCACTTACTCACTCACTCACTCATGCATTCATTCATTCACCAGCTTGCATTAAATGCTTCCATATGTTGTCTTATTGGATCCCACAAGAATCTGGCCAAGAAGCACTGTTCCCCTTTTAGAGATGGTGACGTGAGGCTAAAGCATGTTAACTGATGTGCTGCAGCCCACAGAACTGTGAGCAATGGAGGCAGGATTCACGACTCAATCTTCTGACCCTGATTCTAGTATTTTTACTACCCTAGAGCTTTGCACTAAAATTTAACTTTCTTGAAGGCAGGCTAGGGATGTCATACTAAGTTTTTATTCCCTGGGGCGCCTAGTGCGACACTGAGCATGCTCATTCACTCACTCCTTCAACAGATGTGTATGTGAAATGCCTGTCGTGGCTGTGCTGGGAGATTGGGGTCGAGCTGTGGGCCTGGCAGACGTGGTCCTGCCCTTCGGAGCCCACATACTGGTGGGGTCACAGGCAGGGAGAGAGGCAATGACCACATTGGGAGAGGGCTATGAGACCCCAGAGAAGGGACTTTTAAATTAGTGTGTATGCCTCTCACACCCAGTGCAACGGCCAGTGAGAGGACTGAATCAGGCCAGCCGGAACCCAGGATGGAGGGGTGGGGTCTGAAGGTCAGAGAAATGCCCCTGGTATATTAGAGTATTTACAGGTATAGCCTTCGGGTCCAGATAGGCTTGAGTTGGGGTCCATCTCTTTGATTTAATAGCCCTGTGTCTTCAGGAAAGCCACCTCACCTCTCCAAGCCGATTTCCTCCTCTGTAGAATGGACTTCATCATACTTACCTCCCAGGACTAAATGAGAAGAAGTCTATGATGCCCCAACGACAGGGCCTGGCATGCTGAAAGAACTGTAGAACCACAACTGTTGTTACTGTCGCTGCCATCATTAGTATCACTATAACGACGTCCTTGATGGACCCTGAAGGCCACCAGCCCACATTTGCGAGCCTCGGCCCTTCTTGCTTCCCCTCGCAACTCCATTCCCCCCTTCTCTGGGCACTGGCCGAGCACAGAGTCACCGCTCTGTGTCTGGTGTGGGGTTGGGCCCAGTGGGAGCCAGATAAAGAGTAAGCTGAGCGCCTAGGTCCCGACAAACTTCTGCTGGATTGTGCCTTCATAATCTCTGGGCCTAGCACAAAGTAGGCCCGAGCTGATGTGTGTTGCTTAAAGGAATATATGAAACAAATGAAATGTGGTTTTTAAAAACTGCAAGGAGAGGGGCCGGCCCGGTGGCACAGCAGTTAAGTTTGCGCGCTCCACTTCTGTGGCCTGGGATCCACCGGTTCGGATCCCAGGCGTGGACCTACACACTGTTTATTAAGCCATGCTGAGGCCGTGTCCCACATAGAGCAACTAGAAGGATGTGCAACTATGACATACAACTATCTACTGGGGCTTTGGGGAGCAAAAAGGAAAAAAGGAGGAAGATTGGCAACAGATGTTAGCTCAGGGCCAATCTTCCTCAAAAAAAAAAATACAAAATACAAAACCTTTGTTGGATTGATCAGTCTTTAAAAAAAACCAAAAAACTGCAGGAGGTCTCTGACCCTGGTAAAGTTCTTTCAGACGAAAGAACACAGTGGATGTCTGGACGTTAGCAGCCCGCAAAGAACCACCTCTTCCAGTATTCATGCACTTGGTGGCCTCTCTGGTTGAATCTGGCTGGCCCTGGGACTCGCTTTCACCAAGAGCAGTGGCAGAAGTGATGCTCTGCCATTTCCAGGTGTACGTCTTCAACAAAAGCGAGCTCCTGAGTTCTGGCTAGAGACAGTTGTCTGCCTGAGGGTCTTCCCTGGGACTTGATGGCTCTTGGTGAAGTCAGGAGAGATTAGCGGATGGTGCGTGTTAGAGACGCATTCCTCGTTGACTTCATCAGAAGGATGAAAGGGAATTGAAAAGGGAACGATTTTCTCACTCTCGTTTAAGACCCAAAGGGAGTGGCTTTCTCTCCATGTTATTCACTGCCCCACCCCTGATCCACCCACGTGTGGGCACTGCACTTGGAGAAAGGCTGGCTCAGGTGACCCAGGGTTTCCCGTCGATTCTGTCCAATCCCGGGGTATTGCATCCTTTCAGTCACGGCTCCCTCGTATGTCCCTGACTCCCAGGGCCTCAGAAGGATGCAGTCTGCCCATCATCTGAGCTCTCCATCTGGAACTCCGTGCCTTCCCCCAGACTTCCCCTCCGGGGGTAGAGAAGAGTATTTATGGCTCAGCGACCAGACGGAGCTGGAGTGTCCTGCAGCGGAACATGGCGGCGGGTGAAAAGTCCGAGTTGCTCCGGCCGGAGCCAGTCAAGTGTGGCTGACTTGCAGCGTTTGCTCTTACCCCAGGAGGGATATTTCAACGTGGGGCTAATCACCTCAGTGTCCCGTGAATGCACCCCCGGCTTCTGCAGGCAGGAAGATAATTGGTTGCACTAGAGAGGGGTGTTCTTGGGACACTTCCAGACCAAGGACATAACTCAACCCACGACGGTCACTCGCCAAGGACGTGGGCATTTTGGTTTGTGCGGCCCCTCCTCCCTCACCCCCAATGCCCGGCCATTTTCTCTTGAAGTTACATACAGGGTATTGATAATGATGCTGATGGTTCCCCTGTCTTCCTGCTGCTTGGGCCAGAGGCCTTTTTCAGTCTCAGCAGTTGGGAAGATGTTAGCTCCAAATGGGAAGCTACTCAGAAGACATGGAAAGACTGACTTTTTGGTGCCTTTGGGGATGTGTGAGGGGTCTGGCTTAGGCAACAGTGTTTCTTTTTCCAGGTCAAATTCCATGACATCCCCTCCCCTTAGTCAAGCTTTGGATTGATTTGTAACTTATTTTCCAGTAAACAAAATTATTTCAGGTAAACGTGGACTTTAATTTGATCGACAAGTAGAGATCTGTGTTTGAGCCTAGAATGTGACCCTGCCATCACTCAAGGAGAGAACCCACCCTAAGGGAAGAGGCGGCCTGGCGTGATGACGCTATTCTAACAGCAAAGCCTGAATTGTCACAGGGGCACGGGGATTCTGAGCGGGAAGATTATGGTATTGTGACTGTTGCTCAAATCCATCACCAACCCAGGCCAGCCGCCTGGATACAGGTGTCATAGGGAGAAGCAAAGGAGCAGCTTCTCGAAGTTTGATGCCCAAGCAGCGGCACTGGGACCCCTCTGATATGGCGTACACAATGGGGAGAAAGCCATCCTGCCCCGCTCTTCATCCTGGACTGATGGGCACCATCAGCACAGGGGAAGATCAGCTCATTAGAACAGCTCCTGGTGGGGCAGTGGGAGAGACGATGGTCCCCACGGAAGATGAGAAATAGTGCCCAGTGGAGCATAGAAGTGCCACGCCCAGAGGGAAACTTTGGGGCACGCTAATAACCTCACACAGTCACCCTGGATGCTGAGAGGGGCTGTGTGAAGGCCCAGTGACCTAGATATTTGAACCAAGCTCAAGGGAGAAGAAAAAAGAAAGATAAAGAAGCCCTTTGAAGAAAGTGTATGTGCTTGCAGATCAGGAGACAGAGTGGGTCACTCAAAGTCATGGGACGGCATGGGTGGCCAGAGAGAAGCACATTAAAGGGCTTGAGAGAGGCCAAGAAGACAACGCTTACCTGCAGGGAGTACCCAATTAGGGGGGATTTTTTAAGCCAGCAAGTTAAGGCCCAGTGAGCAATCAACGTGTCTCCTGGAGGTTGTCCCGGACCACAAGCTAGAGAGAAAGAGAGCAGCTCAGAGGGGCCATTGGTGGATAGGCTCCAGGTGTGAGCGGCCATTCAGTCACACGTCAGGGGCCGTGGCTGTTACCTGACCCTCAGGGGACTACACCTGGTGAGCGGCCTAGAGAGAGAACTGCTTCCCCAGAAATGAGGACTCCTTAGGAAGAAAAGGGGCTCCCCGTTCAGATGTGGGGGGCGGGAGGTATAGGATTCAGAGGAGGAGCTCAGCTTATAGCTGGAGGTTACAGGTCAAAGTTTATAAGGGAAAATGAAACCATGCACCAATAATTTGGGTGCCCTGACCCAGTCTCTGCCAGGCAAATGGTTTCTGCTCCATAAATGGCCAGGTGATCACAAAGTAGTCAGAAGGAGGAAATCCCACAAGGAGGATATAGAGTGTTAGATCATTGTTCAGCACATATTCACTCCCTCGCCCACCTGCACGGAGGACTGGGCGTCCAGCCCTTTGCTTGGGCTTGGCCCCGAGACTTGCTTTGGCCAATAGGACACTAGAGGACATGACGCAAACAGACTTGAAATGCACTTGTACAGGTGGGCCTGCCCTCTCATGCCTCCTACCTTCGGCATGAGTGGAACACGCCTCTTGAGTCAGACTGCTGGTCCATGGAGGATGAGGGACCAGTGGAGCAGATGTGGATCCAGCCTGACTGAGCCAAACCCAGCGGAGCCCAGCCTGGATCAGCCAAATTCCAACTCACAGACATACGAGTGAGAAATAAATGCCTAGGTGGTGGATGGAGAACGTTACCATTTTCAGGCCACAAATTCTGAGAACCCTTTTCAAAACCCGTTCCTGCTGCTGAGCAGGAAGAGTGTCCCTTAGAGAGCCACACTGGACTCTAGTAGACACCTCTCCAGCCTTATTTCACATCACCCCCCTCTCCCCCGGTTCTTGGTTAAGAGTCAGTGCTGCCTGGCTTCAAATCCTCGTTCCGAGTCTTTCTAGCTTTGTGACTTTCAGCCTCAGTTTCCTCATCTGTAAAATGGAAGTTTTGATGACCTACCTTGAAGTGGTGTGTGTTTTAAATGAGGTAATGCTTGGAAAGTATTAAGTTGAACATTAAGTAGTAAGTTGAATATTACTTGGCACAGAATCAATAAATTTTCAACAAGTAACAGTTGATAATTATCCTTTTTTGTGGTTGGCACTCATTACTCCAGACCCATCGCTTGTGGATTTTACTTCAGACATGGGGGCTGGGATGCCTCAATTCATGTCTCCTTGCTGGTAAGCCTGGCCTAAATTTTAACCCCTTTTCTAGACAGCAGAAGGGCGCTGTTCTGAAATGCCCACACACTCTGACTTCCCGTTGGAGAGGCCTCAGCAGATTCTGGGAGGGTGACGTCAACTCTTGAGGAGGAGGGCATGAATCATGGCTTTCCAGGGGGGTTAAAAATCCAGACCCTGGGCAGTTGCTAAAGATCACAGAAAGGGAGGGCAGGTTCTGGGCGTCCTGTAAAGCTGGGTTCTTTCCTCACTGTGACGAGTCTGAACCTCGTAGGATGAGCATCTGAAGCCCAGTCAGCCAACCAGGCTTGTAAACACACGCGGAGTGGCTGGACGATTACATCAGCCTGGACCAGAGGGGCGGGTGCATCCTCTCCACTTCTTCTCCTTCTGCCTCCACGAGTGAGGGAAGGACCACCCCGTCATCTTGTACAGGCAACTTTGGCTCTCTCTAAAGCGAAAAGATTATGGAGGTTCTGTTGGGGTATGTGCCCTGTGGATGGAGGGGCACTTGAGACCAGCAGTACAAAATTGTCCCAGTGAGGGTGTAATTGAGAAAGAGATGAATTTTTATGCTGTGGTTCATCCACTTGAAGATGCACGTTTTTTCCCCACATTTTAATGTCTATGATATCAGGATGTTTCTCACCATCAACTGACATGAAAGTGTTGTGTCACAGGGTAATTGGCACCATTTTCTCATTTCTAGTGGTTCGTGAAATAATGTGTGTCTTACAACCAATAGCATCTTAGATTCAGTGAAATATTGTCTTTTTTTAACAGCTCATATTTATGTAGATTTACTCTATGCTAAATTCTGTGATTAGCGCTTTACACGGATGAGCTCATCAGAAAGACTCTGCGAAGACTCCCATCTTCATTTTGCAGATGGGAAAACCAAGATCAGAAAGGTGAAGTCACTTGCCTTAGGTCACACAGCAATGGAAAGGCCCCCACCTTTCTCTTTGTTCTCATGCTTGAATTCATCTCTCTTTAGTCCACCCTCTCTGAACATTCAGTTTATTGATAAATTAGATTAACATTTACTTTGAAGACCTGTCTGTCTATCTATGTATCTATGTATCTATGTGTCTATCTATCTATTGCTCCTTCCATCCATCCATCTCTCTCTCTCTCACCCTCCCTCCTTCCCTTCTTTTTCCCTCCTTCCATCCCTCCCTTTCTCTCTCTCTCCACAAATGTGTGCACACCTCAGGCATTCTTGAGTACGTGGTCCCCAAATCTTTCTCTTAACCTATAATAGTCCTGAGAAATTGCCTTCATTCACTCAATCAAAACATATTTATTGGGTATCTACTATTATCAAGGCTCTGGGGAAATTATTCTGTGTGAATGGCAGATGAATAAACCTATCTCCTGACCTCAGGGAGTTTGCAATCTCGTATTATGTAAAACTTTTGCTTTTTGTAGGCCAGTTAAAGCCCCATTTTAAATGCACTAGGAGAATCTATTAATCAAACAATAGTGGAAAGAACCGTTCTATTTTCATGGGTATAACAGGGTGACTTGCCTGATACTCAAAAGGGTATAAAAACCTCACTAGGACTAGCAGAGGCTGGAAAAACTCCCATTTCATAACTGGAAGCAATCTTCTGCCTGGCAGGTGCTGGGGATTTAAATGCCCTTTGGGGCAAGCTGTTCCTTTGTTCTGGAAAAACCACCTAAACAAGCCCTTTAGCTACACAAGAGCAAAGCAAGTGGATGCCAATTGTTTCAGGAAAAGCTGTGAATTAGCTGTTATCCTGAATGCAGATGGTTAGACCAAGCTCCTCTGAATTCTCTGGAGACTGTTTTGTTTGGGGTGGGTAGGGGATTTTTTGTGTGTGTGTGTGTGTGAGTTGAGCCAGCACTTAGCAGGAGACCTGGATCGCACTGCTTGTCTTCAGGGATCGCGGTGTGTGCGTCGTGAGCATTGCTAATGGGCAGCTGGGGCAGAAGTCCTGGTGGCTGCAGGAAGGAAGTCCAGCTTCAAAAAGAGCCCGGTCCAGCTCGGGGGAGCCCAATGTGGACTCTGCAGTTGAGGTCATATAGATGGTGTAGTCAAAAATACACAAAGTCACAAGAGCTAAAAAAAAAAACTTACAAAACTGAGTCTATTAACTTGTCAAGCAAAGGAATGCGCAGGAAGAATTTCTCTGAGCAGATCACGCACAGAGAGGATGAAGTCAGGAGTTTTAAGTGCTTGAAGGGGATTTTCATGGTGCTGTGGTGATTAAGGATTTGGAAGCCAGCTCTGGGGACAGGACGAATGGGCCCGTAGGTCTGTATACAGACCTGTCGTCAGGAAAGAGCCTTCAGTTACTTCCAGGGAGGCCTGGTGTTCAGGGGCACTAGGAGCCGGGGCTCCCTTATGGACGTCAGCTGCTTACAACCATTCGCGATGGGACACATCAGTCAGTGTGGGGATCTCCTAGGCAAGCGCTGATGTAAGTGGAAATTGTTCTCTCTACAGTGCTGTTGAAGACTGAATTACTCAGACTTGGAGAAAGGTACTGATGCTGGGTGATTCTATTCTGATACCATCACCGTGCATTAGGGCCAAAGGGCCAGGCCTCCCCCTGTTGGTATCTGATGGGGCTTCTTATAAAGAGAGCCGACAATTCTGAGACTGAATATACAAATGGACAATGACCAGACTGTATCAAAAACAGAACCCTGACCCACAACCTCTGCAGCAACCAGCCCCGGAAGCCAAACCACAACCTCTGCAGCAATTAGCCCCAAACAATAAGGACTTGATCCATAACCGTCAGCTTCCCTGATTTTGCTGCTACTTCCAACATAGGACCATCAGAGAGAGGAAAATAAGCTCCCCTAACCACTCACATAAGATGCTGCGCTTCTGGGTAGCCCACCTCCAGCTTCCCCACGCACACAGCCTCCCATCAGGGCATCCTTGAAGCTTAACCCTTTCTCCCCACTCCTCTGCCTGCCTTTGAGTCTCCATCAGAGGCAAGTGATGGTGGCCGACTCCCTTGCTTTTTAGCCAACTCTGAACAAATAGTCTTTGCTGCTTCTCATTTCGGTGGTCTTCATTTATTTCCACCATTCGTACCATCAAATTGTGGGCAGGAAAGGAGGACGGTGGAGGTGGCCTTTTAGACAAGGAGAGCTCAACCCCAGGAGTGTAGGTGTGTTCCAAGTGGGGTGGGATCAGCTGTCCCCGGTTCTTGGAGGCGGGACAACCACCAGGCACAGGGGCAGCCGGCAGAGGCCCATAGGATGAGCTTGGTGCCCGAGAGTTCTGAGAGAAGCCACCTCTAGCAACAGGAATAAATCACACCCTTGGTTGTAAGTCGCTCCTGGATGTTCAGCAACTTCTTGGCAAACTCGATGGTCTGGTCTTGGCTGTGCCATAAGGAGTTAAAATAAGGGTTTTTTCCCCGGATGGGGACAGACCAGTAAAGGGCAAGGGAGAGGTCAGGATGGGAATCGGAGAAGATCAGAATGCCAGGAAGCATCAGGGTCATGGCAAAGCCCTCAATCACCTCCCGCAGGATCACAGGCTCCACACTCACCTGTGGTGAAGGAGGAGAACCCTGTGTCGTCTCGCAGGGAGGCGTCACCTTTATTATGAGAGGCCATCTTCCCTCTTCCACGACAGGCATCAACTATGGCAGGGTCACCCTTGAGAAACCTCAGAAATACTCGGGAGAAGAAAAAGCTCGTGCAAAGACTAGTATTCTTGCCAGTAGATCAATTTATCATAATAAAAGAGGACAACTTAAATAGCCAACAAGAGGAGATAGTTAAGTCAGCTAAGTTGTAGTCATCCAACAGACCATTATGCAGTCATTAAAAATAGGGGAAGCCTGAGGCTACCCAGTGGCATAGTGGTTGGGTTCGTGTGCTCCACTTCGGCGTCCTGGGGTTCGCAGGTTCGGATCCCGGGCACACATCGACTCACTGCTTGTCAAGCCATGCTGTGGTGGCATCCCACATGTACAGTAGAGGAAGATGGGCACGGATGTTAGCCCAGGGCCAATCTTCCTCAGCAAAAAGAGGAGGATTAGCAACAGATGTTAGTCCAGGGCTAATCTTCCTTACATAAAAAGAAAAAAGGAAGTTTCTTTTGAAGACAGGAGATGACTCACAATACATCAAGCAGAGAAAACTGGGTTACGAAAGTTTGCACAATTTGATGCCATTTTTGTGACAAAATATGGCTACATGGATAGAAAAAGACTATGAGACTATTGACCAAAATATTAACAGTTGTAATCTCTGTATGAGGGCCTAGGTGATTTTTACCTTCTTCTATTTGTTTGCCGGTATTTTCTGCCGTAATAAATATAAATTATAGATTTACCCTGGAAAAAGGAAATGCCATCTCAAGTGCTATTTTAACAATGGAGCTGCTTTTGCTCTGAGCGTGGGGCTGGAGTCTCCTCCTGATGCTCCCACGTGCTCCTCCCTGGGGTCTGCCTGGCTGGCAAAAACTCTAGGAAATAAACAGACACTCCAGCTTAAGGAGATCTGTTCAGGAACAAGCAGGGAGGAGAGCCAAGTTCTTCCTCCAATCCCTCAGCCAGCTGTGTCCTTGGAAGGATAAAGATGCAAAGCTTTGAGAAAGGAAGGGTTTGGGGCTCTGGGGAGAGAAAATGGAGCAGAGAAGCAGTGTGGGGTGTGGGGGCTTGCTGACGCAGGCTGGGGTGGGGGTGGGCTTTACCTTCCCAATCATCTCAAAGCCACACCCCAAATGCTAAGAGTCTTCTTTGATATGAACAATGGATATTTTCTCCATCTCATGTAGGGTACAGATAAGAGCATCTTTAGACAATTTGGCTATCTTAATTGATCTGTAATTTAAAACTGAAGTAAGAACACTGTACTTGAAACCCCCCACTGAAATCCTGATGCTGTAACTGCAGACTTTGGAGTGAGTGGGAGCTCTTTTCTCATGAACAGGCAGCAGAACAGCTGTGAACCGCCAGCCCCGTAAGTTTCAGGAATGTGATCTGCCCTGGCCCATGCTGACACGGCCACTGTGAACACTCTTCCTCTGGCCAGGCATGGCTGAATTTCCTCCTGCCACGCCCTGAGAGCACAAAAGGTGGTATGAGAGTATATAATGAAGGAAATATACCTGGTATAATTAATTTCTAGTTCCTAGTTTATTATTTATTTTTTACATTGAGTCTTGGTCTCCTCGTGAATGATACTTTTGGGGTAATTCATGTACTCATCCATCCATCCACCCGTCCACCCATCCACCTATCCACCTGTTCATCCATCCACCCATCTATCCACCCACCCATCCACCTATTCATCCATCCATCCATCCATCCATCCATCCATCCATCCATCCATTCATCCATTCATCCACCCACCCACCAATGCATCCATCCACCCATCCACTCACCTCTCCACCCATCCAAATATTTATGGAGCACTTACTATGTGCCAGATGTTATCCAAAATGGTTTCTACCCCCAAGAATCCCAGAGTATAGAAGGAAAGACAGACAAGTAAGTTGCTAATCATCACACAGAAGGATACTCTCATTCATTACATGAAGTTTAAACAGGTACAAGCCCTATGCAGGGTAGCCTGGCAACATTATAACTGCAAATTCCCTTTGACCCAGCAATTCCACTTCTAGAAAGTTAACCTACAGATGTACTCATCCACGTACAAAATGACTTGTGTACAGGGTTATCCATTTCAACATTATTTGTAATAGCAAAAGTTTAGAAATCACCCAAATGACCAAGAGTAGGGGACTGATTAGGGAAATGACAGTATATCTATATAAGAATACCACATGGCTCTTCATCTACTGATATAGAAAGATCACTAAGATTCATCGTCAGGTTAAAGAAGGATACGGAACAGCATGTGTATTATTTTACCATTTGTAGTAAAAGAGAAAATAACACCTGTGCATATCGCATATGCCTGCAGACTGTTCCAGTGCACACAGAGGCTCTTTCTAGAGAGTTAACACCTTGAAATGACCCTCAATCAATAAAGAAGGGCCACTGGTGGATAAATACCCCAGCTCCCTTGCCCCTTGGTGGAGACAACTGAGAGATGTGGACCCACAGTGGTAACCTGCTCATTCACACACACTGGGATTTCCTCCCTTCTCTGTCTCACTTCTCCACTCTTTCACCATGCTGCCTGGAATAATCTCCCAAATAAACCACCTGCACCCAAATATTTACCTTGAAGTCTGCTTTTGAGGAAGCCCAAACTAAGACAGCGTAATTGCTTGTATATAGATTGAAAGTAGAACAACTGGCGTCCTCTGGGGAGGCGAACGGGTGTCTGAGGGCAGGAGTGGCAAGGGGGATTTTCATCCTAGAACCTTTGGTATCTTTCAAAATGTGTACTGTAAGAAATATTACCTATTGAAAAATTAATTCCCATTGACACCAACTCATAAATGATACAATTGGGGAAGCACAGGAGGCTCCGGGGGCACAGCTAGGGCATCTAGAAAAACCCAAAGCCAGCCTGTTGAACAATACAGTGAACCATGGACTCTGGCGTCTGGCTACATAGGTTCAAATCCTGCCTCTACCACTTACAAGCTGCGTGACAGGTAGTGGTACCTCTCCGTGCCTCGGTTTTCTTGTCTGTACAAATGGAGATGATAATAGTAGTGCCTACCTCATAGGGTTATTGTGAGGGGCAAACACCTTAAGAGAAGTGTCGTAGTCCGTTTGGGCTGCTATAAAAAAGTACCACAGACTGGGTGCCTTCTAAACAGCAGAAACTCATTGCTCACAGTTCTGGAGGCTGGAAGTCTGAGATCAGGGTGTCAGCTTGGTCCCTCTTCTGGGTGGCAGACTTCTCGCTGTGTCCTCACATGGTGGAAGGGGCTAGCGAGCTCTCTGGGGTTTCTTTTATAAGAGCACTAATCCCATTTACGAGGGCAGAGCCCCGATGACCTAATCACCTCCCAAAGGCCCCACCTCCTAATACCATCACCTTTGGAGGTTAAGACTTCAACATATAAACATGGGGGGACACAAACATTGAGTCCAGAGCAACGCGTAAATAAAGCACTAGCACAGCTCACTGACAACACTCTGTATGTGTATGTGGTTGTCGCGTTCAACTGTGTAGTTTGATCTTGGCCAAGTCTATGTTCCTCCTAGGGAAATTTCTGTATCAAGTATTCCTCTCCCAGCAGCCTCCCAAATTTCTTCATTCGGAGCATTTGCTGGTTCCAGGAGGAGGAAGCAAACATCCCTTTGGAAACCTCCGGGTGGGGTTGCACCATCATCAGATCTGAAGGACAGCCAGGCAAAGCCTCATGGATGGTAAAAGCCCCAGGAATCGATGAGCAGCCGAGACAAGTTGAGAAGAATCCATGTTTGGGCCCAAAATTGTACCACGCATGCAGTTTTGACAAGAAGCTAAAGATGTGCTGTGGAGAGAGAAACGCAATTGGCTTAGGTTTCCGTCTTCTCACGATTTTCATATCTGCATTGGAATTAGCTTCCTTTTCCGCTCTGTCATTTGAAGAGAAGTAAACACTGATAATTGAGCTCAACGTAGCTGGACAGTGTCCACCATGTCACATAAGTACATTTCTAGTTCTTGGTTCTGGAAATGTGCTTATGTGATTATTTAAAGTGGTGTGATTATTTATTGTACAATGGTAATATATTTCTTTGTTCTCTGGTGCCTCCTAAAGCAGAAAAAACGCTTTAATAAAAATTCACATATGGCTTCCTTGAAGCTGGGAGGCTATATTGTTAGGGATTGGAGAATGGTTTGGGTTTGGGATGTTTTAATGAATCATTGCCTACTATTTCTTTTCTTGAGACAGATATATGATTAGTAAATGTTGTCAGCTCACTGATTAACTTTGTTTATTTCCTAATTAGGTTTAGGATCAGCTGTCTTGTGGTTATAGAAATAATTGTTTGATTAATGGGTGGGAATTTACATTTTCATTACACTCCTGAATAAGTTCTGTCTCAATTAGCCGCAACACCCCGTGCTGATCTGGGGCAACGGAATTGCAATTTTCACCCATTAAGTAATAAATGTTATATTGATTGGTGATAATTGGGTGCAGATAGTAAATACACATTAGCAGAAACTAAATTATATACCAACTGGTTCTTTCAATTTGCTTCCCGAGTAGCACAGTTCTAGAGATGGGCACCCGTGGTTTGGATCGAGTGGGGCCTCACATTCTTGCCGACAGTATTTTTGATCAGTAAATGCCATGATGTTTCAAGAACTGTGGAAATCAGCCATCTGCTGGAATTTGATGTCTGAGCTTGCAAGGCTGCATCTCCTTAAATTTCTGCCTAGGCACCTCTCCTGCCTCATGCTAGTCCCTCCCTGTTTCTTTGTCAAGAACTCTCAATGGTTCCCCACGGCCTGCCATCGTAGATTTAAATGTGCTGGCTGGTGCCCAAGAATCTTTAAAATGCAATTCTTTCCTATTCCTCCATTTATTTTAGGCTTTCTGATGTGAACAGAGACCCACTCAAGGTATCTCAGGAAACAAGCAGGATTCATTGTAAGGAAGTGTGTGGAGTGGAGGTAGACCCAGGAAGTAGTCCATGGAGGTAGGTAGCTCAGGGCATTTCTACCTGTTTCGCTTTCTCTCTCCGTCTTGCTGTCTTTCTCTGTCTCTCCATCTCTACCTTTGTCTCCGTTGTTTCTCCATCTCTCTCTCTCCTCCTTTACGCACATTTATTCAGGTCTCCTACCTCACCACCAACCAGTTTCCCCACCCCCCTCGTTTGTCCCTTTCATTCACAGCTGCAGCCTGCACAAGGCTTGTGTTTGCCGTCCTTCTAACTCAACTCCAAGGTAGCCCTTCATCTTCAGCCCCTCACCAACCACCTGAGCCGTCCATTCCCCTCATTTCTAATTCCTGAGGGAGGAATGTGGCTTTGGGACTTTGCCATGTGTCAACCATTCACCTTCCACTCTTGGATTATTTGCCATAGACCTACCGGCTGGGCTGAAATTTACTTTAGAGGTTAAAAAAAATCAATTCCTTGTGAATTTTAATATTATGTATCATAAAGGGAACTTTTTATCAGTACCATAAATAGGAAACCAGGATTTTCCTGACATACGTTAAAATGAAAGCATAATAATTAAAAAATTTAATGCTCATATGTGTGTCAACTAAGGTTGTTTACTGCACCAACAGGTGCGAACACCCCATCCTTTTGAAGCTGCTCTGCATACATTGTTTATTAGCAGCCTCAGGATTGGTTGTCCTTAGGTCATGTGACCTTCCCTGTCCAATCAGCTGTGACCAGGGGGAGGGTGTGGTCACGTGATCTAGAACAGAGCCACAAAAGTACCTGGCTTCTGTCAGAGAGCCAGTGCGCTAAGTGTTAACTGGCCGCCAGGTACTTGTTGTGGGCAGGTTTCAAGCCAGATGCTCTACACACACGATCACAGTTCATCCTCATTGCAACTCCATGGAGAGGGCATCCAAGAACGTTTCTCTGTTCTTTAAAGCCTAACGGTGGAATAAGGTCCAAGGGAAGCTCCATTTGAGGCCCTGGAAAGATGTGGCTCCATTTGGGACATTCAGTTCCATCCAGAGCTGCGGCTCTTTGCCCCAGAAGCCAAGGTCAGCCCCACTGGCCTCCAAAAATGGAGCTCCTTCCCTCAAAATTCCTGAAAGGTGAAACTGCAGTCACCCAGGCCATTAGCTGTCTGCCAGCAGAGGCTTTTTACTGAGCCCAGAAGAAAAGAGTTTGGAGAGTGCTCAGAACGCTGGAGAACTGCCTCATGCAGAGAGAAGCCTCCATTCTTGATTGCTGATGAGGCCATCAGGATTGCAGCAGACGGGATGCTGCAGACAGGGGAGGCAGGAGGACGGCTCTGGCTGCAGAACCTGCTGTGTTTCCTCCACCTGCAGCTGGCCTGACCTCACTGCGGTTGTCTGCCCACTGCAATTAATCCACCTCCCCTCTGAGGGTTACACGGAGAGTGTGTCCAAGCCATCCCTTGTTTCTCCTCCCTCAGCACAGTCCCTAAATTAAAAAAAAAGAAAAAGTGATGCTTTGGGAAGGGAGCTGAAAATACAGCAGCCACCTTCTAGATTCTGGAGGGGAGAATTGTAGCTATGACATTGCCTATGGTGTCACCAGTGCCCTAACACAGAGCCTGACCCATGGGAGGTCTTCCGTTGGGATTTGTGAACGGAGGGGTGAGACAAAACAGCAGATGTGGCTGAGCCGAGTGCGGCTTCTAGAGTCAACAGCCAAGGAGGGAGAGCAGATCCTTCATTTTTAGTAAGGATTTGGCCAGAATAGAAGTCTAAAATGGAACAGAGAACCACACTGAGTATCTTTTCCGATGCGATCAAAAATATTGGCTTCTCCTGAAGGAAACCGGAAATCACTTTTTGTTCCAGCAGAATTGTCTCTTGGAGGCTCAGCCGAGAAACATTGCATAATGTAGTTTTCCAAGAGGAAGAAACTCCTGCCTTCTTGAGTGTAGCTCACAATGGTCCCTAGACCACGCTCTTCCAGGGGTCAAGTGCTCAGCCCTGCCCGATGTGGACTACCGGTTCATGGGGCAGGTTTTGAAGTCAGACTGCCTGAGATTGAACCCTAGCTCTGACATTAGCTGGCTGTGTGACCCTGAACCGTGTGATTCAACTTTTATGATCCTCCATTTTCCCCAACTGTAAAATGGGGATTATCGTTGTAACCACCTTAGAGGAGTATTGTGAGGAATAAATGAGCTAATCCATGTGAAATATCCAGCCCAGTGCCTAGCGCATGTAGGGCTCAATAATTAGTAATGACAAATTCCCACTTCTCCTTCTGGGCCTACCTGAATTTCTGGATTTGATACACTTATTCCTCTAAGGATGGAGAGGTGTTATATGCAACTTTGTATTGCAAGGTCACTGGCTCAAAGCAGGAAGGATGTTGGACATGGAGCGGTGGAGGAGTAGGAAAGAATGTTCTATCCTGGCTTGAGTCCAGCCCTAGTCCAATGCAGGTGATGCTGGTGAATATGGGCCATGAATGAAGCCAGTGCTGGGTAACACAGAGCTGAATACACCATCCCTGCCCTCAAGAGCACACAGTCTTTTAGAAGACAAGATACATGTGTATAATCAAGATGGCGGCCTTGGGTGGTCCCAGCATGTTGGGCCACCTTGTAATTTAAGATGAGAATGTTGTACAATACTTAGTTACCCATCCACCACAAGAAAAGGCATTAGAATCAGCCTTTTGGCTACTCCAGTGGCTGTGAAGGGCAGCATTTGAGGCCAGCCCTGTGGGGACCAGCCCAGTGGCCTGGGGATGGCTCACCCAGCCTAGATGTCCATCCTGTCCATGGAAGCAGCCCCTGCCTGGGCCTCTAGACCTTCCCTTCTGGCTGTCCTGCACCAGGTAAGTGGCATCAAGGCCCTCCCTGGACTTCATGGCCTATTCGTCCACCTGGTAGGAATGCTGCCCTAAGGACCCTCACTAATCCTCAGAAGATCCCTGGAAACTCCAGAAATGTGTGGGTGCAGTGGGGGGACCTCACACCAGCCATCTGGGGCTTGACTGAGCACCCTAGATCAGCTCAAAGTGGGAACAGCAGGCAGGTGACACCCCTGTTACAAATCAAAATTTACTTAAGAAAATCAAAGAAATGAATGGGCTAGTATAACCAAAAAGTCCAGATGTAGCATATGGACCAGGCAAAGCTGGATCCAGTAGCTCTGCATTGCCACCAAAGATCTTATTACCCTGGTTTCTCCTCTGTCTGCCTTCCATGTGTTGGCTTAGTCTGGACACTGTCTTCCCTTGTGGTCAAAAGAGATCTGTCAGAGCCTTTCCTGGGGACCTGAATTTCCTTATTCACACCTAGGGGAGAAAGAGGAGATTTTTGGAGGAATCCATATAAATCTTGGGTCTCACTCTCTCTCTCTCATTAGACCGAATTCTATGACATCTTTTAACCAATCCCCACAGCTAGGGGAGGTGGGGAGAATGGGATTCTCTGGAGCTGGGGTAGCATATGTCCCAACCACACCAGGGGCTAGCTGCATAGTGGGGAGGATTTCCCTAAGGGAAGAAATCAGGAGGAAAGAGTGGGAGGCTGTGTTTGGGAGGTGTCTTAGATTGGGTTCCCGCAAAAGTCAATCCTGAGACAAGGATTCTAGTGCAAGTGGTTTATTCAGGAGGTGATCCCAGGAGGCAGAGAGTGGTGGTAGGGGAGTGAGACAGGACACGGAGGGCAGCCGAGACAGGGAGTATGATGAAGCCAGCTCCAGGAGAAGGCAGCTGGAGCTCAATCCCAGGAGGAGACGCTGGGAAATGTTGTTAAATACCTACTGCAGAACGATCCCACTGAGAGACAGGAGAGCTGGGGTATCCATACCCCGACTCCCTCAGTTGGCTGAGGGTTGCTCCTCCAAGGTGCAAATTCCCCAGCATTTCCTGCCAGCAGGTAAAGCAGCCTCCTGAAGATCAGGAAGGTGCTTGGGCAGAGAGATGCAGACAGAGGCATCTGAAGTTGTCTGAAGCATGCTGGATTGGAGGGGTGCGAGGGACACTGGTAGGGAACTGACAGTATCTGCTACAAAAGGCAATCTGGGGGCATCAGTAGAGTCCCCCTGCTGGGCATGGCTCAGCTGAAGAACGTGAACTTCATCTTGGTGACAATGGGGAGCCATCAAGGATGTTTTAAGTGGGTGCATGGCAGAGTCAGATCTGAATTTCAGGACTGTAAGTCTAGAGGTCAAATCGAATCTCAAAGTGTCCATCAACCTCAGTTCATGCGGGCATCATGCCGGCTCCTTGCCGTGTGGTGCAGTGGCAGACAGAGTGCGAGTCACGAGCCAGAAGGTAAGGATTTGGTAGGCAGTCGGGACAAGGAATTGCTGTGGCTTAAGACTCCCAGTGCCAGCCGGAGCCGTAGCTAATTGCAAAGTCATTCGGGAGGCACTTGAAGTTCCCCACCTGTCCCAGACTCCCCGAGCCCGAGAGAAGGATGTGTGCAGGCTGCTGTCTCTGGGAACACACCTGCTGGAGACGTGGCCTGGCTCCTAGCGGGAGGCAGAATTAGAACAGCCGTCCACAGGGGCGGGCTTGTAGTCAGCCCGTGGGTTCTCCGGGAGCCTCCAGGCCCAGGCAGCCGAGGCATCGTGGCCACCACTGGGTCCAGCGTTCTTGTATTCCATCAGGCACTGGGTGGGGAGAAAAATGACTGTTTGTCTGTGTGGTCTAAATCCATTCTTTTTTTTCCCCCAGCATGAAAGTATGTTTCAAAGAAAGGAAAAAGGGTTTCCAGCCAGCTGCCCTGCCACTGAGGAAGAAAGGGCACAGGATCTGGGGACAAGAATACTAGGATGTGGTCCTTTATCTGCTGCCAAAAGTGATGTAACTTTAGGCCAGTCACTTCATCTCTCTGGTGGCTGATTTCCTTGTCTGTTAAAAATGATGGGATTGGGAGGAATGGCTAATCTCAGGAGTGCCTAGTCCAATAGAAATATTTCACAAGCCACAAATGCAAGCCACGTGTGCAATCTTAAATTCTCTCATAGCCACATTAAAAAAAGAGAGAGAGGGGGGAAAAGAAACAGTGAGATTAGTTAATACTTTTGATAATATAGTTTATGTAAACCAATATATCAAAAGTATGATAATTTCAACATGTAGTAGCATTAAACATTATTAGTGTGATATTTTACATTCCTCTGTCTCTGCTGAGTCTTCAAAATCGCGTGTACCTTGTATACTTACTGCACATGTCGATTCGGACTGGCCACATTTCAGGTATCGTTACCCGTGGCCAGTGGTCACTGTATTGGGCAGCGCAGCTCCAGGGGCCCTCAAACCTTGAATTTAGGTTGTGGGGTTCTAAGATGGACTGTGCTTTTATTGCAGCAAGAGGAGTTGGGGTCAAAACAAGAGAGAGCTTCCTGTGTGTGTGCATGTGTGTGTGTGTGTGTGTGTGTGTGTTGTGTGTGTGTACAGGGGAGGGGTGCTGAAGGAGGGTGTGGAATCATTATTCCACTGGATTCCAGCAGAGCTGGGTTCAAATCTTGGTTCTGCCACTTACTGGCTGAGAGTCCGTGGGCAAGTCACCTTATCTTTCTAAGCCTGAGTTATGATGTCACATAGAGATGGTGGTACCTTAGGGTAGTAATGCAGATTAAATGAGATACTATATGTAAAGTACTTAGCCCAGTGTCTGGCATATTTTAAGCGCTTAATTATGACAGATATTATTATTATCCCACTGAGGTAAAATTAAAGCCAAAATCACATGCATTGGAGAAAAATGTTTTTTTTTTTTCTCTTTTTTCTGTCTGTGGGACAAGACGCTTTAGGTTCTAGGCTTTAGAACAAGGATGGCAAATTCGTGGTGCTAGATCCGTATCCCCCCATCATATGTCCTGACAGACGTCGCTAATCAGTCACAGCTGCTCTCCATCCGAGCCCTGATGAAACTTCAGGAGCCTTCTCAACACAGGCAGTCAATACCCATCAATCTGTATTGGCAAGCAGATGAAACGTATGTGCCATCCCCGCCTTAGATCATTAGCATTGTGTGACAGAAGGTGGATGCCAGAGCCCCAGGAGGCACTACTAAACAATGACTGAGCACAGAGAGAGAGAACAAGAACGAGATGCTTTAGCAGGGGATTAAAGTGACAGGTCACAGATGGGACTTTCTCCTCTCTGGGTGTTTCTTTCGTCTTGGAGTGGGGGTGACTGAGCCTGCACATGGCTCCCCTCTCAATCCTGCCTTGGCTGGAGCTTGGATACCACCATCTCTCTGGAGTGCCTTCCAGGGCCACGCATCTGGGCTGGCCTCAAACCCCGCCTGTTTCATCCAGGGAGGCAGGTTCATTTAGAATTTCAAGGGCGCAGTTTATCTTATGCTGAGCTGCCGGCTGGGTAACGAATGGCCAGCCGTTTCACCGACCGTCCTGCTTCCCAATCATCGCTCTCGCTCAGCCCCTCGGTCCCGGAGGGTCTCACATGGGAGTGTTTCGGAGCTGGCCCATCCATCTCCCGCCGATAGAGGCAAAATCTCCCTGCGCCAGCCCCAGGGTTCTCTCACCAAGACGAGAACACGAGCCAAGTTGACACTCCTTCCCCTAGGAGACGAGGCGGCACAGGCAGGGCCAGGTTTAAGACAAATGCAAAGAAAACAGATCCATCCATCTTTTCTTTGTTTCTTTATTCATCCAACAAATATTTGCGGGGGCCCAGGGCAGTTTCTTAGGACCTGGAGGGAGGGGGTTGTAAAGATGAATCTGGCACGGTTTCTGCCCTCAGAGTTTACAGGACACAGGGAAGGCTACGGCGAGTCGATCAATAACTGGACTGCCTGATGAACGTGATGAAAACTAAGAGAGGTCGCTCCATCACCCCCTGCTGGAAATCCTACCAAGGCTTCCTGAGGCCTTTGAATAAAATCCAACCTCCTGACCTTAGCTCATAAAACCTGACATCGAGCCCCACCTACCTCTTGGACCTCGCCTTGACTTACTGCTCCAGCTACAACGGCCAAAGGTCCCCAGTCCCTCCACAGTAACCACCTCAGGGCCTTTGCACAGCCATTTCCCCTGCCTGTGATGCCCTCCCTTGGCCTTCTCTGTGTCGGCTCCTTCTTTTCATTCAAGTCTCAGCCCCATGGCCCCTCCCCAGAGCAGCCCTCCCTGACCCCCACTGACAGTGGCTACCCTTCAGATTTTATCACACTGTCCTATGTTAATTCTCAGAGAGCTTCTCCTCAGCTGATATTTCTTGTTGATTTGTTTAGTGTCTGTCTCTTCTCCAGAAGGGAAGCTCCAGGAGTGCAGGGACTTTTCTTTTTTGTTCTCAACTGTGTCCCCTCATCTGGACCACTGCCTGACACCTGGTAGATGGGCAGTAATATTTGTTTATTTAATGAATAAGCTAATAGTTAACATTTCTGAGCACCTGCCAGGCATGGTGCAGGATATTTAACATGAATTATCTCATTGTCCTCATCACTGCACTAAAGGTAGGAGGTATTGTTATCCCTGTTTTTACAGAGAGGAAACTCTTCACTTGCAAGAAGTTGAGCCACTTGCCTGAGCTCTCAGCTGGTGGGCGGTGGTGTCGGGATTGGAACCTAGGTCTGGGTGACTCGGGGACTCAAGCTCTTAACCCCCTGCCCTGTGCTTCCTCTTCATGCAGACACTCATCCAGCTCAGTCCTTGGTCATTGTCATGTCACTTGCTTGAGGAGCTTCTGGTACCCGTGGCCTCAGCTATCTGGCGACCTGGGCTCAAGTCCTGAACCCTGGCGGTGGGGTATGAGGAGCTGCTTCATCTCCAGAGCTCCCCTTTCCCCACAGGAAAGATAAGGGGGGCTTGGATGAGGCTGGGGTTGTGCCACTGGGGCTGTCAGCCCAGACAGTGGTCAGTTCTTTGCAGGAAGGGCTCCACTGCCGACCTGCAGCAGAAACTTCTGGATGGGCCCACTCTGAGGTTCTTTCACTTCTTACCTGACAGCATCCTCTTAATTCTATTTTGCATCAAAACGTACGAGTAGAGTAACAATAACCCCAAACTATGCTTTAAAGTTTAAAACAATTTTTTGCTAACTTTATCTGAGTTAATTCTCATAAGAAAGAAGGCAGTATTTTAAAAATTATTTTTATTTCTTATTTAGTTTCAGTTAAAACAAAATATTTTCAAACATTTAAAGGGTGGATCAAGATGGAGGACTTATCACATATATTTCCTTCTCTCCTGACCCAAATTCCATAAAAATAAGGGAAAAAAATTTTTTAGCTGCAATCTATCTACAATATTGTGGGAGAAAAGGGAGTGTTGTTCATGGACCAGAAATTTTAGATAACTTCAGAAAGATTCAATTTTGACCACATCTGGTCGATGGAGGAGGAACTCGGGAGAAAGTCACAGTCTTTAAGGCAGCTCCAAGCTCAGAGTGAACAGATAGGAAGGAAGGAATAGGAAGGCTCTGGGGTGATGATGGATTATTTGTGGGCCATGCTCCGCCAGTAGTGGAAGTGTGGACTCAAGTGCAGGCTTGGCCCCAGGGAGCTACTGACCCCAGGAGGGATGGGACCTCCCACATGAGAAGACAAGCCACTAACACTCCCCAACCTGCAGCACGTGTCACCCCATCCTCCTCAAAGGGCAGGCCACAGGAATGAGAAATACCGCTCACAGGCAGGCAAACTTCAGCTTGGATACCAATGTGAGCACAAGCCAAGAATCTCTAAGTGTTTGTGAAAAGAAACCACTCTTGAAAGAGAAAAATGAATGCCCAAGTAAGCAGAGATAATGAAGCTAACAGAAGATAACAAACTAAATGTGATTAATGGGTTTAGAGAGGTAAGATAGGATATTGCCTTTATAAAACAAGAGCAAGGGATTATGAGATAAATTAGAGTCTGTAAAAATTAAAAACAATAAACACATGTTTTTTTCTCATTACAAACGAATATAAACTAATTGCAGAAAACGTGGAAAATACAGAATAACAAAGAATTAAAATCATTCGTAACTGCAACATTGAGAGAAAACTTTTATTTTAGCGTCTTTCTTTTTGGTTTTCAAATGTATATATATGTGTATAAATATGTGAATATATACATATATATACATACATTATTTTTCAGAAAATTTTTATATGAAAGTTATTACACTGTTGGTAACTAGACTTTTGGTGGTGAACACAATGCAGTCTATACACAAGCTGAAATATAGTGATGTGCACCTGAAATTTACACAATGTTATAAATCAATGTGACCTCAAAAAAAAAAAAAAGATAAAAAATAGAACTCCCAAACTAACAGTACATTCTGAACATCTTCCCATGTCATTAACCATTTATATCTACATATGACTTTTAACACGTATGTGCTATTACACTGTAGGGATCCACCATCATTTATGCCACCAATCCTATATCTTTAGACATCTAGATTGGCTCCAACTTTTCGCAGTTATGAGTGAACGATGCTGGGATGAACATTCTTGAACGTGAGTCTTGGCCCTCACCTGTGTGTGTTTGAGATGGTGGTCTTCTTAAGCCTGTTTAAAGCATGAGGATCATCATCATAATAGTAATAATAATAACAGTAATAGCATTTATTGAGCATGTTGGCAAGTGATGCCAAACTGGGTTCTCTGCCTCCAGATTCCATGTTTTCGCTTGTTCTTGGTGGTACTTTATCTTTTATCCTCTATTTGAAATCTGGATAGCTGGCTTTGCCACTTGCTAGCCGTGTGACCTTAAGCAAGTCACTACAGCTCTCTGAGCCTCGGTTTCATCATCTGTAAAATGCGGAATAATATTACGCAACTTACAGACTTATTGTACTGATTAAAGGAGATAGTACAGGCAAAGAGCACAGTGCTTGCACATGGAAAGAACTCAGTATGTATTAGCTACTCTTATCAGTCCGCCCGTGGAGCTAATCAAGAATTAACATTACATGGTAGGGAGAGCTCAGTCAGCCTGTCTGAATAGTCTCTTTGTCAACCACCCCACAACTGGGATTTTTTTTTTTTTTTTGCTCTGTAAATGCATCTAATCTAAGGAGGAAGTTGAGGGTGAGGGGGGAGTGAGAGAGGCCCCAGGATTCCCTCAAGCCTCCTGCTGGCTGCAAAAATCCAACAGGAATCTGCGTCTGGAGGGGGTGGCTTTCCATCTGGTTGTAATCACCCACCTGCCACCCAAACAGTGAGCAGCTCACGACTGAGGGAAATCACAGGCAGCCACTTCAGATAGTGTGCGGGCAGCAGGGTGCCGAGTGGGGCAGAACCACTTGCTGAAGCTAAAATTAACAAGCTTCTTGAGTTGAAAGTTTTAATTAAAAAATGCTAGAGAATTATTTCCTTAATTCAGACACTTCTTCTTAGTAATCACTTTCCCCAGTGCTGCCCTGAGACTTTATCTACAGCTCAGGTAATGGATGTTCTCAGCAGACTGAACTGCACAGGACCAGTGGCTGGAGTTCCGGGCTGTGGGTGTCAGATGGGTGGGTGCACTTCGGGGCTCCATTATGGGGTCCCAGACCTCTTTATGCTGTGCATTCCCTCTGGGCCACTGCGTCCTCTCCCATAGCTTTAGATACCAGCCATGTGCTGTTGGCCCCTCCATTGGCTTCACAGCCTGGGTGTCCTCAGGATCTCCAGACCCACACCCCAACTGCCCACTGGGGACCACCATCGACAGCAATGAGTCTAAAATAGTCTCCTTCCTCTCCTCTTCCTCTTCCACTCTCCAAATCAGTGCATGAATCACTGGATCTGGATACCCAGATGCTGGGACACCCAGATTCCTGGAGCAGACACTGTGCCCTGACTGCGTCTCTCATCCTCACCGCTTCAGGGTACACCAGACAGACTTCACCTGTCACAAGCCTGCAGTTTGTGGCCTGAGGGTTTCTCTTATCACTAGAGCCCTCTCTGCCACCTGTATGGCGGCTCGGATGTGCCAGGGAATTACCGTCTACCCTTCAGAAGCACTTCTCAGCTAATACTGGCACGAGCTGGTGTATAAATACCCCAGCTCCCTTGCTGCCCAAGTGGGATTCCTCTGTGATCATGTTCTACGCTGAGCTCCCCAGAAGGATTAAGCTTGATTTGCCCTCTGTGGTAGCTGACTAGACCTTTTATTGATTGCCTTCTCTTCCTCTCTCACCTCCCCACTCCTCCACCTTCAACTCCTAAATAAGATTCTTACTCTTGAATCCTTGTCTCGGAGTCTACTACTGGAGACCAAATTAAGGATTCTCCTTTCTCCCTTTGAGCCACCATGTCCATCCATCTTCAATGCCTGTCTCCCTAAATATTTCCCCAATCTGACCTCTTTTCTTTCTTCCTGATGCTACTGCCTTAGTCCAGGCCATCTGTCCAACAACATCTGTGATGTGGACCACTACCCGGCCTCTCAACCTGTCACCCAGCCTCCCATCTTGCCCCTGAAATCCACCATACGGATGCATTGGAGGTGATCTTTGTAGAATGAAGCCTGACCATGCCATCCCTCTGCTTGATCCCCCAGTGGCCCCCCTTTGTCTCCAGGAAACAGAGAAAATTCTCTAATTTGATTCACAATGTCCCCTATGATCTATTCCAAGGTCTTTCATATGGTGTTCTCTGTACCCATGATCTCCAACCTGCCTTGACCACTCTCTTTGTCAGACTCTCCCATTCATGGTGCACCTCAATAATCACTTCTGGGAAGCCTTCTCTGATTTGTCCTCCCACCCCAAACTGAATTAGGTGACTGTACTAGTCATCTCAAGCTGCCATAACAGAACACCACAGTCCGGGAGGCTTAATCAACAGCAATTTATTTTCTCACAGTTCTGGAGGCTGGAAGTCTAAGATCAAAGTGTTGGCAAGTCTGGTTTCTTCTGAGTCCTCTCTCCTTGGCTTGCAGATGGCTGCCTTCTCGCTGTGTCCTCATATGGTCACCCCTCAGTCTGTGTTCTCTGTGTCCTAATCTCCTCTTATAAGGACATCAATCATATTGGATTAGGGCCCACCCTAGTGACCTCATTTTACCTTAATCACCTCTTTAAAGGCCCTGTCTCCAAATACAGTCACATTCCAAGGCACCGGCATCAGCATATGAATTTTGAAGGGACACAATTCAGCCCATGACAATTACTTTTCTCTTTGCTCCACAGCCCCACCTCACACCTTCTCACTGTACTGTAATGGCCTGTATCCTTCTCTTTATCCCTAACTAGACTGTACTTCTGGGAGGGCAGGAACCAGGTGTCTTTCACTGCTGTATCCCCATAGTGCTTAGGACACTGTCTGGTGCACAGTATTTACTCGACAGATATTTGTAATGCACATGAATATATTTGCCATCTTGGCCATCCTTACGATTAGGTGAGGCATAAAGAAGGAAGACCCACCTGAATACTCAGCTTGAGGCTGACCTGTGGCTAGATATGGGGGAATGTTGCTGCATGGCACGTCACCACGCCCAGTTCCTCTTTTGGGACATCACCCATAGGTTTGCTCTTCTTCAGCTGGTCACCCTGCCCTCCTCATTCTACTTTCTCACCAACGAGACCAGTGTGGTGAATATATCCAGCAGTGCCCACCAATCCTGCTGCTGTGAAAAACCAGGCTTTCTCCAACCATAACCATCCCAGTCAGACCAATATGGGTCCCTTTCTTAGGGTTTGCAGGGAAAGGAGCAGTTAATCTTGTCCAGAGCAGGTCAGTCTGTTTTACAGGGTCTGGTGGAGATGAAGATGTCTCTATTGTTTCATGTCCAATGTTGGCAAATCAAGTGATATTTTCTTAATGACTTTGTGTGAACATTTCAGAGACGACTTCTTTTTTTCCCATTGATTCTCTTGCCAGCTGCCATCACCCTTATGTCTCCACTCCCCACCCCCAGCCTCTCTGACAAATAGATAATAATGATCTGAAAACAGACATGGACATGCACCAAGGGAGAAGCTCTTGAAAAGAACTCTGCATGGCTGGAGGCAGGCACAAGCAGAGCATTGAAGTCACTCAGACCCCAGCTGGAATCACAGCTCTGCACTTTCTAGACCAGCACCATCTGATAGAGCATTCTGTAATGACAGAAATGTTCTCTCTCTGTGCTGTCCAATATGGTAGCCGCCAGCCACATATGGCTATTGAGCACTTGAAATATGGTTAGAGCGACTGAGGAACTGGATTTTTAATTAATTTAAATCTAAATAGCAACACATGGCTAGTGGCTACTCTCATGGACAGTGCAATTTTAGAGGCCCAGTCGTGGCACCTCTCTGAGCCTCTACTTCCTCTTTAAAATAGAAATACTAATCTCTACAGCATTTGGTTAACACCAGCTTCCATAACAAATAGGCTCCATGGCACAGTGGTTCCAACACACCAGAAGTTGATTTCTTGTCCATGTAACAATAGAGAGCACGTCTCTTCCAAGGAACATTCAGGAATTCAGGATGACAGGCTCTGCTCCTTCCAACACGTCGTCACTCTATTTATCCCTGGTGCAGTCAGTAGGAAGGAGAAAATAGCAGAATTCCAAGGCTGGGGTTTTCTCTTAAGCAATTGAAACAGAAGTTGCAATATCATTTCCACTCTTCTAGTCCTTGGCAAGATCTCACTCATATTGCCACACATAACTGCAGGAGCAGCTGAGAAATTTAATCCCTAGCTAGGCAGCTAGGTCCTAGCTAAAACTCTTTTGCTGTGGAATAAGGAAAGAACACATTTGGACGACAGATAACTGAATCCATCGCACCTACATTGGAGGGTTGTTGTAAGGGATAAATGCTATCATGGACGTAAACAGTACTTGTGTATCAGTCAGCTTTTGCTGTGGAAAACACAACCCTAAGTCTTAGAACAACACTTAGATCCTAGAATCACAACCAATTTGGTTCACAGTTGGGGCTGGGTTTGCTGGAGTGGTTCTACCCTCAGCTTCCTCATGCTGTTTTGCTGAATTGCTGCATTGGGTTGGGTTGGCGGGGGGCCGGGGGGGAGCTGATCTAGGATGGCCCCAGCTGGACCATCTTGTCTCTGCTCTACTTAATTTCTTATCCTGCAGTTGACCACTGACAGGGTTCCAAGACAGCAAGGGAACAGGCACAAGGCCTTTGGGGGCCTTAGGATTGGAACTGGCAGCCAATCACTTCTGCCATATCCTGTTGACCAAAACAAGTCACAAGGCCGATCAAGATTCAGGGGCAGGAAAATAGACTCCATCTCCTGATGGGAGGAGATGCAAAGTCACATTGCCAAGGGGTATAGATACAGGGAGGGGAATAATCAGAGCCACTTTACAAACAGTGTGCCATAATTTGGCACACAATTTATTCAATAAATGATATCCAATACTGCATTATTAGTCCGTGAAGGAAGATGTATTTTTCTATATTGTCCACTCATTTGTTCATTGAAGAATGTATTGATTATTTACTATAGGTCAAGCTCTATGCTAAAGATAGTGGCTGGGTTTGGTGTGTTGGGCGTTGAACCGCTATCAGGAAATTGTGTTAATTTTTGTATTATAAAGAGAACAAATAAATGTCAGAATAGATGCTGGTTCTACACCCTCATCCTTTGACTGATGCTCAGTGTCCTCTTGCCATTTCCTGGGAAACTCCGATGAAAAGGTGCCTTGTTAACGATGGCCCCATTGTTGTGACCATGGGGTGGCCACCTCTCTGGGCCTGAGTGAATTACCAATGAGGTTTGTAGCTGCTTGTGGCTCTGTCTGCCGGAGGAAGGCGCTTGAGGGTGAACCAGGACGGATCCAGCAGGAACTGACAGAAGCCTTTAGAGAGAGAGAATCGACAGCCCACTGATTCAGAGGGCTATAAAAGGAATCCTTCCTACTTCAGCGTAAAATGGCCTGTCTTGCCTGAAAGATGAATCAAACGCATAACGGGTGATGAATGGGAGTGATTTCCAAAGCACTGGGAAATAGCATGGGCCCCACAGCGAAGTCACATCTGGGGGCTGCGAGATCCATCTTGCACCCAGTGGCATCCATCTCTGTCTCTCCCCAGGTATCTGTAGCCCTCCTCCCACTTCCTCACTATCAAAACCAGCATCCCTGCGAAGAGAACCTTGTTGGGGACACGCTCGCTGGACCTGACAACTCCCAAACGAAAGGGAAAGGCAAATTGAAGACTGAAATGCCCCCGTTAAGGGGTCCTAGAGAGATAAGCATTTCAACCCTCGCTTTCTCTTGCTTTGCATCTCTCTTCCTTGGGGCATCAAAATGACTTATAAAGAAGAGACAGGGACCATTTGCATCTGAAAAGAATCACTTGTCGGGTGGTTTTCTCCCCAACATTTTATTATGAAAAGTTTCAAACCTATAACAAAGTTGAAAGAATTTTATCCATTGCAAAGATCCTACCACTGACATTTTATTTTTCTTGCTTTATCACTTATCTATCAATCAACCTACCCTTTTACTTTTCTGATACATTTCAAAGTAAATTGCAGTCATCAGCACACTTTGGCAGGGGCCTTTTAAGACAACAGATATCAGGAACCCACATCCTCTTCCCTAAATCACTAGGCAGAGGATTTTTAATAATTATGAACCCCACCTTGCAAGGGAGCAAACTGAAGCTCAGAGGGGGTGACAGGACCTGCCCATGCCACACAGCAAGTAGGTGCTAAAGCTGGGAGTTACCTCACTCAGGGCCTTTGTGCTCTGAGCATGTGTTCTGCCCATTCTGCCACAAAGGCTGCCTGTGAGGTCTGCTCCTCCCACTTCTCAGCCCACGACTGCCCATTTAGGAGGAGCCCAGGGCCCCCTAGCTCCGCAACAGTGTCTCTGGCTTCCCTCAGCGCTTCTGCTCAGAGCATGGGACTTCAGCCAGACCCAGGTGGGGAGCCCGTGGTTGGGACAGGGCTCCGACTTTTTGGTAGCCCTTGAAGGGAGAGTTATCGAACCTCTTGAAATCTGTAAAATGGGCATAACAAGGATTTCTGACTCATGGGTTTAATGAGACCACTCATGGAAATGTGTAAGTGCTGAAGAGAAGTAGCTTTTACGATGGTATTCATTAATAAGTGTAGTCTTATAAATTTCAGTCTATAAACTCAGGCAGACATAAAAGTGTAACTTCATTTTCTTCCTATAACTAAACTCAGTTTTATTTTAAGTTCATATTTTACATCAGACTCCTCAGAAATAGATCCTAAGATGAAGATTCAAGTAAAAGTGACTTATAAGGAAGTGGTCCCAGGAAAATCTGATCCAGGAGTAGGCAAGTGCGACCCCCAAGGGAAGGGGGTCAAGCCAGGTCCCATGGAGGGTAACCTTCACTCAGTCCTGCAGGGCACTGGGGACAGCAATGGTCACACATCAGAGTGTTCCAGATTGGGGACACAGAAGCTGAAGAATTTGTATCTCCCTCTCTCTGCACCCATCAGGCGTTAGTTAAGGGCTGTCCTGGGGGTGTAAATACCCGGGCACTTTGGATTCTCTGGGTGGGCAGGCCAAAGGGGTTCTGGAAAACTGAGGGCAGCCCTGCCACAAAGAGATGTAGGTGCTGGGCACAGGGTGACAGAGAACATGGGGAGACTGTGTGTGAAAATGATAGAGGGTCCGAGGATGGAAGTGGGGCCCTAATAGCATCTGCTACAGACCCCATTGTGCCTCAGAGCAGAAATCTAGTCTTGGTCTAATTGGAATGTCTCAGGGGGCATACCTAGTGCCAAAGCAGGGCAGTGAGCTGGGGACCCAATCCTTCCTTGCCAGTCTATTCAATCTGGCAACAGTGGCAACATCCTGACCTGTCTGGTCTTTGTGCACCTGCCCATCTGGGTCATTGCCGAATGAGTCTGAATTTCTGACCAAGAGGTCCGTTCAGGCCCCCAGCTTGCCCTGTGGAAGCTCTTTGTTGGGGTTTAGGAAACTCCATCTCCAGGGCTTCAGCACCTGGATTATTCTTCTGCTCCCACGCTGTGCTACGGCACAGGACTCTCGGGAGGGCGGTCTCAGGTTCACACCTCAGACCTGTCCAGTGCTGGACACTAAGAACTCTGAGGTCTTCCCGTCATCTCTCCCCAGGGTACACCCAGGGGAAGGGCTGGTGCAGGAGCCTGCTGCTCTCCGATGTCCCAGCCTACCTGGGGGTGCTTCCCTGCTCCCCAGAATGAGCCTGGGGTTCAGGTGGGTGAGGAACGAGTTCTTTCTCAGGGTGCTAATACTGTCTGAGCACTTTGATTCTCTTATTCTCTGCTTCCTCCATTCCAGGAAGCCTTTCTAAGAATAAGACATCTCGTTCCTACTAAACATTCTTCTGAGGATTTTTTCAGTAGCACGAGTGCTTCTCAAACTTCCGCGTCCACCAGAATCACCTGGGAAATTAATCAAACTGTAGCTGTGTGCAGATCAGGTCCCCAAAGACTCTGATTCAGGAGAAAGACTTCAAAACTCACAGGACAGGGACCTGACTGCTTTATTATGTCTTCTCTTCTGTGTCAGCTCTTTCTTAGGCAGAGATGCCTGGCCTGCCATTTGCTGCCTGAGTGGGAGGAAAGGATGAGCCATCAGGAAATGCAGTGTGGAAAACAACTCCAGTTAATACTCCAGAACATTCTGCTACTGCACAAGGCTTTATCCTAACTGTGAAGCCCCTTAAAAAAATTTATTATAAACGCTTTGATTGTTTAGTCTCTAAGTGCCTTCCTTACATCCATTTACGTGTTCTCATTATGCAGACACCTCATTGTGATTTTTGTCATTTGGAGTGGCTTTTGATTCCCTCCTGCAGCAGCCTCTCTGCCAATTCTTCTTTCTTTGTAACAGACATGGAGTTAGACAAAAATCCACCTGACTGTGGGTTCTTCCTGAAAGTCATGCTGAACAGTTGCTGTGTATAAAACAGATCGCTTGCTTCGGGGGAAGGAGGAGCAGAGCACAGTGGTCAAGAATGCGGATTCTGGGACCGACATCGTGTCTCTGCCACATTTTAGCTCTGTTGTGTCAGGCAAGTTCATTTCTCTGAGTGTTGGTTTCTTAAACTGGAAAATGAGGGTCATGATATGATCGACCACCGAGGGGCGCTGTGAGGACTGAAATCAGCAAGTGTATGGAAAGTGCTCAGCACAGGAGATCTTGTGTGGCTGCTACAAGATCCGGAACAGCCGGTGTTTAAAGTTGGGGTCTTAGCCTGAGGTTTCTCCTGGGAGTTTTCCAAGAAATCACCAGCTTTGCGTTGGGGTACTGTTTACCCCCGTTTGGCTGCAGATGGGGGAAGGAGAGATGGCCTGGGTTTGAGAAGCACGGGGAGTTGGAAAATTCAGTCAAGACAGGGAGTCAGTGAGAGGGAGGGTTCTAAGCTCTTCTAGAGAACGTCCACTTGCCATTAGAGCGGAAGTATCTTTTGGGGTTCCGTTGGCTCTGAACTGGCTTTGTTAGAAATGACCCCTGCAGGGCCGGCCCCGTGGCTTAGCAGTTAGGTGCGCCCGCTCTGCTACTGGCAGCCCGGGTTCGGATCCCAGGTGCGTACAGATGCACCGCTTCTCTGGCCATGCTGAGGCCGTGTCCCACATACAGCAACTAGAAGGATGTGCAGCTATGACATACAACTATCTACTGGGGCTTTGGGGAGAAAAAGGAGGAGGGTTGGCAATAGATGTTAGCTCAGAGCCAGTCTTCCTCAGCAAAAAGAGGAGGATTGGCATGGATGTTAGCTCAGGGCTGATCTTCCTCACAAAAAAAAAAAAAAAAAAGAAATGACCCTTGCAAAGAGCAGTGTGTGGGCAAATGGTGAAGAGTCTGCTTGGGTGGTTCTTTGTTTTACGTTTTAGAGAAATCCCAGTTGGGATGGGGAGAAGAGAGGTGGGGAGTGCAGAAACCAACTTTACAGCAGCGACCATGTATCCAGGGCTCCTGTGTGTCAAGCATTCTTCTAAGAACTCTACATATTATCTCATCTCTTCATGTCTTCGTCAGTTCCGGCTGTCATGACAAATACTATAGACTGGGTGGTTTAAACAACAAATATTTATTCTCATGGTTCTGGAGGCTGGGAAGTCCAAGGTCAAGTTGCCGGCGGGTTTGGTATCTGGTGAGAGCGTCTTCCTGACTTGCAGACGGCCGTCTTCCTGCTGTGTCCCCACACGGCAGAGAGAGAGAGAGGAAGCCAGCTCTCTCCTGCCTCTTCTTATAAGAGCACTAATCCCATCCTGAGGGCTCCTCTCTCAGGAACTGTTTAACTCCCACAGGGCCCCATCTCCAAATACCATCACGCTGGAGGTTAGAGTTTCAACATATGAATTTTGGCCGGGGGGGCACATTCTGTCCATAGCACATCCCTACAACAACAACTCTGTGAACTAGGTACCACTTTAACCCCCATATGAGTGATGAGGAATGATGAGAGATGGGGCTCAGGGATGGCAAGTAACTTGCCCAAGTTCACGTGAATCAGGTCTGGCACCAGATCCCGCAGACTCTTCACTGTTTATTCAATGCTTTCCATTGAAGCGTGAATCCCTCTTCTTCCAAACAACCCTTTAGAGCAGTGGGTCATAAATTTTGTGAGAATCCAATGAAACTCATGCATCCTTTCATGTGAAAGCACATAAAATGTCATAACTACTGAAGCCGTGTCAGTTAGGAACACCCAGTTAAATGTTAGCTTCGTGCAGCTCAGATGCCTCTCTTGGAGTGTCACCTTCATCTTACAACCCTGGGTGGATAAGGCAGGAAATCAGCAATAAACCAAATATACGGGTAAACATCACAACAGGGTCATTCATCCATTCACAAGGATTACACTGTCATCACCTTGGCCAAACCATTTTATTTCTCCAAGCCTCGGTTTCCTCATCTGTAGAATAAGATGCTAACAGTATCTACTTCTAGGCGTTTGTAGAGATTTAATGAGATACGGTATGTAAAGCTCTTCGAACAGAGCCTAGTGCATCGTAGGTTTTCCAGTGAGTATTTGCCATCATATTATTATTATTGTTAGCCCAGAAGCAATAGCCCTCATTGCTTTCTTCCTTCTGTTACGCAGCACATTTTTCTTGAGTATGTATGTTGCCTCTTCAACAAGGCAGTGAGCTCTTCAAAGCAGCCAGACTGCTTGGGATTAGATCCCAGATTTATCCCTCCCCAGCTGTAGAGTCCCTTCACCTTCCTGAGCTTCAGTTCCCTCTCCTGTAAAATGGCAACAATAATAGCATCTACCCTGCAATACTGTTTGTATATGTGCAACGTGCTAGAACATTACCTGGACCATGGGAAGGGCTGAATCAGTGTTAGCTATTGTTGTTCTAGTTACTGGCGTTACTATCAGTAACACTGTCCCACTGAGAGCTGGGCTCACCAAGAAAGCTCAGTAAATGCACGCTGGTTGACTGGTGACCCCGTCCAGGTCAGACAATCAATTACACGCCAGTCACTGGGTTTCCTGTTCCTAGGAAGGACCATGGGCACTGCTGTAACACATAGAGCAGCGGATCAGCATTCACCCCGGCTGATCTAGGAACAAGAAACCTAGGTGGAAACAGACACTGAAATATGATGCTCCAGGCCCAATAAAATTGTCAGCTGGGCTGCTCTGAGCCAGTCCCTGATTAAGTGGATCTAACTGCAGCCATAGGTTACTCCTCGGCACCGTTGACCAGCTGGGAATCAATCGATCGTCTGGGCTGGAAGCAGAGGCTGTGAGCGGAGGTGAGGGCGTCCAGGCACGCCTCCACTGGCAGAAACAAATTAATTATGTCTCCAGAGGTGTCTGGCAGGAGGGCCATAAATCATGGCTGTAATTGATGGCTTGGGGGTGGACAACCGTGAGATGGGCGTGGGGGCTCCAGAGGAGATGGAAGGACCCAGGTCCCAGCGTGGCTATATCGGAATAGACCAGATAGCCCCAAACCCAGCTCTGCTCTTTCTAACTGTGTGACCGAGGGCAAGTCACTTAATCTCACAGGGACCATTTCTTCATCTACAAAATAGGGGCTGCTAATACCTCACAGGGCTACAAGTGGTCTGCCACTGCCCTGTCCGCTGTGGCGGCCACGTGTGGCCACTGGGCACTTGAAATGCCTCAGGTCCAAACTGAGATGCGCCATCGGTATAAAAAGACCTGCCAGATTTCAGTGAGTTGGTGTGATAAAAGGAATGTAAAATGTCTCAGTCATGCTTTTTCATATTGATCGCAGCTTGAAGTAATAACCCTTTGCATATATGGGGTTAAATAAAATACGTTATCAAATTAATTTCACCTGGTGCTTTTTATTTTCTAAATGTGGCTACTAGAAAAAACAAATGGAAAATATCTCAATAATTTTTTACTTGGATCACATGTTAAAATGATAATATTTGGGATACATTGGGCTAAATAAAATACATTGTTAAAATTAATTTCCTCTATTTCCTTTTTAAAAGTGTGGCTGTAAGAAAATCTAAAGTTACATATGTGAGTCATTGTATTTCTGTTGAGTGACACTCATCTAGTCCTTTCTTTCTCTCATATGTCTTTGCTTCATGAAATCTGGGGAGCTGTGTGCTGTCCTGGACAGATCACCTTTTCTTCCCTGAGTCCCAGTTTGCTCCCCTGTCAGACAGAGAGAACAATCAGAGTCAATATTATTGAGCCTTTCCCGTGCTCCAGGTACTGTTCTAAGCATGTGACAGGCATTAGCTCATTTACTCCTGGGAACAACACTGCGACGTAGACGTTAACCCATTTCACAGTTGGGGAAACTGAGGCTCCAAATGGTAAAGCCCTTACTGAGGCTGTGTAACCAGGAAGAAGCAAAGAGCCAGGATTTGAGCCCAGTTCCACCTCACTCCAGAGACTCTGTTCTCTACTGCTTCTCTGTACTTGTCTTGATTCATTTGCTTGATTTAGGGCCTCGAGCATGTCAGGATGTGTGGGCGTGTAGGATGCACAGGTGAAATTCCTCATTTGAGCTGCGAGCTCTAAGTGCCCCATGGTAGTGTCTTCCGAGGGCTGGACTAAGTCCCATTGGGGGACATCACTTCCTTTCTGACGTTGCCACCATGAGAGCCAAACACTGAGGAACAAGTGGCCCATCCAAGTGGCCTGAGTGGACCCGACCTCCTCTGGAGCTTCAGTCTTCCTATTTGCTGAGGGGGCTGGGCTCTTCTAATCTGAGAGCCAGCCACCACCCTCCTCCCCTCACGCCCTACCTGACATGCTCACAGCTCCCCGAAATTGTTCCTCTTATTCTCAAAGGGGATATTTGCAGATAAATAGGCTGCTTTATTGCCCTTTTCTCGTCGAGGAGGGCTGCGTGTGCTTGGCTGTGTCTGGAATAACTGCATTATGTGATGTGGGTCAGTTTTTAAATTTGTATGTGTGGGAAGAAGGGTGGGTGCTGGGCAACCAAGGGGTGGAATGTAATGGGCGTGTGTGTGTGTGCGCGCGCGCACTCAGGATCCTCTCTGTCCTTATTCTGGGAACAACAACATCCCCTTTCTTTAGGGAACTGTCCCTCCACTGCTCTACGTCACGCCACTGGGGCTGCCACACACAGAGCCCACCCCTCTGGCCGTCAAGGTGACCATGAACCCAAGCCAGGCCAATCAGAGCCCCTTTCTTGGGAATCTGAATCTTGAGCAAATACCACAGGGGTCTGCTGCAGAGGCCCCTGTCCTGCCCTGGTTACTGGCCTGTCTGCCGCCTGTGGTTTAGTCATGTTTCAATTCTGTGAGCTTCCGGTAACTTTCCAATGTCCCCTGCACTTGCTTTTAATCTAGACTCAATCTGTTTTTGTTTCTTCTTTGAAAGACTCCAAAATGATACAGAGCTGGCCATCAGCAGAGAGGGAGGACCCCAACTCTCTGGACTGCCTGCCTTACAGGAGGACTTGGGGGGAAGTCTTAACACAATGCACACTCAGAGCCCCCTCAAGGTTTCTGCCCATTCTCAGAAGGATTCAATTTCCGCGGTTCTTGCGTCCACGCTTTGTGACCCCACATCACTCCAGATGAGAAACTCAGCTACCTGAGTTCCATTTGAAAAAAAACAGAGAGAAATCGAATTGTACCAATCGTTTTTGAGGAGAGTAGAATTTTCTGCAGATTTCAGGAGTGGAGGTGGAAGACAGGAGGGCTTACCGTTGCTTTAATGCGAACAACTTCAAAACGGATCATCAGGCACCACGGTCTTTTAAATGTTCCTCAATCAACGCTTTCTGGGGTTGGTGATGGTGACGGGAGATTCAGGTCCTCGCCCTCACCCAGCTCCTGCCTCTTGCCATCTTGCTGGTTTTTCTCTTCCTCTCTGTCTTCAAGCTTTCCCAACCTCCCTTTCTCAGCCTCTCCAGAAAAAAACATAAATTATTCTTGTTGTCCAATATGGAGCCACTTCACACTTTTCCCTAAAACCTTTAGGAGATCTGACATCCTGGCCCTAGTATCTCACCTTCTATTCCCAGCCCTAAGATTTCGGTAGCCAGCTGTTATATAATAGTACTTTATCCACCTAACTGCAATGATTATTTTAACAGAGACCCTTATCTTAACCTGTCTCCACTATTCTCCTCACTGCCTCCCAAGGGCGTCACCCCTGGAACCAGGGATCTGTCTGCATTCCAGTCTTCTGCCAGAACATGAGAATTGGAGACGTTCGATGCCACCATGGAGGGATGGGGGAAGTAGGAAAGAATGGCTCACATGTAATTGAGCATGTACTCCGTGCCTGGCCCCAAGCCAAGCTCTTCACCTGCGTTGCCCCTTTCAGTCTTCGTGAGGACCTAGGAGGTGGGGGACCAAAATGACCCCTCTTCCCAGATGTAGAAACTGAGGTCTGGCAGAACCAGGTATATCTGGGCCCCCAAACCTGTGACCTCACCTCTTCCCTGACTTCAGAGAGAATAGGACTCTTTCCATCCTTCAATTGAAGCCCTCGCCTCCACCCCCACGTGGGCTGGCCTGCGTTCGTTCAGTCCACTTTGGGATCGTTTTTGCCATCTAATCGGCCTGGTAACGGTGAGAGCCTAGAGTCCTGCTCTTCACGCTTCAAAGTGAATTACATCCATCAGCCTGGTGCCAGCACTATTGTTCCCAGGGCCTTCCCAGCTTTCATTAGAATATTTTTATTTTTGCTGGGAGAGAGAGGTCAGTGGATCTCAGCTTCAATAACCTTGCCGGGGGCCAGACTCTGGAACGGCAGGGCTTGTGGGTCATCAGATGGAGCGGCCAGCAGGAGAGGGAGTGGACGGCTGTGATTCTGTGTCTGCATGGGGGCCCCTCTGCCCTGTCCCACCCTCAGCAAGCTGGTGTGATGGTAACAGTGGTGAAGAGCGAGCCCAGAAGGAAATGTCTTGGAAGAGGACACGTGCATGCATGCCTGCACATGCGCACGCACACGAGCGCACAGACACACACACACTCACTCCAAGGCATGAGGGACACGGGAGCCTACTCATTGGACATAGACCAAGGTTCAAGTGCAGCAGCATGACGGACCTGTGCGGGGAGGCTGGGAGGCAGCGCACCTGTTCACCCACGCGCTGGGAGCAAAGCAGCACAACGGTTAGGGCAGCCATGCCGGCTAGAACGCATGCCTCATATGTAATTTTAAATTTTCTGGTAGCCACGTTAAAAAAAAAAAAAGTGAAAAGAGATTGGTAAAATTAATTTTAATAGTCTCTTTTATTTAGCCCAGTACATCGAAATATTATCATGTCAACATGCAATCAATATGAAAAATTACGAGATATTTCAAACCACGTCTTCAAAATCTGGTGTGTATTTCACAGTCATAGTGCGTCTTAATTCAGACTCAAGCGTTTCAGCGCTCGCTAGCCACGTGTGGCTGCCGTCCTGGAGGGAGCCTGATGCCCTGGGCACCAACCTGCACTGGTGTTTGTTAATGGCATTATCTTGGACAAGTCGTGAATCTCTCTTCCCTGACTTCCTGCTTTTCATCCACTTTAAGCCCCGTCACAATACCTTGAGGTAGAAGCTATTAACATCTATACTCTACAGATGAAGAAACTGAATCTCAGACAGGGGCTGAGTGACTCGCACTGCCCGCAGGCTGAAACCTTAAAATGGCTGATTAGGACTTTATAATCTGTCCCTCTCCACTTCGATAGCCATGCAGCAGAGTGACTATGGGCATTCTAGACCCGGCTGACCTGGGTTCAAACCTTGTCTCTACCACCTATCAGCTGTGTGACCCTAGGCAGGTTACTTCCCCACTCTGAGCCTCGATTTCATCATCTGCGAAATGGGGGCAACCTACCACCTAGGGTCCTTGTGAAGATTTGATGAGTGAATAGATGGAGAGTGCTTGCCAGAGAGTAAGTAGCGTATAAGTGTCGCTGCTTTTGTTATTTTTATTAGCTGCATTTTTCATCCCTTCCTATCCCCACTCTTAGCTCCAAGAAGACTGAATGATGAGCATTTCCTTCCTCAGATGGACCACATTCTCTTTCCACATTACGAGTTTTTGCCCAACCTGTTCCTTATACCTGTATCACATTCCTTCCTTCCTTATTCCTTTCTAGCTTTGCTGCCCCTTCCTCGAGGAAATCTGGACTCAGGCCCCTCCAGGGGTGTCCACTGCCCCATTCCTGCCTCCTCACCGGCCTGCAATATCTGCTTGTCCTCTGTCCTGGGGACCGTGGTTGTTACGTCCATCCTCACCAAGCCCCGGCTCCATGCCTGGCTCGGGGACAATGCTCAGAAATATGTGTGACCTGAACAGAGATGGTCTCAATCATTGGAAAAGAGGAAGTGGCCATCCTTTCACTGCTCGGTTCAGCCTGGCTGTTGCTTTATGGCACAACTAAGTCATTGTCTAGCTGTGTAGCAGGGCAAGTCACTCCAACTCTTTATATATTCTCTCCCCCCCCGCATTCTATTAAGGAGTAATTTACATACAGTAAAACACACAAATCTTAAATCTACAGCTCAGTTTATTCTGCCATATGCCACACTCCTGTATCACCCAGATCAACTTATATAAAATCCTTCCAGAAGCTTCCCTGTGCCCCTTCCTGCTCAGCACCCTTTCCCCCAGAGGGGAACACTATTCTGACTTCTATCCCCTTAGAGTAACTTTGCCTGTTCTTGAACTTCAGAGGCATGAATCCTAGAGTGTATACCTGCATTCACTCAGCATAACCTCTGCGAGATTCATCCATGCTGTTGCGTATATCAGTGGTTCATTTCTTTTCATTGCTGAGTAGTATTCCATTGTATTGCTACATAATTATTTTTTTATCCATCCTCTTGTCTGTGGACAGTTGGGTTGTTTCCTGTTAAAGCCTTTTGTTTTCATTTCTCTTGGGTAAATATGTCAGAGTAGAATTGGTGCTACGGTAAGAGTGTGTATTACTTCATTAGAAACTGATGAACGGACTTTCATGGTGGTTGTATCATCTTGCTTCATGTCTGTAAGCCTCTGTTTTCTCTGCTGTAAAATGGGGAGGATGCACGTTCCTCTGTGAGGAGGAAGTCAGGTACTCGCATGTCAAGTGGCTTCGCCGTGGTCATTGTTATGCGTATTTCCTCTCCTGTGGGGGGATTTGCACCAGTGGTTTTGGGGAGAATGAAGGGTAAGGGCTCACTTCCACAGTCAGGTGCCGGGGTCCCAGCACGTCAATGCTGAACATGATCTGGGTCACCCTGGAGGGGTCTTTCCTTGCCAACTCCTCAGCAGGGTCTCATTTTCTCCCCGTGCTATGAGGCACTTCAAATAATCTCAATTATTTGCACATCCTCCAAGCCAGTGAAGGCAGAAGACAAACAGACCCCACAAAACACGCCTGCTACCACCTTGCAGAGGGACCCCCAGGGGTGCTTCCCTGGCTGGCATAAGACTCCTTCCTCCCTGGTTCAACGGGCCGGGAAGGGACACTCTAAGCGGAATTCACAGGCTGTTCCCTGAGTCCTGCAGATGCGGCGTTCTTTAGGCTGCTGTAATGAAGACTCTGTCACAGCCTCCACGAGAAACAACCGTTTCCTGGGGATTTGGGTTCAGTCGTCAAAATGCCTCTGATTTGAAACTCTGCATACAAGCCCAAGCCCTGAACCCTGTGATTTTGAAGGTGTGTCTCTGTGCGGTCCTGCTGCTTGTGTGACTTCCCATCTATGTCTGTCTATATTGATTTCAGAAGGCCCTGTGGCTCAGAGTCAGACAGACATTGGTTCAACTCCTGGTTCTGCCACATGCTGTCTAGGTGACCTTTATGAGTCAATGTCTCTTTCTGAGCCTCAGTTTCCCCATCTGAGAAGCAGAATTACTATTAATTCTGTGGCTGTGACCACAACTGGCCCCTCCATCCAGTGGTCATCCTCCCATTTCCTTCCCGGACTTACAGTTGGACTCATGGCCACCTGGAGTAAACATTTCGTTTCCCATCACTCCTCGTTGCTAGGGGTAGTCATATGACTAATTCTGACAGAGGAGATGTAAGCATAAACGTCACATGCAATTGCCTGGAAGGACCCTACAAGAGAGAAGTGAGCCTTTCTTTGTCCCTTCTGCCTGCTAGCTGGGACGTGGTTGTGATGCAGGAGCTCCAGCAGCTATGTTGGACCACGAGGAGGAAGCCACAGGCTGAGGATGACAGAGCCTCTAGAAGGAAGTAGCTCTAGTCATTGACACGCGTCCCAGACCAACTGTTTCTGAACTCGTTTAACATGAGAGAGAAATAAACTGCTTTCTTCCTTAAGTCACTCTTGTTTTGGGTTTTCTCCACGCAACCCATCCGAATCCTGATACCTGCTGTTGGGCGGATTAAATGAGCTAATTCCTGTAAAGATGTTAGCACAGTGCCTGGTTTATAGTAATCTCTCGATATGTTATTGCTATTTGTATTATTTTAAAGGGAAGAACAAAAGACATGGTGAATTGTAGTTGGGCAATCTGGTGCTTCATTTTTGATTTGATTTAGATGAAAGAAAGCAATTCTAAATAGAGCTTCCTGAGCTGGTGTGTGTGTGTGGCCCCAGGGCCTATACTTCTGCCAGGACCTCATAGATATGTGGGGGTGGGGGGGTCTGTTCATTCCCAGGGCTTTGGTCTGGGGGGAGCTGGCCCCCATCCTCTGGCTTTCCCTCCTCTCTCTGCAGCCGGAATCCCATCTCTTCATTTCTAATCACTCGGTCTGGGGCCGCAGCCTGGAAACCGTGAGCTGTGTTATAATTCCTCATCTCTTCCCAGTGCACAGAGCGTTCCACGGATGAAGTTGGCTCAAATGGTCCTCTATTGCCTTTTTTATCCAGGAATGAAGCCTCCCCTGGCATGGCTCTGGAGGAGGCTGGGGAAAGACAAGGAACCAGCTGCCCCAGCTCCAATTCCTTAAAAGTAGAAATCTGAAAACAAGCCCTACAGGACCCGGATCAGTCCATGCTCTGTGCCTTTGTCCCCGCTGCTTCCCCAGCCCCCACCCACAATAGCAAGATTATTACGTGTCGGGCCCTTGCTCTGTGCTAAGCTCGGTGCTACACTCCTCCTGTGTATCCTTTCATTTAATCCTGACGCCGTGGCTGGTACCGTGCCCATTTTGCAGGTGGGAAAGCAGAGGCTCAGCGAGGTCAAAGAACTTGCTAGTCTGGAGCGAGGCTCCATGGACCGTGCTGCTAACCAGACCCCTCCTGTCTGCAGTCGCCTTTTCCCTCTGCAGCCTCTTCCCTGGACTGTGCACTAAAGATGTGCTCACAGATCCCTGGCAACAGACACACAGTTGTTGCCACGGGAGACAGAATCTCAGACAGGGCTGGCCTTGGAATCCCTCTGCTCGTTCTTAGTAAATAAACATTTTCCTTCCAAACAGAAAATGCTTTATTGTTCCTTTTTGATTATAAAAGCCATTTATGCTCTTCTAAAACATGCAGATGATATGAAGGTACAGAGAAAAGCATGCACTTCCCCATCTGGAGATTCACGTATATGAATGCGATTGAGCCCTCCTGTGGGTCAGCCGCTGGGAGTGCCGTGGACAGGGCTGACTGGCACAGACTCGTCTCTGCTCCCAGGATGTCCCTGTGAGCACCTGGACACGGATCCTTCCAGCCTGTTTTCTATGCAAAGTCACATGACACACATTTTTAAAAAGAATGGGGCCATCCTATAGAACTGTCACAGTTTTTCGCTTAATCTCATCTAACGACGTCTTTCCACTCCCTTCCCAGAAAATAGACCTTGCAGAGCGTGGACTCCCCAGGGCCATCTGGAAGCAAAGGGCTTTGGGTTCAGACAACCCTGGTGAGAACCTTGCTCCTCAGGCGACTTGCCCCGCCTGAGTTGCCTCATTTCTCTGCTCACTTTCCCCATGCATAAGACAAACAATACTTCCCTCCCATGCTCTCTGGAAGTCAATGAGATAACACACCCCAGCACAGTGCCCGATACACAGTACGTGTTTCAAGAATGCCGGGTTCCTTCTGCAATGACTTTATTCTGCTCACCAGCCTAGTAGAGTCATTTTTTGGAGGATGTGTTTATTTTTTTGAATCTGGGGTGCTGAGGCTTGAGGTACTCATATTCGTTGGCTTATGGCACGTTCACATTATTGTCTGCAAGCATCTCCCATGTGTTATTCATTCATTCATTCACTCACTCATTCATTCATTCCCATTGATTCTCATTCCCCCCTTTCATTCCCTTCCTCCCCCATACCCCACAGGCAGCCAGTCTAATCTGTTTTATTTGTATTTGCTCCTGGAAAACATACAGTTCCTGTTTTGCGTGCGTGTGTTTTTCGTTTACTTAAATGGTACCGTGCTGTGTGTTTCGTCCTGTTTATTCTTTTCTTCACAGTCCTATGACTTTAAGGTCCACCCGAGCTGTCATCCCCGTGTCCAGGACTGCTGTGTGGTACTCCTTGGTGTGTGTCCACCATACTTTACTCATCTGTTTATTTAGGGACAGACACTAGAGGGCCTCAGCTTGCTGCCACCACAGATAGCGTGGTGGCGAGCGTCCTCGTGCGTGCCCCGTGTGGGCCTGAGTGGAACTTCTCTGCAGTGGACTGTAGGGTCACGGGCCACACTGACTCGACGCCCCCAGAATGGCTGCCCCGGCTGCCATCCCAGGCAGTACCTTCATGTGATGCTAACGTCAGCAAGAATCTTCTGCCCGACCCCACCTGGGTCCCACTGCATCCAGACCCACATCATCCTCTGCACAGGACCGTGTCTGAAAAGCCAAGATTTCAACACTTAAGTATAACCGTCTAAAGGTCCTAATAGCTATTTGGTGTCTTCTCCCACTTCAGCACTACAGTGGCCACTCACAGCCTCATTGTCCTCATTTGTACAATAACCTTGGGCTTGAGTCCTAGCTCTGCCACTTACCCACTATATGCCCTTGGTCAAGTGGCTTCACATCTCTGAACCTCAGCTTCCCCATCTGTAAAATGGGTACCTAATAGTTCCTGTCTCATGGGGACGTTGTAAGAACTAAATGAAATAACATATGAGATCATCTTAGCATCTTGCTTGGCCCCACCAGCCGCTCTTACTGTTGTTGATATGAAAACTGACGATGGTTACAATCACAGCAGCAGCAGCAACAACAACAGAACGTGTCTCCATGTCCTGGTCATCAGTGAGCCTATGACAATTGTGGCGGCGTGATTGATTGCTTGACTGATTGCCTTTCATTGCTGCCCCTGCGTTTCGCCGTACCACCTTGAGGGGGCAGTAATGAGTCACGGCCTGTGGTCTGAGCAGTGAGCGTTCAGAAGATTCATAAAAACCCTCTACTGAACCTCTTCCTGTGAGTTGCAAACCTTGAATATTGCTGTTGGATTTCTTTTCTATACTCCCCCCACCCCCCGCCCCCTGCCAACTTTTTTTAAAAGGCTGATGAGTCCAACAACACATTTTCCTCAGCACGGGCCAGTCTTCGATCTCATGTGCCAGGTTTTGGGAGCTTCCATTTGGATTTTAACGCAGGGGCTCGGGTTTCATTGTTTGCTGTGCCTCTGGGCCCCAGGCTAACGGGACAGAATATCTCACTTGCACAGAGTAACTATACACTGGGCTGCAGACTGGCTTCCCCTAAACCATTCCCACACACTGGATTCTGGTGTTTAGTATACACAGGCATTGATGTAGCCAACAAAATATTTAGCGAGCACTACCATGGTCCAGACATTGCATTCAGCTGGAATAAAACATCGTTCTCCTGAAACTTTCAGTCCACAGGGGAAGGCAGATGTTGAATAACTAATTACACAGATAATACGTTAAATTAAAATGTCATACATTTATTGTAGTACACAAACATAGACACATGGGGAAATAAGTATGGGAGGAGGCGTACCAAAATGTGAATGTTGATTTTCTTTGGATGATGGGTGTTTTTGACAGGACTCTTTCAATTGCAAGAGTCAGAAACTCAATTTAAACTTAAGTAGGAAAGAGAATTTTTTGTCTCATGTATTAAGTTGAATGATATGAAATTATCACTTTTAGGTTAAAATTGTCAAAGACTGGCCATTGTATATGGTTCAATGTAATCACTGAAAAGTTTATTAAAGACCTGGCTTCAGGTGTAGTTGGATCCAGGTGCTCGGATAATGTTAGAAATCTATCTCTCTACATGCCTCAGCTCTCCTTTCCTCTATGGAGTTGCCTCTCCATAGACTGGGGCAAGAATGGCTACTCTCTGCTCCCAGCCTCTTTGCAGCTTAGGACAAAGCAAAAAAGGCCTCTTTCCTAATGATTCCAGGGAATGTTCTGGGCAGAGCTCTAATTGAGTGGGATTGATTGTGCTCCCTTCTGTGAACCAATCACTGTGGCCAGGGCTAGGATGCTCTGATTGGCCATTTCTGGGTCACGTGCTCCTCCCCATTGCCAGCCTACGGGTAGAGTCAGCCTCTGATTAGTTGGGCAGAAAGCGAGTCACGTCCGGTTTCCCAGAGCAAAATTTGAGTACTGTTACTAGATGTAACAGGAAGAAATGGCTGCTTCAGGGAGATTCCGGGCAATTTTTTTTTTTCTGTATTCATTTATATTTTTGCCTTTCCGCATTTCCTAAATTTCTACAATGAACATGAGTTACTTACAAAAAACATTTTTAAGTTATTAAAAAGAAACCCAAAGGTATTGAGAACGGAGTTTGGACACGAATGCGGCCTGGCTCTACTCCAGGCAGATAATGGCTTTCTGTGTTATCCCTTCCAGGTACAATTTGCATTTTAACCAGAATCAAAACACTGCGACTCCAAGGAGAGTGTAATGAAGGAATTTAGGGCACTGAGCAAGCCCGTGAGGCCCCAAGTCCGTTGTCTGCCATCGTTGGGGCCGTATTGCCGTGAAATCCTGTTGACCTTGAAAAGCTTCCGTGAGGATTAAATCAACTGTCTCAGAAATGGCATTCAGCTCAGAAACTCAGTTTCCTCCCCTGCCAGATGGGGATAATGACAATTCCTTCCTCACAGGATTGCTGTGAGATTCATGAGCTAACACGGGAGAGCACAATCCCTCAACAACAGTCCCCCATTCCTTCCCTTCCGTCAGGCGTCTTCCCAGGCGGGCCGTGTGGGGAAGCAGTGACAGAGCCGAGTTTGGGACTGAGCAAAGCTGACTTCAGAGCCAGCTCTGCCATTTACTAGCTATGTGGCCTCAGGCAGGACTTGTAACCTCATTGCATCTGAGTTCCCTCACCTGAAAAACAGGCATGAAATTACCCTCCGTGCAGAGTTGAGAGGATCTGACAGGTAACGTTTTAATAAAACAACTTGATGCTTGGTGGACGCTCAATAAATGTTTGCTCTCATTCCCTTTCTGGTGACTTATAAACCAATTCTTCCCCAGAGGCATCAACAGAAATCACATCCATGTAGTTAAAGATCGTGTCTTTTATAAATATATTTACATGTAATTGTGGTCCTTACATTTGCAATGTGAAGATGGCAAATTCATGTAGAGTCAGCAAGTTCCTAGACTATGATTTTTAAGATGTTGATTTACTTTTTATATTTAAAAAAAGATAACATATCTAGCTATTCTAAAATGCTAAATTACCAAAGGTGTTCACTTGTATATATGTTTTCCTGTTTTTTGCTGAGGAAGATTGGCCCTGAGCTAACATCTATTGCCAGTCTTCCTCTATTTTGTACGTGGGTTGCCGCCACAGCATGGTTGCTGATGAGTGGTGTAGATCCACGCCCGGGAACCAAATCTGAGCCACCAAAGTGGAGTGCGCCAAACTTAACCACCAATGTTAGAGGACCAGCCTCTAACATTTTTTTAACCATGACTTGGGGCTGATATTTCATACCATGATTTGTCTGTCCATTCGTCCATCCACCCATTTATCTTTCCTTCCTTCCTTCCTTCCTTCCTTCCTTCCTTCCTTCCTTCCTTCCTTCCTTCCTTCCTTCCTTCCTTCCTTCCTTCCTTCCTTCCATCATCCTTCTTTTCTTTCTTCTTTCCTTCCTGCCATCCATGCCATCCTTCCACCTATTCATCCATCCATCATCCATATATCCATCCATCCATCCATCCATCCATCCATCCATCCATCCATCCGTCCAATGTATAACGGCTACTGTGTGCCAGGCTCTTGTTCTGGACGCTGGCCACACAGCGACAAATGAGACAAGCATGGTTCCTGACCTCACGGAACTTACTCTGGATTCTTGGGAAGTGGAATGTGGCTGACAAGGCTGAGCTGAGCACTGCGATTTGGGGGGTCCCCCTGGTACCCGGGGTGGGGCAGTCCTCTCTGACATCAGGCCAGTGGTCTGTGCGGGAGTCTGGACCCGCAGCACTGCCACCACGTCAGAACCATCTTCACAGCAGCCGGCGTGTCAGCAAAGCGCAGCAGTGGCGGGGCCCTGCCTGGACACCAGGCTTCGCTCTCTGCTGGGGAAGCTGCGCCCTGTGGACGCCCCGCACCGGATCCAGGAACCGCTCAAGAAGGGTCAGCGTGGGTGAGGGTGCAGGGGGAACTTTTAAGAGGAAGAGATTGGACTTCCTGCGTGTGGGGTCTTGAGTGATCAGTTGGAAATGTAAACGTGATGTGACTTTTCACACCCTAAGTTTAAAGATTGTATTTGTCCCCATTTTGAGTGAACCTTCACCCCCCATTTGTTTAGCGTCAGCTGATCTGAGCGGTTTTTTGTTACAACCAAAACACCCTCAACCTCAGCCCGTGAGGATTATTTTGCTTAATATTTGCAACAACCTGTGAGGCTGGATCTGTGACTGACACCATTTTAGAGACAGGAGATAAATGATCAGACAGGTGAAGTGGCTTGTCCTGGGTCACAGAGTTAGAAAACCTCAGAGGTGAGATTTGCACCCACAGTCTTAGGCTGGTCTTGAAGCCAAAAGTAGGGGAGGGCCTTCCCGGGAGCGTAAACGGCATGTGCAAGGGCTTGGAGGGGCCAGAGGGCGTTCCTGTACTTCTGCTTGGGGAGGGGACGTGAGAGATGACATGGGTGCACAGATCTGACTCCTGATCTCCTCAAACACACCAGCCCTCATATGCTGGAGAACACAGGCGGAGGAAAGTTACTCTGCAAAGAATCTTCATGAACATCCCTACCCTGGCTGGGCCTCAATGGGGTGACTGCTCTGGCGACAGCCTGGCCTGGGGACTTTTTCTGCAAATAGATTACATCATTACCATGAGGGAGGCTTGAGTTGTGAGGATGACAGTTTTATAGCCCTCAGACCCCCACAACTGGAACCATCTGGACTTTTAAAAGCTTGGTAATACAGCATCATAAACAACTCTCTGTGTGAGATGCACAGCGTGTGGTGATTCAAAACCAGGCGTTTGCCGTGGGGGAGGCGGCGAGGTCTGACGGTCACTCAGAGTCACAAGGCTTCTAGGCAGGGTGATTTGCTGTGTGACCCCAGGTAGATGTCTCCCCTTCTCTGTGCTTCGCTTTCCGTCTTTAATGAGCCTAGTTTACTCAATGCATAGGGAGACGTGGAACTAGAAATCGTACACATGCTCTTTGTTAAACACCACCCCAAGCCCCTTTTCTTAAAATCCCAGGGCTTCCCACCATCCAGCTCCCCCGCTAGTTATGGAAACATTGCCTCACAAATGGCTGGGACATGATGTGTGTGTCCAGAGGGACAGGGATGCTCGTCACAGAGCTCCGTCTGGAGGCCCTAAGTGATCTGCGTGAGGGGAAGACGCAGCCACGGCTGCAGAAATGCCGAGGCACACCGGGGGCGGGAGTAAAACATGCTTCCTTAAAGGCCAGGTCTTCTCCATCACAACACAGGCCTCCTCATCTGCAGCCGGGTCGTCGGTACCTGACCTGGGAGAGACAAAGCAGATGTTGCTCTCAGGCTGAGCTGATAAGCTGTCTGCTTTCAAGTTGTCACTGGGAAAGACAGAAAGAGAGTCCAGGGACATTTTCAGGTGTGGTGTATATGGGATTTGGGGACTTTTCCTCTGAGCCCCAGAGCTTAGTGGAGGGAGGGAGACAAAGGAGAATGGGGACAGACAAGTTTATATCGTGGAGCACATGAGGTCCTATGGCATTGTCCCACAGAGGAGGGAGATTAAAAAGAATGATAATGTGTAATTAGGGGATTGTGGACACACAGCCACTCTCGTGCCTTAGTGTATGTTTAGTCTATGTAGAGAAATGTGCAGTATATATCGTAAAGCTTGAAATGTACATACTCTTTGATCCAACTATGTCACTACTAAGAATTTGTTCTAAGGCAAAAATTGGACAAGTGCATATATATATATGTGTATATGTGTATATACATATATACACGATAGAGTCAGTTATAATAGTGTAAACTTGGAAATAACCCAAAAGTCTGACCAATGAGACAGATTGAGTGAGTTACACTGTAGCCTCACACCGGAATTTCTGTAGCTAATTTTTTTAATGAGTATGACATCCTTTTCTAGTCATAAAAATGATAAGGCTATTTCTATTTTGAAGGGTGGAATAAAATGATGCCAGAAAACTAGCCTCATATTTATAGGATCATGTCTTATTTTGCTCCATCCCCGTGGTTTTGCCCTCAGAGTAGGTTCCTGTTCAGTTTCCTGGACATCATTTTGCACAAAGTTCTTAGATCTTCCCTGGGGCCCTGAGCCCGGCTGAAAGCGAACGCTCTGCTTTCTGAGCTGCTCTCTTGTGTTGTGTTTCATTGTCTGCCTGGTGTTAAGGAGAGCTGTGCCTCTGACTTACATCCTTGCCTGACCTTGCCTAGAGCCATCTCTGATTCACCTTTGATCCCCAGGGCACAGGGGATGGTGGGGGAGGGAGTGAAGTGATGCTAGTAAATTCTCTAGCATGAGGGGAGCTGATGTGAGGCTCTGCAGCCAATTTCTATGCCACCCACGTCAGCCTCACTTGATGCTCTGGACGATGTTGCTTTGTACTCACCCTGTGTCCTCATCAAGGGCAGCACCACCTCCTGCTCGCTCGGGACAGATCCCTCCTAATGCCAGGTTTTGGGCCAGAGGGAATTGTCGTCATGGTGGTGAGTCCAGAGAGCAGGGGTGAGAGGCTCAGAGGAGCTTCTGGTGAGTAGGAGCAGTCCCTCTCTACCTGCCTTGGTGAGACCCTTGAGTCTGGGTTGAAGAGTCCCCTCCCGTGACCACCCCTGCTCCCAATGTCCCTCTGAGCCCCAGGGACAGCCACAGAAGGTTCCAGAGCAGCAAATGCGGCATCTCAGGGTTGGAGAGAAGGGCTGGAAGGGCAGGCAGAGGTGCAAGGCGCCCCCTCTTGGCTGCACTGGGAGCAGGTCCCTGGGAGCAATATCTCTGGGGAGAGTGGTGATTTTTCTCTCCAAACAACGGAATTAATTCTTATTCATCTGAAGATGGTTCCTAAATCCCCTCTTGCATCCTCTTCACTTGTACTCGCTTTTCCCCCTTATTATTACAGAAGAAATACACACTGACTGAGAAACTCAAGAAAACACAAAGAAAAAGAGGAAAATTTTTTTGAAGCATAATCCCATCACCCGGAAGCGACATCCTATTTAATTTTCTCCACATGCTTATAGAGGCGGAAGTATTTATATTTTATGTAACCAAAATATCCCCAGATTGTATATATAGTCTTTATTTGCTTTTTAGTCACTAAAAATATGTTATTAACATCTTTTCTTGTCATCAAGTATCTGTCAGCACATTGTTTTTAATATCTGGATGGTGTTTTCCTGCAGCAAAGAGGAACACTCAGCTCTGAGTGTTCCAGATAAGATGTCTCATTCTCTTCCCCAGTCGCCACTGGCAGGAGTGAGGAGGGGCCTCAGCATTCTGGATGCTCCTGGTGAGACCCCACCCCTTACTCTTGTACCCCCCCCAACAAATGCTCCCACCTCACCACCACTCTCCGCCTTGAGATTCTTGGAAATAATTTTGTTTTGCCCTTTATCCTTTCTCACATCAGCCGCCCTAAGTAGCCCAAGACTCCTTGGTCAACCCTCATGCCCTCCTCTGATCCTAAAAGGACTTGATGGGCAGTGAAGCAAACCACCCCACCAACCACACTGGCATTGCCCAATGCTTTGCTTGATTTTCTTCATACTCCTCTCACCCTCTGCATATATGTGCTTGTGTACGTGTGTGTGTGTATGTATGTATACGTGAGGATATACATGTATATATGATGCATATGCGTATATATGTCATCAAACACTAAAATATGAGCTCCATGGGGGCAGGAATTTCTTTCTGCTTTGTTTTGCTCTGTATCTCCAGTGTCTAAAGCAGTGCCCAGCCCACACTGGCTGGTAAATGCTATGTGCATATATTGAATGGATGCGTGGATTATTTCACTATCATAAAAATGCTGTCATAAACATCCTTATAGCAAATCTTTGCACTCGTTTAGAATCTGTTTTTGATAAACTCAGAAGTGGAATTTGCTGAGTCAAAAGATAAGAAATAGGCAATCTTTTTTCTTTTCTTTTTTTTTTTAAGGCATTTGGTCCATGGATGGGAAAACTGCAACACGCAGTGTGTAGAAGTGCTGTTTCTTCACACCCACAACAATACTAACTAAATATTAACACTTAAAACTGTCGTTGCCCATTCTGAGAAAAGCAAAACCATAGCGATAGTAAAATGAGCAGTGGATACTAGAGGTTTAGGGAGAGGGTTGAGGGATGAATAGGAGGAGCACAGGGAATTTTTAAGGCGGTAAAAGTATTCTGCAACATGCTGCAATGATGAATACAAGATACTAGGAATTTATCAAATTCATAGAACTTTCCAGCACAAAGCATGAACCTTAATGGATGCAATTTTTATAAAATCATTTAGGAGGTCGGGGGTCTCAGGAAGGAATGAAGACTGATGAAGAATCTAACTGTATTACAATGTATGAAGCAACCACACTGAAGGGAGTGGGAGGAAAAGGTGCTGGGCCCAGTAGCTTTGGAAAGGAGTGGCGTCTGTAAGACTAGAGGCAAAAGGAACTGCACATGAGCACTGCACTCTAGTTGATCAGGTTGTTTCCGTGGGGTCCAGGTTAACAATCTGATACCGCTGCACATAGATCCTGAAATTGAAGAATTAACTGAATGAATGGCGCATGGAGGGGAGCCAGGTTTCTCGCTGTTGGACGGAGAGTTTCCAGACTAGCAAGAGTAGGAGGCTGGATGAGCCACGCGGTGATGGATTAGAGCTGGGACATCAGGATGAGGTCATGTTCAGCTTAATATAGATAGAGACTGTGACATAGAGGAATATTTATAGATATGTGTATATATCTGCTAGTATACTCACACGTATTTCCTTGCTCTGTCAGCTGGGAGGGCTTAGAAGCAATGACACCCCAGTAACAACAAGAACACCTAGTGCTCAGATCTTGGCTTATAATATCATTTCCCATAAAAGGAACCAGGGGTCATTGGAGAAATAGCTGGTTCACTGACTGGGGCAGTAAACATACAAGATGAGCCGGAAGCGTCTTATACTGCCAAATCGTAAGGATGTGCTCCAAAAAAAAAAAAAAAAAAAGGAAGGAAATATGTCAAAAGAGGATGAGAGCCAACTGAAAGAGGTCCCTTTGCTAGAGCAATTTGAACACGATAAATAGAGAAGTATTGGCTTATAACTCAAAGTATTAAATAAATAGCCATGAGTCCATACTGATGTAAATAAAGGATTGAATAACAACAAATGAGGGAGAAGAGACAAATCTCCCACGCAGAAGAATTCCAAATAATTTATAGAAATACTCTACCCTCAAGGAGGATGAGGGGAACTCCCCACTCCTTAGGTGTGAGCTGTGCATGGAATTCCTTCCAAAGGGTGCAGTATGGAAAGGGGGGAGTGACTCTATTACAGTGGAGACACCTCGCAAACACCACCTCAGCCAGGTAGTCAAGGCCAACAACAACAGTCACGTGTCAGGTTGATACAATGTACCCTTGATATGATGTGATGAAAATTCCATTTTATCTCTCTGGTCTTCCTCCCCAAAACCGATAGCCCAAGTCAATTCATGAAAGAGATCAGATAAATACTAACACATTTTACACATTCTACACAACACCTACCAGAATCCTCAGAACCATCCAGGTCATCAAAAATGAGGATAGTCTGGGAGCTCTAAGGGGACATGATGACTATATGTTATGTACTGTCTTGGATGGGATTCTGAACCCAAAAAAGGACATCAGGTAAAAACTAAGGAATGTGAATAAAATATGAACTCTAGTTAATAACAAGGTAACAATATCAGTTCATCAGCTGTAACAAATGTCCCATATTAAGGTAAGATGGTACCAATAGGCAAAACTGGCAGCAGGTATATGGGAACTCTGTGTCATCTTCTCAAATTTTCTGTCAAACTGTTCTAAAAAGTAAAGTCTATCTTTTTAAAGATTGCCAATTAGGTATAGATGGAAATGGTATCTTGGGTTTTCTTTAATTTGACTTTCTTGGTTTCCTAACGCAGTGAAGCCTTTTCACGTGTGTGTTGGCTACTTTGTTCCTCTGTGGATCGCCGATTGTCATCTGTCACTAAGGTTTTAACGTTATTTGTTATGTGGCACTATTGTAGGCATAGCTGACTGATACAGTCTCACCGAATTATCACAGTCCTACGAAGTATTATTTTCCCACTTTCCATTATCCAAATATCCATTTTACAGATGAAGAAATGGAGACTCAGAGAGGCTAAATAATTTACCCAAATTCACAGTCTCAGTGAGGGTGACACCTAGACTTTAAACCTGCATCTGTCTGACTCCAGAATTCCCTAAACACCACACTTCACTGCGAAGTACTAAGCGTGATGTTGGCAGGGGAGGGGAGAGAATCCTGGGAGCTAGCTGGGTGTCCGGTGACAACCTTTGAATTTTGTGTTTTAATGTAGTGATGACAACACTCCAAAGAGGGGCACCATGCAGCCAAACTAGAAACTACATAGGAGTCCCTGAGGGGCCACTGTGAGAGATGGCTCATGAGGGCACAAACGTCCTGTCCCAAGCAGAGGGACAAGCGAGCCACTCCAGAATGCTGAGAACGGCAAAACGGGCTCTCCAGAGTCCTGCCTAGAAGAAATATAATTGTCAGGGGCTAGCAGGTGGCATAATCCCATGTCCCACATTATCACAATTTAATGTTGAGGCCCTGGAAACTGAGGCCAGGAAGGAGAACCTCCTCTCCTCAGAATGTTTAAACAGCATCCAAGTTGTGGGGCCCGCACTCACCGGTACCTGCTTTCTCAGGCCCTGGGCTCAAGGAGCGGGATTTGACCTCTGGCTTGGCTGCTTGTCCTGTGCAACCTTGAGCAAGTTGATTCGCCACTCTGGTCCTTGGTTTGTTCATATCAAAATAGGAACCACAGTCCTTACCCTAATGCCTCATAGAATTTTCCAATGGATAAATAGTAGTACTGATGGCTAATAGTCCCTGCACGATCTCTGCAGACCAGCATTTTGCAGACATCTCCTCGTTTAATACCCACAGCAATCTTAGTGGGCGTGTGCTTATATTATCCTCACTTTATAGATGGAGAAACAGGTCCAGAGGGATGACATTGCTTGCCTGACGTCACCCAGCTTGCAAAGATGATGTCGGAATTTAGAGCCCATCTCGTTCACCCGAGAGTTCTGTCACTAACCATATTCTAATGTGATGCTAGACGGAAAGATGCTTGAGGAACTTCGGAGCCCTGGGGAAGGAATGAGGGGCAGGCTGGGAAATATGGAGAAGAGTGATGTGACCAAGAGCTGGGGCTTGGTATTCATCACTGGGTGGGTGTGCGAGCTGAGGGGGTTTGGAGAAGCAAGGTGCAGAGAGAAACGAGCTGGACTGGAGAAAGCGGGCAGAGAGGGAGGAGAGAGAGGTGTGGCAGCTGCCAGAAGAAATGGAAATCTGGGGAGACAGAGACACTTTAGGGGATTTTTAGAAGATTTGTTCTCAGATTTGCGTTGTAATCTCCATCCTCTGGCCTCCACTAGACCTTCAGTAAAATCTCTGCTTTTTGTCAATGCCTTCAGAGGTGGATCCAGACATGCTTCGGGATTCGACAGCCCGGGACTGGTCACAGTAGGCGTTGACCGAGAGGGGCCAGCCGCGTCCTTCTGCCTTGGGCCCATTGGCATGAGTCTGCCTCCAGCCCAAGGCCATCCCAGGGAGTCCCCAGGCTGTGCTTCTAGGAGCTCTGGCTCAGGCTCCGCCGAGGACAACAGCTTGTTAAGGGAATTAGCTGTGCAAGGCATAGGGTACTAGCTGGATCCTGGAGGAGGTGTCTTCTGGAATATATATAAGTGAGTTACATTGAGGCTGAATCATCATTTTCCCTCCTTCCCTTCCTTTCCATCTTCTTTTTCCCTTCTGTTTCCTTATTTCTCTCTTTTTCTCATTTTCTTCCCTATTTTCTCTCTCGCTTCCCATCTTTCCTTCTTGTTCATCCAGCCCTCCCTCCATCTTGCAATATCGATCTTTCAACTGCCATGCGCAAGATACTATTCTCTGCTCAGCACGCAGGGGTGAGTGGCATAGACATCCTTTCTTCTCTTTTACATTTATTGTGTACCCTCCACCAGGCGTCAGGGCTAGGAGCTGGTCACAAATACGTCTATATCTCTATCTCTATCTCTATCTCTATCTCTATCTCTATCTCTATCTCTATCTCTATCTATACCTATACCTATACCTATACCTATACCTATACCTATACCTATATCTATATATCTATATCTATACCTATATCTATACCTATCCCTATACCTATACCTATATCTATACCTATACCTATACCTATACCTATATCTATATCTATATCTATATCTATATCTATATCTATACCTATACCTATACCTATATCTATATCTATATCTATATCTACACCTATACGTATACCTATATCTATATCTATACCTATACCTACATATCTATACCTATATCTATATCTATAGATATCACAGTCCCTGCTCTCCAAGTGTCCAAATCCAGTGGGGAGACAGGCATCTAATCCAGTCACCAGAATACTCTCCTTCCAGATTCAGCTCTCCCGGACAACTAGATCCTGGGGAGATTTCTTTCATCTTCTCATTTGGTAAAAGACAGTTTTTATCTTCCACTCCCGTTGTTATTTTATAAGCATTTTTTCCACGTTGCTACACAACCTTTATCCATAATTACTTTAATGGCTGCATAATACACCACTAAGTAACCTAATTTACATAACTGGCCCCTACTGTTGGACATTAGGTAGTTTCTAGTTTTTTCACCTTTATAGGTTAAAGTACTAGCTTTTTCGGGCCTGCTCTTTCTGGGGGCTGGTGGATCCAGTTGAAATGGGGTCCTGGGAGGCACGGGGTAGAGGGTTTGCACGGCGCTGTGGTTTGTCCTGGAGCATCTGCCCGCCCCATTCCTGTCCCACTGAAGCGGGGGTGCATGGCAGCTGTTCCGTGATGCTCCTGAGGGTGCGTACTCTGCCTCTATTCTAGCACCATCGCACTGCCTTAGAACCCTCCATTACAGCATCCTCTCTCCCACCTGCTGTGACCTGTTAGTGCCCTTTTCATCTCTATGAGCCCAGTGCCTGGCACCAGGAAGCCCCTCAGACGTGGAAAGGAAGGAAACAAAGAAAGGAGAAGGAGGTGCGAGAACAGATTCCTCTCTTACTCCTGCCACCCTTCATTAATAGGACCTGGGATTGCCGTGGGGGGGTCAGTGACTGAGCAGGTTGACGTTGTGTAATTTATTAGCCTGACCTATACAAATTATACCTTCCCCCCAGGACTCGCCCACCACGAGAAGCTGCTTTTCATGAGTTTATCCTGGGGACCCAAATAAATAAGCAGAGAAACAAAAACCCCATGAATTTTTTAAAGAGCTTACTGGAATCAGGGAAAACCTGGTGTGCAGAAGTCTCCGATAGATCAGCATTTGTTTCTCTTTACCCTCTTAAATCTCTTTTAATCCTCTTGCTTGCCAGTGTTAATCTATGCTTTCCCCCCTGAATTTCTCCCCACTTCGGATCAGCGGGAGAACAATACCCACCCGTGAGGCTCCCACCTGCATCTCCCACCGCTGGGGGGACGCGGGTGCCCAGCCCACGCTGGAGGTTGGACCCTGGAGCCCCAGAATTGCCACGACCCTGTCCTCCGCCAGCACCTGTTTGGGGTGAGATTAGAGGTGTGGGATTGCCACACTGAGACCCTTGGCATCCTCTTTAAAAAAGCTTCTTGGTTACGAGCTTATCCCCTAAATGTCAGCATTGCCGAAAGTTAAGCGGTTTACAAGGTCTTGCTGAGAAATTCCATGTACTAGAAGCTAATAGAAGGTCAGGATTTTCCATTTCAACTTTTTTCCTTCCTGCTGTCCAGGGTCTGGGTAACACTCCCTTCATATTTTGAAGATTCTTAGCTACAAATTCTGGCGAGGTAGCTAAGCGCTTGTAATTTCTCCTCCTTGAAGCCTGGAAATGAGGGCTGTTATTATTTCCAGTTTAGAAAGGAGGAAATTGAGGCTTGAACAGAGAGAAGTCCCTTGCCCAAAGTCACACACAGCAGGTGATGGAGGGGTTTCTGCACCCATGTCTGTCTGAATGCAAAGCCCGTGCTTCGCTGCGTTATGATTTCTTCCTCCACTTGGCAAGTCAAGAATGCTCCCTCCTCTGCCCTGGATCTCCCCTTGATGTAAACAGCCTGAGATCCAAGTTGAAGAACCGCAACACTGAGCAGTACAGTGGACATCCCATCTCTGATGTCCTCTAATTTCTTAGAGCAGAGGTCAGCAAACCCAAGCCTATGGTCCAAATCCCGGCCACTGCCAGTTTATGTAAATAAAGTTTTATTGGCACCCAGCCACGCGCATTCGTTTACACATTGTCTATGGATGCTTTTATGCTAGAAAAGCACAGTTGAGTATTGCGATAGATACCATATGGCCCACAAAGCCTACAATATTTACTTCTGGCCCTTAGAGGAAAAGTTTTCCGACCCCTATAATCTGGAGTAATCATCATCTATTATCCCAGAATCTAGGGTAATAGACGACAACAGCAGTCTGATGAGTAGATTGCATTTCTCAAGTGCTGACTCTAAGCCAAGCACTGCTAGTTACTTTCTGTGGATAATCTCCAGGAATCCTCCAACAGTACCGTCTGGCAGGTGCTCAGAGAGGTGAGTAACTTCCCACAGTCACAGGGCAAGAAAGTAGAGGGTCAGGGGCTCAACCCCAGAGCTGACTGGCAAGCTCTTTATAAACTGAAAAATGCATACAATACTAAAGACATCATTTCCAAATGGATTGTCTACTCAGTGTCTGGCATCATGCTGCGTGTTGGGCTGGGAAGTGGTATAAAATGAACAAGGGACCGTCTCTGTTTTTGGGAAACCTGTGGGCTTGTGGGAAAGACAGACCTCCATTTTGATCAGCCGATGACATTGGCTTTCATAGAAGACAGAGAGCCCGGAGGAGGGGATTGGGGAAGGGGCCTCAGAGCAGGTGACTTTTGAGTTGGGTCTTTCATGATGAACAGAAATTATCATGGAAATGGGAGAGAGAGAAGAGCACCCCAGGCAGTAGGAACAAGTTAGGCAAAAGCTAGAATTAAACATTTTCCAGGTGCCTGAGTCTAGGGTGAGTGAGGGGTAGAAGGGAGCAGAAGGTGGTCCCAAATGACAGTAGGGTTTGTTTGAAACCAAAGGAGAAGAGTTTGGGATGTGATGCTGAGGACTCTGAAAATGTATTTCTTTCCCTTATCTAGAAAGAGCCTCAGGTTTTTCATGCCATCCCATTTCCATCTGGTATGTAGTAGGTGCTCAATAAATGCTTCCAAGGACAGAACACCAGCCCCAGCAGTAGGGACCCAGCCAGCTCTTGGCTGCCTCTGCAGGATGCTCACACAGCAGCAGGCACCAAGACCCATCTGGTGACAATGACTTGTCCACGTGGGATCGCCCAGGCCTTCCAGAGAGTTTCAAGTTTGGAGTCAACTCCAGTGGGTCTCTGGAGAGGGGCATTCCAGAAAAGGCTATTTTCCCATCTGAGCCTAGAGGGCAGAGGAGTGATCTTGAGCGCTGAAAGAACTATACTTACGTTCTTGATCATTCACTGGGGTGCCAGAGAAGATGGGGTAGCCCCCAACCTTGGGGCCATTCAGATCCCAGCTCTGCAGCATTCTGGTTGTGTGACCTTGGGCAAGTCCCCTAATTTCTCAGAGCCTCAGTTTTCTCATCTATAAAATAGGGATGGTGATTCCTATGTCGTGGGATTGTTATGATGGCAAGGACAACCTGCTGCATAGTAAATGCCCAATGTTTATTATTGGCTATTATTTTTACTACTGTAAGTGGCCAGGTTTCTATATGAGTCAACTTTTGCTGCAATAATAATGCAATAATGCCAATGACCTGTGTGATTTACAAAAGCACTTACTAATTTTTCCTCTCGCAGTCCCCTGGACCTGTTGGGGATGCCTCTACAGGGGGACGGCTCTTTCATTTTGGGACCGGTGGCCACCCAGGCCATGCCCTTCCAAAGGCAGAGAACAGAAATGTCAAGAGGAGCGAGGGAAAACACAGGCACCACTTAAGCCCTGAGCTCAGAACCAGCCCACAGTTCCTTCAACATATCCCGTTGGCCAAAGCAAGTCATACGGTCCAGCCCAATAGCAATGGGGTAGGGAGGTACACTCCATCCACCATGAACTATAGTGCGGGTGGAGAAAGGAGGAAGAATTGTGGGCAAATTGTACCACTACCACAATTGCCAGAACTCACAGCGTGACCGTGGGCCGTGAGATTCCATCCTCCACCCAACACTGCCTCCTATGTTTCTCAAGGTTTAGCAGATAATCCAAATTCCCCACCTCCCTGATGGAGAAACTGAGGTTTAAGCCCCTTCCCATGATTGTCTCCAGTCACCGAGGGTCTTAGGGATGGGGAAATTGCTACAAGGACACTGTATGTCTTATTCCAGTGGGGTTCTGATCTACAGCCTCCAGCACGGATTCTCAGAGAAAGCCTAATTTACTGCTGGAGTGTGAAGCAGCCATCCTCCCACCCCCACCGTGGGTCCAACATGAGGGAAAATAACAAAACAGCCCCTATGTTGGATAGTGACCACCGAAATTCCAATTATCAGTGGCCAATACTGCCCGTTCTGTTTCTTCTGGCTGAAATTTTTGGTTGTTTCACTGCCAAACCAGGTTGGCTATTATCCTGGACACCAATGGCTGTTATTAACCATATTGATAAACAAGGCTTCCAGAATCATCGCAATACCAGAAACAGTTCATTTAAAGTAATAGCAGCAACAATAATACCAACAACAAAATTGGCAAGTCGGTCACATGGTGTCCCCCCAACCCAGGGAGCCTGGTAAGGAGTGGGTGAGTATTTTTGGAAATAGACAACTTGGGCCGGCCCAGATGCACTCATTTCCTCAGTAGTGCTTTCCAGAGAGTTCAAATTATTTCCTAATTTGTTCCAGAAACATCATCTTTTGTGGCTTCATTGGGCATTTAGGTCATCAAGAGATGATTGAGTTAGGGAATGGAGAAAGTAGAGAGAGGAAAGAAATGTCTCATTCCTTCCTTCCTTCCTTCACTCACTCACACATCCACTCACTCTGTTGAGTGTCTGCAGTGCCCTGGGGGCTGGGAAGTCAAGGTTGAAAGAAGCAGAGGCTCCGCCGTGCTGGCGATTGAGCACAGCAGATCCTCATTCAGTGTGTCTTTTCAAGGTAGGCAGTCAGCTTCCGTCAGCCACTGCACTACAGATGGCTGGTTTAAGTGAATCCAGCAATACTATTTCCTTGCCAATAATTGGTTTAGGGGTTAGCATGTGACCCAGTTCTGTCCAATGAGAGGTGGGGAGAAATCTGTTAGTGGCTTCTGAGAACCTTTTCCCCACTACTGAGAAGCAGGTATAGGAGGGGGTGGACACTCTTCTCCATCACTTGTAGTCCGTGCGGATGTGACCAATGCAACTTCAACACCATCTCGCTACGTGCCAGAAGGCAGAAGATGAAGCTAACTCTGACAATGGCAGAGAGGAAAGATGAGAGGACCTACACCCTCATTGACATCGTTGAGCTGCTGAGTCTCTAACCCCAGAGGCCACTCTACCCTTGGACTTACTGTTATGTAGCATAATAGATTTCCTTGGTCTTTTAGCCAACTCAGGTTGAGGTTTCTGTTATCAGCATCCCGAAGCATCCTCTTATTGTAGAATCTTGATTTATCTATAAAGGAGCAGGCACAGAGAAGTGCGTTAACTTGTCTAGGGACATATAGCTGGGAAATATCTGAATTAGACTGTGAACGCAGGATCTCTGCCTACAGCCTCCTCTCCCCACAGGTGACTTATAGTTGATCTCAGAATGAGCAGTTGGCAACGAACAGGTGTTGAGCTTCTACTATGGGCAGTGCTGGGTCCTGAGGGGGTAGAGAGCTGATACCAAAGTAAGAAAAGATGGTGAAGATCCTGCCAGGAGAGCACAACATGGCAGCTGGGGGTAGGGACCACACATGCCAGTGCTGGGATCTCCCATCCCCTCCACTCTCCAGAGACAGCAGATGCTTTACCTGGGCCAGTTTGGTACAGTGGAAAGCACTCTCATTTTGAATTTAGATAGACCTGGGTTCAAATCCAATCTCAGACACTTCCCAGCTATGTGACATCGAGTATGTCCTGTCACCTCTCTAAGTCTCAGTTACCTCCTGTTGCTTGTTCTAAGGAGTGGACATGATGTGTGCACATTGACGGACGCTTAGAAGATGCTCAATGAATGGTGACTATGAGGATGATTCTGACAGTTAGGATTATTAAGAACTTTGAGAGTCACGCAGCAGAACAAGTGGTGCCCTGATAGCAAGAAGACCCGGGTCCTAGTCCCAGCTCTGCCGTGACGAGCTGTGTGACCTCAAGCAGTTCTTGTCCTCTCTGGACCGTTCAGTTGGTGGGATTGGGCTTGACCAACTGTTTCAAACTCTGCTTCCTGGAGCTCTAGAGATCCATTGGCTCTGTAATGGGAAAGGGCCCAGGGGCAGGGGATGGAACCCCCAGCCCCAGCTTCAAGTATGGCAGCTCTTTTGTTATTTCTTTCATGGGTTTGGGGTTTTCTGTAAGATGTTCTTTAAAGAGAGGCTTCTGCTACTTTAATTTAAAAAAAAAAAAGGCTTAAAACCTCTAGATGAGATCATTTCTTCAGTGGTTGACAGCATAAGCGTTGGAGCTCAACCCACCCAGATCTGAAGCGTGACTCTGACATGAACTATCCTAGTTAACTCCGGGAAACAGATCACTTCCTGGGCAGTTTCTAATCATCTCCCAGCCATTCATGAGTGTTTCCTCTCCCCTCATCTCTGCCAGCAGGATGTATTACAGTTCTTTTTCATTCAGTTCAATAGGTATAATTTGCATTTCCCTAACTTTTAGGGAATTCAAGCATCTTTTCCTATATTTATTAGTTGGCCACCTAGATTTCTTCAATAAATTCTTATCCTTTGCTCATTTTTCTATTGGGTCATTGGTCGTTTTTCCTGTTGATTTGTGAGAGCTCTTTACTATAGTATGGACATTATCCTAATATAGTACAGCGCTTGACTTTTACCAGCATGATGGCTTTTTTCTAGAAATATCTTTTGTTCTTTTTTATCTCATAATATTGATTCCTACTGCACTGTCTTGTGAAGATTAAAGCACAGAGCAGGATTCCTGGTCTATAGTTCAGTAAATTATTTCTGTTATTCACAGGTTTTGGTGTGGGTACAGGGTCTTGGAGTTATTTGAACGCGTGTGTGGTGAAATCCCCCTTGCCAGTGCAAGTCACGTGGTTGAGCCGAGTCAGGGAGGGAAAGCACTGGGGTCATGTGGTCAAGAACAAGGGCACAGGGAGGGATGGAGACTTGGGGCCATCCTTGCAGTTGGCCATAATGTCTGGTAGAGAGTCCACATGACAGGTCATGGAGACAGCAGACCTGGATTTGGGGCCTCATTTCTGGGACGTACACATCTCCCCCATTGCTCCCCTTGGTGCCTGGACCAAAGCCATTTTCCCACAAGCCCTTGTGCTCAGCCAACTGCCACGGCCAGAAATCTCCCTTCAGTGTTACCTTCCAGCTGCGAATGCCCTCTCTCTCTTTCAAGAATGTTTGCATTGAAAGATCCTTGTAGCTTTTTCTGTTTTCAAGGGAGCACAGGCTCAGTGCACAGTGCTTAGGCAGTACAGGGACCGTGATCCGGGTCTGTGACCCACTCGGAGTGGAAACTCTCCACCGTTAACATATTCTTCCAGGCTTTTTCCTGTGCCCACTCGAGATGTCTTCTCTTTGTCAATATGGGATCATGCTTTACACAACGTACTGTTTTGACTTAACAACCATGTGGGTGCTTTTCCATGCAGGGTGCAGTCAGTGGCTTGTGCATCAGAATCACTTAGGGAGGAGCATATCCAAATGCATATTCCCAGGCCTCATTCCTAAAGAGTCAGTGTTAAAAGGTCTGAAGGGAGGTGCCGGGACCCGTGTTTTTAACTAACTGTTGATCCCCAGTATTTGTATTTTAACAGGGTCTCCTTGCCTGGAGCTAATTTTGGGTGACAGTGGCAGTAAAGAAATACCAAGGAAAAGAATGATGAATGGAGGGGTTCCAGCCACGGTGACAGGCAGCAGGAGAGACAGTGTGGTCAAATCACATCACCTGAGGAGGAGGAAGGATCCTGCAGTGGCTTTAAGTCACGAATTCTTTGGCCTCTACCCACGTATGGCTGCTTGAGTAACCAAGTAACCCGTGTTCTGGAACTTTCCAACTCTGTGTCCTTTGGCAGGTGACCACCTCCCTGTGCCTCAGTCAGCTCGTCTGTAACATGGGAATCATACCGTCCACAGGGCAGGGCTGTTGAGAGGAGCAGTGAGTTCTCACATAGCACACCCACGCTAGGGCTGGGCTCAGAGCAGGTCTCCAACAACACAGCCTCCCTCCCCTCAAGATGAGGAGAACAGGGACTCCCTGGACGGTTTAGGGGAAAGTCAGAGAGTCCCTGAGGAGAGAAGCAGCCACCCCAGGTGTCTTGACGAATTAGTTATGGAAAATTAGGGCAAGTCAGGTTTCCGCCTCCAGGAAACTCATATTAAGGTCTGGACGATGGTGCAGGGTTTTAATCCTTCTCCAGGGGCTGCAACAAGAAAAGTTCTTCTTGCTGGGACGGATGATAAGTAGGGGAACCAATCAAAATATGCAAATACAGCTGAGGGAGAGACTGGGGACACCTTCAGAGAGGGCCAAGGCCTTTTCTGGGTGCCTGCTGGCTGGGAACTCTCACCAGGCAAACGTGGGGGGGCCTTCCTAACTCCTGACATCAGAGCTATGTGTGATGAACAGGTGCCGAAATGGCCCCGATTCTCCACCCTTCCCTGATGCACTGCTTTTCCACGGTGACTTTGCAGCCGCTCCCATTAAGGAGTGGAGTCTGTTTCCCTAAAAGCCCTGGCCCTTGTTTGGGCCTGTAGAATATGCTGGAAGTCACTGTGATGGTTCCTAGTTGGAGGTCACGAGGATTAGAAGCCTTCTGCTCTCTGGTTTGGAATCTTGCCCAGCCACTGTGAGAACTGCCCCGGCCAGTCTGCTAGAGGAAGAGAGACCTTGTGGAGGAGAGCCCAGTCACTGTAGCCAAGGCCGCCCTAGATTATCTCACAGCCAGTCATCCCCAAATATGTGAGACAGCTCAGCCCAGCTCAGCAAGCAGAGCCACCTCCCTGGCTCTCGCTGCCCTCAGACACATAAGTGAGCCCCACTGAGGCCAGAAGAACCACCAGCTGACCTGTAGACAGTGAGCAAAACAACTGCTTATTGTTGTAATTGCTTACTGCTTTGGGGTGGTTTGTTAGGCAGCAATAGCTAACTGATACAGTGTGTGTGCGTGTGATGATAATGATATTTATACATGTATCTCACCATATTCAATTCTCACAATGGCCCTGCAAGGTACGTATTATCATTTTCATTTTACAGAGGAGGAAACTGAGGCTCAGGAAGCTTTATCTTAATTGTTTAATGTCAGTGGCTTTCCAGTGGAGAAGCCAGGATTGGCACTCAAGTCTGTCTGACCCCAGAGTTTGCTTGGTATGGCCCCCTAAGGGCACTGACTAATCTAGAGAGAAGCCATTCTCAGAGTAAGGCCAGGTTCTCCAGCCTGGCATGGCAGGCCCTCCATGGCCTGGCCCCTGCTTTCCTTTCGCGATCCTCCTCCAAGACCATCCATGCCTTTTCCCAGGCCGTTCCCTCTATCTAGGTTGACCTTCCCTCCTTCACGTAGAAAATTCTTATTCATCCTTCAAGACCCAGATCAGTTTCAGCTGTATCAGCTCTCAGCAGCAAGTAATAGAAATATCTTTCAAATTGGCACAATCCATAAGACAATTTAGTATCCCACACGAATGGAACTCCAGAGGTGAGGGAGGAAGGAGAGTCTTGGCTTGGTCAAGGCAGCAGTTTGGTGGTGTCCTCAAGGATCCCCATCCCTTCCGTTTCTTTGCTTTGCAAGCTTCACCCCAGGCAGATTGCAAGGTGGCTGCAGTAGACCTGGCATCACATCCACACCCAGCCACGTCCAGAGAAACTAGAGATTTTTTTTTCTTGTGTCTCATTTTGAGAATCAAGGAAACCTTCCTCTGCAGCCTCTGGGCAGACTTTCCCTTGTGTCTCCTTGGCCAGGATTGTGTCATGTGCCCCTCCCTGAGCCAGTTGCTAGCAGGAAGAGGATTGCATCACTATCACTGGCTTTGACATATCTAATCATAGATGATGAAGTGGATGTGGGTGGGTCAGCGACCATGGCCATGATCCACCTCCCCTAGGAGGCCGCCTCTGACTCTCCAGGCTGGATCAGGTGCCTCCAGTGGATTCTCACAGCCTCTGGAGCTTGCCTCCAGCACAGCTCTGATCACTATGCATTATAGTGGCTGCTTCATTGGTAAGACTTCCCCTCCACCTTAGCTCTACGATTCTCAACCACTGTCCCCTGCACCACCCAACACTCCCCACCCTTAGAATTCCTTACCCAAAGTCCCCACAGAATGTGAACTTCATGACAGCAGGTGTTATGTTACTGCTGCCTCACTTACTGCTGTGTTCTCAGTCCCTAGCAGAGTACCAGCCCACTGAGATGCCTGATAAATATTTGTTCTGCTGATGTCTTATGTGCTGGGATTGGAACTCTGGACCAACGCAGGAGAAGGAACCATCAGAGAAATATGCGATGTCACCGTCAAGGGCGCCTTTATGCAGATTTCCATCGGGAATGGCATGAGGCTCAGCTGGATGCCCACTGAGCTGAGGATGCTTCACCAGCCACTGGACATCACCACATTAATGGCTCTGAATAATAGTCAACAGCTGTGGGGTGTCCGTGGCTCACACAGGGTCTGCCCAAGCATTAGTCTTCTGATCCTTGCAGCCACCCTAAGAGTCTCGTGGGAGCCTCATTTTATAGATGACTCCGGGAGAGGTGGAAGGACACCCTGAGGGGCTTGACTGTTAATTGATCGGGCCGAGACTAGAATCCTGAGTCTGCTTTGATTTCAGACTGGTGCTCTCTCAGATTCATACAAACACCAGTAGGTTTCCAACTTCCAACTGTGTCACCAACTAGCTGGCTGTCCTTGGGATAATATGTAACTGTTGACCACTGCCTGGATTGAGTTTTGTGGAAGAAGCATTTTTTCTCCCTTATAATAATAAAAGTCTTTCAGTAAACATACAATGTTTTGTAATATTATCCAGCATATTCACTCTCCCCTTCCCATGGATGTTGGTCTTGGCCGTGTGGATTGATTTGGCCAATGGAAGATGGGTGGAAGTGTTGACGTGCCAGTTCTAGGCAGCGGCCTTCTGGCATGACAAGTCCCTGCCGGTTCTTGCTCTCCCCACTGAGGACAGCATTCCCAGATGGGAGCTGCTCTCTTAGCCTGGGCCCCGAAATGAGCAGACCCAATTCTGACTCACCTACTTTCAGACATCTAAGTGAGAAATAACTTTGTTGGAGCTCACTGAGACTTGGGGGCTGTTTGTTACACAGCTTTGTCATAGCAAAAGCTGACTCATACAAACACTCTCTTCCTGGATGGTGCAAAGCATTTTCCGTGCATTAGCTCACTCAATCCTCACGACCACCTCTGAGGGAGGTCCTATATAATCCCCTGCTGATCTGTGAGTCCTCTTGCCCATCCCTGCATCTGCAGAGCCTAGCACACTCCCTGGTCCATAGTATACGCACAATAAACATTCTTAGATGAATTCATAAAGGGAAAGTAGGAACTGTGTGCCACTTACCTGCTCCATGACCAACATCTGAGTCATGATAATGAACTCCTATGTTCCAGGCCCTGTTGGTGTTTATTTAATTAAGAAATTCATTCAACAAATGATTATTGAGCATTGACTTCATTCCAGGCATTGTTGGAGGTGCTGGGAAAATAGCAGTGAGAAAAACAGACAAAACCCCCACCCTCTGGGAGCTGAAATTCCCCTGGGGAGAGAGAGAGAACAAACAAAATGTGTAAATCCATGAGATAACATATTCTGTAATCAACGTTATGCAAAAATTAATCACAGCCAGCAAAGGAGATGGAGAGTGCAGGGTGGAGTCACAATTTCTAATGGGAGGGGGAAGGTCTCTTGGAGGAGGAAGCTTCTGATCAAGGACTGGAAAGAGGTGAGTGCGGGAGTCAAGTGAATGTCTGGGGGAGACTCTCCAGAGGGAATAACCGTCCTTAGTCCATCTTACAGAGGAAGAAAGGGGCTCAGACAGATTCCATTGTAGCCCATTGTCAGCTGGCCAGTGGCAGAGCTGGGACGTGGACCCAGGTGGCCTGTCCCAGTGGTCTTCATCAATGGTCTACACAGAGCTGCCCTGTCTTAGCCATCGGCCTGGGAATCCAGGCACTGATCCCGGGCCCTCCACCCCGGGCCCCGAGCTTTATCATCCTCTGGATTCCAGCTGCCGACAGTGGGAACCACCTTGGTTCCTAATGGACTCAGCACTCTCCAAACGCTCCATAGTCTTAGCCACGGGAATTGGCTTCGTCATGTCCAGGGAGTCATCGCTTGATGAAATGAGTGGGCGCTCAACTTCCCTAAGCCAAAGGGAATAAATATATTGCAAGAGCCAGCCTTGGATGAGACTTACACACACAATCTCTCTGATTTGCTGAGGGTCTTGTGGCCCTCCCCAGGGGCCTTGGGTCCCCACTGTAGGCAGGGAGTAGAGAACAACCCCCCTGAGCTGGGCGTCCACCACCCCCGAGCCTCCTCGGCCCTGGAGCCTGGGAGCAAGGCTGAGCTGGAGGGAAGAGACGGGTCCAGATGCTGTCACCCGGCTGCATTGGGCAGAGGAGGACAATGGGCTCCACACCCTTCTTGGAGATGTTAGTCCTCCTTCCTGCTTATAGGTTCTGAAAGATTCCCATCCCATCTTCCTTTCTCCCTGTTTCTCCTCATCTCTTTTCTCTCCTGGCCTGACCCGTTCATCACCAAGCGTCTGGGAGTGGAAAGTCTTAGTCTGACACTAGTGTTGTCCAGTACGGGAGCTACGGGCCACGTGTGTCTATGGAGCACTGGAAATGCAGCAAGTCCACATCGAGACGGTCTGTAAGGGTAACATATATGCCAGATTTTGCAGACTCAGTGCAAAAAAAGAAAACCCACAAAGTATAAAAGATCTCATTAATAATATTTTCTATTGATTTCATGTTAAAATCATAATACCTTTGATAGGTTGGGTTAAATAAAATATTATTTAAAATATTATATCTTACCTGTTTCTTTTTCCTTTCTTCATGTGGCTACTAGAGAAAGTTTAAACTGACGTGTAGCCCCATCTGTGGATCACATCATATTTCTGCTGGAGAGCACCGGCCTAGTGCCTCGTTCTCATCAACCTACATGTATTATATAATATTTTTAATTCACAAGGCATCACCCAGGATCGCCATACCAGGCTGACATTTGGCAGTGAATAAACAAAGTAGCAAGACACTGATGTTCTGGGCGCACTGACTCTGTTCAGCTCAGTGCTGTGTGATCGACCCCGGTCAGGGTTTCTCAACAGCCGCACTATTGACATTTTATACTAGGCAATTCTCTGTTGCTGGGGAGCATCGGGGAGGGCAGGGGTTCCTGTGCATTGTGGGATGTTGAGCAGCATCTACCTGATGCCAGTACCATCCCCCAGTTCTGACAACCAAAAATGCCGCCAGACATTGCCAACGTCCCTTGGGGGCCAAATGGCCCCAACTGAGGAGCACTGATATGTTAATCCTTTGAATCCTCACTTCTCTGTGAGATGGTAGTATCCCCATGTTGCTGATGAGGAAACTGAGGCACAGAGAGGTGAAGGCTCCTGCACCAAGTCACACAGCTAGTGTGGCGAATCTGGGATTAGAACCCAGGTCTTTCTGACTCCAGAGAGACTGTGGAACCACCCGCAGAGTCCCATGCTGCATCTTCATGCCTGTGTGTACGTGGGGTGTCTGGGGTATGCACTGGAGAGCCATCAGGAGGCCACACTCCTCTCCCACTGGTCTCCCAGAGGCCATGCCCTCCTTTGCCCTTGGCCCAGGGTCAGCAAGACGACTGAGGCCGGTGACACTGCTGGAAGTCCCCCATCAACATTCTCACCTTCCCCCATCAGCCCACCAGTGGAACGGGGCTTCTAAAAGGCCTTCAAGCAATGGGTCTCTAGCCTGGCAGCAATTAGAACCACCTGGGGAGGTTTTAAACGTGCCAATTCCCGGGCTACACCCAGACCTATCAAATCAGGATCCCTGGGAATGGGGTCCAGGCCATCAGAATCTCCTCCAGGAAGGCTCCCCAGACTCCTTCTGGGACGACAACTCCCTCTGCCAAATGCTCCCCACACCCTCACCTCCAGGTCCCCAGAGCCCTGCACAGTGGCCAGCACGTAGTCAACACTCAGTGTAGATTTCAGGGCGAGGAAACTTCTGCTGCACACAGGCTCCTGGGCTGCAAATGATCTGTAATGTCTCCCAAGGAAGGAAAACAGCTGCAGCCGGAGAAACCCACACAGTGGATTCCAAGGTCGTGGGCTGAAGTTTTGGGGGCTGGCCAGGAGTCCGCTTGCCCGCTCCACCCTGCCACCTTCGTGAGCCCAGACAACTAGAGCCTGGCCCCTTATCCTCCCCTTCAGGAGCCTCAGAGGGTGTTCTAACTTGAGTGTCCCCAGAAGCAGACTCTGAGACAAGGAGCAGATCCTTAGAAGCAGCAGTACGGGAGGGGAAATGAGACAGGGAGGGAAACCAACACAGGGCATGTTAATGAGCGGGTGAGGGCTGAGGGCAACGGGGACCCAACCCCACTGAAGCTCTCCTGGAGGTGGTGTGCAACGTGCACCGAGTTGTCCCATCCCAGGGATGGTGCCGGGGGCATTTATCTACCAATTCTCATTTGTCATTGCTTGAGGGATGTTCCCGGGGATCAATTCCCTAGCACTTCTGGCTGGCCTGGCTGGTGGAAAACCCTCAGGCAGAGGACCCGGGCTGCACTGAGGGGTTACTGCCCTTCACGGACTGGTGAGTGCGCGGGACTATGGGCAGGGTGCTGACAGCACCGGCTCTGAGGGCCTGAGGGTCTGCTGCCCGCACCAAGAATGCAGTCCCAATGGAGAACAAACATCTGATCTCCAGAAATGCCCTGCGCATAGGTGGTCCCCCCAACACAGCAAGAGGGGGTGCTCTGGAAACACACAAACTGGGTTCAAATCCCAGGTCTTGGGGCTTGCTGTTTTTTTTGTCTCCTGCCAAAGAGCGCTTAAACTCAGCAAAAGGAGAACTCAGAAAAGGCTACAGCCTCAGTGGAGGGTGTGGAGGTGGCCTGGTTATTCTTAGCAGTGAGTTTGGGGAGGAAAATCTTTCTCTGGGCTGCCAGGGCTGCATAGCACCTTCCAGAGGGAGCGGCCGGACCACAGTCCTGCTGGCTTGCCAAGTTTGGTTGGAAATTCCGACCCAGGCAGTGGGGAATGCAGGGAATGCAGGGTGGGCCTGCAGAGCCCCTCAGCTAGAATTTCTCGGCTCTGGTGTCCGGGCGTCGTCAGGCGTCATGGGGGCTGTTTAGACACACAGGCCTGGCAAGCAGGACCCCTGAGTCTGGGCTCCCAGCCCGGCTGTAATTTTCCTTTCCTGCCCGGATGCTTTGATGCATGCAGGGGCTGCCCAAGGAGGGTGAGAAAAGCTGAAAAGGTACGTGTCCACAAACCACGGCAGGAGGCAGGCAGAACGCTGCCACAGCCTTGCTGAAGCTCCACTTTCGAAGGTTCAGGAAGAGCCGAACGCCACTGCGACCTGGCCTTTACGTCCAAGCTGTTGTTGCCATCCACGGTTGAGCAAAGGCCCCTTTCTAGGGCAGCAGAGTGGGTATGAGCACATTCTCTGGACGCAGAGTCCTGGGTTCAAATCCTGGCTCTGTCACTGACATGCTGTCTGGCACTGGCTAGGTTACTTAACATAGCCGTGCCTCAGTTTCCCCAACTGATAATAATCCTTCCATGATGGAGTTGCTGTGAGGGTTAAATGAGTCAACAACAGTTCTTAGAACAGAGCCTGGCATATAAAAGTATTCCATCAATAAGAAGTAACCATTCTGGATACTGGCAGCTTCTCCTTCCATCCCTCCAGTCACCCGCAGAGTGTTTTAGACATGAAGGAAGACAGATCTGGCTTCCTCTCTATTAGCCGTGTACCAAAGGACTCAGTTTCCTCCTCTGTAAAATGGGAATAATCATGGCAGCCACGTCGTAGAGGTGTAATGAGGGTTAAATGAGCAAGTGAGTGGAAACTGCTTACCACAGTGCCTAGCATACAGTGAGCACATATTTATTATTATTGGTTATTTATTTTTGCTAGAATTATTCATCAGTCCACTCACTGAGTCATCAAACTTTTCTCGTGCTTCAGGCGTCAGTTCTCAGAGAGGAATCGAATGCCCTGTTACTCTCAACAGGCTAATTCTAAGTATCTGTGTGTCCTCTCAGGAAAGGGGGACGTTGTTTCCAGAACAAAGGGGAGAGGAGAGTGGGAAGGCAGAAATAGCCATGTCCACTTGGACTCCCAGGGCTGTGGGTACAGTGGAGGGGGAGGCGGGTGGGTTGGTACCTAAAACAGACACGTTAGTGATGCCAGGAAGCCAGGCTCAGGCTCTGATCTTTCTGACTCGAGTCTTTACCACGCTGTTTGGAGCCTGGAGCACAGCGGTCAGTGGAAGGGGCCACACTTCTACTGAGAGGCGGAGACCATTTCCCATCCCGTGGATCTGAGCGGGCCTTGGCGACTTGCTCCAGCAATAGAACGTGGCAGAGGTGATGTCCTGGGACGCTCAAGGGTCATAAGGAGCCTCGCTGCAATAGCAACCAGAACCAGCAGCATCTCCCAAGGGGCCCGCAGACTACTTTTTATGAGACCATCCAGGAAAATAGGTGCACACTGATTAAATGAATTTGGAATACTGCACAATAGACCTGCCTCCCCACCTCACACCAAAGAGAGTTCCCCCACACACTTGAGCTTTCGGAGGCCCTGGGAAGTCCTGCATGACGGAATCCTTTCATCTTGGTTTAACTGAGTTGCCTTGCATCACCTACTAATATCTTCTCTTGTAACTTACTAAGACTTTAGGGAATGCTGGCCTAGACCCGTGCATTAAAGATCTTTGGGGCACTGGAGTTTTACAGCTTGGAGAAAAAGCCCTTGTGTCTCCCAGACACACCCTCTGCCTTTTGAAACCTCGCTCTGTCTAGGAGTGGGCGGGGCCAAGGATGGCAAACCAGCTTCCACAGCTGGTTCTGCTGCGGAGAATAAAGTGGCAACGCGAAAGAGAAGGCGGCATGCTGCTGGCGTTTTCGAATTACCTGGGCTCTCAGGAGAAACCAGGTTGAGGAGAGGCCCAGAAACTGGGGGTATGCAATGCATGCACAATAACGACCATTACAAAAAATCCCGAGGAAAACAATTTGGAGGATTATTTAGTGCCAGAACCCCAAAGCTATAAACAGGATGTTTGAACAGATTTCAAGCATAAAGGTCACAATCTGCAATTTAAATGGGTAGTTTCTTGCCTTTTTTCTTGGTTATGGTCGGGCGCCACCAATTAGTTGAAGTGAGAGTGTGTGTGTGTGTGTGTATAAAGGTTTCTCACAGTGCATTGGGCTTCTCAATCAGGCTGGGTGGGTTGACAGCCTGTCAGCCTGCACGGGGGTGGGCAAATCCTTTCCAGCATGAGAACAGGCAGAACTCTTATGCTACACAGTGAGGGCCTTCTTCCTCTTTCTGGAAAAATAAAAATATAACACAACGCAAACCCTTGATCATTTCAGCTCTCTGCAGTGGTTTTACCATGAAGAAACGAATCATTGAGAAATCATCCCTGGGGTGGGAACGCTGCCAAGTCCCAGGCTAGTCCAGGGGTTGTTATTAGCACAAATCCTGTTTCTCGACTTGGGGGGTGCAATGGAGGGCACTTATTCAGCTGAGGATTGGCATCGTTCCTTTAAGCCTCCACTCAGTGAACAGACACCGACAGAGTTTATTTTGTGGTTTGGGGAGAGGTCAGTGAGCTGACAGCCAGGTGAGCCTGCATGTCCTTCTCAAGGGTGGGCCCCTCTGCTGCTCGTGGAAGGGTGGTTGAGACAGAATTAGGCAGAAGAGGCTAAAGTAGGAGTGGCTGTCAGGATAGGGTCTCTCAGACTGTAACGTGCACATGAATCTCTCGGGCATCTTTGTGGCGAGTTTAGCTCAACTACTCCACGACATAGCTGCATCAGCATCCGTTTTGGGTGGCAAGTGGCCTGCAGGGGACTTGAACTGAAACAGCCCCTTCCATGAGTGCCCACCCCCAGCCGTGTTCAGAGCTGTAAGTAAAGGGAAGTTCCTAGTATGACTTCTACAAAGGCCCTCGGGATAAACATTCTCCCCTGCGTCCCAGGGCCAAAAAGCTCACCAAAATCCTGCTTTTTTTGGATTGAATTGACCAGTCGGGCCTTAGCCTGGGAACCCACCCTCCACATTCCACCTTCAGACCCTGATAAAGGCATGTTTCCCAGATCCCGCCACGTTCTCTCTCTGCCTAACCTCCCCGCGTGGCTTCTAAAGGTGTTTCGTGTACCATCTCTGGGCCCTGTGAGTAATAATAAATTTCTCTATTCTACTTTCTTTGTGGTCTTTTTTTTTTTAAATTATTTTATTAGGGTCATATTGGCTTATAACATCGTGTAAATTTCAGGTTTACATCATCATATTTCAGCTTCTGTATAGACTGCATCGCGTTCACCACCAATAGTGTAGATTTTATCTGTCACCCTACATATTGTGGTCTTTTGTTTAAGCGTGGCTCAACATCCAACACCCCCCTACCCCCTCTACTTAAGAAACGTTAATTTAACAAAGTCACAACAGTCTTGTTGAATTGCAGACCCATCGGTCTATGAAGGAACTTGAGATTCTGCGTTTCCAGCAAGCTCCCAGGTGAGGCTGACACTGCTGGTCTTAGGATGACACTTTGACTCGCAAGGTTCTAGACCAACAGTGTCGTCCGATAGGATGTTCTGGGCGGATGGAGATGTTCTATATCTGTGGTGCCCAATTCAGTAGCCGCGGCCACATGTGGCTATTCAAATTTAAGATAATTAAAATTAAATAGAATGTAAAATTCAGTTCTTTAGTCTCACTTGCCACAGGGACTATATTTTTCTCTCATTCTAGGGTCTCCATACTTGGCAGAGCGCCTGGTCCACGCCAGGACCTTAATAAATATTTACTAACTACGTTACGACATTATATAATTGGAGAAGTTTTAAACCATGTCTGTTAGAACACTATGGTTGTAAGTGACCAAAACCCACCTTGACCTTGAACCTACCAAAGACTTTATTGGCTCTTATGACCCAATTGCAGAAAGATCAGGGGTGTAGCTGATCTTGGGGAGAGTTGGAGCCAGGAATTAGTTCAACAGCACACTTTTTCTCTAGCCTTTTATCTGCATGCTGGTTCATTCTCTCAAGCTAGTCATCCTGACTGGGCTCAAACCAACACCACAGGTGGCTCTGGACTTTGAAACCTAGAGCCTCATGACCAACGAAATAGGGCTGTTTCCCACCAACACCAGTCAGAAAATTCCCAGGGAATTCCTCTGATTGGCTGAGTGTGAGTCACGTGCCAATTCCTGGACCAATCACTGTGGCCAGGGCACTGGGACTCTAAGACTGGCCCAGCTAGACTCAAGGATGCCCCTCCATACTCAGGGATGGCATCCTCCTGAAGCACAAGGTTGGCGTGGGGAGGAGCAGGTCTCACAGATGGGGTATGCTCTTCTGCGCAAGTAGACCAATAAACGTGGGGAGAGGGGTGGAGGGTGGGTTTCCAGCTTCTGTAAATGGCTGTTGAAAGGTATTCCTTTGAGCTGGACTGAAGATATGGAATTGCCTTCTCTGATTATGTCAAAAGGCATAATGAGAATGATAAGATTCCTTTGGCCAAACTGGTTTCCCTCTACTCTCCCTGACCCGGCTACATTAGTGATGCCACAGGTTCTAGAAACCAAAGCATCCCTAGGGACGGCACCGTATGAAATTGGGAGCAGAGCAGGAGTTTGTTGGATGGAGAAGTGGAAGGAAGGAAAGAACATTCCGGAGAGGAGAAATAGCATATGCAGAGGCAAGAAGGCGAAAGAGCACGGCATGTGGGGGAGGCGTGAAGAGTCTGCGATGGAGGGCAGACGGGAGCAGTGGGAAGGAGCCGGAAGTAGACTGGAGGCCAGACTGCTGGAGGCCTGAGTGCTGGGTGGGGGAGTTTGGGCTCTCGGCTGTGGGAAACAGGCAGCCATTGCAAGTCTTAAGCAGGGGGGCGGTGGAGTCAGAGCTGCGTGCGTTCTAAGACATTGCTGTGGCTGGGTCTGGAGGATGGACAAGCTGGTGACGGGAGGCAGGGTGCCGAGGACGAGGCTGTCCCAATATGTCTCTAAGGAACTGCTGCCTCAGGGGTGGGCGGTGGAACACCAAGCTCTGTTCCGCCTGCTGGTGTCCCCTCTCCCCTTCTCGTGCTCAGACCTTGGTCAGGCTGAATCTAGATCTCCGCTGTGCCACTTCCCAGCTCTGTGACATTGGGCGGCTTACCTTATTTCCCTGAGCCTCAGTTTCCCCATCTGGAAAAGGGGGGTAGGAATACCCACCTTGAATGACAATTGTGAGGTTGCCAGGTGAAGATGGATGTCATGGCCCCAGACCAGTAGACCCCAGACCTCTGCAGAGCAGGAACTCAGCAAATGTCGCTGTTGTTATTAATGGGCTGTTGCTCCCGAGCGTATTTGCATGTAGAGAGGTTGAACGCTGAAGACATGGGGAGAACACGACAGTCAAATTCCTGAAGCTTCTTTGAGCAGCTCTGTAACCAGGTCAGGCCGACTTCTCCTAAACTCCAAGGGAACAGTCCGGCAGCCCGCAAGCCCATGGCTGTCTCTCCTCCTGAGAGACTCGTGTGTCTAAATTGGAACATGCCAGCAGAGGCTGGTTTCCAAGAGCATTTCCCTGGAGGCTGGGCTGGAGTGCCCAGGGAGAATGAGGGCATCATTTTAGACCATGTCTTCTATTGGCCTGTTTGCCAGGCCTGACAGTCGAGTGTCCCAGTGGAAAAACCCGCGTGTGGAGCCAGGGTGACCCAGGCCTGAAACACTTCTGCAAGTTCAGGAGAGTTGCTCCGCCTCCAGCAGCCTCAGTTTCTCCATTCGGAGGATGGGAACAGCACTGCCACGTGGGGGCCATTGTGGGGAGTAGGTCAACTAATGTGCATGGCATGTGGCCACGTGGCCGGGTCTCCACTTTGGGGTCAGGAAGTGCATTTATTGAGTCTCTATGATGTGCAAGCTCCTCGCTAAGTGCTAGCAACACACAGACAGATAAGATACGGATCCTGGCTTCAGGGGCAGGCTCGGGGCACTGATGACAGAACACAGAGCAAATGATGATACGGGACAGTCTTGCCTGGCACTGTTCCTCTCGACAAGAGGTGTGTCCACGTCTGTTGAATATGATTTTCCATGGAAGTAGTGATATACTTTGAGATAATATTCATGTCTTGAGACTGAAGTCCTCTAGTTTGACTAATTGCAAATGCTAAAAGTAACCATCTATATATAAGTCTGCATGTTGTAATAATAATGATAAAAATACTGTGATAGCAGTATCTCATTTGATCTTCGAAACAGACGAATAATACCTAATAGGTGGATATTATTGTCCCCATTCTGCAGATGAGTAAATATAAGCTCAAAGAGGTGAGATGGCTTGCTTAAGATCACACATTGGAGGAGCTGCGTCTAAAACTTAAACTCAGATCCAACACCTAATCCCTCATCTTTGTCACTAAAATGCACACCATGGAATATCCTCAGGAAATGTATGGCAATCAACAAACACAGAGGAACTGGCCAGGAGAGTTCATCAGTCTACAGATGTTAACTGAGCATCTACTATGTGCCAGACGTGCTCTCTGCACAGGATGATTCCTGCCCTCGTGGGACTTACAGTCCAGGGGGAAGGGGGCCATCCAAGTAGTTACAATGGATGCTCTTAAGAGACACTCCGCTGCCTCGCTCATAACCAATGTACCAAATAAACTGTTGCTCACTCTGCTTCTGTAAAACGTGCTGACTGATTTCACGGGTTACTAAAACCAGCAGCCTAGGCCATCCCTGCCCAGGGGACTCCACCAAGGGTCAGTCTTAGCTCTGGGGCTCCTGTTGGGCTGCCCGAGCCTTTCTCAGAGCCGTGCTGTGGTCTGAGGCTCTTCCTGCAAGTCCTCCTACCTCCCCCTCTCCTTTCTCAGGTGTCAGACCCGCCTCGTAGCCTGAAGGCTCTGCCTGCTCAGTCCCGCTCCCTCCCTCTTTAACCTCCACAGAGGTTTCCTCCAAGAAATCCTGTGCGCTTCTAGGTCCATTGCGGTGCCTGCTTTGCGGAGGACCTGAACTCACTGAGCATCCTGCAGAAGTGAGGGTCACACGGAGGCCCGAGGCAGGGGTAGCTAGTGTCGGAGACGGGGACAGCGTTCCTGGAGGAAGGCAAGTGGGAGAGGGGGTGGCTGGTGAGAGAATCGGTTCAAAAATAAATGACCCTGCTCCTTTCTGGTGTTCACTCTTGGGTGACTCATTGGACCCCTGTGTGCCTCAGTTTCCTCCTTTGCAAAATGGGAATAGTAATGATATGACCTCCTTCCCACGGCTGTTGGATTAAACGAAGTCCGCTCTCAACGGGTCAGAGCTATGTCCTGGGGAAGCTGTGGGAGGGCCCCAGGGCGGGACCGAGAGGGGGGCCTGCTTGGAGCCCCATGGCGGTCCAGAGTGGTCTTACCTTTCTGTGGCCTCTGCTGACTCTCAAAGAGCTCCCACAGCTTCTCATGTAGAAACTAGACCCAGGGGTGGCACAGGCCCTTGTCCTCTCTGCCCATAAATACGGCCCCAGGGAAAGGGCCCACCCTGTGGGTATTTTGGCTGGGATGTGTGGTGTCACCACGGCAGTATGACCATTATCTGGGTCATTCGATCCCAGGAAACTGCCAAATCAGATAATTTGGGTGGTTTGCGCGTCTCTCTGGATCAGGTGTCCTGAGTAATGGCGCTTGTCTCCACCTGGCCAGGTCCTGTGTAGACAATCTCCCTTTCAGTGAGCCTGAAATGAAAGCTGGTTTCAGCTGGTGTGCTCAAGGTCAAGGCTTAGGAGAAGATGCTAATTTAGAGGCCTACATTCCCCCCTTTATTATGTGACTCGATCCATGATGGTGCATAGGCATCGGTAACTAACAAAGGTTGAAATACTGCAATTTGCAAATTTTTGCATTAAAAAACATTTTAATTGAAGTGTAATATATGTCCATAAGTGTACAAATAGTAAGTGTACAGCTCAAGCATTTCACAAAGAACACACTCATGTAACCAGCACCCAGATCAGCCAAAGGAACATTATCACCCCCCAGAAGCACCCCCTGGCCCACTTCCTGCCACAACCTCCCACCAAGTGTCACCACTTCTGAATTCCAGCAGCCTGGTTAGTTACGCAATATTTGAACTTGATATAAACGGCAGCAGACAGCGTCTTTGGGCCTGGCTTCTTTTGTTCACAATATGTGTGTGACATCCATCCATGAGGTCATTGAAGTGGTAGTTCGTTCATTCCCATTTTGCTGGATGGTATTCCACTGAATGGATGCAACACTATTGATCCATCCTTCCACTGACGGACATTTGAGCTGTCTCCAGCGTGGGGCTATTATAAAAATAGTGCATTCTAGTATGTATATTTTTGTGAAGATATATGCATATTTGTGTTAGGTATCATATTTTTGACTCTTTAAAAAATAGAAATTAGAAAGAGGTGAGCTTATAACATTATTCTTCTCAACCTCTTTCATGATGGTATAAATATGCTTTGGGATTGGGACAGTGAGAGGTGAAGCCACATTAGGATGCGTTCCGCTGCCTCTGGGATCTATGTCCCAATTTTAGCAGGTCCCCATAGGACTATTATCCATCCCCTGGGAGGAAGTGAGAGTTTCTGCAGGTGTTGTGGGAAGAGCTTTTGGATGGACGTTTTGTACAGAGCAGAGACCCCGTCAAGTACCCTCCCCAGATGGGAAGGTGACCCCTCCTCACACAAACGCTCCTCAGATCCTCAATTCTGCCTCCCACACACCTTACAACCTCGGATAACTTACTCAAGCTCGCCAGTCTCAGAGGTTTCATGAGTAAAGGAAGGTAAGATATGATGATCTTCTTAGATGTTCCCAGTTCTTGAATAATTTGATACTGACTGCTGTTGATCATTAATTAGGATATGAATTTATTATTTGTTGAGTGCTAACACTGCTTTAAATAATTTATAGACATTATCTCATTTAATTTGTCCAAGGTTTATCATCTCCATTGTAATGTTGAGGAAACAGAAGCTCAGGGAGGTTAAATCCCTTACACAAGGTAGACAGCAAATATCAGAACAAGGGTAGGAATTAGGTCCATTCCACGCTAGCCTTTGCTCTCAGTGGCTGCTTCATTTTTTTCTTTAATGATATATTTCAGGCATACAAAAAAGGACGGAGAACAATAGAACTTCCATGTATCCACCAGACTGCCTCAGAGATAGAACATTAGAAACATAGTTAAGTTCTCTAGATTCCACCCCCTACCCCATCCCCCAGCAGGGGTAACCTCTCTCCTGAATTTAATGTTCATTATTCTCACATATGTTTCTATACTTTTACTACACATGTCTGTATTCAAAAAACACATTAAATTGTTTTTCAGAATTTTGAACTTTATTAAATGGTATCATTCTATATGTGTCCTTTTGCAACTAGCTTTTTCTTTTCCCTCCACAGTAATTTTTGAGATTTATCCGTGATGATACAAAGAGTTCCAATTCATTAATTTTCACTGCTGCGTAGTGCCCCCTTTAAGAATATACCAGAACTGATCCATCTATCCTCTCCTCGATGGGCATTTAGATTCTTCCCAGTGTTCTGTCATTAAAAGGTGCTGTAGTATACGTTCTTCTGTTTGTGTACCTTTGCTTCTTTTATTGAAATTTTAGTGGGTGAACCCTCCTGAACATACCAGGTTTTCTTTGAATATGTATGTATCTGTGGTACTATTGCACAGTTTCATTCATTCATCATTTTTTTCCTGAGCACCTATGCTATAGCCTGAACGTCTGTGTCCCCCCAGTATTCATCTGTTGAAACCTAATTGCCATGTGATGGTCTCTGGAGATGGGATCTTGGGGAGGTGATGAGTTTGTGAGCTTGGAGCCCTCAGGAATGGGATTAGTGCCCTTATAAAAGAGACCCCAGAGAAACCCCTTGCCATGTGAGGACACAGCGAGAAGATGGTCATCTATGAACCAGGAAGAGGGCTCTCACCAGACGCCAAATCTGCCGGTGCCTTGGTCTTGGACTTCCAGGCTCCAGAACGGTGAGAGATAAATTTCTGCTGTTTATAAGCCACCCAGTCTATGGTATTTTTGTGTTAGATGCCCGCATAGACTAAGACAACTTACTAAGTGCCAAGCACGGTATTGAGTACTAGGGACAGAGATGTGCTTGCAAGACACAGCTCTTGACCTCCGGGAGTCTGCAGGCTGACCAAGCACAGCCACCATCAGGCGGAATGGGGGATGCTGGGAACTCACGGTTGGCTCTGAATGGAGGGGCAGGGAGCAGACAGGGATGCGACCAAGAAAGCAGAAATGCGGGGGTGCGGAGGGAGTGACCAGCCCACCCTGGGCATCGTGCCCAAACTTCTTGCAATTAAAGGACCTCCTCCATTGTGTACCTGCACCTGGGACAAGGTGCCAGTGACCTCTGCAGGCTCCTCTTCTCAACCTTATTCTTATTTCCACACATTAACAGTGATGTGTGAGTCAGTCGCTTAGTGCCTGGAAAAAAAAACAGCTCTGGGAAACCCACACACGCTTGAATTCCGGAATTCTGTCCGGAGCCCGGAATAAACAGCATCCTCACTCTGCCTTAGATTTGTACTCTCCGTCCGGAATCGTTATAACAGGTCACGGCTCAGGCGCATAACACATATTCAGCCGGCAGTGCAGTAAGCAGTCTATATATGCCTATCATTTAATATGCACAAAATCCTCCACAAGTTGGAACTACTATTCTCCATTTTTTAAAAGATGAGGACCAGAGAGGTTAATTAATTTACCCAAGGCCACCCAGCTAGGAGGTGGGCTCTGTCTCAGGTCTGGCTGACTCCAGCATCCTTCGTCTTAACCCTCTGAGCTCGGCCAGGATTTGCCTGGCAATTCTGGAGACAAGTCCCCTCCTTTCCACTTTACAGAAACACCATCAAAGTGGAGTTACTTACCACCTGACACAGCCCAATCACTACTCTCATATTCTCTCCTTTCATGTCAGCTACTCAGGAAATTAGAGCAAATCCTATTTTTAGATGCTGTGGGTCAAATGACAGTGATGTGTGGGTTAGTAACTCTTTTTATGAACGTAGCTCGGAGGTGTTACCTGGTCTTATGCTGGGAAACTTTCATACTTTACCCTGTTTTGATTTTTATCATTTATTTCAAAGATGGCTTTGTTTCTTCTCTCTCCTCTGTGAGTCCTGCAACAGACTTTGGTCAGAAACGATAAGATCCTGAGCTGAAGCAGAAGGTGCAGAGGGAGGATGCAGGCCTGAAACACAAATGATGGCAGGAATAAGCAGAGAGCAGAGCACGTCCTTAGCAAAAATTAGAGTTTGCCCCATGGTTGAGTCCAGAAGAAGCTGACTCCGTCCCTTCCTCCTTATCACAATCTCTTAGTTTCAAAGGCCAGCAATGGGCATTAACAATGCTTGTGGGGAGCCCTGGAAACTCGAAGAATTAAGCAAGGAAAGAAAAAAGAACAGAAGAGGAGGGAGGGAGATGATGGGGACGGAAAGGAACAAACACAGAGAGCTTGCTGTGTGCTGGGAAGACCTATCTACTTGAGTCAGTTTCATTCTATGTCCACACTGGCGGGGACTTTTATTCCCATTTTACAGATTAGGCAACCAAGGCCAGAGAGGTGAAGCAACTTAGCCCAGGACACACAACTGGTACGTACAAGGTGAGGATTGCAAACAAAAATACAAGACACCCAATTAAATTTGAATTCCAGATAAACAATAAAAAAATTTAGTGTAAGTATGTCCATTGTAAAATTATAGACTTATACTAAAAATGTAACTGAGTATCCTTTATTTTACCCGACAGCCCTCACTGAGGTTCAAACTCAGTTCTTTCCTTTATTTCTCAGACACCCCTTGACTGTGGGCCATATATGATACTGTAGGACATGGTTTGTGGTCGTCCCCAGCTCATATTGGCTGAGTGAGGCCCCAGGCTTTGCAGCTGTTATTTCTCTTGAAGCCCTTTCATCCGCACACCACCCCAGCAAGTAGGCACGATTATTGTTCCCATTTTATGGATGAAGAAACCGAGGCTCGGTGAGATGAAATAACTTGACCACAGTCACATAGCCAGAAAGCAGAGCTCAGGTGTGAACCCAGTTCTGTTTGCTCAAGAATTGTCACTAAAAACAACTTTTTCAAAAGTTCAGATTTAACACATGTCCAGAAAAGTGCTCAATACATAAATGTATGGTTCAGTGACTTATCACAAACACCTGTGTAGCTACCAACCGGATCAAGAAAGAAGAGCTGTCCAGCACTCCAGAACCTCATGTGCTCCCTCCCAATTATAACTCTCGTCCTCCTCAGAGATACATCATTCTGGCTTCTAGTGGCAGAGTTGAGTTTTGCCTGCCTTCAAACATGTATGTGAAATCTTACAGTGGGTACCCTTTGGTGTCTAGTTTCTATCACTCAACATTATGCTCATCTGATTCATCCTTGTGGTTGCCTATAGCTGGAACTTGGTTATTTTCATTTCTGTATAGTATTCCACCATAAGACCATACACAGCCCATCCTGTTGTTGGTGAACTTTTCAGATGTTTGGAGTTAATTAAAAATTTGCTGTTATAAGTCCCCAAAATCTCTGCTGTGAACATTCTTAGACATGTCTTCTGGTGGGCATAAGCATTCATTTCTGTTGGATGGACACCTAGGAGTGGAAATGCTGCTCATGGGGGGGGTGCATATTCAGCTTTAGTAGATAACGCCAGACAGTTTTTCCAAGCGTATGTACCAATTTACACTCCCGCCAGCAACATATTCGATTTCTAGTTGCTCCACACTCTCACTAGCACTTGGAATTATCAGTCTTCACAATTTTGGTGCAGTGTTATATCCTTGCCATTTTCATAGGCATGCCCTGGATTTCTGATTGGATTGAGCACCTTTTAATGAGTTCACTGACTCTCTGAACATCCTCTGTTGTGAAATGTCTGTCCCAGTTTCTTGACCGTTTGGTTGGGTTGTCTGTCTTTTACTTATTGCTTTGTACAGGTTCTTTGTAAATTCTGGATAGGAGCCCATAGTTAGTTATGTGTGTTGAAAATATCTGCTCCCACTCTGTGGCTTGACTTTTCACTCTCTTCATGGTGTCATTTAATAAAGAGAAGTTTTTATGATTTTGATGTACTGAAATATATCAGGGTTTTCCTTATGGATAGTCTGGGGCTGGCCCCATGTCCTAGTGGTTAAGTTCAGTGCGCTCCACTTTGGTGGCCTGGGTTTCTCGATTTGGTTCCCAGGCGTGGACCTACACCACTCGTCAGTGGCCATGCTGTGGTGGTGACCCACATGCAAAATAGAGGAAGACTAGCACAGGTGTTAGCTCAGGGCTAATCTTCCTCAGAAAAACAAAAGCCTTTTTCTACCCCAAGGTTATAAAGATTGTCTCTGCTATGGGCTTCTAGAAGCTGTGTTGCTTTGCCTTTCACTTTTTGATCTACTGGGATTGACTTTTGTATATGGTATGAGGTAGGGGGATGGAAGACTCAATATTGTAAAGATAGCAAGTCTCCTCAAGTTGATATGTAGACTCGATGCCTTTCCAATCCAAACCCAATAGGTCTTTTTTTGTTGTTGTATGAGGGACTTGATAAGCTGACTCTAAAATTTATAGTCCCCAAGACAGAGCAAGAGGGTTATGAGTTGTGGTGGGAAGAAGAGGGCGTGGGAAAGAGAGTCTGTCATTTGGAATAGTGCTGGGCACTGGGTGCGGGGCAGAAGAGCTGGCGTCTGATCCAAGCTCTGCCATGAACCTGCTGTGTGCCCTTGGACAAATGACTTCATCTCTCTGGGGCTCAGTTTCCTCATCTTTAAATGGACTCATTCCCATACCCGTCACCCAAGTGATTGTAAAGAATTAATGGGAATTGCACTTGTGAGGACAAGCACACAAGCTTGGTAAGGACTCAACAACTGTTGGCAATCAATATTATTCAGATCACTTCTCCCCGCTACTAAAAAGCAACAGCTGCTGTTAATTGAGCATTTACTTGTCTTTGTCTCGTCTAATCCTCTCAATGACTCCAGGAGGTTGGTGTTATTTGTACCCCCATGTTGTAGATGTAGACCAGAGGATCTGAGAGGTTGCAGCTGCCCGGACAGAGGCAGGATTTGAACCCAGGTTGCCTGGACCTTTAAGGCCCACTCTCTACTGCCTCTGTCCCTCTGGGGCTGGCACTCTGGGAATGCTTTGCTCACAGTGGGGAGTGGGTGATGGTCAGCGGCAGGTTGGCAGGTGTGTGTGACATCAGTAGTCCCTGTACTCCAGGGAAAGGAATGGTTTTGTCTTCCAAGAGGGAGGCACAAGATGGGGTGGGAGGAGGGAAAACATCAGAGCAGGATTTGCCCAATGGTAACTGGGTGGGATGAACAAATCCCCAGCCTGTAGGCTTCCTCTTGGGCCAGTGGAGTAACTCCATCTGGGATTGCTGGAACGGGGGAACTGGAGGTCCAGGCTTAGCAAAGGACTGATGAGATGCATTTGCCAGGCCCTCCCCATCTCCTGATACAGAATGGTGTCCATGGGATGATTCTCTGTGCCCATCGCTCATACATGCAGGTACAGAAAAAAGACTGGAATGAAGTACATCAAGATGTTAATAATCATTACCTCGGGGTAATGGGAATAGAGTTGATTTGCTTTTCTTCATACTTTTCAGTATTTTCTGAATTCTCTACATTAGACAAGAATTATTTTTATAATTGGGAGAACAATGTGTTCTAACAAAAGAAATGCAGCTGTGAATTCTTGTTGCTAGTCCCAATGAAGAATGGTCTGCTATGGCCACTTTACAGCATCTCCTTGAGTCCCTAGCTTACCGGGTGTGGAGTCAGATAGTCCAGGGTTCAAATCCCAGCTCTGCTCCTTTCCAGCTATGCTAACCCGGGTAAGCCTCTTAACTTCTCCGAGCCCCAGTTCTCTCATCTGAAGAATGGAGAAGGAACTAGCTGCCTCCCAGGGTTGTTTCAATGACTTAATGAGGTGATGTTTTCAAAGCTACATGGCCAGGGGTCTGCACTTAGGAGGCTCTCACTCAGTGGTGGCTCTTGCCACATGCCACATCATGAGAGGGGCTCCTTTCCCAGAGATCCACTGGAGATCCTTTGAAAGTGGGCACTATCTATCATCCCCACTTTACAGATGAGGATACAGAGGTTCAGAGGAGTGCTGAGACATTGTAAGGTCACAGAGCTCAGAAACTATCTTCTGAAACAGGCTCAGAGAGGAGGTCACACAGCTTAAACCTACTGCCTGATAAAACAACAAACTAAGCACCAAAAAACCATACTGCCCTTTACTGGGTGTTTACGATTTGCGAGGCTCGCTGTTAAGCCTCTTGAACAACAGCAGCAGCAGCGGCAGCAACAAATACTCTGCCATTCGTTGGGTGCTTCCTCAAAGCAGATTGGCACTTCGCGTAATCATCTCAGTTAATTCTCCAAATAACCCTACGGCGTGGGTCTCTCGAGCCCGTTTTACAGACGAGACGACTGAGGCTCGGAGACGGATGCTCTTAGCCGAGCTCCGCAGCAGGCCTGGCACCGGGTCCGCCCCGCTCCGCGTGAGGCTGCGGGAGATCCAGGTGGCATGCAAGGAGTTAAGCGGTAGGCAGTGCTGTGGCTCCGCGCGAGGAGCGCGCCGGCTGAAGCGCGCTGCTGGCGGCGGCGGCGGCAGTGGCAGCGGCGCGGGAGCTCGGGCTGGAGACGTGAAGTCCGGGGGAGCGAGCGAGCCAGCGAGGGAGGCAGCGAGCGAGCGAGAGGCGAGGCGGCCGGAGCCCGGCGCCCAGCCGCAGCCCGCGCCCTGCGCGCACCGGGCCCGGGCATCCCCGGCGGGCGTCTGCGCGGGGCCTCGCCGCGGCACGGGGCGCCCGCAGTGCCGCCCGCCCGCCCGCCGGTCCGCCCGAGCGCCAGGCTCGCGGGAGCCCGGCTTTCACTTCCTCTCGCCTCCACCCGCCTCCCCGGCTCGCCGGCTGGCGTCGCCACCGCCTCCTCGTCCCCGGCCGCGGTTGTCGCCGCTGCTGCAATCCAGGACGCACACTCTTCCACTTTCGCGCTGGAGGCGCGGAGGGTGCCCCTTGCACCAGACCCGGATAAATAGCCCCCGGCCCGGCTGGAGGAGCCTCCGTGGCGAGAAAGGAAATCCAGGCTCCGCTTTCCTTGATGCCCCTGCAGCAGCCGACAGCTGGGAAGGCGCCACAGAGCGGGCGCGCCAAGCGGGACGCGGGAGTCGCAGAGAGAGAGACCCCAGGCGCCTGCTGGGCTCCGCTGGCAGAGTTTGCAAGCGGCTGAGACCCCTCAGGTAACCGCCGAGGGGCCTGGACCTGGGAGGAGGGCTCCATAAGGCGGCGGGGCGCCCAGCTGCTGTGAAACCATTCTGGCCCCCATTCTGCTGCCTCTCCGCAGGCTGGGGTTCAGCGCGCGGAGCCAGGTGAGTAAAGAACCCCGAGTGGGGACAGCCCAGCTCTGGGTAAATGACAAACTTTCTGTCCTCTGGCAGAGGGGGAGATATTCCAGCTCATCCAGGCGTCCCACGGGGTCCCCGAAGGCAGACACTCAAGGGCTTCTGAGCTGGGCCGGGGGGAAGCACTGGGCCCCTTTAATTTGATTCATGAATCACCCCCTTTCTGGCCAGTTCAGAATTCCCAGGGAGAAGGTTCTATTTTCAAGTTGACTTTACAAGGTGTTTGTGGGGGTGACACTCTGTGAATGAGGTTCCCCGTCATCTGGAGCCAGCATCCAGGGTTGCCCGGGTGATGGGCTTTGTGTAGATGCTCTGCAGGCTTGCTTATGTCCACTCTGTCGTGTGTGTGCACGCGCTTGTGTGTAAGGAGAGGGAGAGAGAACCCAGCCAGATCGCCTCCATCCAAGCACTTCCAGCTGCCCCCAGTGTCATTGCAGGAGCCGACCCACCTCCTTGGCAGGGACACTGGGAGAGGTGGGGATCACCTCCCATTCCTTGCGGCTCCTTGGATGAGCACAAGATTTGGGGGAAGTTTCCTGAGCCGCTCCATGAGACCATTCAGAGTGGAGCCTGGAAGGTACAGACTTTCTGCAGAAAAGGGGCTGGGATGGACAGCTGGGTAGGGGCTCCTGGCATCCTCATCCCCAGGTCTGAGGATGTGGGGGGGGCCCCCGCGTGCCAGGTCCCTGGAGGCTGTGCCGAGCCCAGCACATAGGTCATGAGTTTGGCCCAGTTATTCTTCCTCCTAATGAAAAGCATGCTCCAAAGAGGCCACCTGGTCTCTGAGGATCATTTTGGAGCCACCCCTGTGGTCACAGCCCCCCAGATGTCATCGTGCTTCCTCGCTGGGGTTCCAGCCTAGGGCTGGCTCATCTAGATGGACTGGCTGGTCAGTGAGGCAGGTGTGGAGGTGCTACTGGCCGTGACCTGAAGGTGGACATATTCCCCTGGCCCTGTAATCACCTGCTTGGGCCGGGTGTCTGCCTCTGGGAACAGCACTGCTGAGGTTCCTGGGCAGCACTTGGAGCATGAGGTGGGGGTCTGAGGACCTCCTGCCCTTGCTTGAACCTTGACCTGGAGCCAGGCTGGGAGCTGCTTCCCTAGGCTGCTGAGACCCGGAGAGTGCTTGATATCCTGGGGAAGCCCCATCTCTGGGTCAGGAGGGTGAGCTTCATGTCTGCCCTCAATTTGCTGTGTGACTTTTGGCAAATCACTAGACCTCTCTGGGCCCAGTTGCTGCTTCTGTAAAATGGAGAGATTTCATATATCAGAGGTCCCGGTTCAGACACTCTATGGCCTTGAGCGATTGTCACAGATGAGATTTTCAAAATCCCAGGATGTGATGTAATTTAGTGTTTGAGAGACCAAGGACTCAGGTGCACCTGAGTTTGACTGGTCATTTCACCCTCCACACGTGGTCCCTCCACTGTAAAATGGGGAGTTCATGGTTCCCACTTCAGAAGGGCGTTGGGGGACTAACTGAGATGGTGCCTGGAAAGCGCTTAGCGTATCCAGTGGAGACTGGAGCTCCGCAGACCCAGCAGCAGGGCTGCCTGTTTCTGGGTCTTGTGTGTGTGCCATTCTCCCCAGAGAGGCCAGCCCTGTCCACCTGAGCACCAGGGGATCCTTGCCTGGGGCAGAGCCCTGTACTCTCCAATCACTTGACACCTGCAGTCCCCGCCCCCTCACTGCTTCCTCATAAGAGCCCTGCTGGACCAGCAGCTCCTGGTGGGGAGCCCAGTGCGGTCTGGGAGGACTGGATGCATCCAGCTGCTGCGTCACCATGACAACAGGAGGTGGAGGTAAGCTGTGTCCATGGCATCAACTTTGCAGCTGTGTAGGGACCCCGGCAGAGAAGTTCAGTATGTCTGGGTGTCAGGCACTCAGTCTGCTGAGGCCACCTGAGCATATGAGGCTGCTGTTCCCTGCAGGAACAGCCATGCTGGGGAAAGTGCCTGCATGTGCGTGTGTGTTGCGGGGGCAGGTTGCTGAGACTGTGGAGGAAGGCAGTAGATTGGTCAGTCTTATTTCTTCCCGAGTGGTTCTGAGGCTTGGGACATCTATGTCCCTCCCCAAACTAGGGTTCCCCGGGGTCCGTGCTGAAACCTCGATGGGGAGGGCCGACCTCGTCTCGGCTGACAAGGAGTGAGTTAACGGGCATGCAGTAGGGCCTGGGGCAGGAGCAATTCCGCCGTGTGCTTGCTCAGTCTGTGGGCTTGACTTAGGACTCAGAAAATGAACAGTTTACTTTCCTGGTGGAGTGGGTGTGTGTGTCTATGTACACGCACGTGTGTGAATGTGTGCATGCGTGTGCATTCTCATGCAGGCGGCTTTGTGCACATGTGCTCATGGGAGTATGACTTACATAAAAACCTTAAGTGTGTGTGCACACGGGTAAGAATAGTGTCAACATGGCCGTGTACTTGTGAGATTGCATGTCCGTGGATTTATGAGTGTGTGTGCATGTCTGCAAGAGAATGAGTGCCTGCGTGAGTCAGTGTGAGTGTGGGTATTCGTATGCACTTGTGAGTGTTAAGCAGTTGTGTGCGTGTGAGTTGGATGTGTGCCTGTGACCAACAGGTGCCTGTCTGCACAGATGCACACGTGTGTGGGGAGGCTCTGTGCGGTGACACCTGTGTTTGAGAAGCTGGGCACGTCTGCCTGGGTACATGCTTTGGGAGCTGTGTGTGCTGTTTGCACGTCTTTGTGGGCGTTTGTGAATGCCTACATGTGTATGAGTGTACCCGTGTGTGTGCAACGATGTGACTATGAACTTGTGGTCTGTGCTTACAGGCATCTCTATCTACATGGTTTTCAATGTACCTTTGTGCGTGTCTCTATGTGCATAAGTGTGTATAGCATTGTACACTTTCTTGTCTCTGTGTACGTGTGTGCACCTGTCTGTCGTGGTATAGCCTCTATGAGTATCTCTGTGTATATGTGTGAATTTCTGAGCATGTGTATCTGTGAGTGTTAGAAGCTGCATTTGATTGCATCTCTGTGTATTTCTGTGGGTGTGTACCTGTGTGTATTGCAGGGTAAACTGTGCATCTCTGTGTGTACACACGTGTTTATGAATGTGTGTGCCTGTGTGTAGCATTGCATGCTTGATTGTACCTCTCTGTGTATGTGTGTGTTCCAAGTGTTGGTATCTGGTGTGTTGCTTGCAGTGTACATTTGTGTGTGTCTCAGTGTGCATGTGAGTGTCTCTGACTGTGTGTTGCTGGATGTTGCAGTGTAACTTGTATGCATGTCTCCTGTGGATGAGTGAGTTGCTGAACGTGTGTCCCTGGGGTGTTGCGTTGCATCTCCTTGCATGTCTCTGGGTGTACGATGTGTGTGTCTGAGTGTGTTCGCCTGTCTGTGGGGCGGTGTAACTTCTGTGTGTGTCTTATGTACAGCACGTGTGTGTTTCTGAGCGTGTGCATCTCTGCGGGTCTGTCTGAGTGTCCATAGGGCTGTGAAGGTGTGTGTGTGTGTGTGTGTGGCTACAAACACAGCTGAGAGCTTCCTAAGAGAGAACATCTCTGAACCTTTAAACCTCCTCTTCTTCCTGCTCTGTGCTTGTGCTGTGCACCTTCCTAGTGCTGGTTCAGCGATCCGTGCCAGCTCTGAGCGGGGCGTCAGGATGGTGTGTGTTCATTTTTCCAAGTAACTTTGCCTGGAAGCCCGTGTATCCTCTGCCCCCGGCTCCCTCGGCCCCACAACAGCCCACGCCTCCCCCGCCAGAAGCCTGCGCTTAGGACAGTTGCTGAACAAACTCACAGATGTTAAGAGCACAGGTATAATTTTAGGCAGAAGGTCTGAAAATAGGCAGCCTAGGATGCACCCAACATCTCAACAGCAGTGTTTCTAATTAGAAGCAACTTGTTTTCCTTAAATAAACAAATCAAGTGAGGAAAGAAATTACCCGAGATTAATGGCCCCCCAGAGCAGGTCCAGATGTTGGGAGACGGGGACCAGGTCTTCACGGACTGCAAATGTTACTGCTCAGGGTCTCCTCGGGATTTTGAGGAGACAGGGGCTGAAGGTGAGGAGGGCCAGGGGCCCCCTGTCTGAGATTTGGCTGGTGTTTGGTTATCGGCGTAGAAGCATCAGTGGCCCCGCTTCCTCCCTCCTCCCGTATCCGCGCCCTCAGCCACTCACCTTCGCTGCTCTCCGCCTTCAGGGGCGCAGCGTCTATTCTCCTGCTCCATCATTTTGGGTTTGGCCATTAGGGTGAGGTGGAAGGGACAACGTGTCCATTCCAAACTGAGGCCCTAGGGAGCCTGGCATGTTTCTGCCGTGGCTGGGAGACGAGCTCCCCAGGGTAGCTGCTCCCACTCAGCCTGGCCCCAGAACGAACGCATGTCGAGCCACGCTGCGCCCACAGTGCAGAGCCTTGCTCAGCCAAGCTCCCGATGGCCGCAAACAGGTTAGCTACGTACACGCTTCCCATGGCGTGTCCTGGCGTTTTGTGGTTGTTAGTTAGGCACCATTATTGTGATCATAGCTCATGGATGCCCTTACCAGCAGTCTGTATTTCCTTCTCTTGTTTGATCCCCAGAACTTATTCAGAGCTACATAATGAACACCTGTACTTCTCATCATCGCTGTTCCATTCCTACCTTGTTTTCTGCTCATCCCAGCATCAACAGTAATAATCAGCATCATCATCATCATCATCATCATCATCATCATCATCATAGATAACATTGATGGAGTGCTTACCAGATACCACACACCATGCCTGGGGTCTTATGTATATCATTTATTACTCACGGCAACCCTGGGCGGTAGTTTCTGTTACCGTCTTCTGTTATAATCTGTGAGGCTCAGAGAGGTGAATTGGCTTGCCCAGGTCACACAGCCCAGAAGAGGCATATCTTGGATTTGCACCCAGATCACCTGATGTCAGAGACCGTATTTTTAACCACTATGTCATATTGCATCCCCACGGCCAGCAGGTGTGTTTGTCGTAACTGATGTCATAGGTATTTTCCCCTAACTCACCTGGAGGTTGGGTAGGCAAGAATGAGTCATGTCACACAAGTGGGAAGGGTCTGTTTGGATGGGCGGGGGCAGATTTGCTCATTCATTCATTCATTCTTTCACGTATTCATTCATTCAGCATCAGTATTTGCTGATGTTCAGTATTTGCTAAGAATCCTCTAAGTGTCCTACTTGGTGCCGGGCACTGAAGATGCAGAGGTGAGAGACCTGAATTCTGTCCTCAAGGCACTTACAGTTTGGAGAGGAAGAAGGAGAGCCTGGGGTCCAGCCCAGCCGTGACCCTTCCCCGGAAGCAGCCCCACCCTGCACCCAGGGTTGTTGTGAGCATCCGATGAGGTCATGTTGACAGCCCTTTGCACAGTGCCTGGCAGACTGAAAGCCACAAGAAACAGTAGCCCTCCTTCCTCTTCTCCTTTCTCCCCCTCCTCCTTCTTATGGAGGAGATAGTCGGATGTCACAGCCAGAGCAATGCTGAGATGGAAGAAACCAGAGGCCACGGGATCCCAGATAGGGGACCACCATCCTGCTTTGTCTGAAACTGAGCGGTTTTCCAGGATGTAGGATTTAGTGCTAAAACTGGGAGAGTCCTGCGCAAACCAGAAAAGGTTGTTTACCGTGGTTCCAGAGGAGGTGTTGAACCCAGCTTGGAATGTTTTAGAACAGGGCCTGGTAAACTAGGCCCATAGGCCAAATCCTGCCTACTGCCTGCCTTTGTAAATAAAGATTTATGGGAACACGGCCACACCCATTCATTTACTTATTGTCTGTGGGTGCTTTCAAGCTACAACTGCAGAGTTGAGTAGTTGTGACGGAGTCCATATGGCCTGCAAAGCCTAAATACTTACTATCTGGTCCTTTATAGAAAACATTTGCTGACATCTGAGCTAAAAAGCCCGGCCAGGATCCAGAGCCTTGGCCACAGAGAAATGAGACAAGAATTCAATGCACTTAGCTGAATCACTGTGGCTCAGGTGACATGTGGGCATATGTCCATCCACAGGTGAGTTTCAAAAGGGTCAGGAGAGGGGCAGAAACTCCGGAAGCTTTGGGAGCTGGAACGATTCTTAGATGAGGAGACAGAGACCCAGAGAAGGAAAGAGACAACCCAAGACCCCCAGGCAGGGGGAGGCAGGTGACCATGTCTTAGTACCTGGAAATCTGGGAGGACAGCTGTGTGTTTCCCTCCCAGCCCCAACCCCAATACATGCATCCTGGAGTCCCAGGCAGCAGGAGGGCCGGCCCCAGCCAACTTCTCAGGTCTAAATGTTCAAGTTTCTAGCTCAGCTCTCAAATATTGTATTGTTGGCTGGTTCCTTAAAATTCTCTGTGTTGTGGGAGTGCAGGGTGAAGGAAAGAGCCCCTGGACGGGAAGAGATCTGGGTCCCCACTCTGCCACCTCTGCCTCAGTGGCCTTGAGCAAGTCTCTTCCCCTCTCAAGGCCTCAGTTTTCCCATCTGTAGGATGAGAGAGGAATTATATATAATCGCTATGGACTTTTCCTGTCTGGCCTTTTATGGTCCCATTTTCTTTTCTAATTGGAGTGGCTCTAAAGCCTTAACATGTGTTGGCCTCTGCTCCAAAGTGCTCCTGCAGGACCCTGATCTGCACACCCTCCTGATGGGAATCATCATCATCATCATCATCATCATCATCATCATCATCATCATCCTCATGGCTTCTGTTTGTAGGGTGTTTACAGTGCCAGCCGCTGTAATCAGAGCTTCACTTCCATTCTCTCACTGAGTCCTTGTGACAGTCCTGAGAGTTGAGGGACCCCTGTCTCCGCCTTACAGGTGAGAACACTGAGGCTCAGAGAGGCTCATTCACTTGTCCAGGGTCACACAGCCAGTCAGTGGCAGAGTTGGGGTTTGAACCCAGGTCTGCCTGACCCTGAAGCCTGTGTGTTCAGCCGCCTTTCCCTCCCACTTCCCCTCTCTGCTGGTTGCCACTGTCTTTCCCAGTTGGAGGCAATGAGCTATTTTAGGAACCCCTCAGAGGAAGGTTTCCCTCCTCTCCCTCTCACTTATTAATGTGAGAGTGACATGAGCGAGGCAGAGTCCGTCCTCACAGGGTCTGTCTGCAAGGCTGCGTCTGGGTGGGCATGAGTGACCGTGGATGGCTGGAGAAGCCCCGCCAGGACTGTGAGCGGCGGATGGGCCTGGGGTACCAGGGCTGTGTGCACCAGGATCTGGCTTCCCAGGTTCGTGGAAAGTTCCCGAACTTCCAGGAAGCCGGGACCACACGACATTTGCTGTGACGAACTGTGTGGAAGTTTCTGGAGACTGCAGATCACTGGTATTTCTCCCTCTCTTAGGTTGTCCCCAAGGTGCGCCCCACTCGGCTGAGCTGGCCCTGTTTCTCGCCCACAGAGTGTCCATTGACACGCCAGTGGCCCGGGCTATTTGCAGTTGATGCCTGCCTTGGGGGATGAGGAGAAAATCCAGACTCTCTGGAACAATCAGACTGGCTTTCATTTTCACAAAGCTCTTAGGTGTATCAGTATAATAACTGTAGGCCATTTTTCCTGAAAACTCGACTATATATAAAACGGAAAAAGAAAGTGGTCCCAGTGAATTACCACAGTCCATCTCAGAAAAGAGCCAACCTTCCTTCACTCAGAGCCTGTTAGCTCTTACTTTGCACACCATTCTGATGAGCTCAGTGACCCGATTTCCCAGGCTTCTGGCCTATCCAAGGAGCAAATTAGAAGTGCGTAGGAAGGTAGGTAGAGAAAGCAGTGACAGCAGCTAGAATCAACGGCTGACAGCCTGAGAACAAGGGTACAGATGAAGACATTATAAAAATAAGAAGCACGGAAATGAAAGACTCACACCCTGGGGGGAATTTAGTGCAGGGGTCGAATGACTCCCTCATATCAACAGCTTGTGCTCATCTCAGTATTATAGAACAATGTCACCAATTACAGAACGATGTAATACAATGTGCAGTGTTCTAGAACAGCGAAAATGTTGCTGGCTTCTGCGATAGCCCTAAGAAACAGTTAACCCGCATTCAGTGGACAGGGCAAAGGGCAAAGAATAATTCGTTGCATAAAATATTTGGATCCCACGGTTAAACTGATAAGTGTTTCTGTGTATGATGTCTCGGGTGTCTGGAAAACTCACTTACGGGGAACCCTTCATTTTTCACAATGTGAGTAAGTGACACTTTACTGCACTTAGCAGAGTATCTGGCGCGTGGCAGGCCCTCAAGAAATAAACATTCTTTGAATCAGACAAGTCTGCGTTCAGGTCTCAGCCACTTAGCAACAGGCAGTGGTTCAACCTCTGGCCTCAGTGTCCTCATCTGTGAAATGGGGACAGTTGCAAATGAACTAAAGCTGATGCTGAAAACGAAAACACCTCTGTCTGCGCTTGGCGCCTGGCTCATGCCATCTGCCTCCGTCTTCCGTGTCTCACCAGTGGGAGCAGGTGACTGCAGAGACCGGCTGGAGAGAGCTGTGAGAAGGGGGGTCCTAACCGTCTAGCGGCTAGCATGCAGGAGGGCCCGCCACCAGGACAGGGCGTTGGGATGGAGTTGGGTGATCTACAGCCTTCGCTAGATGCCACAGCCTCAAAGAAGTGCGGCGGCGTCTCCATACCTGTCCAGTAGCTGGGCAGGAGCAGCGGTAGCCTGTCTGACTCCGGTCTGATCCAGGAGTGGGGACTAAGATCGTGGTTTTGGAGGCGAACAGGCTTGCGTCCAGATCTCAGCTCTGTTGTTTACAGACCGGGTGATCCTCGGCAAGTTGCTTGAACTCACTGTGCCTCCATTTCCCCGTCTGTCAAATGGGAACAATAATGTCCACCATAAAGAGTGGTTAGGGGATTCGATGAAATGATGCCTGGTGCATAGTAAGCACACAGCGATGATCGTCTGCACTGGGAGACAAGTCGTTTTCTCCAGTGGGCGTAACTTAGCTTCCTCCTAGCCCTGAAGTGTCCATGGGCCTCTGTTCAGGACCAGTGGGGAGTGAGTCTGCCAGCTTCTGTGTCTTCCTCACACCAGCTGGAGCATCTTTGAACTTGAGCTTCCTCTTCCACTCAGAAGCATATTCGTGCAGCCTTTCATTTATCCAACACTCCCGTGTTGGGTGCCTTCTTCATACCAGAGCTTCCAGGCTCTGTGCTCGTCCCTGGAAGGTGACTCCAACTGGGGGGGCCAGGTGGAGATGACCCCTAGGACAGTGGAGGAGGCACTTGGGTACCTGCGCTGGGAGGGCAGAGCCTGCTTCATGTCCACAGCTGCGTCCCTGTACCAGGACAGGCCTGGCATGTAGTAGATGCTCAATCAGTGTTTGTTGAATGAATGAATGAGTGTTTTACACCTGGGACCATCAGGCAGTTGGGTCCTATTACTGTCTGAGCCATCTTGGGTCTCGGCTGAGGACAGCAGCCTCGTTTGACCACCTTTGGAAATAAAATAAGGAAGGTCTGTCCCTCAGTTTGCTCATCTATAAAATGGGGATGATAATAATAGTCACTTCTCCCAGGGTTGTTACGAGTATTGAACAAGTAAATGCTGCCAGTCAGCCCTCCCGCCCACCCCCTGGACTTGCCCAAAGTTGCATGGGGTTGGTGGCAGAGCTGCGACTGGAGCCTGGGCCTTTTGCATCCCAATCCATGACAGGTCCCACGGCCCCTTCGATCTCATGTGGCTTTCACGTGAGTGTGTTAGTTTCCTTTTGCTGCTATAACAAATGACCGCAAACGCAGTGGCTTAAAACAACACAGATGCATCATCTTGCAGCTCTGGAGATCAGAAGGCTGGAATGGGTCAGCAGGGCTGCACTCCTTCTGGAGGCATTAGGGGAAATCCGCTTCTGTGCCCTTTCCGGTATGCAGAGGCTGCCCACGTTCCTTGGCTCGTAGCCCTGCGTCACTCTGACCTCTGCCTCCATCGTCACGTCTCCGTCTCTGACTTCTGAATCTCCTGCCTCCCCCTTATAAGGACCCTTGTGATCACGTGGGCCCACCCAGAGAATCCAGGATAATCTCCCCATCTCAAGATCCTTAACTTCCTCTCACCCGCAAAATCCCTTTTACCATTGCAGGTAACGGATGCACACGTTCTGGGATTAGGGCATGGACATCTTTGGGGAGTGTTTGTTTGGCTACCACAGTGAATAAATGAATGAACATCCCACATTCATTCACTCAACACGTGTTTACTGAGAGCTTACCATGCAGCAGGCAGGCGTATTCACTGAACACCTGCCGTGTGTCAAGGTCTGGCTGGGGCTGGGGCTGAAGCACAGAGGCTCTGCTGTCCTGAGGGTGAGTCCGGGAGCGGGAGTTAGAATAGAAGATGCACAGACAAACGACTGAACAGCATACATTTGGATCGTGATGAGTGCTGGGAGGAAAATACAACAGGAGGACAGAGGTGGCATCTTCTCACAGCTCCTGTCAGGGTCCTCTGCGTTCAGGAACCCTCTCTGCTTCCAGCCCCCGGGTGCTGCACGACCCCTGGTGGTTTGCCCACACTCTGCCCTCCCTGTCGTAACTCTCCTCCGTCACCCCATCAGGGTGGGCCGTCTGTTACCTGCTGCTCAGACTGATACATGCGCTTATGACAAGGCGGGAAGCACGCTCTGCTCGTTTTGTATTTTGACTGATTGATCCTTACAACAACCCTCTGAAGAAGGCACTATATTACCCCCATTCTCAAGTGAAGGAGCACAGCCGTGTTCATAGCAGTGTTATTCACAATAGCCAAAAAGTGGAAGCAACCCAAGCATCCTTGAATGCATGACAAATGGATAAACAAATTTAGTCTATCCGTACAGTGGAATATTATTCAGCCTTGAATAGGAAGGAAATTCTGACACATGCTACCACGTGGATGAACCTTGAAGGCGTTATGCTGAGTGAAATAAGCCAGACACAAAAAGACAAATACTGTACAATTCCACTAGTATGAGGTTCCTAGAGTAGTCAAATTCATAGAGGCAGAAAGTGGAATGGTGGTTGCCAGGGCCTGGGGGAGGGAGGAAAGAGGAGTTAGTGTTTAATGGGGACAGAGTTTCAGTTTGGGAAAATGAAAACGTTCTGGAGACGGGTGGTGGCGATGGCTACACAACAATGGGAATGTACTTAACACTACTACAGAAAAGTACACTTAAAAATGGTTAAGGTGGCAAATTTTTTGTTATGTGTATTTTACCAGAATATAAACAAGCAAACAAACAAAGTTAAAGTCTAGAGAGGCGCAGTAAAGTGGCAGAGCTGGGATTTGAACCGGGGTCCTACCCTACGGCCCACGATCTCTTCTGTCCACAGCATGGTCTCGTCTCCAGAGCGCCACACACACCTAAAGGTGGACATGCAGGCAGATTTTGAGACGAGCTGGGAGAATGCGGGCTTTGGATACAGCAAAGGGAAGACCCCAGAGAGAGAGAGATGCTGATGCCACGCACTTCCGTCCATCACCCTTCATCCATTTGCTTGTTCAACAAGTTTTTGTTGAGCATCTACTGTGTGCAGGCCCTCTGGAGACAATAGAGAGAAAAACAAGACAGTGTCTTACTTGTAATTACAACTTGAAGAAACTGCCAGGAAGGATGGTACCTGATACTGGGAGTGCACAAATTAGAGCACGTGAAAGAAAAGCTTCCTCGAGAAAGAGAAAAATGAGCTGGGATCTGAAGGATAAGTGGAAGGATGGGAAGATAGAGGAAACAGCATGTGCAAAGGCCCTGAGGTGGGCAGGAGAGTGACATGAAGCAAGGACATGCATGCTAGAGCTTTAGGGATGGGAAGAGCTAGTATATGATGCGAGTGGACAATTCTCAGGACCTCGTGGGCCCTATAGAGGTTCTGCTGTTTATCCTTGCAGCGGTGGGAAGCTTGGAAAGATTTTAAGTACAGGGGATGAAATGATTCCATTAAACCCTGGCCAGAGCAACAAGAAGAAACTACGCCCCCATGTGAGGTGGGAACCCGTTGAAATCCCAACAAAGAAGGAGCTAAGCAGACAGCAGCGATTTCGGGATTTCAGCCTCATTGTGCAAAACACACAGCCTTCCAAGGGAGAGGTGAACTTTGGAAAAAAGAGTCAACGAATGAGTTTTTTAATCTGCTTTAAGTTGCTAAAACGCCCCTGTCTTCCTTCCATTGTCACCTGATGGCCTGTGGGCTATTTTAACTTTTATTAGAGATTTTTCTTTAATTAAAAGAGTTTTTTCTTTTTGAAAAACAAATCCCAGCCATGTCTTGATAAGATAGAATTGAAAATGGCACTGGGAAAATGCCACGGAAAGCTTTGATTTTTCTCCTTATGGAGTCCAAACTGATTTAAATAATAATTATATATTTCTTCTCGATGCAGCCTTCTCTCCACCCTTCCTGGCCTCCCAACACACCACAACATACCCACAGCTCTGAACATGTGCTGTTTCTAAAATCCCCAGCTCTCAGCTCCTAGAGGCAGAGGGATAGCCCTATATGAGACCAAGATTTCTAACCTAACTGCTTTAGGCTTAGGGCAAACCTTGCTCAAATCCCAGTGTTACCAATTCACAGCTGTGTGGCCTTGGGTAATTTATTTCAATGTCCTTAGCCTCCCATTATTCATGTAAAATGGAAATAATGATAGTATTTATATTCATCAGGATTCTTTTGGTGTAAGAGGCAGAAAATCCAACTTAAATATCATTATGCTTGTATTCTCAGGCATAAAAGGGAATATATTGGCTCATGTACCCAGCGATCCAGCTTCAGGCTTGGCTGGATCCAGGAGCTGCACAATGTCACAGCTTGCTCTCCCTCGCTTTCTCTCTCCCTCCCTCACAGTCTGTCGACTCTCCTCTTCTCTGCGTAGGCTTCCTTCTCAGGCTGGCTCTGGCTCCCTCCTTCTGGGCACAAACATCCATCAGTAGCTCCATGCTTACAGTGTGCCAGCTGCAAGCCCATTTCTGGCAAGTCCTGGACTTGGGACCTGGGGCCTCCCAGAACCAGTCACCATGGCCCGGGAAGTGGACTACGCTGTGTGGCCAGATGGGGGTCATATGACCAGCCCTGGAGCCTCGTTGGGGGGTGAATCACTCTTTGCTGCTTCCTGAGCCACAAAGACCAATAGAGGGAGAGGAATGGGTTCCTAGAGGAAAACCAGGACCCAGTTAACTGAAGAAGGGGGAGTGAATGCTGGTCAGACTAAAATGACCAATCAACAGGCCGTCTAGTCCTCAGCTCAGAGGGTTGTGGTGAGGATGACACGAGCTCAAGCATGCAGGGTACTTAGCACCGACCCCAGCATGCAATGTACTCAGTGCTAACTATTATTACTATTACTACTACGATGATGGTTGTTATTGGCATGGTGACAATATAGGCCAGGCAGGGGCTCTGCAAGTATTCAGGGCGATGGGAGACATCCATGACCAGAAGCCTCAGCCTGGACATCCCACTGACTCCCGGAAGCCTTGCACCTGTCACTTCCCCTCCAGCTTTGGTTGCCAAAAGCCACCGTCCCCTAACAAGCCCCAGCTCATGTGTCACTTCACCAGCTAGAAGCTGTGGTGTCTCCAAGGATGTAGGGAGGGGTTGCAAATCCAGACGCCTCCAGGGGCAGGCGGGTCCCAGGGGAGGGAGACAGAGCAGAGGGACGTAATGAACCAGAGCCCAAGCGCCCTATCTAAGGGGGCAGCCTCAGCCCACTGTCGCCCCCCGAGAACACTGAGACCCCTGGGTGGCCACATCTCTCAATTTTTTTTTTCCAAGAGAGTTCCAAGGTTTTATGCAAAATCCACCCGATTGTAAATGTTGGCTACCAATTCAGGCAATTTTTAAACCCAGGGCAGACCAAACAAGTGTGTGTCTGGGCTCAGTTGGACCAGTGTTGTGAAGTCTGGTCTCCCCAGCGAGGGGGACGCGGAGCCTGTTCTGTCTGAACCGCAGAGAGCTCGTGTTGTGGGTGACCTCAGAAGACACACTGGCCCTTTGTTCTAGAAACCTGGGTCGTGTGCTGTGTGCTTTCTGCGTCTCCTTGGACGGCCGCGGGGAGACCTTCATACTCTGAGCTGTGCCATTTGTAACAGGCTCCGTGGATGGGATTCAGCAAGAATGCCCACTTAGAAGCAGTGCATTTTCCTGCCTGAGATTATTAATGTTCTCTCTGATTTCTGCTTCACACTATCGATTTCCTGGGATAAAACCTCCTCTGCAGAGGCTGAGAAGGTAATTCAGCCGCCATCCTTCCAGGTGAGGGAGGGTTTGAACCTGGCTCTCCTGCTCTCTGCTGTGTGACTGAGGGCAAGTCCTCTGAGTCTCAGTGTTCTCATCTGCAACATGGGGATCTTCGTAGCTCCTGCCTCCTAAGGAGGTGTCGGGCACATAGTAGGTACTCACCAAAGCTTAGCTCCTCCTGTAAAACTCCAGCCCCAGCAGCCTGGGGAGAGGGAGATGGATGGTTATGCTCCTTGCACGTACTGAGAGCTCATTCTGTGCCAGGCCCTTCCCAAGCACAGCCCCCTTTTCTGCTCATGGCAGCCCTCGGGCTAGTGGCTTTACCATCACTTTTTTTTTTTTTTTACAGATGAGGAAACTGAGGCTCTGAGTGGTGAAGGGATTTGCTGAGGTGACATAGCTAGGGCATGGCAGAGCCAAGATTTGAACTCCAACCTGCCTGAATCCAGAGGCCTTGCCTCTTGTGAGGGGCCCTGCCTTCTAAGAGAATCAGTTGCATTCATATAAACCCATGGGTGCCAAGGACCCCTTAGCTGTGGAATCTAGACCCCACTCTGCTGCTCACTTGCTGTGTCACCTCAGGAGAATTTCTTGACCTCTCTGGGCCTTTTTTCCCCAGCTCCTTAAACTCACCTGCTCCCTTCCACCTCAGGGCCTTTGCACATGCTGTGCCATCCACCCAGCATGCTTCTCTCTCTATCTCCAGACCTGGTTAATTGCATCTCCTTCTTCAGGTCTTGGGTGAAGAATTACTTCTGAGAATTCCTCTGGGGCTCCCCTGGGCCAGGTCAGATCTCCCCTGCCATGTGATCACCAAGCTCCATATCATTCCTTCAGGGTTTGTGATCAGAGCGCTGTGTGATGTTAACTAATCTGCATCACCTCTGTGTCACTTCGGGGGGTCAGAGTTTAGCACTTTTCCTAGGCTCACACTCCAGGCCTACCACATGCACACAGCAAAAACTTGTGGTTATTACCTGAAATTTAAGAGGAGGCCTGAGGACCCTCATACACTGCTGGCGGGAGTATGAATTGGTACAGCCGCTTTGGAAAACTGTTTACTAAAGTGGCACGATGCATCCCTTAATCTGCAATTCCTCTTTGAGATATCGACTCAACAGAAATGAGGATATACGTTCTTTTTTATATATATAACAGTCATCATAGTGAAAACTCAGAAACTACCCAAATGTCCGTTATGGTAGAATAGACAAGTAAAATGAGGTTCCGGCGCACCACGGATTAGTACACGGTGGTGAAATGAACAAGTACGGCTACATGCCACAAAAGGGTGGATCGGGCAAAAATAATGCGGAGCATGAAAGCCAGACACTAAAGAGCATGTACCGTATCGTTCTAGTTATAAAAAGCTTGAAATGAAAGCTAAACTCAGCTATAGTGTTGAAGGATGCCTGCACACTTAGGTCGAGACGTTATAAAGAAAAACAAGGAAGAAATGACCGTACTAGTCAGGATGGTGGTTACCTCGGGTGGGGAAGGAGCACAGAAGGGGCTTCGGGGTGCTGGGCCCCTTCGATTTCTTTCCCTGGGAGGTGAGTGTGTGTTCACTGTGCAATAATTCATCAAGTTGTACATCTTTGCTTGTATTTTCTTCTCTATGTGGGTCATGGGTGCCCTGCAAAGATTCCCTATGTCCACCTAGATAATTACCTCTGGGGGGACCCCACCTGGACCGTGATCCTTCAGCCTTGTGTGCCGAGAACGTCCTCTGCCATCCTGTTTTAAGCCAGGTCTTTCTCTACTTCTAGTGCAATAAATCGCATGTGGGGTGGGGTGCCCTCCTCTGTCCTGTGAGCCCCCCAGGGCTCCAAATTTACATGTGCAAAAACAACCCAAGCAGCTTTTGTCTTGGTACAGAGGCCACCTGGCCAGAGGACACAATTAGCCCCTTTATTCAGAGCGGGATAAGGGTGGAGGGTTGATTGCCCCAGAAAAAAGAAAAAAGAAAATATGAAAGAAAGAGAAAAATAAAACCCGAGACGCGTTTTCAAGTTTCTAGTTTTGCATGCTGCCGAAAGACAGGGCTATAGGCTGTCCTGGATGGAGGCTCAGGTAGCAGACTGGGGCAGGGATGAGAATGAGGACATGGGGCTCTGGGCCAGGGGGCTGAGGGCCAGGCCCAGGGTGGGCTGGCCTCTCCGACCGGGAGAATTAGGGCTGTGGCCTCACCGCCCTAGCTGTTGGCCCACCGTGACCTCCATTTCTGTGCAGGCAGGAGGTGGCCTGGACTCTGCTCTTGAACCTGGGCCTTAGCTGGAGAGCAGAAACACTGTGATTTTTATAGATCCTTGGAGCTCAAATCAGGATGGACCGGGGTCAGGGTGTTCTAGGGGCTTCCAGAAGTCTGGCTAATAATTTTGGATTATTAACTCCTTGATGATGAACTTCATCCATCCATTTAGGAAACATTCGTAAATTTCCTACTCAGCCTTCATTCAACAAATACGAATTGAACTTACCTTGGACTAGGCTCTGCTCAGCATCAGGGGTTCAATCAGAGGGACCGACTGGTTTTGGTTTGCCTGGGATTCTCCCAGTCTTAGCACTGAAAGACTAAGCACCCTGGGAACCCTTCAGTCCCAGGCAAACCCTGACGGTTGGTCCATGGTTGGCTAGATGCCTCTGGTGCTCATCTGCACAGAGCTCATAGTCCGAGGGAGGAGGCAGGAAATGACAAACCAGCAGATCAGCACTTTGATGGAGGAAGCACAGGGCGCTGTGCAAGCCCAGAGGAGGCCCCTCATCCAGAGGAGGATGTCCAGGAAGGCTTCCTGGAGGAGGTGGCATCTGAACTGAGTCCTTCTAGAGGAGTAGGGTCAGGCAGAAGTGAAGGGCGGGTGTCGGAGGAAGACAGTGTTCCCGACGGGAGAGAAAGGGGAGAGCCTGGTGTGTTTGAAGAGGCGAATCAGGTGCACTGTGATTGGAGGGCGGAGGGCGAGTGGGGCTGGGGAGGGGGTGAGGGGACCTGGAGGGGTCATGTCATGGTAGACCTTTTGAGTCAGGGAGGCCACCCCTGGGGCATTTGGGACCCCAGGGGGTTTAGAGAAGGGCAATGGTGGCCCCAAATTTCTGTTATCAAGATTTCCCTGGCTGCTGTGTAGAGAATGGAGGAGAGATGGGCAGGGGATGGAGAGTTAAGAGTGGACATAAAGAGACAATTGGGTAGGGCTTCTCATTAATCTTTCCAGATGCTCAGGCCGAAAGCCTCGGAGTCCCTCTGACTCCTTTCTTCCTCTCCCACCCCACATAAGACCGTCAGTAAATCCAGCCCCTTCTCACCACCTCCATCCCTAGTCCTGGCATCTCCTGCCCCAGTCCCGTCTGCCTTTTCCCTTTGGCTCTTATCACCGTCTGATGAGCCACGTGATGGACTTATTTATTTTGTTTACTCGCTGCTTCTTCCTTCTAGACCTGGGTTTCTCGGCCTCGGCGCTATTGACATTTCAGCCCAGATAATTGTCTGGGGTGGGGGCTGTCCTGGGCATTGGAGGATGCTGAGTAGCCTCCCTGGCCTCTACTCACTAGATGCTAGTAGCACCCCCTCCCCAGACTGTGACAACCAAAAATATCTCCAGACATTGGCAAATGTCCCCGGGAAGGGAAGGGGGCAAAATTGCACCTCCTGCTGAGAACTACTGCCCCAGAATGTAAGCTCCCTGAGGGCAGGGGTTCATGTTTGTGTCATCCACCATTGTCTCCTAGAGGGGAGAACGTGAGGCCTGGCTCCCTGAGTGTTTGTTGACTGAATGGGTGAGTGTGAGATGATGGGGTGGGGGTAGTGTGGAAGGGAAGGGCTTGGGAAATAGTTAACTGTTAGAACTGGTAAGTAGAGCCGCCATTGATTTGTTATGATGATAACATAACAAATGTCCTCTTCATTACCCTCCCCAGGACTCCTATGTCATCATATGACGGGAGTGGGGGGGACGAGAGGGCAGAGAGGTCAAGGGACGTGAGTAAAAATCTCACAGGAATGAGTGGTAAAACCAGACTAGAACCCAGGTCTTTAGAAACCAAGTCGAGAGTCTTTTCATGTTCGGACACCATCATATAATAACAATGACTGCATGCCAGGCACCATGCTTTGGGTGGATCGCCTCATTAAGCCTGACAACATCATGAGATTACTATTTTCATCCCATTTTTATAGATGGGTACTCTGAGGATCAGAGAGGTGGAGTGAGCTGCCCAGAGGCACACAGCCAGGAGTAGAGCAGGCCTGTCTAGCTCTATAACTTAGAAGCTGAGAAGGCTGGCTTCTAAGCAGGGGTCAAGGAGGCACAAGCCCCTCCCGCACTTAAGATAACGGTATCACCCCAAAGGGTCTTTCTGTTCCCTTTTGTCTGCGGAGGAGAAACCATCACAGGATTCCCCCTGACCGAAGGCCGCACTTCAGAGTGTCCTTCAGGGGACCCTGTAAAATTCACGAAGCCCCCTGGCCGTGTGAAACCTCTCCCTCCTCAACCTTGATCTCCCAGGCAGGGGCAGGGGCAGGCGCAGGGGCAGGGACTGGGGCCCAGGGATTCTTGCAGATTCGCATGCAAACCTCTGAGCAAACAGAGGGGGTTTCATTCTCTTTTGCCCAAAGACAGCGGGACTCCACGTTAGCTTAATTCCACACTGGAATGGAAGCGGAACCCAGCAATGGCTTTGCAGTTTTGTTTTATCTTAAATCTCCCACATCATATCCCCTCCCCACCAGCACCCCCCCCCCCCCCGCACCATGTGGAAGCTTCCCCAGGGGTCCTGGCGTGGAAGCATTTAATATGCACCAACATTGCCCGAGCTTTTGCCAGCCAGGGCCCCAGTCCCTGTGAGGAGAGTCCTATCAATAGCCCATTTTACAGATGAGGAAGCCGAGGCCCAGCTTCCTGGAGAGGCAGATGGGTGCTCCCTGGAGGCCAAAGCATCTTGCATACCTCTATGTACAGCCCCAACGAGACAGTGTTGCCATTACGTGGCCTCCCCATTAGGCTGTGCGCTCCTTGTGTGGAAGTTCAGTGAAAAAGTCTTTATTGAGCACCTACTGTGTGCCAGGCACTGTCCTCAGCGCTGTATATGCATCAGCTTGTGTAATGCTCACAACACCCCCAGGAGGTATGAACTGCTATTGTTCCCATTTCACAGACAAGGCAATGGAGCCACATGGAGACCAAGCAGTTTGACCAAGGATGGAACTGTTGTTTGGACCCAGGCCACCTGGCCCAGGAGTTCATGTTCTTAAACACTACACTAATGATGGGAATAATAATAATAAAGGATTACTATGGGCTGGCCGTGCTGCAAGGATGATCTCATTTACTCCTCGCAACAACCTTATGAGGATGGTGCTATTATTGCCTCCATTTTATACATGGGAAAACTGAGGCCCTGCGAGGTGAGCTGGTCTGCTCAGGGTTATGCAGTCGGGGGCAGAGCCAGGGTTTGAACCTGGGTTTGTCTGATGCCAAAGGCTGTGCTCTTAACCACTGTCTCTTCTTCCCTTCTGGCCAGAGAGATTTTCAACACGTTATTTCAGGGAAGTGTAATGAACTTTTCCAATGGGAAAGGCTGGCGTGTTGTGGGAACATAAAGGAAGAGACTCAGTTTAACTCAGGGGGTGGAGAGGGTCTCTCCAAGGAAGAGATGTGGAGGCCAGGGTGGGAAGGATGAGTGGGAAAGGACCAAGCAAAGGAAGGGGGCAGAGAATATTCCAGGGCGAGGGAAGAGCTTGAGGAAAGGAGATGGAGTATTGCAGAACCGCGTCGGGTCTGGCCGGAGCTCAGAAGCAAAACTTGGGAGGGAGGAGGTGACGCAGGAGGGGGTGGCGCGCCCTGGTATACAGTAGGTGCTCAGCACATGCTTGGGAAGTGGGTCCTCTCTTCGGTCTTCCCCTTGACACTCTGCCAATCTCTTCCTGACCCGGGTTCAGAAGCAACAGGTGAAGGCCCCTGGTGGAAGCGAGGCCCACGCCCAGCGTGGGCGGCGTCTGTGGCCACGTGGAGGCGGGCAGGCCCTCTGGGCAGACCTCCTGGGAAGCCCCGGAAGAAAAGCCCTTTGCTGGAGCTGGACCGGCCTCCCCGCGCAGCCGCTGGAAGCTTTGCAGCCTGACCCTCGGTCCCTGCCTCTCAGAACCTGCTTTGACCTGAGTGTCTTGGTAGATTCAGGGGCCCACCCTGCCTGCTCCTCTCTACCCCGCCCCTGGGGCCAGCTTCTGCTCGGCTGGGACCCGGTGTTGTCATCCTTCAAGGCTCCCTCGACTGTCTTTCACTGTCTTCACATGCCAGCTCCTGGGATTCTCGCTCCAGTGAGTCCCACTGAATGATCTACCCACCTACCATCTCCAGCGGGGTGTCTCGACCTTGGCTCTGTTGGCGTCTGGGCTGATCGTTCTTTGTGGTGGGGGCTGTCTGTGTGCATTGTAGGATGTTGAGCAGCATCCGATGCCAGGAGCACCTCCCCCCTCAATTGGGACAACCAAGAATGTCCCCCGGCATTGCCACATGTCCCTTCTGGGACACAATTGCCCCCAGTGAGACCACTGGTTTGGACCAGTTATAACGCATTCCCTGGGAACTGACAAATTGCTCCCCCCTCCCAAAGACAGGGGTTCTGTTAGCTAAGACGGAGGAGGACGGATATGGAGGAAGTAACAATGTGTGCCACACACACTAGCGAATAGGGTTTCTTTCTCTCTTTTTCCTCCTTTCTTCCTTCCTCCCTTCCTGTCTGTGTCTGTGTCTGTCTCTGTCTCTGTGTCTGTCTCTGTCTCTGTGTCTGTCTCTGTCTCTCTTTCACATCCCAACAAAACTTTACTTACATTATTTACAAACACAGGCAGCCGGATCTGGGATTTGGTCCCCTAGATATAGTTTGCAGATGCTTGGAGTTAAAAACCCTCTCCTCCCTGAGGTAAAATGCTCCCTTTAAGGCAGGAATTTTCATATTTGTCTTCCACCTTTTTTGGATAGTGTTATTCACATAATAGATAATAAATCCATTTTTTTGTTTATCATTTTTTATTTATTTATTTCTTTTTCCCCAAAGCCCCAGCAGATAGTTGTATGTCGTAGTTGCACATCCTTCTAGTTGCTGTATGTGGGACGCGGCCTCAGCATGGCCGGAGAAGCGGTGTGTTGGTGCGCGCCCGGGATCCGAACCCAGGCCGCCAGTAGCGGAGCGCGCGCACTTAACCGCTAAGCCACGGGGCCGGCCCAATAAATCCAATTTTTAAAAAAATTTTTGCATTTTTCCCCAATTTTTTTTAATCTTGGTAAAATACATATAAGATTTGCCATCTCAACCATTTTAAGTGTACACTGGGTGTATTAAAGACATGCACCTTGTTGCACTACATCACGGCCGTCCATCTCCAGAACTCTTCTTTAGAGTTTCTTGATCAGAGGTGGACGAGCTAGGTCATCTGGACCCACCCTCTCAGTTTATATCTAGGGAAACTGATGCCTGGAGGGAAAGGGACTTGCCAAGGTACATGGCCAGTTAGAATCAAAGTCTGGATTCAAGTCTGGGCCTCCCTCCGCCCGGTGCCCCCTCATGCAGCCCTCCCCAACGTCTCCCAGAATGCCTTGCACACAGGGGCACCACGTCAATATTTAGTGACCGCACACTCACTGGGGACTCCACTAAGGCACTTCCTGGGACTAATCCAGTTCCCTCTCTAATCTCTGAGAATTTGGGAGATGAAAACCTACTCCACAAGCTAATGGCCAATTAATTGCTCTCTTTGGCCAGATATCACTTCTCATCCTTTTTTCTAGAAATTGCATTGCCTCCTCTGAGGTCCAGCACGTACTTGGCAATAGTTTCCTTCACTCTCTCCCTGCCCTACCACTGCCCACACTGGGGCCAGATGGCAGGGGGAGCTGCTCTGTGACAGGAGGGCCATCGATCCCCTTTCACGGGCGTTGCTGCCCCCCTGGACCCCTCTCAAGGTGTCTGGGGCACTTCAGGAGCCTCACAATGAGGGCATTTAGCCCGACTCTCCTCCCCTGGGGGTTCAGAGGCAGAAACCAGAGGAAGATGGAGAGGAGAAAGAGGGGAAACAAAACCCAGCCCAACTGCCCATTCCAAAGGTGATGCGCTGGGAGAGGGAGGCCCAGCCAACTCTGATTTCAGAGATTGTTTTGGAAAGTGCCTCTGCGGCACTTGTTTTCCCCATGGGCGGGCTGATAAGGGACCATGCCCAAGGAAGGACAAAGTTAGAGCCCCATTCAGGCAAGCCGAGGCAAAGGTCCAACCTGAGCGGGGCAGGCAGGGGCCAGGAGAACAAGGGCTCTCTGTTCCTGGGCACGGGGATATGAGCCACCGGCTCCCACTGGCTCCAGCCAGGCGTTGGACGCCATCAGAAACCCACGACGTGGCTGGAAAATTTGGGGTTGGGGTGACACTGATGCTGTGTAATTGAGCCATGAGCAGAGTGTTTTCACAGGGAGCCGTGTTTGGAATGATGACGAGTTCCCTCTCTGGGTGGCCGAGCCTGCTGCAAGGTAAAGATGACTCCCGAGAATGAGCCAGGCCTATCCCAAGAGCCCGAGGGGAGAGCTTGGGGTTTCCTCCACTGGAGACACGGGCAAACCCAGGGAAAGGGTTGGAAACTCGAATGCCGCCCGGGGCCAGGCAGGTGATGGAAGGCAGGTTTGCGGCAGACCATGGCAGCGTGGGGGGCCCAGGCCACATCTGAGGGCTCAGTTCACCATAGCTGATCGATGAGCTAGTTTCGGATCCCAGCCCCTCCACTTGCCAGCTGAGTAACCTCAGACAAGCAATTTAATCTCTGTGCCTCAGTTTCCCCATGTTGAAAATTGGGTTAGTGCTAGCATTTACCTTGTGGGGTTATTGTATGGATTAAATGAGTTAACACACAAAAGCACTGGAACAGTGCTGGTTCAGTTTATCTTTTAAGAGAAGCAGGAACTCTGGGTTTGTATTCAAAAGCCCCGAATCATTACCTGTTGGCAATGAATTCAAATCGAAAAATAAGTAAATACAACCTGTCCCTTGGCTCTCTGTAGCCCACAGCCCGTGGGCCACCTTGGCAACCTCTGGTCAAGAGTTTTGGACAGACCTGGGCTCCAGTGCTGGCTCTCCCGCTGCCTGGTTCTTGATCTTGGACAAGTGACTTAGCTTGTCTGTGTCATGTTTGCATCATCTGTGCTATCAGTCGGGAGCCTGGCAGGAAGCTATGACTCACTCAAATTGGGCAGTGGATGAGAGTTTAATAATGGCATGTGTGATATGGGGAAATCGCAAGGGATGGTGCAGCACCCCAAAGTTAGTACCAGAGGGGAGCTGTTACCACCTCTAGTCCTGAAAAGGCAAAGGAGCAGTGACAGGAACCTGGAGAAGGTAGCTGTGTGGAGAGGGCCACCTCTGGGAACTGTGGTCTTCAGTAGAGGGGCTCAGCCAACCCTGGTGGCCCCACAGAGAGAGAGTGCTGGGGGAAGGAATGCCCTGGCCATTCTCTACCCGCCTTCCCATCTCCTGCCTTCCTATCAGTCAAACTCCAGTGGAAGCCTGAGAACCAGAGAGCCTGTTGATGTGGTCCATGCAGACCACCCCCCAGCAGGGTGGAGAAGGGGAGGAGTAGGTGTAGAGGGCAAATGGAAGACAGGGGATGCTCCCACTTGCCTCCATCCTGGAAGGCTGTCCTTCGTCTAGATGGAGCGTGATGCTCGACACACACTTTTAGCAGTAAGTTGAAGATATCTCATCGTTATTGAAGGAGGGAAGGCTGAGGCACTGGAGGGGGAGTGGAGGGCCCCCAGTTGTCCTCAGAGTGTGTAAATGGCCCTTTAGAGGTGTTGAAGGGTGTATTAGCTTCCTATGGCTGCTGTAACAAATTACCACCAACTTGATGGCTTAAAGCAGCACACATTCATTCTCTTACGGTTCTGAAGGTCACGAGTCCAACCTGGACTAAAATCAAAGCGTTGGCAGGGCTGAGTGCCTCTGGGAGGCTCTAGGGGAAATCATTTCCTTGCCTGTTGCAGCTTCTAGAAGCTGCCCACATTCCCTGGCTCATGACCTCCTTTCATCTTCAAAGCCAGCAAGTGTATCACTCTGGTCTCTGCCTCTGTCATCACATCTCCTTCACCGACTCTGACTCTCCTCCTTCCTCTTAGAAGGACACCTGTGATGACATCGTGCCCCCTGGATAATCCAGGATCACCTCCCCATCTCAAGACTCTTAACTGAATCACATCTGCAAAGTCTCTTTTGCACATAAGATAACAGAGTCACAGGCTCTGGAGATTAGGACGTGGACATCTTTGGGAGCCATTATTCTGCCCGCCACAAGAGGGTTCTAGGAATCTTCTCAGAGGGAAACTATCCTCCCTGTGCCATACCCACGAATCCCAAATCCCTTCCATTAACATCTCTTTTTTGGATTAATGATGTTCCCAAACTCCAGCACTTCTTGATCTACCTTCAGGAATTTTCTCCGAGCTACATGTTTATCTTTAAATGGACCTTATGTCAACCCACTATTTTACTCAGGTTCATCCCAAGTGATAATGCATGTAAAATCAAGGCTTGATGTTCACTTATAATTTTTCTAACTATTCCCATTAAAATAATTACATAACTATTGACATTTTAAGAAAAGTTGATATGTGAACCACCTAACAACACCTCGTGGAATACTATGAGTATGTGTATACTGCACAGTGGAGAATTCTAGATTGCCATAGTGAAAGGCAAATATGTTGCTTGCATGGCAAAGATGCCCGGAATCCCAGCCTGCTGCCTACAGAGTGAGTGCGTCAGTCAGGATTCTCCAGAGAAACAGAACCAATAGGGAGAGAGAGAGAGAGACAGAGATTTATTCTAAGGAATTGGCTCATGCAATTGCAGAAGCTGAGAAGTTCCAAGATCTGCAGTCAGCCAGCTGGACACCCAGGAGAGCTGATGGTGTAAGTTCCAGGCTGGGTCTGAGCCTGAAGACAGAAGAAGACCGATGTTCCAGCTTGAAGATGGTCAGAGATCCTGAATTCTCCCTCCTTCCACCTTTTTATTCTATTCTGGGTTCCAAAGGATTGGGTGAGGCACCCCCACACTGGGGAGGGCAATCTGCTTTCCTCAGTCTATCAATTCAGATGTTAATCTCATCCAGAAACACCCTCAGAGACACACCCAGAGTAATGTTTGACCAAATGTCTAGGCACCCCATGGCCCAGTCAAGTTGACACATAAAATTAACCATCAGAGAACTCTGACGGAGGAGGGAAGAGACCTGGGTTTGGGTTCTGGATCTGCTCTGTGACATTGGCCAAGTCTCATTCTCTGCTGGGGCCTCAGTCTCCACATCTGTATGATGGGGACGATCCCTCAGGTTCTCTCTAGCTCAGCTATGCGATGGTTATGCTACTAGCCCATTGGTACATTAGCAATCAGAGACTGGAACACAGAGCAGGCAAGTTTTGACATGGACGCTAGTGTATGGGGTACCGTTAGGGGTGTCATAGGAGTCCACCCCACCCCGGGATCAGCATTACCTGCTCTTCCCAGGCCCCACCTAGCATCATATGCACACATTGATTGTGGTTTTCAGGGGCAGAGAGAGTTTTATTCAGCCTTGTAGCCATCACACCAGGCCTAGAATAAGGACTCAACACATTTTCTGATTGTTCAAGGACCGATTGACTGACAGAAGAAAAGGCAGTATGATGTCTGTGATAGTACCAAGAGGTTAACACACTGAACGGCCCCTTGTAGGACTAGAAGCCCCCAGAAAAATTAAGAGTAAGCGTGTGGGCTGTGTGGGTCAGACAGACCTGGCTTCAAATCCCAGAGCCACCACGTAGGAGCTGTGTGACCTTGGGCAAGTTACTGCACCTCTCTGAGCCTCAGTGTTCTTATCTGTACAATGGGGATGAATTATGACCGAATTCATAAGTTTGTGCTGAGATTTAAATGAGATAATCTGTGCAACGTGCACAGCCCAGTGCCTGGCCCATAGTTAGTGCTCCATAAATATTAACAGCTACAACGATTATTATTGCCATCACCCTGCCTCCCGTTGTCTGAGGAAGATGGGAAGATGCAGAAAATCCGATTGGAACCCATGCCCCTCCCAGGCCATACAGGGGATGTAGGAAACTGTTGGAGACCCCACGTATAAGGAGGCCTGTTGGGTTCTCTGAAACATGCATTGGCTCCCCCATACCACACCCTCCCCCACCGTTCTGCACCAACAAGCCATCTGGTGCGGTTCAAATATTGTTCACATGTAATATTTTGAAACTGTTTTTAAGATGGTTCCTAAATGCTTGCCAAAACTCTAAAAATCCCATGTGAACAAAAAATATAATTAATTGGCTTTGTGTTGTGCGAATAGATTGTCAGATGGAGAGGAAATGAAGGCAATAGATTCAATTCATCATAAAGGGGAGAAGGAGCGTGTACTGGACGCGTACCCAACTCTGCCATGTGCGGCCAGGTAGCCTCGGGACAGCCATTTAGTGTCTCTGAGCTGCTTCCTCGGCTGTGCAATGGGTCACTCACACATTGGTTAACCCATTGGGTTCGCTCAGCACCTAGTAAATCCAGCCAGTCGTAGCTGTTAAACTGTTTAAAACAATACCTGTGAAGTGGCTGGCACATAGTAGGGGCTTCGTAGGTGTTAGTTTCCCCATAAAATGGACCCACTATAGAGGGATCTGTGGATGATTTTTGGTTGGATTGCAGCAGAGCCTTTCTAAGAATGGGTTGAAATCCAGCCCTGTCTGTGTATTTCAGGAGCCAGCACATTTAAGGATCTGGCTTGACAGATGGCTGAATTCCGTTGAGGCAGACAGGTGTGGGCGGTGGGCATCAAGGAATCTATGTAAGCCCACAAATTCAGGTGTACCAGGAATATCAACTTTCTTAAATCTCTGTAAATGAATTCAAATTAGAGTTGCAGTCTCTGCTGGGTTGCCAGAAACTTAGTTTTCATCATTACTGGGGCTCCCTCACCCCAGGATGGATAGATGTCCCTGTCCATCTGGTCACCACCAAACCCCATTCACTCATCCCGCATATTTCTTCCAAGTCGGGAAAATCCGCTACTTCCGGGCTGAGCATGGAGCAGAGGAACCTGTGCCCAGGTTGGTATTTCTGGCATCAAGGGTCCACCCACTCCCCTCTGGCACTGTCAGGATGTGCTTGCAACCTCTGGCCTGTTCCTTATCCCAGAGAAATCGCTTCCTCACCTCCAACCTCCTCCCCAAGACCACTCTGCAGGCTTGTCAATGAGCTTCCAACAGAGTTTGCAAATGGACAGTTGTAAGATAGAGTGAGACCCCCCAGATGTTTCACGTTTGCTTTCTGGGCTTCTTTGTTTAATTAATAGACTTTATTTTGGGGGGCATTTTTTAGGCTTATAGAAAAATTGAGCAGAAAGTAAAGGGAGTTCCCAGATACCCTTTCAACCACCTCCCCCACCAGCTTCCTCTATGATTAATATCTTGCACTAGTGTGGTTATTTGTTACAACTGGTAAGCCTATATTGATACATAATTATTACCTTTAGCTCCATAGCTTGCATTAGAGTTCACTCTTGGTGGTGTACATTCGCCGGGTTTGGACACGTGTATAAAGACTTGTATATACTGTCATACATAGTATCATACAGAATGAGTTCACTGCCCTAAAAATCCTCTGTGCTCTGCCGATTCATCCCTCCCTCCCCCGCAACCCCGGGCAACCACTGATCTTTTTACTGTGTCCATAGTTTTGCCTTTCTGTGTTTTTTAAATTAATGAATTTAGCTTCCAAGATTTAAAAAATGGAATGTTCTATATAAAAACCTGAATGTCCAATATCTTTCGAAAAATTGGGACATCTCAGATGACTCTGGGCTGGAGCTGAGCACGAGGTGCTGCCCTCTTGGAGGGATGTGTGCTCTCCCATTCGGTCTTGCCAGTCAACTTACATGTGGCTCTCTTTCCCTTCCTTGGACCCTGGAGGCATTTGAGTTTGCCACCCTGCTCTGGCCTCCTACAACGACCAGAACAGCCTTTGACTTGTGGGCTGATTCTATTTCTTGCCCTGCAAATATATCTCTGAGGTCAGGTGGCCCAACAAGCCTGGACACCTGCTTGAAATGCAGAGAGAAAGAGAGAAACAGACAGGGAAATTAAGAACGTATTAAGTCCTCTGAAAATTCCTCTGTAGCCCATGGGAGGCTCATCAGAGGCCACGCAAACACCCAGCCGCCTGGCTGTCTGAGGCTGGAACAATGTCAGCCAACATCCTACAATCGGCAGATTTCTTCTGCATTCTCTGCACAACTTGAAGCTACAGTTGTCTGAGGCTGTGGGCCCTGGTGTGGGCCCACACGATGTCCTTCGGTGGCTGCCACAGCTCTGGGTCAATAATTTATGCTAATGCTGCAATTCACCCTACTGACCTCCTTCCTGGAGCATGTCAGGGAACTGGACACCCAGAGATTAAATTGCCCCTAGAGTGGTAGGTGGTGGAGTGGATGGTTGTGGGTGCGCAGTGGGACTGTGAGAGGTTCAAGGCCAGAGCATCACACGCCGAGACACAGCGAGAAAGGAAGCCGGCCCTTTAACTTGGCTGCAAGGTTTTCCTTTGGAGAAAAACCTGAGTCTGTAAGCAGGGAAACATGACCTGGCATGATGTGAGCATGCCCCCAGCCTTCCACCTACAATGCCTGCAACCCTGGGTGGTCCTTAGGCTCAGGGTCTCCAGGCTGGGCTGAGAAGTGGTCAAAAGAGCACTAGATGCAGAGTCCAATATCTGCTCTTTCTGTGCTGTGTGATCTTGGCCAAGTTGCTTTGTCTCTCTGAGTCTCCATTTCCATCTCTGGAATGGAAATACAGAGAGACCAAAAGAAAACTAAAATAAAAAATAAAGGTGGCAATAATGCTTGTTTCCCAGGGGAATTAAATGGGGTTGTCATATCCCAGGGGGCCCTCTGCATCTCCTCTCCTGTGTCCCTCCCCACAGCACCAGCATCCTGCCCACTGCCCAAGTCATCGTCCTCAAGTCCTCCCTCTTTTCACCCTCCATATTTCTTCAAGCCACAAATATTTACTTGGTGCCTATGATGTGCCACGCACTGTTCTAGGTACTGGAGACACAGCAGTGAACGTGATAGTCTCCGTCCCTTCCCTTGTGGAACCAGTGTCCCATCAGTTACCTTCTTTGTGTCTTTCATGCCTGTACCCTCATCTCCAACAACCCTGATCGGCCACCTCTGTCTCTTGCCTGGATTCCTGGAACACCCTCCACTCTGCAGCCAGAGTTCTTCCTGAAACACAAATCTGATCATTAAAGACCCTCTGTGGCTCCCCGTTGTCCCTGGAATAAAATGGAAAGTCACCATGGTCCAGCCATCTCAGCCTTCTTTCTGTCCTCGAACCTAACGGAGCCCTAGCCCACCTCTGCATGCTCGCCCTTGCTGTTCCCTCCACCTGGTTTCCTTTTCTTCATATGACATCGTCTTCGTCTCAGTTATCCCTCTTGGCACCTCGTTCTCCGGCTAGCCCGCCTTCACCCTCTCTGTTCCCCCCTCACAGCCTTGATGATAATAATAGCCAACACACGTCGTGCTTTCTGTGTCTCAGACTCTGTCCTAAGCCCCTACTCATATGAACTCATTCAGTCCTCACAACAGCTCTATGAAGTAACAACGACTTCTGTGCCCATTTTACAGATGAGAGGACTGAGGCAGAGAGGAAAGTGGCTCTGCTGGGGTTCCACAATTCTGCAGCTGCCTCTGACCACTCAATCATGAGCCCCGTGGAGCAGGGACTCTGTCTTGCTCATCTCTGCATCCACAGCACACAGGGCCTGGCACACAGTAGGTGCTCAACAAACTCCCTGAGTGATGAATGACTGTCTCGCTGAATAAGTGACCAGTGATGGAACGCCCCGCTCACACCGCTTGGTATCGCCTGATTGTAAGGGTTCCTATTATTCCTCTTGGACTATAAGTTGGTTCTGCAGAGGGAGGCATCCATCTCCCTGTCACAGAGAGCCCCTGGTGGGCACTGAAGCATCTCTCATCAGGGAGCACGGGCGTGGGAGGAAGGTCCTTGCCATCATTTCTTTTTCTCAGTGTTGACTTTTTCCCAATATGAACTGCCCCTGGCAGGCAGTGAAGCCAAGGAGTCAGTATCTTTAGGGGGATTTCTGGCTGTGGGGACTCCTGCACAGAGTCACAGGGGATTTGCTTGGCTGGGGCTCTGCTGGGGGCCTTGATGGAGGGAGATATTAGATGCAGGCACGGCACCATGAGAGCCACAGCTTCATAGTTAATTTAGGGGCTTGGCTGGACTGGGATGAGGGCTGCTGGGCCTTTGGAGGCCACCGAGCGTTAGCTTCTTTCAAAACCCAAAGAAAAGATGAACCACCTTGAATTCTGTAGGAGGGGAGCTGGTAGGATGGGCGGGGAAGGGCAGTGCTGTTCTAAGGACTCACTTCAGAGCCTGAGGTCTAGGTGGACAGAGTTTGTTTTAAATCTTTTCCCGGCTACTCCGTAGCTAGATATGATGATATAGTATGACATATAATACAATATCTTATACTATGCTATGTAATAAGCCCAGGATTTCACAGAAGTGGAGTGGGGAAATGATCAAAAGCACCAACTTGGGAGGCAGACGCCTGGATTCAAATCCCAGCTCTGCCACTGACAAGCTGTGCAACCCTCGGCTTTTTCCCATTGCCCCTCCAAGTCTCAGTTTCCTCATCTGTAAAGTGGTAATGAGAACAGAACCCCCCTCACTGGATTATTAGGAAGATTGAATGAAGTGCATACAGGAGGCAGCTGGGTGTGCAGTAAAGAGAATAGAGTCTGGAGTTGTGCAGTCTGGTCTGCAAATCTTGGTACCACCACCACACCTGTGCTGTGTGTGACTTTGGGTGAGTTTTTCACCTCTCTGAACCTCAGTTTCTTCATCTGTAAAATGGAAATATTAATTCCATTCTTCTTTGCAGAGCCATTATAAGAACATGTAACACATTTAGGGGCTGTTATGGGTTGAATTGCGTCCCCCTGAAATCCACATATTGAAAATTTAACCCCCGGTTCCTCAGAACATGACCTGATTTGGAAATAGGGTCATCGCAGATCTAATTCGCTAAGTTATGATAAGGTTGTACTGGAGTAGGGTGGGCCCCTGCTCCTGTGTGGCTGGTGTCCTTATAAAAGGGGAAATTTGGGCAGAGACACAGGGAGAGGCCACGTGAAGATGAAGGCAGAGATCAGGGTGATGATTCTACAGGCCAAGGATCACCAAGGGTGGCCAACAAGCCCCCAGAAGCTGGGCGAGAGGCACGGAGCAGATTCTTTCTCAGAAGGAACCAACCCTGCTGGCACCTTGACCTTGGGCTTCCCAGCCTCTAGAACTGGGTGAGAGTAAATTTATGTAGTGTCAGCACCCAGTCTATGGTCCTTTGTCAGCAGCCTAGCAGAGTAACACAAGGGCGTGGCACAGAGCCTGGCACAGTGAGTGCCCATTGCACAGTGCCTGACTTTATTGTATTACTCATGTGCTCTGCCCTGCGATCCCTGGGGAGTGGTGGGGGGCTGAGAGCCAATCAGAGCCAGGAGACGTCCATGCTGAGGCCTGCCCTTGCCCGTGGGGCTCTGGTGAGGGCAGAAAGGAGAGCAAAGGGGCTAGTGGTCTCAGATTCTCCCCCAGGCGTGAAGATAATATTGGCCATATTGCTCTTTTCCTCCTTTGGGCTTATCCAGCGTCTCCCTTGGGGACCCACGTCACTCCCCGGGCTCTTGGATCTGCCCATTCACTGGGAAGACAAGGGGGGAATGTTGCAAATCCCCCTTCAGATCCACAGATGACTAATCGAGTGCATGCACCTTGGAAGACAGGCTGGGGGGACCTCAACCCCTCCAAGCCACTTCACACTCCGATGAAAGCGACATCCTTGGTCCCCAAGGCTTGCAAAGCTTTCTCATTCCAACTTTATCCACATGCCCTGCACACATATGAGCCAAGTTCTGCTTTTTGGGGGGTAAGAAAAAAACAGCTGTTTCATTCTGCATCTCAGCATCTGTTTTCCCCAAAGTGCCAAGGAAATTCCATCTCTGATGAACAATAGGAGACGCCAGAAAAGCTAAGATGTGTATCCCGTGCTGGGGGGAGGAATGCGGCTCAGACCCTCCTCCCAGCACCCTGAGGAACACATTCCATTCATTTTCTGGAGGCACTGGGGGCCAGGCCTGCCCTTTCCTCTCTCCAGGTAACCTCTGCCCAGACCTGGGGACCCTTCAGGAGCATGTCTGGAGCCTGGAGTCAGACAGACTGGGTACCAAATTGCCCAGCACTTTGTAGGTGGCTTTTTTCATCAATATCGTTCATTCATTGAACATCACTGAACACACAGGCTCTTTCCTGAGCCCTCCCAGTGTGCCAGGCTCCACAGTAACTGCCTGACACATCGCTTCCCCTTCTCCTGCCAGCACCCAAAGGAAGTGTAGGGACACCCCATTGCATAGGTGGGCAAATGGAAACTTCAAGAGAAGCTGAGTGATGCCCCCAAGGACATGAAGCTAGCAAGTGGTAGGACAGGTATCTGAACTCAGGTGGGTCTGACCTGATTCCAAAATCTATGTGCTTTAAAAGTTTACATTGTTCTTCTTTCTAAGTGTGGTCAGCTGAAGAACGCCCCCTCCCAAAGATGTCCACGTTCTAATCCCTTGAACGCAGGATTATGCTACCTGATGTGGTAAAAGGGACTTTGCAGATGAGATTAAGTTAAGGATCTTGAGAGGGGGGAGGTTATCCTGGATTATCTGGAAGGCCCAAGGGTCCTTATAAAAGGGAGGCAGGAAGGTCAAAGTGAGAGAAGGAGATGTGATGACAGATGCAAGAGGTTGGTGTGATGTGAGGAAGGGGCCAGGAGCCTGGGAATGCAGGTGGGTTCTAGAAGCAGAAAAAGCAAGGAACCAGATCCTCTCCTAGAGGCTCCAGAGGAGCCAGCCCTGCTGACCCCTAGATTTTAGACTTCTGGCCACCAGAATGTAATAGAATAGATTTGTGTTGTTTTAAGTTTTGAGTTTGTGGTAATTTATTAATGCAGCAATTGGAAGTTAATACACTAGGCATAGAGAAAAAAGAAAGAAAAAGCCATAAAAGAATAAAGAACGTCTCGAGAGATCGTGAATGAAAGGGCGGTTTCCCAGTGGTATTGGATGAATGAATGAATGATACACGGTGACACTAATGCTGGCCTATGTGACATCCCAGTGGGGTTACCGTCTTCTCCACAGCCCAGGGCCCGGTGAGGGAGCGGTCGGCATTGCCATTAGACCTAAGTCTTCTGTTTATTTATAGCACTGTTAAATCCCAGATCTTTGGGGAAGACCTTTTTATTGATGTACAACTTACATACAGTAAAGTAAAATATCAATACGTTTTTACAAATGTGTAGAGCCACGTAACCATCACCAAGGTCAAGATCTAAAACATTCTCATCACTCCAGAAAGTTCCTTCCCTCCCCCTTCTAGTTGATACCCTCAAACATAACCCACCGTTCTCATTTCTGTCACCAAAGATTAGTTTGCCTGCCCTTGAACTTTGTATAAATGGCGCCACACAGTGTCTTTTCTCTCATGCGGGCTTCCCTCGCTGCATGTTATGTTTGTGAGATTCACCCACGGTGTCATGTGATCAGTTCATCTCTTCTTTGTTTCATTTCCATCTGCTCTCCCGTTGAAGGACCTGTGGGTCGTTGCTCCAGCTTGGAGCCACAAGGAGCAGAGCTGCTAAGAACGTTCTTGCACGAGGCTTGTGGTAGATATGAGCACTCTCTTCTCGTAGGCGTGTACCTGGGGGTGGAATTGCGGGGTCCTGGGGTGGGTGGATGCTTACCTTCGGTAGACAGCGCTGGTCCTCCGGCCTGGAGCTAACCTCAGGAGCGCCTTCCCTGAGCACATTGGCTTTTTCTCCAGGTCCATCCCCTTTCTCCACGCTGTGCTGGTAACCAGGACTGTGAGACAGGAGACCCTCGGGTCCCTCACATCCAGGCCCAGGAGAGCATCGTCTGGCCTGGTGGTTTGGGGCGTCTGGGACAGGGGAGGATGGAGAGGAAAGGGGGACCACTCTCCTTTTCACTTGGCCTCATTCTTTCTATGTTGGACCCCTCAACTTGCTGAGCTGATGGAGCAGAAGTTAGGGGTCCAGCTGAGTGTGTGGGAGACACATCTCCAAACCTTAACTCATCAGCACACCACCGTCATGCTTTTTTTTGCCACATTTGTTTAGTTTTCTTTGAATTGACTTACTTTTTTACTGAAAACTGTTTATTTAAGAAGTTAACTTACCTGAAAATATGAAATCAATACGACTTCTCCTAAATAGAGGTTAATCACTATAAGCACTACTAAAAGAAAACAAGGTTGATCAGTTCTAGCCAGACACTGCTACTGCTCTGGGGCTACGAGCCTGGGTCCTCTCTGTCATAAAGGCAGATGGGCGAGAGTTATGGAGATGTTAAAGATCTATTGGCACCAAACTGAGACTTTCTTCTTGATGTAATCAAAGAGACTTAAAGAAAATTAAAAGAGAAGAAGCTTCTCACTTTGTGATCGAATGTTATCTACTGCCGGAATCTTCTCTCATGCCAAGACTGGTCCTACACTTTGAGAAACACTGAAGGCCTGAATCTCTTGGTCTGGGAGCCAGATTAGCTCTGTAATATTGTATTAGCTCTGTAATATTGGCTCAGTGACTTCACATCTCTGAGCCTCAACTGTCCTGTTTGTACAATGGGATCATCCTGGCCCTGGCCTCGGAGGCCTGTGAGCTCCCCATTAAATGACTCTGGTCCTGGTGTGATCCTGATGGTGCAGCTCATGAATCTTGTGTCTGGCAGTGAAAATGAACACCCAGGATGTTCCTGCATCATGGTTCTGTTAGGGCTGCTACCCTTAAGCACAGGCATCTTGTTAGCTGTGGCAAAGGCCCCTGCCATTCTTGGGGAGTGTTTATTGCCTTTGGGATCCTGCCAAGGTTAAGTGGAGAAAATAGTCCCGGAGAAATTCACACACTTAATCATTTGCTCACAGGCACAGACATTAAACCCATCCACTGGAGGGTAATCAGGATCTCCCTAGTGTACCTACTATCAGGGAGGTGGCGATGCGTTAGTGGCGGGGTGTCCTGTCAGACCCACCCGGGTTCCAGGCCCCATTCCTCTGCCTACTCGCTGTGTGCCCTGGGTATGCCGTGTCCCTCTGGGTCTCAGTTTGCTCATGGGAATGAATATTCACCCCCACCTCATCAGGTGGTAAGAAGGAATGGATGAGATAATGCACAAAACACAATAGCCAGAGATTTAATAGACAACAACTATTACTATAGTTATTCTTTCTTGAGGAAGCCATGGGCTGCATTTAAATTCTTTGCAGAGCTGATTCTGCCTCTGAGACTCATGATCATCCCAAATCTTTGTCACAGAAATCCCCCTCCCCCGTCCGACTTGAATTCCATCCCAGATTTCTGCTTCCCCAAAGGCCAGACCATAGGTGTCCACAAACCTGTGTGGGAATCCTGAAACAGCTCTGACACAGGTAAAGCTTTTTTACATTGAAAGTGGCAAAAACACAACTCAAATGGACTTTCTAAAAGGAGAATAATTTATTTTGGCTCAGATACATCAAAATTTACAAATATTTGCTTCAGGTGTGGCTTGATCCAGAGTCAAACAAAGACCATCAGGTCTTAGTTTCTCTGCATCTCTACCTTTCCCTAGTCTTTGGCTGCCCTGATAGTAGCAAGATGTCCCCAGAAACCCAAGCTCCCTTCTCCTAGATGCCTAATCCGTAAGAAGCCAGAACCTTTCTCTCCCAGCCAGTCTCATTGTTCTAATTGGATTATCTGCCTGTTCCTGAACCAATCACTGTGGTGGAGGAGGGAGATGGGGTATGCTGATTGGCTTAGGCCAGTCAGGACCTATTTTTGGAACTGAACGTGGGGTCAACCCTACTCAGACCACACTGGCTGGAGGAGATGTGGATTCTGCAGGGTACTGATGCTAGAAGAAGGGGGCGAGGTTAAAAGGATGCTGGGGCTGCAGTCAACCACTGTCTCCACACCTTTCTCAAAGAAATGACAGATTTTCCCTTGGAAACCTAGCAATGGAACAGGGTTGAAGCACCTCTCTCCGCTTGTTCTCAGTGCTGTGTCGCCCAAAAATAACACGGTTGGAGTCAGAGTGACGAATGGGGCAAGATTGACTTGGCACTAATTTTGCCTGGAAGCCATAGCTATTTTGGGCTCCTGCCGAGCCCTGGTTTAGTTTAGCTGGTTAGAGAGCAGGGCTCACGAGGTCGAGGGTATAAAAAAGTAGCAGAAACATGGGCCTGGAGGCAGAAGTCCCGGGTCCTGACCATGCTCTGTCACTTTCCACCTGGAGCCCTCAAGTAAGTCCCTTACCCTCTCTGGGCCACTATCTCCCCCAAGTGTCCTTTCCTCCTGCCCCCATCTCCTTCTCCAGGAACCCCCTACACCTCTCTCAAATCACAGCCTGCCGTCTCACCCCAACACTGAGTTGGATGCCCTTCCGTGTGCTTCTATAGCCTTAGGCTCTGGGTTCAAGTCCCAATTCTCCCAGTTTCTCAATGAATGACTTGAGGCAAGTTTATCAACCACACTGTGCCTCAGTTTTCCTGTCTGTCAAATGGGGATAATGTGAGTAGTACCTATCTCATGGGGTTTTGCAATAGTCACACTGGATAATTTTTGTATGCATGTAACACTGGCCTGAGCCCAGTGTGATGATTCTGAAATCCAGGTAGAATATGGGCTGGTGAAGTGAGGCCTCTACCCCTTGTTGTGTAAGGTACACGGCACTGGGGTTTTAAATCGTTCTCCCTTCCACCTCATTCTCCAGCACTGTGCCTGGCATATAGCAGATGCTCAATAAAATGTGTTGAATAAATGTCCCCATTCAGCATGTTCTAGGGAATTCCTCTAGCCCTGTTGAGAGCCCAGAATTGCAGTTAGATCTGTCAACAGGACTCACCAGAAATGTCGCGTTTGAAAGCCCAGTGTGAACCGGGAGTGGGAGGCTTCCTGTATTGAGTGGTGCTAAAATTGCTTCCCTTCTTTGAAATTCCATTCTCTGCTCTCTCCAGCTTCCACCCACCCGGAGCCTTAAAGTTCAGGAAGACGCTGCTAACATGCAAACATGTGCACAAAAATCCGTTATCCCCATGGTGTCACTGGCTTTAAAGAGTTGATTAGAAGAGCAGCATGTGGGGCGGGAGGAGGATAGGCCGCTGGGCTGGTAAGTTTTGCAGAGTCAAGGGTGGAGGAGTGAAGAAGTCATCAAGACGCTACCTCCCCGTGTGAGAGGAAAGGCAGCCAGAGAGCGTGTTCTGTTTCTGCCCAGAGCTTGGCCTGCAGTGACTCTACATATACTTGGTTGGCAGTGGTGCTAACAATAAATAAATAAAGCGCCCCAAACAAGGCCCCGTCTGTTTGGGCAGTCCCTTAAAGACCCGAGGGAGGTTATTTCACTTGGCAGCTTCCCCCCTAGGTGGCTAAGAGGCTGAAGGTGGAGGCTGTGCTCCCTGGGCCTTCTTGTACCAGGAAGGAGAAAGTAAACTCCACAGGACCTGTGGCGGGTGACTTATTTTTCCCTCCCCAAAGGCATTCTCAAAGCTGTGTGCTGGCAGTGTTCTTTGGCCAAAGAAAACGTCCTGGGTGTAGGGGTGTGTGTGTGTGTGTGTGTCTTCCAAACAAGAATCATCTTTCAGCCTTACCTTTATTTTTTGTGTTCTTGGTTGGATTTAACACAATTATTTATGTCTTAGCCTGGTGAAGAAACTTGCTCAGTGTAGGCATAGCAACTCTGCTCAGCACTGTGCTTTGTGCTCACAGCACACACGAGGAGGCAGAGGATGATGAGGAGGATGAGGATGACAATGATAACGGGGATGATGATGATGACAATGACGATGACAGCAATGATGATGATGATATAAATGTCAACATTGATGATGATGATCGTGATGGTGGTGATGATCACCATGATGACAATGATGATGATGATCGTGATGGCGGTGATTATGTTGATGATGATGATGGTGAAGATGATGATGATGTAAATGTCAACGTTGATGATGACGGTGATGATGATGATGACAGCAAAGATCTACTGAACACACAGTATGTGCCCTGCACTCTTCTAAGTGCTTTAATTTAATGTACTAATTTATCTAATCCTCGCAATCACCCTATGAGAAAGGGTCTATTATTGTTGAATCCATCACTTGCTAGCTGTGTGATGCTGGGCAAGTTATTTCATCTCTCAGAGCCTTGGTTTCCTTATCTGTAAAATAAGGATAAAAATAGTGCTTCTCGAGCCAGCCCTGATGGTCTAGTAGTTAAAGGTCGGCGCTCTCACTGCTTCAGCAGCCCAGATTCATTTCCCGATTGCGGAACCACACCACCCGTGAGTCAGTTGCCATGCTGTGGCAGCGGCTCACATAGAAGAGCTAGAAGGACCTAACAACTAGGATATACAACCATGCACTGGACCTTTGGGGTGAAAAAAAAAATAGTACTTCTCTGTAACACAGTTAATGGTTGACATAAGTGTTCAAGAGATAAAAGTGATTCTTTTGGTTCCTCATTCAATCCTCCTGTTAACCCTGGAAAGAGGAAGTATTATGATGACCCCAGTTTTACAGAATGGTGGGCAGGCTCTCCCAGCTAGGACTGGTGGAGCTGGGGCTCAAAGCCCGGCACGAATTCTCAGTCCCGTTGGCTGCAGAAGCTGTTTCAGTCATCTCTGCAGGGCTGTTTCTGATCCAGGGGGTGCCTGGGCTGGGGCTGGGCTCCGAGGCCCACAGAGCCCAGATGGGCTCCAAAAGAAGCCTGGCTCAGTCGGCCCCCAGCAGCGCCCTCAGCCTGGGTGGTCTGGAGCTGCCCGCAGAGTGGGGGATGGACTAAGGCCGGAAGGGGCTGGAGCTTTGGGCACATGGAATGAGTCACCTGGTACCTGGACTAGTGTGGATGCCAGAGACACAAGTGGTTCATCTCGCTCACCTCCCACGTGAGGAGGAGCCCATGGAGCAGCAACGGTGATGCCTCTTGATTTGCAGTCAGAAGAATCTAGATAATTTTTCCAGCTCTTTAAATCCTCAGATTTCCAGATCTCCCACGCTGTGCTGTCCACTATGGTGGCCGCCAGCCACACATGGCTACTGAGCACTTAAAATGCGGCTAGTCTGAACTGAGGTACACTGTAAGTGTAAACTACACACTGGACTGTGAAATCTTGGTATGAAACAAAGAATATAAAATATTCCATTAATAATAATTTTATATTCATTTCATATTGAGATGACTGTATTTTAGATATGTTAGGTTAGATTAAATATATTATTAGAACTAATTTCACCTGTTTCTACTTTTTTTAACGTGGTTACTAGAGCATTTTAAGTTATGCGTATGGCTCGCCTTATGTCTCTCTGCCCTAGCACTTACAGTCAACTGGTGTCATTTAACAGCTTGCTTAAGAGTTTCAGCCCTGGAGTCAAACAGACCTGAATTCAAATTCCCACCTAGCCACTAGCCAGCTGTGTGACCTTGGGCAAGTGACTTGCCCACTCTGGGCCTCGGTTCCCTCACCTGTAAAATAAGGATTTTTTTGTGAGTAAATGAGAGATGATGTGGACAGACATGAAAAAAATGCCTGGCATTAAGTGAGCGTTCCATAACTGAGATGATGATGATTATTATTATTATTATTTATTGTTAGCCAATAGCTAACCTCACGAAGCCAAAACCTCTCCAGCCCCAAGAACCGTCTTGTTATTATTCTTCCCTTCTGTGTTTGGAAAGATTTTTGTCTCTCAAACAAACTGCCTGATTTTAAATAAGAATTCCTTTTTTTTCCACTAAATTAAAAAAAAAAAACTATCAGAGACACGGATAATTACTAGTGAGGAATTCTGCTTGTCTTGAGAAAGGATGGATTCTAGCACTGAGTCCGTTCAATTCTAGCCAAAAAGCACAGCGTTGCACCATTGAAGATGAATGTACAATTTCTAGGGTTTTCAAATCCTAAGTCCCATGGACTCCTGTGGTGCCTTTAGGGACCTTTAAGGACCTGGAACTTTAGGAGGGGGAGGAGGGCCATGATCTCTTCAATCTTCTTATCCTATGGACAGGGGAACAGATGACCAGAAAGGCTAGGCAGCCTGTCCAAGGTCACACAGCAAGTAGGAGGCAGGTCATCGGGCTCCAGGGTCTGTGCTCATGACCACTTGCTGTACTGTGTTGTCACACTCAGTCATCACAATGGACCTAAAATTATCCCTATTGAAAAAGGAGGAAACAGGATCAGAGACATTAAGCCACTTGTCTACCATCACACAGCTACGAGTGGCAGAAGTGGCATTCAATACAGTGTATACTGGATTGAATAGTGTCCCCCCAAAGTTCGTGTCCATCAGGAACCTCAGAATTGGACCTTATTTGGAAATAGGTGTAATTAGTTGAGATGAGGTCATTCTGGAATCGAGTGGGCCCTAATCCGATGACTGGTGTCTTGATAAGAAGAGAAAACAGAGGTGCACAGACACAGAGAGGACGCACGTGAAGACAGAGGTAGAGATTGGAGTGGTGCAGCTATGAGCCAACGGATGCCGGAGATTGCCAGCAAGCCCCCGGAGCTAGGAGAGAGGCATGGAACAGACTCTCCCTCAGAGCCTCCAGCAGGGACCAGTCCTGACAACACCTCGATTTTGGACTTCTGGCCTCCAGAACTGTGAGAGGATCCATTTCTGCTGTTTTAAGCCACCTGGCTTTGGTAATTTGTGACGACAGCCCTAAGAAACAAATACACCAGGTGTGACACGCCTGCTGCCCCTTCACTGTAAGAGCCTGGGCTTGTCCCAGGGAACTGTCGAGATGTGCCCTCCTCCTGTCCCCAGACCCTCCCACCAGCCCGTAGCAGCTGCTGAGCTCCAAGTGGCCCCACAGGCTCCTGGCGGTGAGAAAGGCAGGCTGTGGCTCAACGGTGCCATCCGTCTGCTCCTTGCATTGTGAGCTCTTGCAAATTATTGTTTTCAGTTGAAAAGAGGCTGCAGAGAGCTCTTCAGCTGCTCAGCAGGGGCTGTGGATGCTCTTGAATTAACACGAAGAAGCGGAACCTTCTATGGCTGATGGCCCCAAGGCCCCCGCTTTGTCCTGCCCCTCGGTCGGGCCTCAGATGGACCGCAGTGCCTCTCAGGGGTTCCCACAAGGGCACCCTCAGCGGAGGTCAGGTCAAAGTTGCCTGTGTTCGGCGTGTCTGTTGAGAAGGGGTCAAGGGATGCTAAATAAGGCTCTGCAGTTTCCAAGGGGCCAGCAGCCTTCTGACACCTGTGAAGAGAGGCCTGAGTGGGCCTCTTCCCCGAGCGGGTGGCCTGCCATTGGTCCGCACACACAGTGGGCCTTTATTGGATCCAATCAGAGAACAGGAGGCCACTGAGGCATAGCCAGCTCTTGGCTCACTCTGTGTGTGTGTGTGTCTCTGTGTGTGTGTGTGTCTGTGTGTGAGTGTGTGTGTCTGTGTGGTGGGGACTGTCTGGGATTCAAACACCCTTGCCTTGCTGGTGATTTGATGTAACTCACCTCTACTTCTGGTTTCCACCTCAGTTGGGGCCATTTTCCCCACATCCTATTGTATGCATCCATCCAACCAATATTTTTTGAGCACGGGTTATTTTCCAGGCTCCATTCAGCACTTTACAGCATTTTCTCATTCAATCTTTACAAACATCCTATGCTGTGTTATTATCATTGTCCCCACTTTACAGATGACAAAATCAAGGCCCAGTCACTTTCCAAGTTCACAGAGCTGGTAAAGGGCCAAGTGGGATTCGGATGCTGGTCTGTCTTGCACCCAAGTCCACACTCTTTGCTGTGTTAATCTTGGCGGCCTCTCTGCTTTTCGAGCACATCCTCTCCCTGTGTGTGTGGATACATGTGCCTGGATCTATTGTTAAAGAAAAATCAGAGCTGGCAGTAGATAAAGCGATAAAAACAGATTTTATTCAGGACTATTGCAATAGGGGAAAAGAGACCTTGGGGTAGAACCACTCAACGCTGAATCCAGCATGGACAGATGGGGATTTGTAGCCAAAAAACGGGGTGAGGGGTCAGGGGATGGAAATTTACTAAAAGGAAACATCAGGGATGGGAGGATTCTGGCTAACCCAACCTGACAGGATTCGTGCTGAAGGCAGGCCAGGTGATCAGACGTGACCTGGGTGATGATGGAGGATGAGGAACCCCGTTAGATATCGAGGGTGATCAGATATGGAGGATGGGGATTCTGCTAAACTGGCTTAGTGAGAGTCTTGCTAAAATTGGGCAATGTGGGGACGCCTACTTGAAGTGGAGTTCAGGGAAGCCCAAGTGGAGTCTGGTTAAGGAGAGAATCTTTGTGGCTATTTATTCCCCATCTTGTCCTTAAAAAATATTTAAGGCTGCAGCTGCGTTAAGCACAGTGTGATAATTAAGAGACTGGGCTCTGGCGTCAGACATTTCTAGGCTCAAATCCCAGCTCTACCAACCTCTAGCTGAGTGCCTCAGTTTCCTCATCTGTAAAATGGGGATAATAGCAGACCTCGATCCCAGGGCTGGGTGAGGTGATGTGGGAACAGCCTGGCACATGATACAAATCCAGGCATGGAGGCCAGAGTCTGACTGCTGGACAATGTTCTCCAAACCAAGGCAGCTGGTGACCATTGGCATACTCTGCTGCCATGGTTTAGCTCATCTCGCAAAATGTCTTTGAGCCTCTAAAATGTGAATGTGCAGGCACGGTGGAAAGAGACAGGGATACAAGGTGAAGGAGATAGAGTCAGCACTCTCTCGTTGTTTTTTTTTTTTTTTTCGTTTTTTGGTTAGGAAGATTGGCCCTGAGCTAACTCTGTGCCCATCTTCCTCTATTTTGTATGTGGGACGCCACCACAGCATGGCTTGGTGAGTGGTGTGTAGGTCGGAGCCCAGGATCCGAAACTGCGCACCCCAGGCTGCTGAAGCGGAGCACGGGAACTTAACCAGTACCGGTTGTTCTATTGGGGCTGGCCCCTCAGCTCTCTCTTTAGCTGGATCTCGGAAGGCAGAGGGATGCTGAACTGAGCCTGCAAGTGCGTATCTTTGTGTGTGTTTCCGTGGTTCTTAACCAGGGCTGATTTTGCCCCCCAGGAGACACTTGGTAATGTCTAGAGATAGTTTTGATTGTCACAATTGGTGGAGGGGTGCTGCTAGGCAGAAGCTGGGAATGCTTCTAAACATCCTGCAATGCACAGGACAGCCCCCCTTACAACGAATCATCCAGCCCAAAAGGTCGGTAGTGCGAGGCTGAGAAATGCTGGCGTGTGCACGAGTGGGCACAGTGAGCACATTTGTCACCTCTGCATAGAGACCCCAGGGCTCCATGGGACTGGGAGGGAACACGTGCGTGCACCACCCTCCTTCAGCCTGCCCTCTCCTATCAGCTGCTTCCAGCCAGATAATCAGGCCTCCCCACGTTTAACAGAATCCAGGCCGCTGAGGCAGAGGCAAAAACAAAACCCTGTGCAAATGTGTTTCTATGTAAACACAGCAGGGGTTGGCGGCTGCCTGCGGAGAAAGTACCCTGTGGCTGGTACTTCTCGGAGCAAAAATAATCCTGAATGTTCCTGCTCTTGGAGCCGAGCAGACAATGAGATGAGGGTCACGTGGGAACCCAGGTGCTCACGGTAGGTGTCCTTGCCCTGGCTGAGCCATCCCTTCCCTCCAGGTGAGCATCCCAGGGGCCCGGGATGAGAAGTGAGCAGGTGTTGATTCTCTGGGAAGCATCCCCTCCTCGGGGCTCAGCCGGCATAGCAGGAAAAGGCACAGTGAGTTGGGTTTTTTTTAATGTTTTTTATTGAGTATAATTAACCTACAGTCAAATTCACCCATTGTAGTTTAGTTCTGCCAGTTTTAACAAATGCGTTCAGTCATGTAACCATCACCAGAATCAAGAGATACGACAGTTCCATCGCCCTTAAAATTCCTGTGTGCCACTTTGTAGTTAATCCCTCCCCCAACCTTAGCCCCCGGCAACCACCAATCTATTTTTCTTTAGCCTTTTCCAGAATGTCATTTAATGGAATCATGTACCCTTTTGAGTCTGACTCCTTTCACTTAGCATAATGCCTTTGAGATTCATCAGTGCTGTTGTATCTATCAATAGTTCGTCCTTTTTTATGGCTGAATAGTACTCCATTGAATAGACGTTTGTCCATTCACCCCTGAAGGACATGTAGGTGGTTTCATTTTTGGCAATTACAAATAAAGCTGCTATAAACATTTGTGTACAGGTTTTTGTGTGAGCGTGGGTTTTCATTTCTCTTGGGTAAATACCCAGGGGTGGGATTGCTGGGTCGTATGGTAAGCGGACGGTTAATTTTACAAGAAACCATCAAACTGCTTTCCAAAGTGGCTGGATACCCTTTTGCATTCCCGCCATTGACAGATGAGAGTTCCAGTCACTCTGCATGCTCTCCAGCCCTTGGCATCGTTGGGTTATATATTTGAGCCATCCTAGTGGCTGTGCTGTGGTATCTCCTTGTGGTTTTAATGAAAGCATAGGCGGTTGAGCCCTTCAGTCCTGGTGCTATCACTTGGCAGAAGCTGGCAGGAGGCAGGTGAAGTCAGTGGCTAGGAGTATGAACTCTGCGAGCAGCCACACTCCACCCTAGCTCTGCCACTCACTAGCCCTGGGACCTTGGGTGCGGGTCTCATCTGCTCTGAGCCTCAGTTTCCTCCTCTGTAAAAGGGGGATGGTGTTAGTATCTGTTGCTGGTAATACTATATAGTCTGTGTACAGTGTAGTATATCTGGCTTAGTAAAAGTCACCATGATTATATTTACTGGGCACTTACTGTGTATTACAAAGCGATAAGTGAGTAGAGTCAAACTACCCAGGTTCAAATCCTGGCTCTGCCTCCTACACCCTCGCTGTGTGACCTTCGGCAAGTTACTGACCCTCTCTGGGCCTCTGACTCCTCATCGGTATAATGGGCACGTTGATAGTGCCTCTCCAGGGGGTTTTATGAGGGTCAAGTGAGTTTAAATGTAAAGGGCTGAATTGCTCTATTCAGCGTTGTTCAGCCATTTGTGAGGCTCAGGAGCACGCAGAACTGATCTGGGGTCACAGAAGTCAGACTGGTGATTGCCGCTGGAGAGGGGATGAGCTGGGGGAGCACGAGGGAGCCTCTGGGGGTGAAGGAATGTTCTAGGTCTTGATCTGAGAGGGGTCACATAAGTGCGGACATATGTAAGACCCCTGCACTTAAGATGTGTGCCTTTTTACCAAACCGTAAGTAAAGTTTCTCACTAAAAAAAAAAAAAATGAAAACAAAAATCTGAGGTGTTCCACAAAGCAGCTGTGCCTTAGGGGCTTAGGGCTACCGCAATGAAGTGCCACACGGAGTGGCTTCAGCAACAGAAATTTATTATCTCACAGCTCTGGAGGCTGGAAGTCCAACATCAAGTGTAGGGAGGGTTGGTTCCTTGGGAGGGAGGGATCTGCTCTGGGCCTCTCTCCTTGGCGGGTACGAAGCCCTGTGTCTCCACATAGTCTCACCCCTGTATCTGTGTGCGTCCAAAGTCCTGCTTATAAGGACACCAGTCATTGGATTAGGGCCACCCCACCCCGATCTCATTCTAACTTGATCACCTGTTTAAAGACCCTGTCTCCAAATAAAGTCACATTCTGAGGTCCTGGGGGTTAGGACTTCAACACACGAATTTGGGGGGACACAATACAACCCATAAGAGCACAGAGAAAGCCCACTCTGAGTGCTGTGATAAAGTGTCACTGGTTTGATCCTCACAGCCACCTTGGAGAGAGTCACTGTCTACTTAAACGTGGGGAAACTGAGGCTCAGAAAGCCTCCTCCACGTGCCCCGTGTCTCATGGGTCCCAGTGGTGGGGCTGGGGTTTAAATCGAGGTCTGCTTGTCCACAGGGTCTGTGCCCACTCCCCAAGGATCAAATCTGATTCCTCCCAGCCTCCTGCAATCACTTCCACGTGGGCTGCTCTAATTCCCTAGAAGGGAAGTTTTTACGGTCTGGTCTCTGGACCAGCGGCAGCCGCCTCACCTGGGAGCTTATTAGACATGCGCATCGTCGGGCCCCACCCCAGACCCGCTGAATCAGGCACTCTGGGGCGGGGCTCCTGCCCTCCAGAGGGTTCTCATGCACGCCCCAGTTTGAGAACCCCTGCTTTGTACCCTCCCTGAGGATCACACGGAAGCATTGTGTCGCCTAACTGAATCGGGCCAAAGGGCACGTCAGATCCCAGCTGGGAGCTAAAGCTGCAGCCCTAGTGGGCTCACGGCCAGTGGCTTTCTCTGGCCTTGCCTGTCTTCCTCTCTCTGCTTTGGGAGACTTCAGGGACCAACTTGCTGTATGAGCAGCACAGAAAAGGCTGCCCTCTGTGTGGTGGGGCTGGCATCTGCACTTGAGATTCCTTCAGGAAAGGTGTGCTCCAGACACTCAACCAGCACATGCTGGCATATGCCATGTCCCAAGCTACGAGTCAGCTGCAGAGATGAGGGGAAGACTCAGGCCCCAGGAGTGCATAATGGGGAGATAAACTTCTATTCAAAGGGCAGTGGTGTCACCAAAAGCCCTTCAGAGCCATACAGCCTTGGGTTGAAATCTCACCTCTGCCCCTTGTGAGCTGTGTGAACTTGAGCAAGTCCCTTGACCTATCTGAGCCTCAGTTTCTCATTTGTATAATGGGGAGAATAGCACCTACCTTACAAAGTCATCATGAACCTTAGAAATTATGCATTTCAAGGTCTGGAACTCAGCAAGTGAAACTGTCACGGTTAGTGCTTGAAACCAACATGGACCCCAAGATTTTAGAAGCTAAAAAATAAGGTCATTATCTTCCTGACAGCAGAGGCCACGCCTTCAGGAGTGTCTCCACGGCACCTTGCATACAATCGTTACTCAATAAATGTTTGTTGATTAAAAATAAAAGTATGCTGCCCCCCAGACTGGGATTGGAGGGAGAATACAGGGCTCCTGTGGATCAGAGCAGAGGTCTGTTGAGCTGAGGAAAGAGAAATTTCTCCCAGAGATGATGTATTTGTGAAGTTTGTGCAGGATAAACTCTCCCCGTGGATAGACCCCGCCTGGTTCAGGCCAGGCTTCTGGGGCAAACCTTGGCTTGGCAGGTGGCTGGACTAAGTGAATGTTTGTCGAATGAGTGAACGAATGAATGAATGAATTGTAGATTGAATGGTGGGGGAGGGAGGAGCAGTAAAGAGGAACCAGAAGAAATTTTAAGGTAGTTTTTGTTGTTTGTGTTTTACAGAGGAGAAACTGGAGGCACAGAGAGGTTAATCCACTTGCCCTGGGCCACACAGTCATAGAATGAGCTTGAAAGGTAGAGTGGTAAGAGGAAACGAAATGAGAGACCAGGCTTGAGTCTCCACTGGGTGGCCTGCATGGGGGCGGGGGCATTCACAGGCAGGAGCCCCCTTCAACCTTCACAACCGCTCAGGACCAGCTACGTAATTTGCAGGGTCCAGTGCAAAATGAAAACGCAGGGCCCTGTGTTCAAAATTGCTAAGAATTTCAAGACAGTGACAGCAGAGCATTAAACCAAGCACAGGGCCATATAGGACCACACAGGTCCCACGCCGGCGAAATGGGCCCCACAACTACTTCATTTACAGATGAGGAGACCCCAGCTCAGAGAGGCTGCAAATCTCACCAAGGACACCCAACCTGTCTTTGGGGATGTTAGGATTCGAACCCACGAAGCTTAGTGGTCACCTAGTCCCCCCCTTCATTGTACTAGCCTTGTCTGTGAGCCCCCGGGGCTGAGCATCTGAGTGTCCTGACTCCCTGTCCAGGGCTCCGGGCGGGGAGAAGGAGCATCTCTGAGCTTCTTAGTCCCCAGGAGCCTGACTGCTGGAGCCTTGAGCACCCAGCCAGCTCCCTCTCTCCCTCTCCCTCCCGGGATGTGAGGAGACAGACCTTCCTCCCTCCCACCCCGCAGATTTATTCCTGGGGGTGCGTGGGCTGATGCGTGTTTGTGTGGGGGGTGTTGGTCTAAATTTAAAGACATCATGACAGTGACGACCTATTAATGTTGGGGCTGGTGAGGCCTCTCTTTTAGAAGAATCACAAATAAGTTGAGAGATAAGATGCCGTCTCCGGTTCTAACTTCTGCTGCGGCCCCGCCGGCTGGGCTGTTGCCTGCCAGCCCTCTGGCACGGGGTAATAATAGTAAGGCATGCTTACTGGTGCCAGATGCTTGGGGGACCTTGAGAAGTGGCACATTTGTGCCCATTTTACAAGTTGGAGAAATGGAAGCTCAGAAGGGGACGCACCCTCCCGAGGGCTTGAGTTATGACGTGACAGAGCTGAACTAGGACTCGGATGACGCCAACACATTCCAGGACCCGTGTGCCTGCAGCCGTGCCACGGCTGGCTGCGTTGATTCAAACACGAAGTTAACAATAGTTGTGATTGTGTTGAGACCCAGAAGTGCGCCCGGCCCTGTGCTAAGTATTTGACATGCATTCCTTGAGCTAACTCCCTCAATAACCCAGGCAGCGGGTACCACTGTTCTCATCCCGTTTGATGGATGAGGAACCTGCGGCTCAGCGAGAGTGAGTGGCTTCCTCGCCTTCTCCGTGCTAGTAAGTGATGAAGCCAAGATTCCAACCCACGTCTTGTTGACGTCAAAACTCATACTCTCTCCGTCTCTTTCTTTAAACCACAGCCAACTGTGGAAAAAGAAAACACAGATACGTAAAATAACTTTTAAAAAATCACTCTCCTACCTCCCCTGCGAGAGGTAACTTTATGTACCTTGACGAGTTTCATCCCACTGTTTTTCTCTGCTGAAGGGGAGGTTCTTGCTCCTGGCACCTGACCCGTGGTGTTCTGTAATTGCCGAGCAATTTAGAGATGGCTGGAAATATATAATTCATGGGCGCATCTTTCATCCTGTCCACTGGAAGGCAGCGAGGCATGGCTGTCTCCCGGGGAGAATTTCAGCCTTGACATATGGGGAGATGGGATCTTAGGAGCTTAGAACAGAATTTCAGAATCAGAGAACCTGCCAACGCTGAAACTGACTGCAATATCCCAGCATAGAATTCTAGAAGTTGGGGATCCTAGCACGGAACCTTATAATAAGGTCTTATGATAGAGCGCTAGGATAAACTCCAGAATCAAGCTCCAGAATTGGAGATGAGAACTTTGTAAATTGGGAGTCAGATGGGTCCAAGAACAGCATTCTGGTCCACTCTTCTGTTTATTCACAAGAGCAAGGTCTAGAACAACGTCTAGAGGTGTTTTTCTTCTTACCTCTCGGTGTGTGTGGGGGTGGTGATACTGGCATCTAGTGGGTACAGGCCGGGGACGCTGCTAAACATCCTACAATGCACAGGACCGTCCCCTGCTCCCCTGCCAACAAAGAATTATCCAGTTCAAAATATCAGTGGTGCTGAGGTTGAGAAACTCTGGTCTAGACTTTTTAAGACATGTGGTAGTTTATTCTTTCGACAGTCCCAGGGGATAAGAAACCACGTTTTGTCAGAACGAGAAGCTTCAGTTTCTAGTCTTACCTGCCACACTCAGCATGTTTCTTGGGCAAGGCACATAGAGTCTGCTGTTTCTCATTGTGAAGTGGGTTGAAGGATTCCTGCCATGTGCTGTAAATGGAGATGGACAGACAGGGATGGTGCATGTGTGTGTGAGCCGTGGGGGGAGGTGGCAGGCTTGGGGGGTGCACATGTTCGTACTTGCGTGTGTCTCTGTTGACACGTGCACGTGTGTCGTCACATGCCACCTTCTTGATGGCATGCAGATGGTGAGCCACGGGGCTGCAGCATCGGTCAGTTTCTGGATGTGATTGCCCTCATGGGAGGGCACATCTCTCCGTTGGATGCCAGCAGAACTCCTTGGGCCACTGAAGGACACGGTGAAGATACTACAGGGGTCTAAGGACCCCTGTCCCTTCTAGAAGGAGCTCGTTTCCCTCATTCCCAGCTGAGGGGCCTCATGGGGGGCACCGGCTTGCTGAGCAGACTCCCTGGAGAAAGGCTCCCTGGGTGTGGAGGGACTGCATTGCCCCACTCGCCTAGTGGAGGCCAGAGGAAGGTGCTGCAGCAGGAGGCGATGGCACATAGAGGCTATGATTAAGGTTCTGGAGTCGGACAGGCCTGGGTTCGAGCCTTGCTCTGCCGCTCATCAGCTCTGCCTGCTGGCAAGTTGACTGGCCTCCCCACCTCAATTGCCTCATCTGTAAAGTGAGAATAAAACCAGCCCGCCAAGTGGAGCCACTGGGGAGAGTCAATGACATCATGTACCTGGAAGGGCCTGACACACAGTAGGTAGTTTATACATTTTCCTTCCTTCCCAGGGAGGGCGCCAAGGCCTAAGGCTGGGGTCCAGGAGGCCTGGGTCTGAGTAAAGTCACTGGATGACTATGGGGAGTGCCTCCACCTTCCCCTTTGGGCCTCGGTTTCCCCATCTGTCGATGAGGAAGCTGGCCTGGGATTGTGAGGGGTCTTCCCCTCCAGCTCTGATGGGCTATGAGCCCACCTGCAAGTCCTGCTCTGAGCCAGCTGCAGGGACTGGCGGCCCCTCCAAGGGCACTGGGTGCTCTGCGATGGAAGAGAACTTGAACCTATGCAGCTGGCGGGGGGCACAGAGACCACACACACACACACACAGACACACAGACACACACACACAGGCACACACACACACACACACACACACACACACACAGGCACATAGGCTTGGACAGAAAGACTGGGCCTAGGTGATTTGGGGCTGAGGACAGCGGTTCTTGCTGGGGAAACTCCTAGTGGAAAATTCCTCCCTGGGGAAGAGTTGCGAACGGGAGCTGTCGCCGTTCCTAAATTAGAGTTTAATCCTCCATCAGCGTGCAGTCAGCGAGCGGCAATTTGTTCGTGGTTGGAGCGGGGGGTTGACGGGGGCTGGCAGGGAGCAGCGTGTGCACTGGGAAGAAAGCTGCAAGGCAGCGGGCCTGTCCTGGAACCAGCTTGGCTCTGGCCTGGCTGTGTGACCCTGGGCCACTCTCTCAGCCTCCCTGAGCTCCAGTTCCTCGTCTGTAAAATATCAGACTTGTAATAGCTGGTTTCTAAGGCCTTTTGAACTCTACAAGTCCATGGTATAATAATAATAATAGTAATAATAGTGATAACAATAGCTAGAACTTATTGAACACTCACTTGGGTCCAGGCCCATGGGAGGCATTTCACATGAGTGGGGGTTATTTCATTGAGTTTCTCTAGGCCTCAGTTTCCCCTTCTGTGAAACAAGGCTGTTTCACTAGGAGCTGGATCTCCAGGCTTCCTTCCAGCTCTTTCTCACGTGCTCTAAGAAGATGCTGAGAGAGTGGTCTGTGAGCTCTGGGGATGGACGGGGTGACCTGCTCAGTGGCCCTAAGCCCCTCTCCCCAGTAATCTCCACCAGCGGCCTCCATTGTGATGAAGATCGAGACTTGGCAAACGCTTTCTGTAAAGGGCCGGATAGTAAATACTTCAGGCTTGTGGGCCACGTGCAGCCTGCTGCTGCTGCGTATCCTCCTTCTTTGTCATAACTGTTTAAAATATAGAAGCCATTCTTGGCTCTGGGGCCTGCGGCCGCAGGCCGCTGTGGGTGAGGTCGTGGTTTGCCAACCCGATCGTGATGGATGCTCTCGCCTCATCCAAGCGCTCGGCAGCGTCGGTCGAGCCCTGAGCCTGCCCTTCCAGCCAGATTTTGCCCCTGAGCCCCACCCAGGAAGAAATTCTAGAGCCACCACTGACCCCTGCCAAGGGCCCGGACCTCGGCCTGTGCTCAGCTCCACCGGTCAACAAACATTTCTCCACCCCAGCTCAGCCTCCGAGAGCCACCGAGACATGGCCGTAGCCCACGGGGGCAGGAAGCATCCTCAGGGTCCTCCTTCTCCTCCCCCTTCTCACCGTGCAGTGGAGGAAGCAGGCGTGGGTCACGCTGCCATTCAGAAACAGCCCTGAGCGGAACCCAGAGGCCCCTGCAGGGTGGAGTCCACCCACTCCCTAGCCCCCTCTCTCTCCACGCTGACCCACCCCCCATCCTGGTTTCTAGAATGTGCTGGGCCCTTTCCCACCTCCTGGTCTGCATTGTGTCCCCTCTGCCTGGGCCATCCTTGCCCCAGATCTTCTCATAGCTGCCTCCCTCTCACTTTTCAGGTCTCAGCTCAGATGCCTTCTTCTCAATGAGTCCTTCTGCGACCACCGTCCCAAATAGCTCTCCCCTCCTGTTCTCTATCACTAGGGCTTTCAAATGATTTTAATGGACCTACAGTGAGAAATGCATTTTACACTGAGATCCAGTCCACCCACACACAATAAAGCAAAAGGTTCACAAAATAATACTCCTCCGCACTGCGTGTGAGTTGGTAATAATTCACTCGGTTCCATTTCCCTCCCTTCCAGCCCATCCCATCCCATCCTTTCCCTTCCCTCCTCCCGTCCTCCCTGTTCTCTGCTGCCCCCTGTAGGCCTGCCCCTGTGGTACACATTCTGCCCAGAACCAGAGAGCCATCCATTATCTCCCCAGACAATTAGCAACCTATTAAAGAACTCTATGCAAATGTGCACTAATTGACCCACGACGCAGCAGCTCCTGGAGGAGAAGGATGACTCCAGATGGCTTAATGATAGGGATTTCTTTAGAAGTCCCTCTTGGGGAGGAAAGTGATCCAGGCTCAGAGAAGGGCTGTTAGCTGCCTGACAGGGAAGGCCAGCGGGTGAGGTGAGCTGCACCTTGAGCCCCTGCTATCAAACCACTGGACAAGGGGAACGGGCATTTCACCCTTTACCCCCCCTCCCCCACCCTTGTCCCTCCCTGCAACTGGGTCCCTTCCCCGCAGCCCAGAGTTTGGATGGTTCGTTGACATCTACTCCAGTGGGTCTCTGCCTTTTCAAGAATATGACTGCCCCATTTCTGTTTTTTTTTTTAATAGACTTTACTTTTTAGAGCAGTTTTAGGTTCATAGCAAAACTGAGCAGAAAGTACAAAGGTTTCCCATATACGCCCTGCCCCCACACATGCACAGCACCCCCCTCCCATCAACCTCCCCCATCAGAGTGGGACGTTCATTACGATGAATGAACCTACACTGACATGTCATTATACCCCAGACTCCACAGTTTACATTAGGGTTCACTCTTGTGTTGTCTATTCTGTGGGTTTGGAGAAATGTATAATGACATGAATCCATCATTATGGTACCATAAGTTATGGAGTACTTTCACTGCCCTAAAAATCCTCTGTGCTGCCCCTATTCATCCCTCCCTCCCCACAACCCCTGGCAACCACTGATCTCTTTGCTGTCTGCATAGTTTTGCCTTTTCCAGAATGTCATAGAGTTGGAATCAGACATTATGTAGCCTTTTCAGATTGTCTCTTTCACTTAGTAATATGCATTTAAGGTTCCTCCATATCTTTTCATGGCTTGATAGCTCATTTCTTTTTAGTGCTCAATAATACTCCATTGTCTGGATGGACCACAGTTTATTTACCCATTCTCCTACTGAAGGACATCTTGGTTGCTGCCAGATTTGGGCAATTATGAATAACACTGCAATAAACATTCATGTACAGGTTTTTGTGTGGAGTAAGTTGTCAGCTCCTTTGGTAAATACCAAGGAGCATGATTGCTGGATCACATGGTTAGAGTATGTTTAGTTGTGTATGTGCCCTTTGAAGGCTAATCGTAGCGCACTCTTACTGAGTGCCTGCTGTGTACCCAGCACGGTGGTAAGGAAAGTCCCCGTGTTTTCTCATTCAGTGCTGTCTATGACCCTGGAAGGCTGGTACTTGGTCCTCTAAGAGTCAGAAACCAAGACTTTCTCAGCATCTCTGTCTCAGAGTCTCCCTACTTTCTTCTTCTTTCTGCAGACTAACTTTTGCTCTTTCTTTGGCACATGGTGACAGCTGCTAAGGTTATAGGTCCTTAGTCCAAGTGATCAGAAGAGATCAGAATGTCTCAGATCCCAACTACGTATTCCCAGGGACAAGAATTGATTGACCAGTTTTATATGTGAGTTCACTTATGGTCCACCAGCAATGCCAATGGGCAGGGTTATGTGGTACAAACACAGCCACCGCCTACACCTGTGAGCAGGCGGTGAGGGTCATGCACTAGACAGACCCCCCAAATGTATCCTCCACACCTACCTTGGGTGGTCAGCAGTCATCACGACAACTCACTGAATCTTCCTCTTTTTCTGAGATGAAGTCTGGGCAAATGGTATTGTCATGAGAAGAGAGGAGACGATTTGTCTGGTTGGCCCAAGTTGGGGCAGAGAATGACATCTATTGAGAAACTGTTATGACAGGCTTAACAGAGTGCAGGCCCTGGAGCCAGACTGCCTGGGGTGGAACTCGGCTCTGCCGCTTCCCAGCTGTGTGACCTTGCACAGGTGACTTAACCTCTCTGAACCTCAGTTTTCTCAAATGTAGCAAATGAGACCTTTCACATAGGATTGTTGTAAGGATTGAACAGGTTAATATCTAGAACAGTGCCTGACACAAAGTAAGTGCTTAATAAATAATAGTGTGTGCTATTATTATGGTGCTATGTATTTCAAACACGTCAGCTCCTTTAACCTTCATATCTTCTCAGCGAGGCAGGGTAGATTGGTCCTATTTTGCAAGTAAGGAAACTGAATCTCAGAGAGGCCACTTGCTGAAGGTCACACAGCCACCATGTGTCTGAGGCAGGTTCAAACCAGGGATGCCTGACTCTAGATCTGACCCCTTCCATGTCTCTTCCCAGTGATCATTTCTACTCACCGTGGCCCGGCCTGATTCTCTGCAACCCGTGAAGATGGCCACAAAGTTTCCCCGAAGAGCAAGAGGCACTGGGGTCATTACCCAGGGAAACAAAATTTTAATATTTATTTATAATGGGCACCATATGCTCCCTGTGATTTTTTTATTTAATTACATCAGGCAGATGGTTGGGTGCTAAAGGCCATTAAGCTAATGGCACTTTGCCTTCTCATTTATTTTCTCGAGTTTTGGGAAAGATGAATGAAAATGGACACTGATGGCGAGCTGTGAGCGCTGGGCGGTGGCAGGTGAGCCCCCATCCTACGAATGGAGGAGAAGAAGTGTGGGGGCTCTGGGACTCTTCCTGGGAGGTGGGTGAGTGTGCGGGAGACAGTACATGATGGGATCAGGACCCTGGAACAAGGTTTCCCCTGTGCGCACACACAAAGATGCAGGATCTTGGATGTAGTAGCCCCACTTTTTTGACCCAGGGAGTAAGTCTCTATGTACTTAAGTGTCCGCGGCAGTTTTGCACAGAGAGGACAGAAACTGGAGAAAACAACACAACAGATCCATCATGGAGGAACAGGATGGGATCATTACATGATGGACACCCATGAATGGAAGGGTGTGTCCGGAGGGGTTCACACACCATTTGGGGGTATGAAATTCTTCTCCAGGGTTAGTTGAGTTAATAAAATTTTGGATTCCTAAAGACCATGAGTGAAAGCCTCAACATTGACATTTCTGATGGTATTTCTTGGGCTATTTCATTACCTCTTTCGATTGCCAAATGGCTGGTCCAGAAGCAAGTTGGATGAGAAGGGACTTGGATTAAAGGAGTTGAACTTTGATTAAACTACCTGGAGAAGAAGCGTTTGAGGGATGGGTTTCCATGTCTCCAAGCTCAGGAAGGATCCTTCCTTTGAGGCTGGGATTCAACTGAGAGATTTAGTGGGTAAGAGAGGGGGGCTAGCTGTCCTGGTGGCCCACTTGGTGGGTGCCATCGCATTAGGACATTGAGACTTAGTTCTGCACTTGGATTCGTGCTCCACTTCTTGCTAGCTGTGTGCTTGGGCAAGTTACTTAATCTCTATGAGCCTTAGCTTCCTCATCTGTAAAATGGGTTTAATCGTGCCTATGTCTCGTTGTTGTTGAGAGGTCCTATATTGCCTTCCAGGAATCTGGACAAAGATCTACATATAGGAGGTTAATCATAGCATGACTTATTTATAAGGGAGGAAAACTGGGAATATCTTACATGTCTAATGACAAGGAAAAGGTTGAATAAATGACAGTATATTCCAAGTAATCACTATCATTGATAAGTAGTTTATTTAGGAGGTGAAGAGTACACCTGTCCTTCCCTGAGTGGGGAAGAGAGACGGGGAAGGGAGGAAACCAGCACAGGGTGTGCTGTCAAGTCAGCTACTGAGGGTGACTAAGGCTGAATCTCTCATGGGAAAGTCAGGGAGACTGTGTAGACACAGCCTCAGAGTTATTCTACCAGAGGGGTGAAGGAGCCGGGGCGTTTATCCACCAACTCCCATCAGTCATTGATTGAAGTTGCTTCCAAATGGCGTTCGGAAGTTAACTCTATGGGTGGGGCACATACAGCCTCTATTACAGATCTACCAGGCTGGCAAAAAGGAAGAAGGCTGACACATTAAGGGTTGATGCAGACTTGGAGCAACAGGAACGCTCATACACTCCTGGAGGGAGCTGTCACTACGGCCACTTTGGAAAACAAGTCAGCGTTTCTTAGGATAGTCATAAGATGCTCACACAGTAGGACCTCCCAATTTCACCCCTACGTGTATATACACCCTACACGACCTCTTGTGCACATGTATCAGGAGATAGGCACGAGTGTTTGCAGCAACTAGTGAGGGGATTCCATTCTGCCCAAGCCATGTGAGCTGAGAATTGATGATGGAGAAGCTCCGTAAAGGGAAAATGGGTCCTTATAACAGGAAAAAGGGGCACTGAGCAGGCAAAACCACATCTATTCTCTGCAAATTATTATCATAAGCAGTAACACTTAGACGACACTTGCATATATTAACTCATTTAGTCCTCACACCAACCCTATGAGATAAATACTACTATTTCCCCCATGCTATGCATGGGGAAACTGAGGTACAGAGAGATTAATAACCACCTCAAAGGGTTCTAGTGAGGATTAAATGGTGCAATGGGAATAAGATGCTTGGGACAGTGCCTAGTACCAAGTGAACCCTCAACAAATACTGACGATTTCTGATATTTTTGTTATTAGGCCAAGAGCAAAGTTTCACCTCTGGCCTCGGCTCCCGGTTTCTTGGAGATCTGCAGGTGGGTCTCCTTCCCAGAACTGTGGAGAAACTGAACCTTCCCAAACCTGGTTTCTCAGTAGCTATTTCTTGGCCAAGCTTGGATGGTGGGGGGTCAGCTATTCCCTGGGCTTGTGCCTTTAAGTGAGGTTCAGGGGGCTGTGGAGGGAGGCTGACCCCTCCCCAGACCCGTGGGCCTCCAGCCAGACCTACCTACCTCCAGAATCTGGAAGGGAAGCACTGCGGCCCCTCCCAGGGGAGGGAGCCACCACGGGGCTGGCTGCACCCCCTGTTTTCCCTTCCTGCAGGGCAGCTCTGCCCGCCAGTCACTTTTTTGGCAGCTCAACACCAGAGGTTCATTCTGGTGCTAAAAATAGACTGTGTTTAGACACTCTGAGGCTCCGGCTGGAAACACTGACTAGAGTAACTAAATACTGCCCGTCCCGCAAAGGGGGCCTCTCTGCCTCACCCTTGTGGAAACTCAAGCCACCCCAGGGAGGGAGGCAGGGTAGGGATCATCCACCACATTCACAGAGGGTCAGAGGCTTCTCATGTAAAATGAAGAGGGACGAAGCGCTGACAGCCAGCTCTTAGCGAGTGCCCGCTCAAGCCCCATGTTATCTCACTGAATCCTCCTCAGACCCCAGGAGGGAGATTCTGCAGTCCACCCTCTTCATGGAGAGAAAACTGCAGCTCAGAGAGGTGCAGGCACCTACCGGGTTTCCCACCTGTAAGTGCAGGAGAGGATGCGAATGCAATTGTGGTTTCCAACGTGTAAAGAGCAAAGGGAGACGGAGAGGTGAGGGGCTCACTGAAGGCCAGCACGCGCCCCCGCCCGGGGGCATAGATACACAATCTGTGGATGAGGAGAACCGTCACACCTCTCTTGCAGGTTGCCGGGAGGGAGGAGTTTGTGTGAATGTGTTTGTAAAACCTCTGGACACAGTGTCCGGCATGTGGTAAGTGTTCAACAAATGGTAGTTAGCTTCATTTCCCATTCTCTTTGGGGTAGAATTTCTGTCTGGAGAGAGAGAGAGAGAGAAATGGGGGAGAAAGAATGACAGATGGGCATGAGAGGCAGAGAAGTCTGTGGGGTTGGGGAAATGGGACTGTGGCTCAGCAGGGGCCCCTGAAGCCCAGGACCACCCAGAGCTGAGAGACGCAAGACGCTGCCTCCACACAGCCCTGAGCGTGCAGTGCTCTGAGGCTGTCACCCAGCTGTTCAGCACAAGGCACGGAGCCATGGCTGTAGGTTTAAGCCCAGGGGGAGGTCAGTCCCTTGACTCTTTTCACTTATTTCCTCCACTAGTGTTTCTTGGGGGCCTACTACGTGCCAGATGCTGGGGCTAACGCGGTGAGAAAGCAGACACGGTCCCACCCACGTGGGGCTCAGATTCCAGGGTATTCTCCCTCCAGGGACCCCCGCACCTTCTAGCACTAGCAGGATGGGGTAGGAGGCTCAAGTCAGCATGCCACTCCCCAAGAGGAGCCCCCTGCTCACAGTCCCTTCCTGGGCCGGCCCCCTTCCCTCCCCACACCACCAGTGCCTCAGTCTCTCTGTTCCCTGCCAGCTTCTAATGAGCTCATTATCCTCTTAAAACCCATTTGGCGTCCACTTAGAGAAAAGATGTGTTGAAATATAAAAGAATGAGAAGAGAACAACAAAAAGGACCAGACCCAGAAATATCCTCAGAGAGACAGAAAGCCACAGGGAACGCAACAGCCGGAATCTTTGTCGTCTCCACGGCAGCAAATGAGCTGCCGTGATGGCTTTAAAGGCTGTTCCATGTGCCCATGAGAGGGGCGGGGCACGGGGCTTTCCTTGAGCACCTACTATGTGCCAGACACTCTTCCTGCAATTTTCAATTCAATCCTCCAGCAATGTCGTTTTGAGGATGTCAAGATTCTGGTGCCCACTTTACGGGGGGAAGCCTCAGTCTGTGAGAAGAGGTGTCTTGCCCCGGTCACACAGCTGGTGGGTGCAAGAGGCAGGATCTGAACCCAGGTCCATCTGCCTCCAGAGTCCACGCTCTGGCTTACATGCCTCTGGAAGGGCTGGTGTCCCCCGCCCATCCCCATGAGGGCTGTTGGCCTTTACTCATCCTGGTCCAGCTGCAGAAACATCTGGCACGTATGTGATCCACACGGAATACCGGGGGCACCCCCCACTGCCAGGAGGTTTTCAAGCTAATAAGAGACCGGTCTTTCTAAAGTGTCGGCACGACCAGAAATCTTCAGTGGATCCGCACGCACGCCGTTAGAGCACAGTCTGGACTCCTGAGCTTGGCGTTCAAGGCTCCCCATGGTCTGGCCGCACCCACTGCTTACCTGCGTTCTCAGCCCTAAGCTCCTTTGCCCCTGTGCTCCATATGTGCTGTACCTCCTCCGTGGGGTGTCCTCCTGCTGCGCACCCAGAAAACGTCGACTCCTCTTGCAAGATCTGCCAGCTCAAGACCTCTCTCTGGGGGAACCGTCTCCGCTCCCCCCCAGACAGTTGCAGACCCTCACTTCTCCAGGCTCCCACATTCCAGGGCTTCTCACCCCCGGGTCCACAAACCCCTGACGTTGTAAGCCAAAATCTGGGAGCTTATGTGCAAGGGCTCTTTTCTGGGCATACGTCTGTAGTTTTCATCAGAGTCTCAAAGGGATACAAGACTAGAACAGACGCATGGTTAGGAATAGAGTCTGTGAAGTCAGATGATCTTGGATTCACAACCCAGCTGCCACTTACCAGCTGTGTGGCCCTGGACAAGTTACTTAATCTCTCTGAGCCTCGTTCCTCTCTGCTGTGACATAGATACAGATTTTCCTCATAGAATTGTTATAAGAATTAAATCAGAGTATGTATATGTTTAGAGCAGTGTCTGGCACATAATAAGTGCTTAATAAACATTAGATATTAATATTAATTGCTGTTCTATATCGTATACATACATCTACTATAGGACTTATCACTGTCTACCTAGTATAGTGATTTAGTATAGTGATTGTTTAAATTGCTGTCTCCCTCAGTAGACTCTGAATTCTCTGAAAGCAGGGACTCTGAATTATTTATTTCTGCATCCCAAGCACACACATAGTAGGCAAGCAACACATGTTTTTAAATCAATGGAAGAATAAGTGGATGAATGGGCTGCTACGGTTCAGATGAATGGATGGATGGATGGAGGGATGGAGGGCTGGAGGGATGGATGGAGGGCTGGAGGGATGGATGGAGGGCTGGAGGGATGGATGGAGGGATGGATGGAGGGCTGGAGGGATGGATAGAGGGATGGAGGGATGGATGGAGGGATGGAGGGATGGAAGGATGGATGGATGGAAGGATGGTTGGATGGATGGATGGGTTAATGAGTAAATTAATGGTGGATGGATGGAGGGATGGATGGATGGATGGAGGGAGGGATGGAGGGATGGATGGAGGGATGGATGAATGGATGGATGGATGGAGGGATGGATGGATGGAAGGCTGGATGGATGGATGGATGGATGGATGGATGGATGGATGGTTGAATGGAGGGATGGGTTAATGAGTAGATTAATGGTGGATGGATGGAGGGGTAGGTGGATTGATGGATGGATTAAAGAATGGATAATAGATGGGTAGATAGACTGTGACTTAATAGATGGATGGATAAGCAGACTGATGGATGGGTTAAAGGATGGTGGACAGATGGATGGGTTGATGGATAACAGATAGTTTGACCCCACAAGAACATGGATTTTTTGCTGTTTTGTTCACTTATCTATTCCAAGCGCCTAGAACAATAACTGGTGCATAGTAGGTGCTCAGTACTTAGTTCCTGAATGAATGGGGTGGCATATGGAGGACTCTACCTTGAACCACAGTTAAACTCCCATGCTGCTGTCTGGATCCTGAGGGGCTGTTACCATTCAGATCATCCACGGGCTGACAAATGAATGCCCCACATTGGCTGAAATTGTCATGGGGCCCCCTGCTGGTGACAATATGAAACAGCATCAGCCAAATGGAGTTTCCTATTTTCTAATTTACGTTCTATTTTCCTCCTGGCTGATGATCCTGAACGTTTACTCATAAAGTGGTGGTTTACAAACCTTTGTGCTCATTACCATCACTTGAGGGCACCTTGTTACACCTGTAGGCTTCCCCCTCCACCAGAGATTCTGGCTGGAGAGGTCAGGGATCTTCGTGTTTAACCAGGCTTCCAGGGGATTCTGAATCAGATGCTCCTCGGACCACATTCTGAGGGACTCTGTCAAAGAGTGAGCCACTGCTGGTCATTGGGAGGCAGTGGAGCTGGGCTGCTGCTTCAGGGGCTGTCTCTGAGTTCCCAGGTGATGTCCAGGCTATGTGGGAAAAGGACAGAGTCAAAAAGGCAGTGGTAGACACTCAGTAAATACTAGTGAATGGATACATTGCTAAATAATCCTGCCTTCCTTCTTTTTCCTTTTCTTCCTTGGATAGAAGAGAGGGGCTATGGGCTTGATCTCTCCCACTAGAACGTGAGCCTGTGAGGGAAGGGACTTTGTCTCTCTGGTTCATGGCCTTATCTCCAGCACCTAGGACAGTGCCTGTGACATAGAGGGTGCTTACCAAATTTGTTGGGGAAAAAATGAATGGATTTGATCTGGTTCAATATCAGCCACGTCCAGCAGGCTCTTCAGCAAGGACATAGAAGTACTTTTTGGACTTAAAGTAACCCATGCATCAGCGTATGTTTGACAAATATATAGGAAGTGCGGGGCGTAAGAACCTGTGTTTGTCAAAGATAGAGCTTGTCCCCAAACCAGGGCCCAATAGGATTCAAGCCCCCAAATTCCCAGTGTGGTTTAAAGGAAATGGCAGTCTTCTAGAAGACTCAGGACTGGGCTCCTGTCCAGCACCGCTGGACGCTTCGGCCATTGGTTTCCTCCCCTCTCTGCATTCTGCAGCACCCCGAGAATGTTCAAGAACCTTCGAGCTCTGGCCTCTGTGAGGAGGCTCCTTATTCCTGTGTCTGTGCTGTTTTGCAGGTGGTAGCCCCGAGCCCTGATCCTCGAGCGGATGGAAGCCCACCAGCTTCTGCTTTCACAAGGTGGACACGCTGCATGTGGCCCCCAGCTGGGGAGGAGGCCAGAAACGGCCCTCGGTGAAATAACCCAGCCCCGACAGGCCTGAGGAGCCGAGGAAGGGGGAGATGTGAGCTGCAGCCTCTGGTGACCCACAGAACCCTCCTCTGATTGCTATTTTCAAAGTTCCTTGGGAACTCTCTGAGGCGAAGAACAAGATGTAGGAAGATGAGACCAACTCCTGGGTGCCCCGAGCTTCAAAACCCCTTTTGTGGCCCAAAGAAGCTCACCTTGACCTCGGGAGGGCTGGTGAGCTCTGTCCTCCCTTCTCCTGGCGTCAGCCGAGCACAGGACGTGCCCTTCCACTCTGGTATAGTCAGTCACCTTTGCAGAGGGAATAAGACTGAAGACCCCCAGGGGTTCCATCCCTAAGGGAAGCTTGGGAAAGGGAGGCTCCCTTCCTCCCCTCCCCACCCCCCCCCCAGCTGAGCCCCAGCGAGCCAATCCGGAATGATCCCGCTATGGCCAAGCTCTGGTTCAAATTCCAGCGGTACTTCCGCCGGAAACCCGTACGTTTCTTCACCTTCCTGGTGCTCTACCTGACGGCCGGGAGCCTCGTCTTCCTTCACTCTGGCTTCGTGGGCCAGCCCGCCGTCTCCCAGACCCAGGCCAACCCCGCTGCGGGGGTCCCGGCCGAGGGCGCTGAGCTGCCCTTCTTGGGCGACTTGCATCTGGGCAGAGGCTTCCGGGACGCGAGCGAAGCCTCGAGCATCGCCCGTAGGTATGGACCCTGGTTCAAGGGCAAGGATGGGAATGAGAAAGCCAAGCTGGGCGACTATGGCGGAGCCTGGAGCCGAGCCCTCAAGGGGAGGGTCGTCCGGGAGAAGGAGGAGGAGCGAGGTAAGAGGGGTGGGCATCTGGCACAGATGGTGGCTGAGAAGGAGGGAGGGGGAGGATAATAATATAATAACAGCCGCCAGTCTCCAGGGTTTAATAGGAACCAGCCGTCATATAGTGATAGCTACACATATCAAGAGGTCTCACTATCACCGCCATTTCACAGAGGAGAAATTGCAGCTCTGAGAGATGAAGTAGCTTTCCCAAGGTCACACAGCTTGTAAACAGCCAAGCTTGGATTTGAACTCTGCGTTTATCAGAGTTCAAAGTCTGACTCTGCCCTGCAGCCTTTTTCAGTCCTTGTTAAATACACACAAAAATAAAAACAGCTGGCATCTACTGAGCACTTACTGTGTACCAGGTACTGTTCTAAGCACTTTGCATGCATCGAATTATCATAGCTCTATGTGGTAGGTGCTATTATTCCCATTTCAAGGATGAGGAGACTGAGGCACCAAGAACCCAAGGTTACATAGCTAGTCATGCAGAGCTTCTGCTCCACCACATGGCCTCTCATCCACCTTGCTGGGTCCCTTGCTGATGGTGCTTGGGGGACATCATTGCCCTGGGCATATTTTGTTGCATTTTCTTAGCCTTTCGCAGTCCAAAAGGGCTTTTCTTTGTGAGTGCATTACTCTATTTGATTTTCACTACACTTCATGGACTTAAACGAGGACTATGATCCTATACCCAGTTAACAGATGTGGAAACTGAGGCTTGAAGAAGTGAAGACACTTGCCCAAGGCCGCGCAGCTGGTGAGCGGCAGCGCTGGAGTCCTAATCAGGTCCAGCTGGCCTGGGCACTTGGCTGCATGACTGTCCCCTGGAGTCTACGGGTGTCTGCCCATCTGACCAGCATGCTGGGGAGGACCCTGCAGCCCCTGCCATTCATGAGATTAACACGAATGGACGTTTCAGGAATCTGGGCCGGATGGTTGGGAAGATCCACTGCCAATCAGGACAGCAGGAAGACCTCCGTAGGCCTTGTGTTCCCTGCCACACGTCACACTTCCACTGTGATTCAACACCCTTCCTCCACCACGGAGGGAAGCAGAATCAATGGAGGGGACTCATCCTGGGAGCACATTCCCCTGATTCAGTCCCACCCTGCACCTGGCTCAGGGGCCATCCAGAAGACCCTACCTTCCCACCCGCGGGAATTTCCTAGATTTCTGCCTCTTCAAGAACCCAGTGTTCACAGAGAGGTGAAGGAGAGGTGGGAGGTGGCAGACGTATTCCAGCTCCACCCCAACTGGCCATGTGGCCCAGGCAAGTGGTTTCACCTTCTCACGCCTCAGTTTTGTCATCTGTAAAATGGGAATAATGACTCCTCCTTCCCAGGGCTCTCCTGAGGGTTCAATAGGACAATGGTGGTGAGAACACCTAGCAGAGTGCCTGGCACATAGTAAGTTCTTAGAGGTGATCAGGAAATTCTCGTGGATCTACCCGGAGAAGGAACCCCAACTTTAGGCAGGTGAAGTGTGAGGTGCTACATTAATGGAGAAATTGTGATGTGGCTTCTCTCTCCACCCTCTCCACTCACCAAGCTCCATCTCACCCCAGCCACTCCAAACTCCACCTGCAAGCCCCAAACTTTGCAAACACCGAAGTTTGTCACAAGGCTGTATCTTAGGATACGCTCCCATTATACTTAGGATAAATTCCAGAGTCCCTGCCATGGCCCACCTCCCCAACCACATCTTGCCCCTCCTCCTTGCCACTCCTCATGCCCCTCACCAGACCCCACCCCGCTGTCCTTCTTGCCGTTCATCGAACACACCAAACCCGTTCCTACCTCAGGATCTTTGTAGAGGCAGTTCCTTCCATCTGGGATGCTCTTCCCCCAGATCTCTCCCTTCCTCCCTTCCTTCAGGTCTCCAGTCAAACCTCACCTTCCCGTAGAGGCCTCCCTGGACTGTCCTAACTAAAATAGCCCCACTTCGTACCTGGTTACAACCACATACGCCAGTTTTATTTTTGTCAAGAACTTATCGCCATCTGAAAGCATCTCATTTATGTGTTTGCTTCCTTGGTTATCGTCTCTCTCCCCTGCTAGACTGTCAGCTCCTTGAGAGCAGGGCTGTTGCCTGTCCTGGCCGCCTCTGTTCTATCAGCACCTGGGACAGCGCCCGGCACAAAGACAGTGCGCAATACCTACTGTTGAGTGAATGAATGTTGGATGCACAAATGAATGAGTGACCGTCCCTCTGCCTGGAGTGCCTCCGAGGGTTAACTCTACTCCTCCTCCAGGTCTCAGCTTAGCTTGCCTCCGGGAGATTGTCCCTGGCCCCCTCCAGGCTTGATCAAATGCTCCTCCTCTGTGCTCTCTGTCATGGCCTTATATGAGTGGTACTTGCCTGTGCTTGTCCCCTGACAGAATATGAATTCCTTGTGGCACAGCTGATATGTACAACAATAACATTATAAAATGAAAAGAGAGAAGGAAGAGAAAATAAGAAAGAAGCCCAGAGCCCAGAGCTCTCAGCAGGCAGCCATTGGAATCAGGCGGCGTTATTAAGAAAACACAAATCCAGCCTGTCCTTGATTAACTTCTTCAGAGTTCAGCGAGCAAAGATAACATATTAGATTAACACTAATAAAGACGAGACGCTTCTCTGACCTGATGCTAAAAACATTTGGTTTTTCTCCGAGGCTGATGAGGGCTCTGCTTGATGCCGTGATGGGGGACTTGAGCTGTAAAGGATTCAGAGCCCTCATCACGGCCAGGAGGGGAGGGAGGAGCTGCTCCCAGGCTGGGCTGGGCTGGGTGGGACCTTGGCAGTCACCTTGATAGCCCTTTACCTGCCCAAGCCTTGCAAGAGCCTGTGTTTTGAGCAGCCAAATCAGAGCTCAAATCCCAGTTCTGCATCTTGCTGGCTGTGCTGCATTGGGCAGGTCAGTTTGCCTCTCTGAACTTCCGTTTCCTTTTGGGGATAAAAAGTATTTAACATCAGATGATTATATAAGATAAATTGACTGTGTGCTTTCTAAGTGCCAGGCACTGTTCTAAGCATTTTACATCTATTACATCACATAATCTTCATGGCAACCCAATGAGGTAGACACTGTTATTAACTCCATCTTACAGATGGAAACTGTAAGCAGAGACATTAAGTAACTTGCCCAAGGTTATCCAGCTGGAGGAGGGGGAAAACCAGTATTTGAACCCGGGTGGTTTGGTCTTACGCCCAAACCTTAACCACGGCATCACCTCACTTCTCAGTGCACAGAAAGTGCTCATCACAGAGCCTGGCACACTGTAAGCACTTAATACGTGCTGGCTATTATTCTTAATATTGTAATTCTGCAGGAGAAAACAGGGGTGTATAGAGGTGATATAAAATGACACTGCTAGTCGGGGGCAGAGCCGGAAGCCAAATCCAGTTTGATTTCAAAGCCTGTGCTGTTTCTGTTTCCCCCAATTACAAAGGGCATGGGCTGGGTGTGAAGGAGGACATGAGGAGATTTAGTCTGCACTTTTGGAAGGGACAGAAGGGCACCCTCCCCATCTCCTCCTCCTAACCTGAAGATCCAGTCTGCAGGTGGTTGAGGGTCTGGTCTGTGTCAGGGACTGTGCATCCATACTCTCCTTTCAGCCTCATATTAGGTAGGAGTTATCGAGCCCCTTTCATAGAGGAAGAAACAGAGGCTCAGAGAGGTCAAGTGACTTGTCCAATGGCACACAGCTGCTAAGAGGCCGAGCAGACTTCAACCCAATTCTGTCTGAGTTTAAAGCCCTTGTGCTTAACCACTGAGCTATACAATTCCCAGCTCCATTCATTCATTCATTCATTCATTCATTCCATATTTATTGTATACCTACTGTGTGCCCTGCCCTGTGTTGGGAATGAGAGATGGAGACACAGTAATGATTCAAGCACAGTTTTTCCCTCTGAGGAATATTCATAGCCCCATAGGAGAAGACAGGCAAGTAAAAAGATAAATTAAATTTCCAAAAAATAACTTTTTTCCTGATTATCAAAGTCACACATGCTCACCGGAAAAATATTACAATACATTGAAAAAGAGAAAGGCAAAAATAAAAGTGGCCCAGTCCCACCATCCAACAACAGCCACAGTCAACACTGTTGGTGTATTACCTTCCTGTCTTTTTCCTTTACGTGCGTTATTTCCAAAACATATATTTTTTATGCATAGCATTGTACTCTGCTTTTCCCCATTATAGCACTTTTTCATCTTCTTAAAAATTCTTCTACAATGAACCTAAATTATTTCTAATTTGAAAAAGTAATGGATAGTACTTGGAAATGGTTTTGAAAAGTGTTATGCTGGAGTTAGCCAGGGGACTCCAGGATTCCAAGGGAGGGATCCTGTTCAGCCATGGGATGTATCTTGGCTGCCTTCCTGGAGGAGGAGATAGTTGAGCTGAGTCTATAGGGTCCGTGGGCCTTGACCGAAAGGAAAGATGCATTCCTTGTACCCCAGAGAAGCCAAATAGGAGCAGGAAATTCCAATTCCCTACACAAGGAAACCCAGATGGCACTGCAGTGGTCGTCTCGAAGGACCACCTTCCAGGATGGCAGTGAATCCCCAGCAGGGAAATAACTATTTCTTGAGTCTCTAATCTGCACCAGGCCCTGTTCTAGGCTCAATGCAAAAATTAATCTTACTTACAGTCAATTTTATAATCCCTGTATTAGCGTCCTAGGGCTGCCGTAACAATGCACCACGAACTGGGTGGCTTAAATCAACAGAAATTTATTCTCTCACAGTCCTGGAGGCCGGAAGTCTAAAATCAAGATGTTGGCAGGGCCGTGCGCTCTCAGAGGCTCTAAGGGAGAACCTGTTCCATGCCTTTCTCCTAGCTTCTGGCATCGCCAGTGACCCTTGGCATTCCTTGGCTTGTGGCTGCATAACTCCGATCTCTACCTCTGTTCTCACATGGCGTCCTCCTTGTGTCTCTGTGTCTTCATAAAGCCTTCTTCTTATAAGGGCATCAGACATATTGGATTGCCCCCCCCAGTATGACCTTATAACAATGAATTACATCCACAATGGCCCTGTTTCCAAATAAGGTCACATTCTGCTGTCCTGGGCTTAGGACTTCAACATATCTTTTTTAAAAAGCAATTCAAGCCATAATACCCCTATTTTTTATTCCCGCTTCTAAGGTGGGAAAACTGTATCTCCAAGAGCTTGAATAATGCTGCCAGGCTACAGTAGTGCCAGGATTCGAACCCAGATCTGGTTGACTCCAAAACTGTTCTCCTTCTAGTACAGTGATGCCTCCTGTTTGTGAATCTACTCACAGACAGTAAATAAGGAATACAAATTAGTTCATGTTTAGCTACCCTTTTAACAAATTACCTTTATTGAAGACAGCAAAATTTCTTGAAAAGGAAGATTAATTGAAGCAAATGAGAAAAGTACAGGAAAAAAAACACCATCAGGAGGGTTCTTTTCCAGATGCCTGTGCTCTCCCAGGCTCACCCTCACTGCTTTCTGTGCCTGAGATAAATAGCCTGGCTGGGGCGACTTTGCCATTTCAGCAATATTTGGATGGCTGTGGAAATGAGATGATAGATGGTGTGAACACGGCCATTAATCCACCCTCAAGTGGCCTGTGATTTTGCCTCTGTTTTGCATACCTGACCTCCCGCTCGTCTCCGGCTTGGAGAGAGATTCTGCTACCACAGCAGGATTTGAAGGCGGGCCCCTGGGAAAATGGCTGGAGTGGGTTGGCGGTAACCCACTGATGAGTTCAGTGCTCAGCGGGGTGATAGGATTCCAGGGACGGGGTCAACAGTTGTGATGGCCACAGCCTGCTCTGAAGGGTCAGTGGGGAAGGAGTCACCAGCCCTTGCTCAGGACAGGGAGGAAACTGACTCAATGTCTGTATCCTGACCCACAGAGCTCAGCCCACTCATCAGGCCACAGTGCCTACCACGCCCATTTGTCTCCAGAGCATCAGTGAAGGACTGTGTATCTTTTTCTCCCTCCTGTTGACGGATGAGGAAATGGAGGGTTTCATCACCTGTCATCCTACGAGTCTTTGAGCACCTGTTGTGTGGGACGTCACAGCCCGAGGCCTGGCCTAGTGGACAGGGGGTGCGGTTAGAGAGGCTTTAAGAGCCCAGGCTTTGGGGCAGATGGCCCCACAGCCAAATCTCAGCTCTTTTCCTAAGGGACCCTTCCTCTCCCATCTTCCCCCGGCAGGTCTCTGAGGCTCGGATGGAGATACCCTCCTCTCAAGCCGAGACCCAGTGTGGTCCATGGGAAGGGGAGGCTTTGGAATAGACAGGCCTGGCTGTGGTTTGGTCCAGACCCTCACAGCTGGGTGGACTCAAGCAACTTAGCTTGAGGGCCAGCATATTGGTCAGTGCTCCTTTGGTGGCAAGGGACAAACACCATCTTGAACCAACTTAAGCTAAAGAAGAAAATGTGTTTTGTCTTGTCACTAAACTCTGGAAGGGGCTGGACTTTTACATGAATGTTTTGTGCCCTTCTCTCTCTCTCATCTCTGCTTGTCTCTGCCTTGGTTCGGTTCTTCTCCAACACAGACTGACTTGGGTGCCAAGGATTGTGGCCGTTGGTGGCTCTGGGCTTACAGAATGCCAACCTCATAATCCAGGGGAAACAGATTTCCTTCTCCCAGCTTTAATCTATAAGAATCCAAAGAATGGGTCGTGTGCCCTTCCCCGGAGCAATCACTCACTGGCTGGTGGGAGGGACAATACAATTGGCCTTGCCAAAGTCAGAGTCTCCCCATGGTCAGGAAGGGTAAGGTCTCTTAACAGAAGAATAGGAAGAAGGGGTGCTTTGAAGGTGCAAACAGTACCATCACAGTCCACTCCTTCACTCCACAGTGGACGCGCATGCATACGTGCACACACACACTCTTGCCCCCGTTAATTTGATTATAAAAATCTTATCTCACACAATCCTCTGTCCCACATATAGCCAAAGGCTCCTGCCCTTACCCTAAGGTGAGACCACCCAAAGTCATAGCACATCCAGCTCCAAGCCCAGCGTGTCTGGAGCATGAGCGTTCCTCCCCATCAGGTCTCCACGTGGCTCCTTAGGATCTTGAAGCCTGCGGTCCACCAGGAAGTGAAACCTCCCCAGTGTAAAATGGTTGGAGGATAGACCTGGGCTTAAATTTTAAGTGAGACACTGATAAGCTGTAGGAACTTGGACAGATTCCATAGCTTCTAATTCCACTTAGAATAGAGGAAGAACAGAAGCCACGTGAGGAGTGACCAGTCGGAACATACACTATGTGCCAGAACTGAGATTCACTTCTAAGGCAAACAGATGTAACAGTCACTGGGATCAGTTTCCTCATCTGTAAAACGGGTTGATATGAAGGGTGTGAGAGTTGAATGAAAACAATTAGGCATGTCCCATAGTAAAGCGGACAGCACATAGTAGGTGCTTAATACCTGAGAGTTTTGTTCCCCCCTCTCTCTCTCTCTCTCACACACACACACATGCAATCTGTCGATCTGATGACAAAGACCTCAAGTTGCCAAAATAACCTTTGCTCCTTCCTCTCTCCATCTCCTCTCCTTCTGTCCTATCCCTTCGTCCCTCCCTCCCTCCTCCCTTCTTCTCTCTCCTCTTTTCCCTCCTCCACCATCCTACAATGCATCTTCGGACACTCTGTCCTCCAGTGAACTATGGAGCTAAAGTTGGTGTGAAGCCATCACCAGCGTCGCCCATGGACGTTCCCTCTCCCAGCTCAGGTGTGAACGGCATCCATGCCCCAGGTTGCAGGGCCATGATTCCTTCTGTGACAGGAGGGGAATTTATTGTTGAACAAGCACAGTGACAAGACGTGGGCTTCTCCAGAGCTGTCACCCTCTGACGTGCCCGCTCCAGGGAGGCGATGTTTCTTTTAAAGATGGACTGTTCTTAGTCGACCAAATCACCTCTGTCTTATGAAAGAAATTCAAGGTGATCGAGGTCTAGACACATTCCAGCGGGGCTGACAAATTCTACACTTAGCAGTGCGGCATTGAAGGGCACGATTGCTCAGCTATAAACCTTTATCGTCAGCTAGGCTCTGCTCTCCTCCAGGCGTGAGGGAGGCAGGGAGCCCACAGTTTAGACAGACAGCAGCCTCACCAGGGAGAGTGATCAGTGGCGTGTAGCATTTTCCTCCATCCTTCCTTATGACGGCCGTTTAGTTCTGAGGGCTAGCTAGATCCTCAGTCCAACCTCCAGTTACTCCCAAGTGGAGTAGTGGACAGAGCACTGGTTTGGGGCCCCCTGGACCTGGATTTAAATCTTTGTCCCAACACCAACTAGCTGTGGGTCTCAGACAGGCCACTTCCCCTTTCTGAGCCTCAGTTCAATCATCTAAGAAAAGAGCGTGAGAAAGCCAAAGCTTCCCACTTCACTAGGGTCATCACAGAGATCCCCGGATGCAGGAAGAAGCAAGCAGGAGTTCAGAACGTAGGCTCTGGAGCCGGATTGCCTGGGTCCAATCCTGGCTACACACATATATGCTGTGTTTCCTTGGGCAAGTGACTTCACCTCTCTGGGTCTGTTTCCTCTTCTGTATAGAACGGGAATATTGGCACTTACCTCATAGGGTCATTGTAAGGATTCAATGAGGCAAAATGCTACAAGTAAGGCATTTAGCAAAGCGCATGTCCAAATTAATAATAATAATTGTAAAAACATATAGGAAAAGACTTTATAAACTGTAAAGTGCTATCTTCATGTGTAAGAATCACTATTTACCATGAAGTACAGGAACACGTTTACTACTTTAAGAAAACCACGTGAATGGTTTATAATTGGATGGTTGTTTACGTGATTTAAAATTTTCCTTTGGATGGAAGCATTCACCTTGGCCCCCCAATATAGGCAAACTGTAAAGTGCTTACACTGCATTGTGAATGGCCAGTTTCTTATTCCACTCACCTTAACCTTGTCCCTATTATATGCAAGACACTATGGTAGAAACATTTACACAAATCATTCCATTTTAACTTCAGTGGGTTGATATTTTCATCCCCTCTATGAAGAAAACTAGGCCACAGAGAGGTTACTTGGCCTAAACTCATTAGTCCAATGCTGGAAGGTAACAAAAGTGAGATGAAGACCTAGACCTTGAGATATCCAAGTCCAGTGTTCCATCCAAGGAAAAATAAAATCTGAAGGCAGCTTGTAGAGATGATAACAAGTATCAAGTATCAAGCTTTTCAGGGCTGTCTTAACATGTCTCATCTGCTTGGTGCTTGGGAATGACCTTGGCTTGGATTCCTGGGTGCCCAGTGTTCACCAGTAGAGCCCAGAGGCTTGACCTTAACCTTGGTGGAAGAAGGGTCCCCTCCTTGTCTCTGCTGGCCTCCAGGGCCCACAGCCTTACCCACTGGACTCATTGCCCTTGTGGATCAGGTTCTGCTAATGCACATGACTGTTGGTCTCTCTTGTTTCTGCTTCTCTGCTCAGAGGAAGGACATTGGTACCAAACGGTCAACAAGTCCACATAGCCAGAGGCACACTGGTTACTCCTGTAACTCTTTCGGCTTTGTCCCCAGCCAGCTCTGACTCTTCTCCTCTCCCCAAAGCCAAGTACATCGGCTGCTACCTGGATGACACCCAGAGCCGGGCCCTACGAGGCGTCTCCTTTTTTGACTACAAAAAGATGACCGTCTTCCGTTGCCAGGACAACTGTGCAGAACGGTAGGGCCCCAACATTGCAGGCTCCGTTCATTTCAAACCCCTTCCTTCTCAGGTCCCCTGCCTGTGGTGTTCTTTCCTTTTCCATGGAAAGGCGTGGGGGAGGATGAGCATGTGGGTACAAGGAAGGAGGGATGCGAGGGCGTGTGTGTGTGTATGTATGCGCGCACACATGCATGCAAATGAGCAGCATTGTTCGGGAGTTGGTCTATGGGAGTTTGTGACTGTGCAGCCGTGTGAGGCTGTGCCTAGGAGTGAGTGTGTAACACGCAGTGTGCAGGGTCAGCTCGTTATGTTTGTGAGCTTAATGCCAATACACTATTATCCTTAAATAATAGTGGTCGTGTGTGCAGGAGACTTTGTGAGTATGTGTGCAGGAGTCCAGAATTGTGCTTGTGTGTGGGAAAAGCACGAGTGTGTGTTGATGTGCATGTAGGTGTGAGTGTGAGCGTGAGGCTTGTGAGATGCCCGTGGGAGGGGTGAGCTGGGAGCCTGGGTATCAGGGGTATTTAATGGTTTCCCAGCAGAGAAACTCCTTGCTTTTCCCCCAGGGAGAAACACTCACCTATCCAGACAATGTTTTCCAATCTAAGAAGAAAACGGTGTTCTTGATTGGCACATGCCCTGGGGGAGGGAGCTGACTTTCCAAGAGTTGACGAGGCCCCAAAGCCCTGGGGAACGGGAAAGGACCCTCAGTCCAGGCCTGGGCACCAGCATTGCTGCCCTGGGGACACTGGGGCGTGAGCTTATGTCCTGGGTCCCTTGCGACCTTCTCCTCTCCATGTGTCCTGGGTCCCTTGACCTGGGGTGGCTTGTGAAGAGGCCTCTGATATGCTCACTTTCAGACTCTGGCCGGCTGGCTCTGGAAGTCACAAGGTCTGAAGGACCTCAGCTGCACGGCTGGAGTGGAAATGGGCAAGTGGGTGGCCGAGGGACTCTTCCCTCTGTCCCTGCTTAGGAACCCCTGTCCCCTTATAATCAGCTGCCCGAGCAGTCCACCACTGAAGCTCTGAGCCCAGGACCCTCTCCAGCTTGCAAAAGATTCTGAGCCCTTGATGATATTGAGCCATTCACTTATTTATCGAGCTGTGGGAAGACAGAGGTGAACTGCACAGATCCACGCCATCGCGGAGCTCACAGCCTGGGTGGGGAGACGAGCACATAAACAGCAAAGCACAGTGTGGCGAGACGGGGTTGAGGGGGAATAAATCACACACTGTGGAAATGCAGAAGAGGCCCCCAACCTGCCTGGAGCGTCAGGAGAGGCTTCTCAGAGCGGGTGGCAGCCGAGGGGAGCTTCCGAAGATGAGTCAGATCAACTTATGTAATTCAGTTTGGTTCAGCAAATATTTATTGGCTGCCCACATGGGCTTCCAGGCGCTGGAGAAGCAGAGATGAGTCAGCCACAGCCCTGCTCTCGGGGGCTCCCCAGCCAGTTGGGGCGACAGAGGCATGAACAGGTGTGGGCCATAGAGAGCAACAGCTTACACTTAGTGGGCGCTTGCTCTGTTGCAAGCACTGTTCTCAGCGCTTTGCAAATATTAGCTCTTTAACCCCCACAAGATCCCTACCAGGCAGGAATGTTATGATCCACATTCCACAGAGGAGGAAACTGGGGTATGGAGATATCAAGAGTGATGGGTGCTAGGCTGGGAGTGCTAGGTGCGGGGAGGTCGTGAAGATTGAAGGAATGGAGGGTTCCACAGGGAGGGCTCAGGAAGAGTTACAAAGGTGAGCTCTTGAGCTGGGTTTTGAAGGATGAATAGGAGTTTTCTAGGTAGGCACAGTAGGACAGAAATAACAGCATACTCAAAGACCAAAACTCCTGAAACATCCTAAATACCCAGCATCCTGGGCTGTATGGGGTGCACAGAAGTTCCCAGGGGAGTTGTCAGAAGGGGACGCCCACTGACACAGGGTCTTGAATGCCACCTAAAGCATTGGCCTTGAGGGCAATGGGGAACCACTGGAAGGTGTTAATCTGGGGAGTGGTCTACATTCATTCAACAATATCCTGGGTGTCATCCCAGGATATGGAGATGACCCACAGGGTCACTGTCCTCGTGGAGAATATATTCTAGAGCAAGAGACAGGCAATTTACAAGAGAAATAAAGGAATAAAAAGATCATTTCAAAAGTGATAAGAGCCATGAGAAATAAGTCAGTGTGGTGGAAGAGTGCCCAGTGGGAGAGGTGACATCAGGAGGGGGGTCAAGCGTCTCTAGCTGGACGTCGCTGCTCTGACATTCACGCCCAGCTGCACATTGGCATCACTGGGACACTAAAACTCTCACTGTCCAGGTCCCACCCGGGCCTGTTCACTTAGACTGTCTGGGGGCGGGGCACAGACATGGCATTTAAAAAATGTCCCCCAGGTGATTCTAATGGGCATCCAGGTTAAAGAACCCCTGAGAGTAGGGTTTGTAGGCTGAGCTAAGCCATCTGGATGTATATGTGAGTGCAGTGGAAGCCACTGGGGGGTTTAGGCAGTGGAGAGGTGTGATCTGTTTTAATTTCTGAAAGATATTTCTGGCAAAGGAGACAGCAGTGAGATCAGGGTCAATAGTCTGGGGCCCTCTCAGACACTGATGGGTGACCCTAAGGATAGTGAGGCTGCCTCCATTTCCCTTCTTATACTTGGTTATCCATTGCTGTGTAACAAGTTATCCCAAAATTTAGCATCCTAATACAGTAAACATTTATGATGTCACATGGTTTCTGAGTGTCAGGAATTAGGATTGTGGGAGCAGGATGAGCCAGGCAATTCTGCCTCCGTGTCTCTCAGGAGGCTGCGTCAAGATGTCAGCAGGGACTAGAGACATCTGAGGGCTTGACCGGGGCTGGAGGATCCTCTTCCAAGACGGGCACTCACGTGGCTGTTGGCTGGAGGCCTCAGGTCCTCGCCACCTGGGCCTCTCCAGGGGGCTGCTTGAGTGTCCTCACAACATGGCGCCTGGTTTCCCCCAGAGAGAGCCATCCAAGGGAGAGAACAAAGAGGAAGCCAAAATGCCTCGTATGACGGAGACTTGGAAATCACATACCATCTCTTCCCCCATCATCTATTCAGGAGAAGTGAGTCACTAATTCCAGCCCGCACTCAAGGCAAGGCAAATGAAGCCCCACCTCTTGAAGGAAAAACTATCCAAGAATTTGTGAACACACTTTAAGACCACCACACTGCCCCACCTGTGGGTCCCTTGGCATAATTGTTCTTTACCTGGCCAAGCAGCTGTGGAACTCCCTTCTGGACGTCTCCCTGCGCCTCCACTCTCCTCCACCTCAGACTTCATACTTTCTGAGCATCCTTTCTGCCACTTGCTTTGGAATTGATAACACCCACCAGGCCTTTTTCTTGGGAAGTGTTCCTTCTATCAATGGGTCCAATGATACAAGAGGGGCCCCAGGGGCGCCTGAGAACTGGGGCTTGAGAGAGACAGAGACTGAGACAGACAGGTGGGAGAAGGAGGCTGGCCCAGCTCCAGGATTTCAGTGGGATCCAGGCACCAAGATGCCCAGTTAGTTTAAGCTGCTCTTGCTGCAGCTGCCCAGGTGACCATGTGGATCACATGCCACCCCGAGTAGCTGGGGTGTGTGGAGGCACGAGTCTGTGTGGGTCTGTCTCTCCAGCCGGCCCCCAGAAGTCCAGAGTGAGGGTGGGAGCTGAGAGTCCCTGTTAGTTCTGCCTTACATGACCTGTGTTTTGCAGGCTGCTCCCCGAGGAGCCCTCGTGGTTCTGGAGAATGCCAGAGGCCACCTTGGGCAAGCGGGCTGAGCAAGGCTTGTCCTGCCTGCCTCCCTGCAGAGCCCCCCGCTGGAGCCAGAGCAAGAAACGCCCCTGTCATCTGTTTACAGGATGGGTGTCCACTAAAAGTCCTTTTTAGGAAACGATGCAGTGGCTATAAAAAAATAGTTGAAAACCTGGCAGTGCCTGGATTTTTTTTGTTTTAGCAGAAGGAATTTTTTACTTGGCTGGATACACAACCTCGGTTTTGCTATCTTCCAACGGGAGGCAAAAGTCCCTGCCTCATCCCCTCGCTCCAGCTCCTCTCAAGGGACATAGGGGCATCATTCCTGGGGGCGTTTCCTGGAATAAAAGGGCTGGATTCTAGGGCTATGTTTGGCTCATGGCTCTAGACAGGGAGGCACAAGAGAGTGGGGTGGGGCAAAGGACCACAGGATGTGAGGGGTGTGTGTGTGTGAAGCATGCCATGTGCTGAAGGTGTATACAGGTGGTGTGAACATGGACATGGTGTGTCTGTGTGGGCGAGTATATGGGGGTGTAAGACATCAGGCGGGATGAGGCGGGTGGATGGTCCCTGGGGGTCCTGGTCCCCAGAGCGCCCCCATCCCCTGGGGTCTCCAGGCCAGGTGAGTCTCCCTGTCCCGGGGTCTCCATGGTGGCACCTCCCTGGCCTGACAGCAGCTTCCCCCAGGGGTTACCTGTATGCCGGGCTGGAGTTCGGCGCCGAGTGCTACTGCGGCCACAAAATCCAGGCGACAAACGTGAGCGAGGCCGAGTGCGACATGGAGTGCAAGGGCGAGCGGGGCAGCGTGTGCGGTGGCGCCAACCGCCTGTCGGTCTACCGGCTGCAGCTGGCCCAGGAGTCGGCCCGCAGGTGTACGTGAGTCGGCCCCGCCCCCTCTGCGGCTCCGCCCTCGGCCTGCTGGCCGCAGCCCTCGCCCACCTGCATGTCTGCCCTGCACCTTCCGTGGCTCCCCATCCCTCCAAGCCCTTGGCTGCCCTCCAAGGCCGCCACAGTCCTGCCCCAGCCTCGCCTCCCACCCCACCCCTGGCAGAGACTTTTACTCCAGCTACTTCAAATGCTTCCACGTGCCCTCTTCTCCCCCTCCCCTCTTGAATTGCCTCCTGGGCCACTGCACCCCTCATTCTCACCCGTCTTCCTCCTTAACAAACCCAGCTAGAGCCTGAGCTTGGCCTTCCTTCCTGGTTGTCTGAAAGCAGACTCTCTAACGAGGAGGATGACGAGGGTGATGGTGACAACAGCAGCAGCAAACACTCCGTCCTTCTCTAAGTGCCTTGTGTGCAGTAGCACACACAATCCTCACAGTGACCCTTGAAACAGGCACTGTTATTCCTCTGCTCCCATTTTACAGATGAGGAAACTGAGGCTCCGTGTCACATGGCTGGTAAGCAGTGGAGGATTTAAACCGACTCCAGAGCCTGCCTCTTTAATGCTCCGTGGAGAGAATTTCTCTCGCTCATCAGTGCTTCAGGCTTGCTGGAGAAAGCCTCCAGTTTCCAAACTGAGGGAGGAACGGGGGGATGAACGGGAGAAGATAGGAGCTGGCCCCTCTTCTCTGGACGTTGTCCCATTGTCCCCTTTCTGGGGGTTGAATAGCATAATATCTGTTCAGCGGGAATCTGCTGTGTGCCGAGCACTCTGCTGAGCCCACTGCAGGCCGGATCTCATTTACCTTCCCTGCCGCCTTTCCAGGCAGTTACCACTGTTGGTGATCCCCTTTTTACAGCGAGGAAACTGAGGCTTAACGAATTTAAGTAAACCTGCCCAAGGTCACACAGTCTAATTAAAGATGACCTTCCGACCTCTGAAAAGAGCTAATGGCCTTGACAAAACATGGAGGCTGCGGTTTCTGCTGGTGACCCTTCTGATGCAGTCCGGAGGCAGAAACAGAAATCCGCAACCACACCTCTCACCCCTGGGCCAGCGCTTCCCAAACTTAATGTGCCAGTGAGCCCTATGGGGATCTTGCTAAAATGGAGATTCTGATTCAGCTGGCCGGGGTGAGATTCTGCATTTCTAAGGAGCTCCCCGGTGATGCTATCATGCTGGTCCACGGACCACACTTTGAATAATAAGGCCTTAGACCTCAGTGGCGCTGACAAGGCCCACCTAGAATGTAGGCCTGCCCACACAGGTGGACTTGGCAGAACGTTAACACCTGTCTGCGTGCAGAGAGAGGCCTCTTCCGTGTGAATGTCATTGTTTATAAAAATTCATTGTTGCTTTGCTTGATAATGTTCTGTTTTTCAAATCCCATGTTTTTGGAGCCCCGTTCAAGCTTTGCTCTGCAATAGGGTCGAGCATGCAGCCACTTTGCAAAGGGGCCAGTTTCTACATACAAACGGATGAGCCGTCTACCTCCCCATGGTCGCCTCAGTTCACCCAGGTCTGAAGGTCTGACTGGCAGAGGACAGAGACCGTGTATGAAATCCAGGCTGGAGAATGTCCACACAGCAAGTTTCTGGTTTGGCCATTAGTGTACTGAGGTTCTAATTTGATGGCAGATTTGTCGTCCTTACCACTGATCCTTTTATGCCAATATTTATGTTATTTTGATGGTGACTTTGATCATTGAAAGAGATGGTCTTAGAGTTGTAAGTATTTAGAGGGAAAGCAGCTGCCACTGAAACCTCCTAGTGGATGAGATAACAAGAATTGGGCTGTGGATGTCATTAGCCTGATATTAGCCAGCACTCCTTCTGGTTAATGTTTAGATTGGCTGGGTAATCTGGAACATTCTCTCTCTCTCTCTCTCTCTCTCTCTCTCTCTCTCTCTCTCTCTCTCCCTCACACACACACACACACACACACACACACACACAATTGTGGGGGATCACTGGTATAATAACACTGTCAGGGACCATCAAATATTTTTTATTCAGCTGAAATATACAGACCTCAACACACAAAGACCACTAGATTCTGCTACAATATGGTGTGTTTTGCCCTTGTAGCAGTGGGAGGGCTGGGTGGTTGCCGGAGAGCAGCCCCCGAGGCTGGCAGAAGTGTTGCTGCACCCCTCAGCTTGCCCACATTTGCAGAAGCAAAATTACCCAAGAGGTATTCTGTTCCATGTGAGAAAGAAATCTTTGTACTTATGTCCATGAGGGGGAACACATTCATTTCTACTGAAAGGGGGGTCCTGGATGCTCTACATCCCCTCCAGTTGTTCTGAATCACCACTGAACAAGGTTTCAGGCTTGGGCACCTTCAGCTGGAGTCTCTAGAAGAGAATCTAAGCCTTATTAACCTCAAGGCTACTATGGCTGAGACGAGGATGGAGGTGGCTTGGATAAGGAGACAGATGGTTGATGATGTGTCAAATTTGGACTCCTGGTGAGCTCCCAGTTGGCAGTATGCTGTATGGAGAGAGCATGGGGACCGTTCATTGAACTGAAACAACTGATGGCCTCCCACTTGGATTAGGCATGGAGAGGATGGATGGAGAATAAAGCACAGCCCCTGCCCTCAAGGAGCTCACCATGTAGTGGAGAAGTAGACCCAGGACTGGTGGGATCTGTTCAAGCATGCGGGGTATGTTCAGGGGATTGCAGGGGCTCTGTCTGCAGGAGCCGAGGGAGCAATATTTAAGCTGAATCTCAGTCTAAGGAGATTTCCAGGTGAAAGGAGAAGCCATATATTCCAGCCATGAGCAAAAAAATCCAGGCCAGCAAATGTCGTGCGTTGGATGCCCTATTGGAAGCACCCTCCTCACTGATGTCTCATTTTACAGTTTTAGAAATTGAGGCCCAGAGAGCAGAAGTGGCTAAACTGACCAGCCCTTGGGGAGGCTCCACAGAGCAGGGCTGTTTGGTTAGGGCCTTGAAGATGCATAGGTCTTTGCCTGGTGTGGAAGAGGAGGCTCTCCAGAGTCAAGATAAGTCATCAAGGGATGGGAGAGAAATCTAGGCAAAGGAACAGAGTGCGCAAGAGCCTGGAGGTAATTTCAGGAAATGATAGGCAGGCATGGGTTTTTCAAGGCAAGGGTGCTTCTTAGGGACCGAGCTGGGACCCAGTCTCTGACTCCTAATTTGGGTGCTCACTCACTACACTGCTGTAGACACCTTGACCTCTTGGATTCTGAACCCCATCTCCTCTCTTTTAGGGGAACTCCTTGGCTGCAGCTTAACTCCTTCCTTCTCTGGCCCCTGATCTCTCCTCTGCCTTGTTTCCTGACTCTAAGCAATATGGAATCTCCACTGTCTTTCCTCTGACCCAGTGGTACCCTTGGCTTCCAGTTCCTGGGATCTGATTTATACACAGATAAGTCAGAAAGGGAGGCCTTCCAAGTTACTGGCGCATGACACTAGCATGTATTACATCAGGCAGAGAAATGAGCTAACACTCTAGGAAATAGGTATGGTGGAAACCAGATTCCATGTGTAGAGTCATTAGTTCATATTAACACTGTGTCCTAATCATGTTTACCTGAGCAGTGTCACAGAACTCTTAATGATTGTGAAGATCCAAAGGAGGCTTATTATCTCCCAAGCACCACCCTGGTGGGGCGTCTGCCTTGCGTAGGAAGTCAGCTTATCTGTTTCTGAGGTGATGGAATGGTCCTACAGTGGCAAAAGCATTAAAAGGTTGACAGGGCAAATGTCTGCAGGCACCCTGCTATTCTGCCTTGACACACACTCTCACACGCATGGACTCTTTGTCCTTGTTACAAGAGAACCGAGAAATGGACTTCCTTCTTGGTTGGAATACATTTTTCACAGCAGTTTGCTAAATGTGTCGGCAAGTGTAGCTTTCCCCCAGGGGCAGAGACCTGCTGGTGATTTGAGAACATTATGGCTTTATAGGATGTTGCAAGAAATTTCATTTGCCTGAAAGATTCTTGCAAGATATGCGTCGCAAGATTCATTAGAACTACACTGAACATATACGTCAGCTCGTGGGTGGCTGTCCATGGTTCTGACTATCATTTAGTGCTGCCTAAGATGCCCATAACTGCAAACCAGCCTCTCCCAGGGCTCAGCACTTTTTCCTCTTGTTTTTTCTTTTCTATCTTGGTGAAAGAAAGTATTATGAACCTTACATTATCACTGAAAAAATAGATCCTTGGATTTATGATTCACAATTTACATAGTGGATTTTGCGTAGTGTTAGTTCTGGCAAATTTTTGTCTTTGCAAGTTAGAAGAGGAATTTTGTGCAATGCTTCATGCTCACGGATGCTCCATTCTAACCGCTTCTGCTGAAGGAGAGCCTCAGATAACCATGAAAAGTCACACTGGATGGGTGGACCTTGTCTAGCTCCTTCTCTGCCAGGCCCAAGGCCTCTCCTTCCCCCTTGATATATGCCTGGGACCACTGCATTTTATAATTCAAATGGGCCTTCATGAGTTATGCTGTGTAGGGCCAAGGGGATGATAGCGGGAAAATTTTTCTCCTTCTGTATCATGATGGGGGAGATTGGTTTTCTGTCCTTCCCTAAGCAAAATCCAGACAGGCTATCGGAGCAATGTTTTGAAATCAGGCAGACATTGTTTCTATCCCAACTCTCTCACTTACTTGCTGGGTTCACTTTGGCCAAGCCGCTTATTTTCTGAGCCTCAAGTGCCTCATCTGTAAAATGGGGACAATTCCAACCTTTAAAGATGACCCTGACCACCAAGTAAGATACAGCACGTAGCACAGTGCCTGTTGTGGAGTGGTTATCACGCCCCCTTCTTCCTAAAATGAGAACTCCTCAATTCAGTCTGAGCAGCACCCCATTCAAGCTATTTGAATTGCCAACAGCTCGCAGGAGCCTTTGGTGATGCCTAAAAATAGCTGGTTTGAATTCTCCTCGGACGGTTGGGCTCTTTGTGTAATTCAATCTCTCTTTGATTATAGGTAGGCGCTAACAGCTCCCAGCTCACTGCGTTTCCTTCTCTCCGACATCTTTAATGCAGTGGAGCTTGGCCTAATTACCCGGGGGGTGGTGGCCTCTTTCAAACCAAGGAGAACTCTTCCACACCTGCCTCTAAGCTGATGCCTGGTGACATTTACCTCATTTTTGTGAAGCCCCAGAACAAAGAGATGATAGGACTTCAGAGATACTTGTAGCTGGTTCCAGGCTGTTCTTCATCTGCCCCCAGCAAAGAGAGTTGACGAACAGTTGCTCTGCTCGCCTCTTGCTAGTAAAAACCCCAAGCTGCTGAGGTCATGCACCCTCCCAGCTGGCAATGGAAAGCTGACATTATCAGAATGTGGGGCAAGGGCTTTTGTGATCTTTGGACCCCTACTGTGGGGCCTGAGAGGGTTTCTGGGAAATTCAGGTGGCCGGCATGGGGTCTCTGGAGCCCAATCACGTTAGAATTGGGCAGGCCTCCTGCAGAACAGCAGAGAGGTGGGAAACCAGGATGTGATGTCAGACAAGGTTGGGGCCAGATCCCAACTCCGCTCCTCACTAGCCGTGTGACCTGGAAAGGCAATCGAATCTTGTTCCGTCTCAGAGTCTCCGCCTGCAAAACAGGATAATAGTATCATCTACGTCATACGTTGCTGTGAGGATTAATTGAGATACTAGATGTGTAATGCACTTAGCACTAATGACAGGCAGTGAAAAGCCGATATTTCCATTGTCATTATTCTTTAGTAAGTGTTGATTGGCAGGAAGACACTACCCGAGGTTGCTGCTATTGTCCACAGGCTGTGCACTGCACAACCCCAGGGGGCGCCATTCTCACAGACTATGGGCTGTGAAGAGCAGTGGCCCTGAACTCCATGCAGGATTTCCCTTGTGGATTAAACATGCTCCAAGATCCGAGATGTTGTAAGCTGGGCTCCCTCCCCCAGAGATAAGGATGTGAGCCTTGGTTTTCTGGGGAGGCGACCCCAGGATGCATCTGTAGGGGAGTGGAGAAGTGAGGCAGGGGAGAGAAGGAGCTAAGACAAGGTCCTTGACAAAGCAGGTCACTCCTGAGGACAGCTGAAGCTTAATCCCACTGGGGAACTCTGGGAGATGATGGAGAATGTGTTCCAGAGGTGTCCCGCCGGAAGGACAGGGAGCTGCAGTATTTCTGCGCTCACTCTCTCCCATCATAGGCTGAGGGTGGCTCCTGGGGAGATTAACTCCCTGGGAGGTCCAATCTGTCCCTCACAGGCCCTAAGGCAGCATGCTGGGCGTTGACTGTAGGTCACTGTCTGCCTATACTAGGATGGTGAGTGCCAGGGGCGCATTGATAGGGCATTGACAGTGTCTACTATGTAGGATCTAGCCACTCTTCATGTATCACCGACAAGCAATGGAGAAAGGAGTAGGAAGAGACATTGACTGAGTCCTGGTTGGGTCTCAGGCACTGTAAATGCCATCGCATGGACTTCCACCCCAACTGTGCAGGGCAGATATGATGATCCCCATTTACAGATGAGGAAACCGAGGCTCAGAAAGTGAAGACACCTGCCCAAGGACACACAGCTAAGTAAGTGGCTGACCCAGGTCTGTCCAGATTTAAAACCAATTCCCTTTCTGCTGGGCACCAGAGCTTTTTGCAAACAGGAAGACACCTACCTATTGCTGTGGACGTCCAAAATTCTTTATATCACAGGAGAGTGTTAGGAAGGTTGAGGGATCCGGGCTGGCCACTTCTCTTTCATTTGTGGACATAAGAGATTCTTGAGAGACCCTCTCAACACTGATGCAGAGAACCGGCAACCCATTTTACAGGTGGAGGAAATGAGGGTAGTGGGAGGATTAAATGTCTTAGCCACATGCATACTCGCAATGTTCTGATTGCCAAGCCATAATGGAGAGCAACTTGCCGAAAGAAATGGCCTCCAGAGCGTTCCCCAGATCCCTGGGACTCCAACCTTTCTGTCGAACATCATGAAGCCCTCTGTGATCATGTGGTTTCCCCCCAAAAGCAGACTGGGCAGGACTTTAGGAAGATCTCACATCCAACAGGTTAACTGCTTCTGGAACCAACTTCCCAAACCTGTTCCCCTCCCCACCACCTTGACCAAAGAGAGACTCACAGCAGTAGCTCCTAATCCCTCTATGGCCCTTTAAGGCCTCTGAAAACCTTACCTTATTTGGAATTCAGGGCTTTCAGCTCAGCCCTCCTCTCTAAGCTGGGAGGGTCAGGGACTCATTCGCAGATGCTTAAATGTCAAAGGAGACCACCCTCAGCAGAGCTGGACTGACATAGTCTTCCCTCCTCTTCCCACCCTTGCAGTCTGGCCTCCTGACGTCCAGCAAGCAGGAGAAAATCACGTGAGAGATGCAGGGGAGGGATTCACCTTCCTCTTCCTCCTCTTTTCTGGTTAAGCCAAAGGGTGCTGGCAAGGGGACAGACAGATCCACAGACTTTTGCCTGCCCCCTCCACTGTACTCCCAGCACACCAGGCTCCCTCATGTCCATCTCTGAATGGTCCGCCCAATATTCATGCTTCCATTTTAGAGATGAGAACACTGAGGCTCCAAAAGGACAGGAAACTTGCCCAAGGTCAATGGCGAGAAAGAGCGGAGCTGCCCGTAGGTGCTGTGTGGAGAGCTGCCCATTCACCAGGGGAAGACGCTGCGTTCCAGGGAGGAAAAGCCAAGTCGGAACTAGAGTTCTTGAGTCTGCTGGCCGCTGGGCTTCTGTTCCTGGAGCAGGGCAGCTTGTCCTGAGCCTGTCAGTTCAGGGAAGTGCCATGGCCTTCTGGTGGGGCCATGGCCAGACATGATGGCCTTTTCTGGAGCCCCTGGGTCAGGGCTGGGCCCCTCAAGGCCATCTGCAGACACGTGCTAATGTGGCCCTGTCAGCAGACTGAGCCCAAGAGACAGGCGCCCAGCTGGGGGAAATAGGAGAGCAAAGCATCCAACCACAGAGGTCCAGACGATGAGCATGTGGGCCCAGAGGACCCCGAGCAATGCCCTAATGCCCTCAATTACTCAGTCATGTCTTCAAGAGGCTACAAGGGTGACCCCTAGCAGCAGGTGACCCCAAGACCACCTTGGGTGCACGCCAGCTCTCTCACGCCCACGGTCAGACACACACACTCCGTACAGAGACTCGTATGTGAGGTCCACTGTGACACAAAGGACCTGGATAGACCCCAGTAGTGCCCCTGGTTGTGAGCTCCAGGTGAGAGGTCCCCACGCTCTCTGCATCCTGGGGAGAGACTCAGTCTGCGCTGGGCTCCAGCAGAGGGACTCAGCCCTCCTGTTACTCTCTCCTGTATGGTACAAGCGTGAAGTGGCCTTTCAATGGGGAAACAAACAGTTTTGTTCTAATGTAGGTGCTGGCTGTTCAGAGGATTGTTGAGAAATGCCCAACCCCTGGTGACATTGAGCCAGTCCAGTGGGAGGGTGGCTGAGGCTCAGCCTGACCCTCTGCTGGGAGAGAGGAAGCCCGCCTCTCAGCTACATGGGTGCCAGGCAAGCCAGACAGAGCACCCAGGGTTGTATGTCCACTCCATGGTGAGACTCACCCCCAAGAGGTCCCAGGCACAACCACACAGTCACCAACAGATTCCCGCTGTCAGATGCCACAGTCCGATGCCCACTGTAGGAGGCACCCCTGCCCACACAGGGTCCTGTATTCCCACATAGACAGACCCACGTGCCCTTGGATGAGCCAGGTCTACAGGGCCACATTTGTAGTCTCAGAGCTCGGCATCCACCTGCCCAAACAAGGTGATCTGTATTCACACTGCCACAAACAGTCACACACACACGAGATGCATACCCTGCCCCCTGTCACACACACTGTGCACAGGTGTCCCACCTCCCAAACGCACCCTCGCTACAACCAGACCCACAGGTCAGCCCCTCCCGTTCCACTGATGCACAGACAGACACACACCCCCATGCACGCCCAAAGACCCTTCACCCCTTCTCCTGCAGCTCTGTCTCCCCCTGAGCAGTTCTGTGTTGGGGGTCTCAGACCTCCCCCCAGGGTGGTGCGAGGGGACTCCAGGAACAATCCACCCTAGGGGATAAGAGCTGGTGGGCCTCAGACCCCTAAAGTGTACCCAGGACTGTCCCAGTTCCGAAGAGGCCTCCCTTGGCCTCAACCCCCACACCGTTGCCCATAGCAACCCTCCCGGCCCCAGCTGTGACCCAGGGGGTTATAGAAGGAGCCTTCGAATAGAGTCCTGGTGGGGAAGAGGCAGGTTAGCATTTAAATATGGTTCTGGAGACTCAGGGTCAAGACTGGGGCATCTTTGGGTGCTTAGAGAGAATCAGACTCCAGTGTCAAGAGACCCCAGAGTGACAGCCCTGACTTTGTGAATGATTAGTGGCCAAAAGTGAATGTCAAGGGCATAAGAGAGAAAATAAATGTCACAGTGTTTTGAAAATGCTAAAACAAGGCCTGGAAGAGATTTCTTAAAGAGGGACGGCCCAGAGAGTGTGAGGACTTGGACATTCCTGGGTTGGAATCCAGATGCTGCTGCTGATCAGCTGTGTGGCCTTGGGCAAGTCACTTCCCCGCTCTGAGCCTCTGTTTCCCCATCTGTATAATGGGGAGAATGAGACCTTCCTTGTAGGGATCAGGAGAATAAAGTGTATCGAGTGTTTACACAGTGCCAGGCACACAGACAGCATTTGATAATATCAAGAGTGGGAAGATCTCAGACTAGAAGTCCAGTCTCTGCTCCGCCTCGTATAAGTTGGGTGACTTGTGTCAAGTGGCTTCAGCCCTCTGAGGCTTGAGTTTCCTTGTCTGTAAAAATGGGAATCCTTATACCACCAGGCTGATGTGAGGGTTCAATGAGGCTGCACGTGGGAACGGCTCAGCCTAGCTGCCGGCAGGTGGCAAGTGACCAATATATGGTAGCTATAATGATAACAGCAGATGCTATTATATTACTATCAGCATCTAATCATAATAACAGCATTGCTATTATTGGAAGAAGCACAGACTTGGGAGACAGAAAAACCTGGCTTTGACCTCACTCTGTCATGTGACGGCTTTATGATGCTGGAAGCCAGCGGGCCTCCGTGAGCCTCAGTTTTCTCATCTGTGAAGTGGAGGTAGCCGGAGCATCTACGTCATATGGCTGCTGCGAAGACTAAATGGGTCCAAATCTCCCAGCACGGAGCCTGCCATCAGTGGGGGCTCCATAAATGCTTGCGGAGTCTAAAGAGAGAGGGTGACGTGACCCCTTATGTTTTAGAGCAAGGCCAGCCTCTCGTTGCCCCGTGACCTGAGTTGTCATCTGGCTGAGTTTTCTGGTTAAGTGACTGTTTGCCCACGGTGCTTCAGGCCTCCTACTTCGTCACCGTAGATCTTTAGCTCAGATGTCTGACCCCTCTCCCTGTCCTCATCTTCTATGGCACATTCTCTGAGCATGATAGAATCTTCCTTGGGGTGACTGATGAACTTTCGGGGCTTCCTTCCGAGCATCCCAGGCCACGGGATGGGAGACTGTCTAGTGTTCTCCCATGGGACACTAGTGGCATTGGGGGTGTTGACAAGTCCTCATTGGGGGTGGAGGGCTGTCCTGTACAGAAGAGAATCACTGCATAGTCTAACCCCCTCTCCCCGCCTGGGGAAACTGAGGCCTGGAGGACCACTCAGTGAGTCAGCAGCACCCTGACCACCACCACCGCTGCCGCCGCCTCACCAGCGTGGAGTGAGAGGTGGGGAAGAGGAGGAGGTCGCACCGGATGGTGTGAGCCTGTGGAATGCTCCGGAAATCAGCCGTTCGACCAAATTCCTGATGTCTTCTCAGTTTACTAGATTTACTTCCACAAGAAACAACCTCAGGCTACCTGCTAGGTGATAGAAATAATCACGAGGGTGCCTTTGACAGCTGAAATTTTAAATTATCATTCTTAAACAGCGCCCCCCTCCAATCCTTCTGCCCAGGGAGTAATTCCATGCACATAAATATAAATATATATGTATATGCTAAAAAAGTGGTTTTGCATTCTAGATGGACCCAGATATAGATATAGATGGAGGTGCAAGGTTTTTGCAACTCGCTCCGCTTTTTCCCAAGGGTTAATATTTTGTTTCTGACATAATCCTCGGTAAGTTTTTTGCTAATGGTGGGTCCTCAGGTTTGTCACGTAACCTCCCCTCTCTATTACCCCAGACCCGGCAGAATTTTCAAGAAGATAACATGAGATGCTTTTTGTAACGTTCTCAGCAGAGGGGATCACACATAGAAGGTCCTTGATAGATGATGCCTATTTTTGTGCTCCTGGCTTTGATCTGTGCTCTATCAACAGCGTCCTTTGTTTTCTGTGAAAGCTGCACTTCTAGAAAGGTATATACAACTCAGATTTGAGAACAGCTGAACCCAATTTTAAATAGGCATCAGGAGCCTTTTGATAAATTTGACAGGAGCCCCTTTTTATTTTTTTTAATTTGTCTATATCACACAAAAAAATACGTTCACCTTAGAGAAAGTTAGAAAAGAGCTTTACAAAAAGATGGAAATAAAAATTGCCTACCATCCTACTCTATCAGTCAGAGTTCTCCAGAGAAACAGAACCAGTAGGATGTATGGGTATACATATATATATTAAGAGATTTATTTAAGGAATTGGCTCATGCGGTTGTGGAAGCTGGCAAGTCTGAAAGCTGTAGGGCAGACCAGCAGGCTGGCAACAGGGCAGGAGTTAATGCTGCAGTCTTGAGGCAGAATTCCTTCTTCTCTGGGAAACCTCAGCTTTTGCTCTTCAGGCCTTCAACGGATTGGATGAGGCCCACCCACATTATCGAGGGTAATCTCCTGTAAGTCTCCTTAAAGTCAACTATTTGTAGATATTAATCACATCTACAAAATACCGTCACAGCAACACCTAGACCAATGTTTGACCAAACAGCTGGGCACCATAGCCTAGCCAAGTTGACATAAAACTTAACCATGACACCTACTGCTCAGAGATATCCATGGTTGTTAACATATTAGTATATGTCCCTCTAGAGAATTATATTGAGAGATAATTTTTGGATAAAATTGATATTTTATAATATGTGGAGTTTATATTCTCAGTTTTTGTTTAACATCATATCTTGAACACATCTTCATCTCTCTACAGTGATCTTGAACACCGATATTTTTGATGGAGATATAGAATCCCATTGTGTTGTCGTTCCGTGCTCTATTTGCCCAATACTTCTTTGATGGACACCTGGGTTGTTTCCAGTCTTTCACGTGTTAATTTAAATAAATGCTGCAATGAACATCCTTATTGATAAATCTTTGTGTACATCTGCAGTGGACACAATGGGTGTCCACTCAAATCCCCTTTACTGCGGTGACTGTTGGTGGCCAGTGGTCACATTTGCCCCTTTGCATGAAAAATGACCCTTGGCCCAACAGGAGCAGCTTCTCCCCGGAGCTTATGTCCCACAGCCAATAACTGACGGATATCGGGGAGGGGGACACACAGGTCCAAGCCCGGCCCCCTTTCCTTAAAGTGACACCAACTCTGTGGTGCAATTTACACTCCCGGCTGAAGGCGGGACCCCGCTGAGGGCACGTGCTTGCTTAGCTCCGCCCCTGCCCTGTCTTGCTTCCCCCCTGCCTGAGAGCACATCCTCAATAAAATGCTGTCTCAGGTTCTGCTTCTAGGAAACCAGCCTAAGACAACATCTCTGAATATATTTTTAAGGGGCGACTTCTATTGAAGGGACAGCGGTGGCCTCCAAATTTTCTATGTGCAACTGGGATATTTCTGGATTAGGTTATCTTAAAGGGAGTCCCTCCAACAGATCAGTCCCTTGTAGCCTTCCGGGGTCTCAGTGCTGGGTGGGCAGAGACTCCTGGGGCCCCGGGTGTTCCCCCTAAAGTCTAGGACAGTGGGAGGGAGAGGGGCACCTTGGTGCTGTGAGGCAGGACACGACAGCCCTGGGCTTTTCTCAATCCTCAAATGCTCAGCCCTCTCCTGATGAGATCATGAGAACCCCCATGGCATCTATCATTTCCCTGAGGCGGGGCTGCCACCATCGAGAAGGAGGAAGCAAGACATAGGAATGCTGACCAAGAGAAGGGAATAATGTGGCCCAGCGAGAACATCTCAGTGACCCGGACTGTTGACAAAGATGCCAGGATTGAGGAGAATGTTCTTGGAATTGTCTAGCTCATTAGTCTCCACTTTGACTCACTGTGTGACCTTGGGCAAGACTCTTGCCCTCTCTGGGCCTCAGCTGACAAGCGCTTCCTTCAGAAGGTGGTCTCGCAGCCTGGATCTGACTGTTCCTTTTCCCTCTGGCTCTCTAGACGGAAGTGCAGTCTTCCGAGGCTGCTTCCGCAGACCCAACAACCTCTCCCTGGCCTTGCCAGTGACGGCCGCCATGCCGAACATGTCCGTGGACAAGTGCGTGGACCTCTGCACAGAGAAGGTGAGCCCAGGGTCCTCCTCGCGGAACTCCAGGGAGGGGTGGGGTGGAACAGCTGGAGGAACAGCATGCTTGGCTGGAGAAGCAATGGCCCAGCTGGGATGAGGGAGGTCATCACTGTGATCTGTGACATGGGAGAGGGATGCGACCATTTCCTGTGGATACCAGGGGTAGGAGTTACACAGGGTCGATTTCTTCCCTCTGAGGAAGTGTGTTTGTTCTAATAGAGAGGAATGCTCAGGAATGAGGGTAACACTTCAACTGGGCCTAGAAGCGTGAGTAGAAGATTGCGAAGTAGAGGCAAGGATAATCCCACCTTGGGACAGAGTGAGTTCCCCATCACTGGAGGTGTGCAAGCAGAGGCAGGGTGTCAGCTGACAAGTTGGGCATTGAATAGCAGTTGGACTGCATGATCTGTGGGTCCTTTCTCAGCCTGAGATCCTTGATGGCTGACTGTTTATCCTTCCTCCCTAGCCAGACGGTGAACTCCCCAAGAGTAGGGGCTGTGTCTTAAACATTTTGTGCCCCCCACACCCGGCACAGAGCTGGCGCATCACTGACACTGAGTGATGTCTGAGGAGCTCTGTCCTTCACTCAAGATGAGCTAATTACATGAGGGTCCACAGGAGAACCGCCCCCCGCCCACCACAAGAAGGCAGTTGCCCATTTCATTCATTCATTCAGCTAATATTTAAGGAGAACCTACTTTGTGCCTGGCCTCGTGCTCAGTGCTGGGGATGCAAAATCAACAAGGTATGGTCTCTATCCTCAAGGACGCTGGCATTTGCTGGGGGCCTGCCTGGTGGCTCCTCCTGGGTGTTCAGCCTGCACCCCAAATCCCAGACACCCCCACCTGCTCTGAGTTGCCTTGCTTGGCCGTTGCTCTCATGGAGGCTTGTAATCCCTGGAGCGTCTCTCAGGAAGACCGAGAGGCTGCAGCGTCACAGAGGCTGCCTACTGAGCACCTTCTCCGTGCAGCCCTCTGTGCCACGGATCACACAGTTTACCTCTCACAGCAAGGCTTGGAGTTGGGAATTCTCACCCCCATTTCACAGATGACAAAACCAAGGCTCAGACAGGGAAGTCACTTGCCCAAGCTCACAGCACAAGCAAGTAGCAGAGCTGGGACTGACTCCACATCTTTGTTCTTAATTTCTGAGCTGCCCTAGAGCCCCCACAGAGAGGCTTCCAAGAACCATTTAAGGGCATCCAGGCGATTTCAAGTCACCAAGCATTTCCTGAGTGCTTGCTCTGCTCCTAAGAGGCGTCCTGGAAGGTTGGGCTGAAGCTCATGAGATTAAAGGAGGTTTGACCATCATTCGGTCCAGCTCTCTCTCTTGGGCAGGAATCTCTCCGCGTGACATCCCCTCCAGGGGACGTTCCTCAGTCCCTGAGGGCCTTGGAGGAACCTACAGATCAGCTGGAGGTGGGGGACAAACACACGTGAGACAGTGAGCACGGGGCAAACAAGTGTGAGAAAAGATCAAGTCACACACAGAACTGGAGGGACGCAAAGGTGTGCGAGTGGACGGGAAGGCCCCTCTGCAAACACCCCTCTTCCAGTTTTCTCTGGTCTCCTTAGGGGCCAAGGGAGAGAAATTGAGCAGATTAGCAGGCAGGGCTACAGGGCTGCTTGTGCCAGGTGGTGGAGGGTCTGAGATTTACAGCATCAGAGGAGGCTCCCATATGTGTCACCAGTTAGAAAACATCATCAGTCATGGCCCAGGCTGACCCCCACTGTGTATCAGCATCTCTCTCTGCTCTTCAGCTGGGAGCTACAGTTCATATTCAACATCTGTTAGGAAAGAAGGCAAACCTACCGTGGCAAAGCTCACCAGGTCCAGCCCCACAGGTGCGACCTGGTTTGTTACCCGATTGTTCCTGGACCAGCTACCAGGGAGAATTCAGGGCTGTGGGTCTGGACTAGAAGAAAACTGGACAAAGAACGCTCCGTTGCCCTCCAAATCTCAGGTCCATCCTGCTCCCACTTAGCTGTTCCGCAGAACGAGTAAAGCAATCGCGAGCAGCTCTCCCCACAAAGATTGTGCACACACGTAGGTATCAAAATCCTCTTGGCCTTAAAGGAACGAATTCAGACAGCCCTTCCCAAAGCGTGGGCTTCGTATCACCATCAGACCAGGGGGGATTTACCATGGTACGATGCCTGACTGTGAGGCAGGCGTTTCTTTTCCAGTTTTCTTTCAAGTCCTCCAGGAGAAAGCTTCGTCTCAGTGCTGAAGTGTCTTCCACACCTCCCTACCCTCAACTCACCTCCCTTTTATAGGAAAAATGGAGCCAACCCCAGGCTCTGAGTCTTGGCAGGCGGATGAGATGCCTAGTTAGAATTGAATGACATAGTTGGTTTCTACAGTATTTGCCGTTACAGTGTGGAAAGTGTGGAAGTGCTGCTTCCTCACCAGTACCACTTTGGGGAGTGATACAAAGTTTCCTTTGAAATTTAAGTCTCACAAGGCAAGTTGACTTCAAGGAAACGAATAAATAAATAATAGTACAGGAAAACAAAAAAGAAAACAGTAACTATGTGAGGTGATTGATATGTTAATTAGCTTGATTGTGGAGATTCGTTCACAAGGTATCCATACATCAAAACATCAAGTTGGACACCTTAAATATACTCCATTTTTATTTGTCAATTATATCTCAGTAAAGCTGGAAAAATAGTACAGGGGGTTCACAGATGGGGCTAAATCGTAAAAGTAGGGTTCACTAAGGAAGTGTGGGGACCCTGGCGTTGGGAGTGTGACGGAGAAGAGAATGCATTCAGAGTCCGGGCAGTCCAGGGGGTTAGCGACTGCCTTCCTGCCCCACTCCATCCCCAGGAGTACCCGCTGGCGGCCCTTGCGGGCACCGCCTGCCACTGTGGGTTCCCCACCACGCGATTTCCCCTCCACGAGAGAGAAGACGAACAGCTCTGTGCCCAGAAGTGCAGCGCAGAGGAGTTTGAGAGCTGCGGGACCCCCAGTTACTTCATTGTGTACCAGACACAGGTCCAAGGTAAGCCAGCCTCCCCGGCGACCCCCAGATGGTCTCCCAATGGCTCCCCTTCCAGAGGTGCCCCAGTCAGTCCATTCCATATGGCCCATACTCTGCAGGGCAGAGGGCAGAGGGCAGAGGGCAGAGGGCAGGGCTGGTGAACTTGGCCAGGCTTAGAGATCCTGGATGGGCCACAGAGGGAGGGCGCCAGGCAAGGGGGGTGCTCTAAAGACCCTCATCTCTATCCCTCATCCTGAGGTCCCCCTTGGTGGCTCTTTCCCTATAATGGAGACAGAGACTGAGTGGGAAGATGTCGGGCTGGGAGTGGGAGATCTGGGTCTCCAATATAGATGCCCTGCGTGATCCTGGGCAAGTCACTTCCCCTTTCTGGGCCTCAGTTTCTCCCTCTGTAAAATGCGGCTGTAGATTGTTGATCCCCAAGGGCCCTTCCAATTCTAGGGTTCTGTAAATTTGCCTCTAAATTCTTCTTCTCTTTCTCCGGGTCACTCCTCCTATCCACTTCTATCCTTCCTCTTCTAATGGAACCCACAGTTACTGTTTATCTCCTCTTCCCTCTCTTGGGGCCACCAGACTGTGATGATGGTGATGATGATGATGGTGATGGTGATGATGGTGATGATGGTGATGGTGATGATGATGATGGTGATGATGATGATGGTGATGATGGGGTGATGATGATGATGGTGATGATGATGATGGTGATGATGATGATGGTGATGGTGATGATGGTGATGATGATGATGGTGATGATGATGATGGTGGTGATGATGATGATGGTGATGATGATGATGGTGGTGATAATGATGATGGTGATGATGATGATGATGATAATGGTGGTGATGATGATGGTGATGATGATGATGGTGATGGTGATGATGATGATGATGATGATGGGGTGATGATGATGATGGTGATGATGATGATGGTAGTGGTGCTGGAGTTGGTGGTGGCACTCAAGGTTTCTCAAGGACATTCTTTGGGCTGGACTGAGAGTTGAGTCCTTCATTTGCATTTTCTCCCTGAATCCCCTCAGCTCTCCTCTGAGATGGGAACCATCATTGTGCCTACTTTACAGGAAGGGAAATCGAGACTTAAAACAGTTGAGGGACTTGCCTGAGGTCATGCCCTTTATAAAATCTCTGGATGAAAACCTTTTCTCCTGACTGAGGCATCATAAAAGGTGGGTGGCATTTGGAGAGGTGTCTTGTTGGGACACTCAGCCCAAAGGAAACCCCTGAAGGATTCCCTATATCTGAGTATACTGACCACCTACTATGCACCAGTCTTATGCCAAGCCTCGTCTCACATAGTGATGCAAAGCCCACAGTAAGCCTATGGTCAGGGCAATATCATCCCCATTTTACAGACAGGAGAAGCAAAACTTATAGGGATTCAGAAGTGGCCACAATTGCACATCTACGGGAGTGATTTGCTTTCGGGTCTCTGCCTCCAAAGCCCCTGGTAGAAACCTCTGCCCACAGTGCAAAGAACTCTCCCCACTCCCTCTGAAGCCTAGAGAGCCAACAAAACACCACTGGGCTAGACCTCCTCTTCATCTCCCAGGAACCAGGCCGCCATGTATGGTTGGGTAGGTTGGGCACTGCACAGGCAAATCCTACGGGAAAAGTGGTACCTGAAAGCCAGCCCACGCTCTGCCTGTCATTCTGTGCACCTGGATGGCAGCACATCTGCCCAGAGGAAGGGGACGGTGACTTTTTCTGATTTGCACTAAGGTTCTGTGAGAGCTAGGGGCAGCCCCACCAATGCGCCTCCCCTGTTTGGCCTGATGGGGCTACCAGTGGTGGCTGAAGTCCTGCTAAGAATGCAGTGAGCAGGAACGTGTTTAGCTAGTGTGGCCCTTGGCTTTGTTTATCCTCCAATGAGAAAGGATGAGCATTTGTTAGTTTCCAGGAAGTGTGAGTTGGTCTGTGTAGATCTGTGTTGCCCCAGCTTGGGGGAGGGTCACACTCAGATTAATTATCCCATGACCGTGAACGGCTTTGATGTGGGCAGAACAGACACTGGAGCCTTTGCAAGAGCAGACAAAGAGCTCTAATGGATGAGTTTGCTCATTCCCAGTGTCCTGCCCCCAGGCCGTGACTGGTCTTCAATTTTTCCATGTCATGCTTGCAATCCCTACGCACTGGGGAGGCTTGAGAGTCATGCGGTTCATCAGGCTGCCAAGAGCCTGGTCCACCATGGCTGTCATTTATGAAGCACCTGTTATATGCCAAGCCCCGATGTTCCTGCTGGGAACTAAATAAGTATTGAGCACCTACTGTGTGCCAGATACTATCTAAGCCCTTTGGACTGAATTAACTCATCTAATCCTCACAACAGTCCAATGACATAGGTGCAGCTATTATTACCATTTTGCAAATGAGGCTACTGGGCACAGAGAGGTTGAGTAGCTTGGCCAGAGTCACACAGCTAGGACAGGGCAGAGCTGGGATTCGAACCCAGGCAATCTGGGTCCTGAGCCTGCACTCTTAACCACAGCTTTTCAACATACATTGCAAATACTTCACATGCATTATCCATTTAATCTTGTAAGGTTTATTAGCCCCATTTTACAAGTGAGTAAACTGAGGCTCAGAGAGGTGAAGAGTCTTGTTCAATGTCACACAGCTCGGCCATGACAACCCCAGATTGGAACTCAGGTCTGTGTGACTCCGAAGCTATATCCAATACTGCCTTCCACATCTGCTCTGATTTATGGAGCTTAAGAACCAAATACACTTTCTTTTTGGTGCTAAAAACAACATCCTTTACTGCAAAGTTGGTCTTAGCCTGCCAGGATGTATTTGAATGGAGAATTCTGTTTTCTGGGGAAATTGAGGGGCCGTGTTCTTTCTCCCTCCCAACATTTTATTATGAAAAAATGTCAAACCTCCAGAGAAAAATGGAAAGAATTACACAGTGAACACTCATATACTCATCCCACAGATTTTCCATTTGTCAACATTTTGTTATATTTACTTTATCATACATCTCTCCACTTCTCCATCCCTCCATCCTTATTTTTTGATGCATTTCGAAGTAAGTTGCAAACATCGTTACACTTCAGTGTGCCTATCATAAATGATAATTCGATATTTGCTTATGATTTTTTGTAGTCACATTTACATAGAGCGAAATGCACAAATTTTAAGTGTACTATTCCATGGCGCCTGGGTAATTCACACCCTTATCAAAATATAAAACATAACCATACTCCTAATCATCTAGGCTCTCTTTTGCAGTGTGATCCGTGAAAACCACTCCCAGTCACCTATGTAGGCTTCAACAAAGGGAAAGACGTGGTTTATTTTTTTTCCAAAGTCTGCTCTCCCCTGAACAACGGATTAAATGCGGCGTGATGGGAGTAGAGAGCTGGGCCTCTGGCTGCAGCAACAATGCTAGAGCTACAGGTGATTGGCACTCGGTGTGTGGGCCTTGTGCTAACACCCAACGTGCATTCTCCACTTAACCCTCCTAACAGCCCCGGGACGTGATCACTGTCAATAGTCCCATGTTACAGGTGAGGAAACTGAGGCTCAGAACCCATTATTTTTCTGAGGTCACCCAGCACATAGGTGGCCGAATTGGAATTTAAAATTAGGACTTAAAACATTGCCCTTTTAAAAGGCTGCTGTGAGGGCTGGCCCCATGGCTTAGTGGTTAAATGCACGCGCTCCGCTACTGGCGGCCGGGGTTCGGATCCCGGGCGGGCACCAACGCACCGCTTCTCCGGCCATGCTGAGGCCACGTCCCACATACAGCAACTAGAAGGATGTGCAACTATGACATACAACTATCTACTGGGGCTTTGGGGGAAAAAAGGAGGAGGATTGGCAATAGATGTTAGCTCAGAGCCGGTCTTCTTCAGCAAAAAGAGGAGGATTAGCATGGATGTTAGCTCAGGGTTGATATTCCTCACAAAAAAAAAAAAAACGGCTGCTGTGAGAAATCAATGCAGCTCATGGTGTATTTCAATAATGGCAGGTAATGCAGAACAGGAAAGGCCCGTGTAAAATCTTGAAAGGAATTATTAGAAGGGTGGAGTGATGGGTGCTATCAGATGGTGCTGAGTAGTCAAGTGAGGTGAGGCTGGGCTGAACACTGAGTGGTCGCTGGAGACTTGAGCAGGAGCTGGCTCTGGGCAGGGACCAGGGAGAAGCCCAGAGAGGCAAGAGCTGGGGGCAGATAGAAGGGGGAGATGGAATGGGGTGTGGACGCCTCGGCCAGAAGTAGGGCTGAGTGGGGTGAGCAGAGAAAGGGGCTGCTGGAGGAGGGTTTTTTAACTGATGGAGCTATTTGTTCATGTTTGAATGCTAATGTGGTGGAGCCAGCTGAGAAAGATGCAGGGGAATTGATGGAGCGAGGAGCTTGGGGAGGAGGAAGGAGATGGGAAGGAGACACAAGAGCAGGGGGCGGCCCTTTCTTCCAGGAAGTGGGAGGGGAGGAGGAGGGGGTGGGAGGCAGGAAAGCCTTGTGAGCCTAAGGGGCAGGGGAGCCAGCAGAGGAGGAGGTTTGCCGCCGGTCCCTTCACGGGAAATAAGGGCTGAGGTCATGGGCCCAGAGTGGAGACACAGGGCAGGGACTGAAAAGCCAGGATTCTCTCTTCCTTTTCCACTGCAGAGCCCCCTGTGCTGGGCCTTCCCTCAGCTTCCCTTCTATCTGCAGGGACCGAAAGAAATCACCACCGTGCCTTCTTGCCTCCAGGAGGGACTGCAGTGGGAGGGGCTGAGGCACATACTTCCCGTTAGCTCTGTAAAGAATCAGGAGTATCGGAATGGTACTCACCTGCCCCAACCCATTTTACAGATGGGGAAGTTGAGGGCTAGAGAAAAATAGTAACCACCCTTTTGAGCTCTTTAGTGTATTAACAAACTACATGCATTATTTCCTTTAATCCTTATAAGAGCCCTACAATGTAGATATTACTGTTCTCCACCCATCCATCCAACCACCATTGCATCCATCCTTCCACTCATCCATCCTCCCATCCACCCATCTTCCACCCACCCATTCATCTGTCCACCCACCTACCCATCCATCCATCTAACCACCCATCCAACCACCCATCTACCCATCCATCCATCTAACCACCCATCCAACCACCCACCCACTCATCCATCCATCTATCCGAGAAACATATATTATAGTACATATTATGCATAGTAATGATAGCCCAGGCAGTGCAGGAAGGGAGGGAGGGAGTACCAATTCTAGAAGCAGTCCACCTGGCAAAGGCAGGTAGGAGGCAGTGAGGCCGAGGGCAGAGCATGCCTGAAGGAGCAGAGCACACGTGAGCAAGGGAAGAGACACCAGGTGGCCAACAGGTGCAGGGGTGAGGGGGCGAGCCGGTGGGGGAGATGAGCCTGGGAGGAGGCAAGGGCCGGGCCACGCAGGGCTTGGATGCCAGGATAAGAACCTTGGACTGGATCCCATGTAGATGGATGCCACTTGAGGGTTTTAGTCTGGAGAAAAGTTGGGGGGGGCAGGTATTAGAGAGTGACCACTGTGTTGGGGGGACACTGAGGCAGGAGAGAAGACTCACCCTCCTAGCAAATTTTGTTGACTCCCTACTGTGTGCTCATCCCTTTTCTTACATGATCTCATTCAACCCTCACATCAACCCTGTGAGGGAGGAACCATTTCTCCCATTTTACAGATGGGGAAACTGAGGCCCAGAAGGGGTCCCAGCATGTGCACTGAGGCACACGGCTGGGAAGTGGCAGGGGTGGGACTCACACCCTGGTCCCTTCTGGACAGGCTATGTCTGGCCCTGCCACTGACCCCTGTCGGTGCCCTGCCCTTTGCAGACAACCGCTGCATGGACAGAAGGTTCCTTCCAGCCAAGTCCAAGCAGCTCATCGCTCTGGCCAGCTTCCCGGGTGCCGGCAACACGTGGGCTCGCCACCTCATCGAGCTGGCCACCGGCTTCTACACCGGCAGCTACTACTTCGACGGTTCTCTCTACAACAAAGGTGAGGTGGCAGAGGGGGCGGGAGGCTGCCTGGGCTCAGAAGGACCCCCTGGGAGGGCATGGGAATACCCCTTCCTGAGCACCTACCATGTGCTGCTCAGCTCGCTCTGGCATGTTCACTGAGACCTACTATGTGCCTGGTACCTTCCCTTCGCTTATATCCCACAAACCTTTCTAGAGTATAATGTCCTGGGTACCTCACCAACATCCGTTCAATAAGAGACCTACTATGTGCCTGGTACCTCCCCTCCATTTAGAGCACCACAAACCTTCCTTGAGGTACTACTGTGTGCTGGGTACCTCAGCACAGACGTTTACTGACCAGAAACTCTGTACCTAGAGATACAAATAACTACGTTCACTTTGGGGACGTTTCTGGAGGACCTACTGTGTATGAAGACAATGATATTTCTTGTGTGGGTTTCCTGAGCACTGCTGTGTTCTGGATGCACTTCCTACGTTTAGTTTCCCAACAGGCATGTATGGAGCGCCGACTGTGTACCAGGCACTTCGTGTAGGTTATTAACACAGACGTTCTCTTGGTCTCTACCAGGGGGCGAGAGCTGTGCCAAGTCTACGGTTTTCTTTAACCCTTCACAGTAACCCTGGGGGTAGGGTGAGGGTACCATTTCCCAGATATGAAAACTGAGTCTTGGAGAGGAGAAATAACTTGACTAAAGGCACACAGGTTTTTTTCAATGGGCTGACCGGGGATTACACCCTAGTGTTTCCCAGTTTCAAAGCCCACACACTTATGACTCCAGCACACCGGCAAAGAATCCCTGTAGTTTCTTACTGGGGAACTGGAAATCGTGGCTAAAATGTCCATTGGGCATGGAGCCCTCTCCCAGGTGTGGTGGGGGGTATCAGAGAGGCAGGGGCTCTGCCTGTGAGGGGGTTTGAGTCTCTATGTGGAGCAGCCCTTGGCTGTGGGTCTTTGTGTCTGCAAACCAGATGAGGACCACTTCTTGGCTGTGTGACTTTGAGCAAGTTACTGTACCTCTCTGATGCTGTGTCATCGTGCACAAATTAGAGATAACAGTGTGTAGCTGGTGACGTTGTCGTGAAGGTCCATGAGTTGATACATGTAACGTGCTTAGCACAAAGTAAGTGTTTAATGAATGTAGGCTGTGGATACTGCGGTCTGGGCGCCAGGCACGGGCCAGGCGCAGCTCGGCGTTGGCAGAGAGCCGTCCCTGAACCCAGCTCAGGGAGAGCCAGGAGGCATGTGTGTCTGGGCGAGAAGCAGGAGAGACGCAGAGAGTGAGGGAGAAAAGGCAAAAAAGGTGAAAAGGGGCAGGTGGAAGGATGGAGTTGGCAAGGGGCAGGGGGTAGGGGGTCTGCCTTAGAATCCTGACTTGTTGTATATTTATTAATTTTTAGTTTGGGCTTAGCAACTGTTTGTTGAACACCTTTTGTGTGCGAGCTCCAAGCTGTGGGTTTGCATGTTCGTACCAGGATTTGGACCCAGGCCTGGCTATCGGCAGGATCTATGCTCTTAACCGCTAAGCTGCACTGCCTTTATGGGAGTGGCTGGGAGGAGCCCAGGCACATTCTGGAATCTCCTTGGCTTGTCCTGGGGCAGTGGTTGGGGGAAGCAGGCTTGGAGAGCATCCCAGGGCTGGCCCACGTTCTAACCTTCCCGGCTGTGGCATTGACCCTACTCACGGAATCCTAGAATGTCCCAAACAGAAGGGTCCTTCAGGAGCATTTAGTTCAGGGATCCAAAGTGGTTTCATCTCCCGTGTCAGTTCCAATGGATCCCTGCTTTCCGATGATGTGTTAAGAAGGATTCTGAGGTTCTGTTCTCCCTCAGTAACACAGTGCCTTAATCCAGTAGTGACACCTGTTGAGGGTGTAGAAGGGAGAGTGGTGGTCTGCATGCCAGGTACATACCATCTCTGATCTAACTCAACCTCCTAACTTCAGAGAAAGGGAAACTGAATCTCACAATGGAATCAGGAGAATGAGTTTTCAGTCTGAACTCTTATCTGCTGTGAGATCTTGGGCAAGATTCTTCACCTCTCTGAGCCTCAGCTTTCCTAGTCAATAATATGGAGACATCAATGCCAAACTCAGAGATTTGGAAAAAATATAATAAGAAAATGTGTGTGAGGCTGTGGTCTAAAATATACAATATTTTTTCAATGACATGTAACCAGGATGGTCAACTATTTAGTCCAAGTCCAAGAGGGCTGGTCTCTGACTGCATGTTAGAATCACCCAGGGAGCTTTCAAAGCCTTCACGCCCAGGCTGCTCCCTGGACCTTTCCCGTCAGAATTTGGGGGTGGGCCTGGCACTGGTATTTTTTAAAAGCTCCCCGGGTGATTTCAACGCAAAGTCAGAGTGAGCCCCCCAGCCCTAGACTGGGAACCCAGTATTCTCACTTCCAGCCCCACGACATTCAAAACATTGGTCTTTGCCCTGTGTTTTTAATGCTCAAGTGTTGGGGAGTGTCAGGAGTTTTTCATTAACGGGGTGAAGCGTCAACTAAAGTTTTAGAAAGAAAGAAGGAAGGAAGGAAGGAAGAGACAGGGGCGGGGGGTGTGGGGTGCGTGGAGAGGCAGAAAGGAAGAAACCGTGAACCTTCCCCGGCAGTTCCTCCAACTCCCAATGTGTCAATGTCCCCTAGGTCCCGCTGGGAGAGGCAGGGTTCTGTGGGCCGCTCACGGGCAGCTGAAGCTTTGAGTGCACCCGCCTTTACACTAGGGGCTTAAAAATACTTCCTGTCGCCTGAGGCCTTGCCCTTAAAAATGAGCTCTCCCTGGGAGTCCAGGGCTGGCAGTGGGGTGCAGGCAAAGAGAGGACCCCCCCACAGCATCGGTCAATCTGGCTAACCCCCAAGTCCCCCCTGCCCATCACTTACTGAAATCCTTAAACCCTGGTGGGTTCTGGAGTGAGGGGGGCGGGAATGTGCCAGAGGGAGGGAGAAAAGCTGTGCCCCGATTGGGCCCCACTGGGCGGCCGTGCTGCCCTCAGGGGCATTTAACTGTGGCCCCCTGCCCATTGCCCCCGGGATGAGGTGCACAGTTCTCAGAAGGGCACCCCAGCGGCTTTGCCGTGTCCAGTCCTGGCTGTCCCTGCTGCCTCACACCCCCCGCACTCACCCCTTTCACCATCCAACACCATCAAACTCTTTGTATTCACCCATCACGCTGTGTCGCTCTTCCCCCTCCTCCTCCTCCTCCTCACATCTCTGCCCACACCACCTCTGCCTGGGACACCCTCCTCCCTTTGGGGTAAGTCCTATCCACCCCAAGACTGAGTTACAAAAAAATATGGAGCACCCATCACAGCGCTGGGCCCATCATGGACAGTCAATAAATGCCCACAATTATTTGTATTAGTAACAGTGACGTGAATATATTAATAATAGCAAAGGCCACGATGAAGGAGTGCCCTGGGTACTAGGAGGATGGAGGAGGACACTTAAGAATATCAGAGACACCACAAACGGGGATGTGACCCGAGGCTGGAGGAGCGGGTCTCCAGGCAGACGAGCCAGGATCAGGGTGGAGGCGTGGGTGACGTCCCAGAGAAAGGAAACGGCACGTGCAAATGTCCGGTGTGGTTTCTAACTACGAGGAGCTCGTTGTTCCTGGAGTCTGACGGATGAAAGGGGCAGCAGCATGGCCGCCCAGTGGGGGCCAACCGGGGCACAGCTTTTCTCCCTCCCTCTGGCACCATGTCTGCCTCCCATCCCCGAATGCTCCAGGGGAGTGTAGAGGGATTTTAGGCAGACAGTGGTGTGCTGAGATTTGCATGTGTGAAATACTGCTCTGGCCACCGAGGTTGGGTGGCGAAACATTTCAGCTGTAGGACCGTCCAGGTGAGTGACAGTGGTGGGCAGAAGGATGCGGGGAGGGACATTTAGGAGGTCATTGATTGGAAGGGGGGGGGGCCTCGGTGATGGGCCGGGAGGGGGTGGTTTCTCTGTGATGAGCTGGTCCTCCAGCGACACGTGCTGATTTATTTAACCCATTAGAGTTTCCTCATCTCTGCTACTAACCAGCTGGATAACTGGGGCACAGCCCCCTCCTCTTGAGGGCTCCATTTCCTCCTCTGTGACAGGTGTCGGGTGGGCGATCCCCCAGGGCCCTCCTGGATCTGGAGAGCTGCCTGACATTTTCTCGCCTTCTCCACTTTCTCTGCAACCTTCTCTTCCCTCTTCCTGGCCACAGCCCGAGGGGCTGTTGAGTGAAGGAGGGGAGGAAATGAATGAATGAATAAATGAATGAATGAATGAATGAATGGACCCTCCCTCCCAGAATCCAAGTGTCTGTCTCACTTGAGTTCTGCCTTCTCTTCCCCTTACTCAGGGAGGTTGGCCATTGGCAAAGCATGGTTTTCTCTGTGTCTGTGTCCATCTGCCTGTCTCTCACTTTCTTGATCTTTTTTTCTCTCTCTGTCTTTGCATCTCTCTGTCACGTATGTATCTCTGTTTCCTTCTGTCTTTTTTGTGTGTGTCTCAGTTTGTTGTCTCTCTTTGTCTCCCTATTTCATTTCTCTGTTTCTCTCTCCCCCTCTTCTCCCTCTCTCCATCTCGGGGACCCACAGCCCTGGGTGCAGACTCAAGCTCTGCGGCTGTCAGGACCTCTGAGGGAGGGCAGACAGAGGAGGGAGGGGCTGGGACGACAGCCCAGAGCTGAGCAGAGCCCTTCTCGACTTCTGGGGGCCCACAGAGCGGGCAGGAGACTGATGAGGCAGGCTCTCATCCCACCTGACACAGGACGAGAATTTCTGAGGATTGCCTCAAAACAAACCCATGGTTTCTGGAGGACCACCAGCCTCCAGCGTGTCCCTGTCTGGAGCCAGGAGGGGGCCTTTCCTGCCCCAGTAAGCTCTGGGGCAGGCAGAGATGTGGAGTTTCTGCCACTGCCCTTCTCTGTGCTTGTTTCCCTACGTGCAAAATGCATAGGCAGCTGCAACACTGGGAGGTGGGGGGAAGAGAAGGAGAAACGTATCTTGTTCTCTCTGTGGCCTGAATGCACAAGGTCATTTTTCCAAATCCTAGGACAATTGTCCAGCCCTTCAGAGCTTGAGGGTCACATGGGTGCCCCACATCAGCTATTTTTGTGACCTTTCAACATAATATGATTTAAATATTCCACATTTATATAAGGAGGTGCTGGGTCCTGTGCCAGGGAAGGGTGGAGAAGAGCCCCCCCTGGTGGTGGAGTTCAGCAATTCCGCTCTGGCCCCAAGCTGGCATCCCTGATTCCTCTGCAATTACCTGGAGGCCCTCCTTAGGGGACGGTTGAGCAACCATCTGTTGTTCCTCAGCCAAGCTCATCCCACGTGGCCTCTCAAAGGCTTCTTTCCAGACATAGAACTCTTCTCTTCCTGGGAGACATTCTGCTAAATGGAATTTTCCCCACTTCCCTACATTTCCAGTGCTCCCTGCAGACTAACTCTCGAGGCAACGGAAATCTGGAATCTGGAGCAGATCTTTCCCAATGTTCATAGTTTTTCTTTGTTTTTTTTTATCTTGATAAATACTGTGCTAAGTTGACCCCATCGTGGAACAAAGGGAAGGGTGATTTAGGTCTCACAATGCATGGAGCTGATTTAAACCAATTGGATCATTCTGCCATGTGTCTGACTATTTATTTTTTTTCTCTGAGAATCTGTGTGGGTTCTTGTGTACCCCCTGCCTATGTCTTCCCATGGCTGTGCTCACAGTGAAATGGATTTTGATGACGAGAAAATGAAATCCTAGATGGGAAGTCCTCTGTCCATGTCATAAAGAGCTCCACCAATGGAATGCATGACAGCACGATGTGAAATTGTACCCAGTGCTGCCTGTGGGTGAACATTTATGTCTCAAGCTCTCTCTCAAGTTCCCACAGCCCATTCCTCATGGCCCTCAGGAAGCAATTTTCCCCATGATACTGGGCTCCCCACGGGCTTCGAAGACTATGGGTTAATATTTTCTCATGGGCATGGGCCAGTACTAATTTGCAAGGCTAAGCTAATCCTTGCAACTTGACGTGGCAAGTCCCGAGATGGAATCTGACTCAGGAAATCATGTTCCCTTCCTGGCTCTTCTGCCCTGTGGCCCTGGGAGCGGGGCTGCACCTTTCTGCACCAGAATAAGAGTAGGTACTGCACAGCCTCACCTTAATCCACCTTAAAAGCCAGAGCACAAAGCCCTAGAAACCACCGTGAGTGGGCAGGGAAGGAAGACACTGCTCCAAGGTTTGGTGACACAGGGTGGCTTCCCCACCCAGGATCTCACCCTGAGACTTGTTCTGCACTAGCTGCCGTTTGTTGAAGTCTTACTATGTGCCTTGTAGATTCCTCACAATAGCCCTGTGAAAGAGAAGCTGCATGGTTCCATTTTACAGATGAGGAAACTGAGGCCCAAAGAGACAGCATAATGTCCAGGATCACCCATTGAGTTGGTGGGTGATACCAGCCTGTATCTTGAAGGTCCAATACAATAACATTTCAGGTTGGCTTTCAAGATCCCATCCCAATGCCTTAGCTCTCGGAGAGCGGGAGGCCTAGACGGTGAAGAGCACAGTCTCAGGGGCCTCGATGGCTTGGGTTTGAATCTTGGCTCTGCCTCTCGCTAGCTCTGTAACTCAGATGAGTTATTTGATCTTTCTGTACCTCAGTTTCCTCATCTATAAAATGAAACCCTCATAAGATTATTGAAAGGATCAAGCTGCCCCATGTACACGAAGGGCTCAGGCCAGCATCCAGCAGAAAGTCGGTGCTGTGGAAGCATTCCCTCATTCTCCAGCTACCCAGACCTTCTTTCGGTTCCTCGGCTTTTGATCAAGTCCCTCCTTCCTTTTGCTTAAATCCTTTTAAGGGCTGTGCAGGCTTTCTGGTCTAGTACTGAACTCTCATCACAACCCCCACAACCCTCTCCAGCCTCACACTCTCCCCTGCTCTCTGCTCTCCCTTGGCAGTCAGTCATTGTGACCTGTTTCTTCCCACCCACCACAGGACCTTTGCACCTGCTGTTCCCACCACCTTTTCCTCCTCTCTTAGGCTAGTAGATTCCTCCTCATCCTTCAGTTCTCAGCTTAGGCATCTCTTCCTCCAGGAAACTTTTCAGGATGCTGCCTGACTAGGTCATGACCTTGGCTAGGTTGGCTGGGCTGCTCAGCTCCAGACTGCAGGTTGGACCCACGTCTGTTCCATGTGTCTCTCCCCAGCTGGGACCAATAGCCCTCCAGGGCGTGCTCTCCTCACAGTGATGGTAGAAGCACATGAGTGAATAGAAACATGTGACGTGTCTTGAGACTTTGGCAGAGACCCACTTGTGCTCTCTTTCCCATGGTCGAACCAAGTCATATGGCCATGCCCAACATCAGGGGGGTGGGGTGTGGACTCCACCCAGAAGGGACTCCTCCAACCCGTCACTGTCAGGCCCTCTCATGGCACCTCAGCACGAATACTCCTCTCCCGCAGGACTAACCAAGGCAATGATTCTACATTCATTGGTGTCACTATGTGAATAATCTGCTCTCAAAAACAGTAAGACCCATGGATGTTTTTGCAAATCATTTTACACACCCCCCCCCAGCTCCCAGCACAGTGCCTGGCACATAGTAGGTGCTCCATAAAGACATGCGTAAATGAACAAGTGAATGAAAGAACGCATGAGGGTTCCCGAGGTGGCCCAGAGTGGGTGGGGTGGACTCCTCGCCTCCCCCGGCTCACCGGCCATGTCCCTGCCCCGGGCTGTGGGAAGGGTTCAAAGGCGAGCGGGACCACTGGCGCAGCGGGAGGACCATCTGCATCAAGACGCACGAGAGCGGCCAGAAGGAGATCGAGGCCTTCGACGCCGCCATCCTGCTCATCCGTAACCCCTACAAGGCCCTCATGGCGGAGTTCAACCGCAAGTATGGCGGCCACATCGGCTTCGCCGCCCACGCGCACTGGAAGGGCAAAGGTATTGCGGGCCAGGGGAGGGAGATGCGGGCCGGGGGCGGGGGGCACCCGGGAGGGCGTCCTTGAGCGCACGTGTGTGATGCTCCAGCTCCTGCTTCCGGCTGAGGAGGTGCAGGTCCCACATCCCGCTGCACCCCGAGCATCGCCCTGTGCGAGCCAGGCTGCTGTCATGGCACCGTGGGTAAGGGCAGGCGCTCTGGAGCAAGACTCCTGGGGTTCAAACCCCAGCTCCACCGCTTCCTGGAAAAGCTCCCTCACCTCCCTGAGCTCAGATTGCTCCATCTATAAAACGGGGATCATAGTTGTGGGGGTTTAAGAGGTTCACCCTTTAGAAACACTCAGCAGATATGACCCATTATGGGAGACCCTCATGTAACTGATATGGGATCAATTGAAGCAGGTTCAAGAGCCCTTTCCTGGGAGTCTGACTCCAGCCCAAGGCCAGTGGCTGAGCGGCCATGAGGTCACCTATGAGGTCTTAAGAGCTTGCTTACAGAGAGCATCATTTCAATAAACCCTCCCAACAGCTCTGGTTTGGGAGGCTCAGAGAGGTTAAGTGACTTGCCCCAGGTCACACAGCTGGGAAGTGACAGTGCTGGTCCCCAAGCACTGAACTTCATTAAGATGACCTGGGTTTGAGATTCGACTCTGACACTTATTAGTAGGGGACAGCTGTGTGGATGAATGTCTCAGCACAGAGTGGCGGCCCAGAGTAGTGGTGAGAGCTTTGAAGTCAAACTCAGCTTCTGCCATCTTGAGTATCTTTAACCACGTGGGTCTCAAAATCCCATATCCAGTATCACCCGTATCTCCCCCACTGTAATGAGAGTTACATCGATGGGTGTTTTTAACCCGCCACAATTAACCTGGTTTATAGGTGGAACAAGCTAAGCTCAGGGAGGTGAAGGAGTTTTTCCAGGAAGTGGTGAAGCTGGGGTTTGAACCCAGGGAGTCTTGCTCCTGAACCCAGGCCCTTAACCACTGTCCTATGATAATGGATTAGACAGTGTTGACGGATACAAATCACCCAGCCCAGAGCCCCTGATGCCCAGTAGGTGCTCTGTAAATGTGAGCTCCCCCACCTCATCCAGCCTCCAGGAACCAGGCTGCCCCAGCCACAAGCCCAGGGGGTGCTTCCCACGCCTCCAGACCCTGCCCCTGGCTCCCAGCTGCCCCAAAGCTCCGCCCCCCGCCCCCCCACCAGACGACCAGAGCCTGGCAGGATGATGCTAACTCAGCAATGCACCAGTCATGCCCCCAACACTGATGTCATTGATAAAGCCCTTGGGCCTGCCTGAATGACTGTGACCCGGGCTCCCAATTCACTCAAACGGGCCCCTCTGTGCCTCCTCCTGCCTCACTCCCCATCACAGGGAGGGGCTGAAGCTTGGACAGGTGGTGACATTTGTTCCCTTGCTCCCAGGAGTAGAGGGCTCTGAATGATTTATCTGTAGAGCACTCGAAAGTGAACACTGGTCGGGACCAGGCTGAGAAGTCTCCAGGGACAGATGGCAGGAAATGACCCAGGAGATCACTGAACCTAGTGGTCCTCAGCCCTGGCTGTGCATCAGAAACCCCAGAGGAGTATGGGAAAATCCCAGTGCCCAGGCCACACCCCAGACCATTACTGGAGAGGAGCCTGGGCATCAGTGTGTTTTAAAGCCCCCAGCTGCTTCCAGTGCGCAGGCAGGACTGAGAACCACTGATTCGTTTTGTTTATTAGTGGGGAAACTGAGGCCCAGAGAGAGGCAGGGACCTGCCAAGTGGCAGGACTAGAACCCACTCTCTACCTCCCAGGCATCCTGCTGCCCCTAGTGAAAAGGGAGGGAACTCACTTGGGAAGCTCCTGTGGGACCAGGCACTTAGCATCCATTATCCCATTTAAACCTTCTAATTACTGGAGGAGGTTAGAAAGACTGCCATAATCATCAGGAGCATTCCATTTTGTGAGAAAACCACACCGGGAAGGGAGCACGTCAGGTGGCTAAGGCCCCAGGTGTCAACTGAGCTCGGATTCAAACCCAGGCATTAGCTACCAGGCTCTCTCTTCCCTTGGGGTGTCACTGACCTTCTGGTGCATTCACAGGTTCTCCTTTCCTGGCTTGGCCCCTCCTCTCAGGTTCAGACAATTCTCCTATTTCCCAGGAGCCCCTCGCCTCTTTTGCCTCATTCAAGACAGCTGGGAGCTTTAAAACCAAAGATAAGGGAGGCATGAGAACAGGCTGAGCCAAGAGGCTGCAGGGGGTGGGAGAGAGGGGGTTCCAGCAGATGCATCTCGTATTGGGGGTCTAGGGTCCCCGTATTAGTGCCTTCTCCCGGCGCCTGACCCAGGTCTCCATGAGCTCTGGCTGAGAGCCTTCCCGAAGAACCAATCTCCATAGCCGCCACCAAGCCCATTCCTCTCATTTGCATTAACATCTGGCCCCTGTAGGCACTTGAGTTTGAGATCCTTGCTTTGGGGACCCTGGACCAGCAGCATCAGCATCACTTGGGAACTGGTTAGAAATGCAAACTCTCAGGCCCCGCCGCAGACCTGCTGCGTCAGAACCCGGGGTCGGGCAATCCTCCAGGTGTTTGCTATGCGCACTCCAGTTTAAAACCCACTGCTTTAAACCCTTGCTGCTCAAGTGTGGCCTGAGGATAGGCAGCGTCGGCGTCCCCTGGGGGAGTTTTAGGAAAGCAGACCTCGGGACCCCCAGGCTCACTGGATCAGAATCTACATCGTAACAAGTTTCCCCCAGAAGCCTCGTGAGCACTTTAAAATTTGAGAATCGCTGCTTCAGGACGCCTTGGCCTGGAATGTGAGGGTCACCCCCCTGAGAGCAGAGGTCACCCAGCTGTTGGGCATGTCCACCCCACCCTGCCCACGTCCCCCTACCAGTTCTAGCTGGGTCGTGCATCCTGCAAAATGTCCCCCTCCTGCAGCTTTTGGTTCCATAATGTTAATTTTACAATCTCCCCGGAGTGAGTCCCAAGCAGAGTTTTACGTGATATGATCGCACAGGTGAATTGTCCTGGATCTGGTTAATGAAACAGAGGCTGTGTTTAATGACTCCGTGGGGAGTTAAGGACAGTTAGGCTATTAATCAGGCCCCACTTCCTCCTGTCCACAAGAAGGTGGAGGGGGAGAGCGGCCAGCCCATGCCCGGCCAGCCCGTGGGCGTGACCGTCCGGCAGAACCAGGGCCCATTCTGATGGTCCACGGCTCAGAGCGCCTTTATTACTCAACTGGAAGGCAGCGTTCAATTACAGAAATCCTGAGCTAATCAAGGGCTTTATTTTCGTTTTTCTTCTTCTTCTTTCCGATGAGGTAATTTAGGAGCTTCAAGTGAGGAATCTTTGCCATAGGAGGGGAGGGGTGGGCAAACACCGCTGCAGAAACAGCCTAGATATCAAAAGTGGTCCTGGAGAGACGCTCTGGCCGAAATGATGGGGCCTGGGGGGCGTCTCGGAGATGCTGCGGACCAACATCGAGAGTAACATAACATAACATCACAGTAGCCAACATTGATCGAGTGGCTCCCACGTGCCAGTCTGTCTGTCATTGGGAGACTGAGTGCCGTCTCCATCTACCTGGGCTCCCGCCACATCAGCGTCTGTTGTCCTGCACCAACAGGGATGCTGTGAGGTGACTCCAGAGTAGGGAAATTCTTTAAAAAAGTAAAACAGACTATACACATGCAAGAATTTTTCTAATCACCCAGATACATCTGGTCTTAACCCATTTTAACAGTGCAAGCCCAATTAGCCAGACACATTGTAAATAATCTATTTTAAGGATAAAAAATATCCTTGTCACCAGCATAACTCTTTCCCAAGCAGCCGTGGTGTTCCAGGGGAGCATTGGGGGAGTAGGAGCCTCACTACAGATTCCGACGTATTCTGCCAAGAAAGAGGAGCCCTTTATCACATCGCAACTTGGCGGTTGGGAATTTCAATTTAGTTCAACAACCATTTATTGAGCCCCTGCTGGGTGTAAGGCAGTGGGAGTGAGGCTGCTCGGGCCTGGGAAGGATCGGGACCTGGAATCAGGCAGGCCTGGTCTGGATGGTGCTTCCTGGCTGTGTGACCTTGGGCAAGTCACTTCACCTCTCTGAGCCTCAGTTTCCTCACAGGTGATAAGTGAATGGTAGTCCTTTCCTTTCAGGGTAGTCATTAGGATTAACTGAGATAATGGGTACCCATCACCCAGCAAGGAACGAGGATTAGTTATTAAGAACAAGCTGGGCTTCCCAGCCTAGCTTGGGAGACTCATTGACCCATATTCAATAAGCAGATCCCTCTGGAGGGTGCCGGTGGTGTTGCCCCCATGAGAAGCAGTGGGTCTGGCTTCAGGCTTTCAGAGCGCCTGCCCTGTGATTCTCCAGCTGGGCCTCAGAATTGGGGCTGCAGATCCCTTTCTCTGTTCCCAGCATCCTCCCTGGCCCCCTCTGCAGTGACCTCCGCTTCTCCTTCCATCGGAGTTTCAGCAGCTCCAGGGCTGGCTGGCTCTTTGAGTTCCTCTCCAGGGCTCCCCAAAGAATTTCCCCCATTCTATTGTAGCCTGCCTTTCAAGGCAGATGACCCCAAACACACCCTCCCAATTTTGGTGACAATCCATCTTCCCATTTTACCACGACAAGGTAACAGACAAACAGCAGAAAGAAACAGTACATGATACTTTGATAAAGAGTGAAGAGAGAAAGATGGAACAGAAAGGTGTAAAGATGACAATATAAATAATCCGACTTAAACTGTGCCCTCAGCCCACAGTGTACTGGGGAGACAGACAACATACATGGGGGGTCCCTAGGGGCTGTGAAGCCCAGAGAAGGCACTTGCCTGAGGCTGGGGAGTCGGGGAAGACAGCATCTTACCTGAGAACAGCATACTCTCAGTAATAATAATAACCAGTGCTTACTGAGCACCTACTAGGTACAGGGCACCGTGCCACAAACTCTATGTGCTTTTTCCACTTCCTCTGTACAATGGCCCTATTATTATCCTGTGAGTAGATTCTCTTACTACACAGGGCAACTGTTACTACACAGAATAACTATTACCTCACAGGATAACTTGGTAGTTAAAGCTCAGACTTTGAAGCCAGACTGTTTAGATTCAAATTCTGGCTCTGCCAGGAATTAGCTGTGTGACCTTGAGCAAGTTACTTAACCTCTCTGTGCTTCAGTTTCCTTTTCTGTCAAATGAAGATAATGATGCTATCTACCTCGTAGGGTTGCTGTGAGGAATAAGTGGAATTAATAGCAATATTAATATGTATTAAAATATAAAAATATAGTAACATATTTATGTATAAGGCTGGGCCTGGCATGTAGTAAAGCACCAGACAAGTGTTATTGTTATCCTAAAGAGAAGGAAGGGCTAAGAATATTCCAGGCGGAAAAGTAGCATTCAGGTGGGGGGAATCAGCGGAGTCTGGAGATCTAAAAGGAGTTACTTGTGCTATTATCGTGAGTAACGGCAGCCACTGCAGGCGCCATCTGACCTGCGCCCTTTGAGCCCCTCCCTCTGATTCAGCCCTCCCTCCTCTCTCCGCAGAGTGGCCAGAGTTTGTGAGGAACTATGCCCCGTGGTGGGCCACTCACACGCTGGACTGGCTCCAGTTTGGCAAGAAGGTGCTAGTGGTGCACTTTGAGGACCTGAAGCAGGACCTCTTCGTGCAGCTGGGCCGGATGGTCAGCCTGCTGGGTGTGGCCGTCAGGGAGGACCGGCTGCTCTGCGTGGAGAGCCAGAAGGATGGCAACTTCAAGCGCTCGGGGCTCCGGAAGCTGGAGTATGACCCCTACACGGTGGACATGCAGAAGACCATCTCCGCCTACATCAAGATGGTGGACGCAGCCCTCAAAGGGAGGAACCTCACGGGCGTCCCCGAGGACTACTACCCTAGATGATGCATCGGGGGGGAGGGGGCTAGGCGTCCTGGCCAAGCAGGCCCTGGGGACTCAAGACCATCTGTCTGTCCTCTCTTTCGTTTGGGGACAATCCCCTTGGCTGCTGTTGGCCTGCAATGAGTTTCCTGCATGACAAAGGAGGCTCAGGGGAAGAGACTGTCCGGGCACTCCCCACCTAGTCACACCCCTTCTTGGAGATGGGGGGCAACTGGTTTGGGGAGTTCCAGCCACATGGACCCTTTCTTTCTCCCATGTCCCTGCCCCCATCACTCTCGGCTCCACTTGTGGGAGGGAGGGCTCATGAGTGTCCTGAACGCATGGGTGCCCCACCACAGGCATCGAGGACCTCCATGCGACAGCTAAAGGGACTGTTGTAAAAAACAGTGGCCCCAGACTCTCTTCCCTTCTGGGCTGAGCATTGAGAGCCTCCCTGTCTCTTCTCCGCCTGGAAGCATGGCGTCAAGGTCCATCCAGGCCACTTCTGATTGAAGAAAGGTTGCTGGGAAGTTTCTCTGTGGCCTTAGGTTTCTGACATTCTGGGTGGGGTGGGGAGGCAATGGTGCTCACGATAGATTAACTGGTACCACCATGTGGGGCCACTGGTATCGTGAGCCCACCCCCAGGTCACACTGCTCCTGAGGAACAATCTGGCTGCCTGTCCACCTCTAGGGCTGGAATTCTGCCCTTTTCCTCCCCCATGTATCCAGGTGATGACCTTGGGATCCCTGATGCCACTTCCAGGCTTCCTCAGGCACCCACAGTTATTCCACCAAGATGGCCATGTGCCACGTGCAGAATCTGAGTAAGAAGGAGAGACCCAGTAACACGTCTCTCCACTGTGGGGTCCAACACGTTGATCTTACACTGCCCTCTGACCCTTAGCAGTGGGTCCTTTGCTATCCAGGTGAGAGAGCGAGTAGTCCAAATCAGGTGGAACCACCACCAAAAGAGACCCCCACACCTTCCCAGACTATCAACCTCCCCTGATCGTAGTCCAGTGGGGCAGCTTCCATTGGGGGCCCTTTAAGGAATGGGATGAATGGGATAGCTCTTCCTTTCCACACAAACGCTGCTCCCTTGATGCTGAGACACCAAACCAAAGCATTTCCAAGGATTTCTGAGTCACTGATTATCTATCTTAGAAATCATTGACCCAGGATCCATCTCTTCCCCCACCTGGGATGCCAGTGGCTTCACATCCGGCCCACACCTGCACACCGGCACCATTCCCCACCATGTAGATGCAAAAGCCATAGGTCACAGCTCTTGGCTATTCTGTCTGGAGCAGCCCCCCTAAGCAGCCCCTCTGAAGCCTTGGGGTACAGGAAATGCTCATTCCCAAATAGCCAAGAGACTATGGAGAAGGCAAGTGTAAAGAGATATATTTTTTTAAGAGGAATATGACTAATACATTCCGCCCCTTGGAACCTGGCCATGCAAAGAGAAGGGACTAGGGATCAGACCTGTTGTTCTCCTCCCTGATGCCCTCATCTGTAGGATTCGGGACACCCCGGGGCACAGCCAGGGGGCTCTGAATGTATTTTGTACTGTGTTTCTTTCCCCCAGGCTAGTTTCTAGTCTTCTTTCGTGAAGCACTAGTGGGCTGGGCCTCCTCTCCCACTTAGAGGTCAGCTCTCTCTGGGAGCCTCTTGGTCCAGGACCTGGGCCACCTCAGGCCACAAGCCTCTGTCTGAAGATTCCTCAGGTCAACACCATCATTAAAAGCGAGTTTTGTTGATAATTCTACCATGTGGTAGAGTGTTGTGTAAGGCAAGTTCACAAATGGGGTGTTTTTTTTGGTGTGTGGGGAGGCGGGTAGGAAGGGATTATAGAGTGTTGTGTAAGTGTCCCCGCTTGTGTCTGTGCATGGGCATGGAAGAGGTTATCTATGGGAGATGTCCCTTTTGTGTATATGTGTGAGTGTGTGTGTGTGTGAGAGAGAGAGTCCCTGAGTGTGGTGTTGTGCACGTGCGTATACAGGAGGAAGCTGGTGGGAGTGCCAGGGCACAGAGAAGGCCCCCTGTCCCTGGTGGGGAGGGGGAGGAGTGTCAGTTTCTGAACCTCCATATACTTCTGAAGGGGGGCCTTGTGTCCCTTCTCCTCACACGACAGAGGGGCTTCTGAGGGGTGCAGTGTCCCAGCCAGTGGTAGGTATGAGGTTTTGTGGATGGTAAGGAGGAGAGGGGTGGTAAACAGAGCTGGGTCAGGCAGAGGAAGGGAGAGAGGGGCTTCTCCCCAGCGAGGGGGATGGCTCAGGAGGACTGGGGGATGGAAGTGGTCTTTCCCCCGATCCTGGCTCCTCTGCAGTACGGCAGGGAAAGGAAAGCTCAGAAAGGGGAGTGTGAGGCTGTTCCAGGACCAAGGACAGGGTCTTTCTCCTCTAAATGTTCCTGTTGGCTCCAGAAATTCTTCTGTGATGACTCACTGGGCCCCAGGCTAAACTCTGACCCCAGTCTCAAGCCAAGCCTGACTTGGTCACAGACTGAGCCCCAGTCCTAGGATCTTGATCCTGGATCACAGCTAAGCCCTAATCCTGATCACAGACTGAGCCCCGATCCTGGATGTATACTGATCCATGATCCTGGTCTCACTCCCACATTGAACCCGGACCCGGGCCACAGTCCCAAATCTGGGTCTACACATGCTGAGTCTTGACCCCGGTCATTGACTGCATTCCAGTCTGGGTCACAGGCTGACCCCTGACCTGTCCCAGAAAAAGGCGGATAGTGTGTCTGGACTGAGCTAGAATCTTGGTCACAGACTGAGCCCTAGTCCCATCTCTGAATGAGTCCTGATCTCAGTCACTCTGAGCCCTGACTTTGGCCTCAGTCTAAGCCCGCCCCTGACCTCAGATCAAGCCTTGACTCTGGTCCCAGGCTGAGCTCTGAACCAATATGCCAATCTCCTTTCACTTCTCTAAATATTATCCCTTTAAGCAAATCCTCCCTGACCAGAAGTGAGGGAAGCCATGGAGCATCCAGCTCCAAGCTCTCCTGGGCTCTCCTCCTCGGATCTCACAGGTTCTGTGCCATATCCTCCTCCCTACCACGCATCACCACGGGGCAGGAGTGAGGGGACCTCACAGCCCTTTAGGCCAGAATTGGGGCTGAGATGGACAGTTTAGCAACCTCTTCTTTGGCCAACCTCTGCCCTTTTATCACACTTCAGCAACCATGTTGAATCAACTTTATATTTCAGACCCAGAAGGAACAAAGGTAGCTTTCATTCATTCATTTCTTCAACAAATCTTTACTGAGCACCTACTGTGTGCCAGGCACCACTCTATGTTCTAGAGATTTAAAAAGGAACAAAACAGACAACAATCCCCAACCCTACAGAGTTTACATTTGACCAAGTATGGAGCAGGTGCCTGTAAGTGATCAGAAGTCTTTTGGGGAGATGATGGTGGGGCAAAGAAGGAAAAGGACTTGGGGGGCTCCTGACTACCCCATTTTACTGGTGCTCAGAGACTTGTGGTAAGTGGCCCAAGCCACACAGAGATGGACAGCAGAGCCAGGGCCAGCTGGTGCCCTCTCCACAAAGTCCTGTCCACACACAGAGTGACAGTGCCCTTGCACCTGGGGAGGAAGGAAAGCTTTGGATTCCAGTGGTCACGCAGTGCAGGAGACACTCCTGGCCTGGAGGCCAGGACACCTGGGCTCTCATGCTGCTGTCACCTCCAGTGCAGTATGGTTCCAGGACTCGAGGAGAATAGGCAGGGCCCAGTGTCTGCTGATGACTGGGATTTCCTCCTGGTTCCTCCAGTAACCCCAGAGGCTGCTTGCAAACGTATTCCCTGCAGACAACGTGGGAGGGGGAGGCAAAGGGGATGCTGGGGGCAGGTCCTTGGGGACCCATCTCCTCCCAGAGGCCCAGCCCTCTTCCCTTCCCCTTTCTCTCTTGCATTGGTTTGTTTTCTCCCATCCCTCCCGTTTTCTCACTGTTTTTCTTTACACTGCCTCCTGCTCTCAATTTCCCTCTTTGTCGTCTCTTTTATTTCCTCCAGCTGCTCATTAAACCTCTTTGCTTTCTTGCCTTTCTTCTCTCTCCCTGTCTCTCTCTCTCCCTCTCTTTTTCTCTCCCTCTCTTTCTCTCTCCCTCATTTCATTGTTACCTCTCTTGATTTCCGCTTCTGTTTGAGCAAGCATCTCTCCATCTCTGTCTCTTGGTCTCCGAGCTCTCTGTCTCTCTGCCTGTCTCTTGCTCCTTCCCTCCCTTCCTTCCCACTCCTGTCGTCCTCTCCTGCCTCCTCCTCCTCGTCTTCCTGGAGAGCGGGGGCGACTCAGCAGGATCCAGACACAGTGAGACAAATGCTACCCAGGCCAGTAACCAAGGAAGTGGTTTCCTTAGCAACAGAATCTGCAGGCATGCGCTCCGCTGCCCATCCCTTAGCTATTACAGTAAGTGCCAAGAGGGGGAAGGGGAGCGGCAAGCCGGGAGACAGGGAAGTCGGTAAAGACACTGCCACAGCGATCGTCTTGAGAGAGGACAGTGGTCACAGACCAGCTCAGTGGCTGGCACTTTGGGGACACTCAAAAATAAGAGAGGTGGGGGGCTGTGGGGTCAGTGGCAGGCATATAACACGGAGAGAGCTGAGGGAAGAATCCATGGGACTTGGTGACAGACTGGATGTGGGGAGGGGGAGCTAGCAAACAAGGCAAAGGGACCACCAAGTTTCTGCCTGCACACAGCTCCCAGGAAGTGAAGATCATGGGGCAGAGGAGGAGGGGAGGGAGGGAGACTAGATAAGCTAACATAGCTCCCTGTCCCCAAGAGTTCACCGTCTTGTTGGGGTGACATTGAGGGAGGGAGGGTGGAGGCAGACGCAGAAATATCTCGTTCAATTCTCCCTACAAATTGGCGACAAGAACACAGGAGACTAAGCACGGCCTTGAGGGTGGTGAGAGGCTCAGAGAAGGTGAGTAATTGCTCGGCTGACACAAAAGTTGGTGACAACACTTGGATTTGAATCTAGGAATGATCCAGAGCCTGTCTCGAAGACGGAAAACAGAAGAGGGTAGACTACGGAGAGACAAACAGAGAGGCAGAGAAAGAGACAGAGAGAGAGAAAAACGGGAAGAGAGAGTTAAATCATTGATTTGGCACTTTTTCCCACCAGGAAAACAAAAATACGTTCAATTTTAGAGAAATGGGAAGTGGGGAGGGAGGAGACAAAAGCGCCCCACAGTATGATAGCTTTTGCAGCTATGAATAACTGTCCCCAGAGAAAACACCTGTCAAGATGCATTCACTCCCGAGGAGACGAATTGTGTCCCCAGCCCAGGTTGATATTTCAACGACTCAGAAGGGGCGACGGGGTGAAGGGCAGAAAGTTACTCAATGTCGTAAAGAAACCTTGCTCGGCTTTTCCCAAAATGCGATAAAACGTGCAGGTGAGGAGAGCTGTAAATCTAGATGATAATAATATCCATCCTCGCAAAAGCAACATGTTTATTTATCATGTTTGCACGTTGACTATTTCCCCTCAAATTTACAGTCCGCAATCTGCCGGCGAGCAGGGGGAGAAACATGGAAACGAGAACAAGCTGGCAGAACATTGGGGAGGAAGAAATGATACAATATTTATCCCCTCTGTCCACCCCCTACTCCCGGGCTACCTGAAATCCAATTTCCAACAAAGGTGGTGATTTGTCCGAGCAGGGCCGTGCGTCTCTATTTCAGGCCTCTGGCAGCTAATTGAAATGAACAGTCATTATGGAATGGAATGTGTTACAGCAAAATGATTTTCATGTATTCTGGAGTCATTTGCTAAACAATTATGGGGAATGAGCAGTTATCCGGAAGTGAGAGAAAGGGTCGATCTTGGTGGGGACAAAACTTTTGTGTGTCCTAAAGGGGGTGCCAAGAAGGATGGGGAGGCAACTTGGGGGCCAAATTCTCTCCCGAGAGCTGAGTTAGGCTGCCAACCCGTAATCATAGTTACCTGAGCTTCCAAAAGTTGAGATGCCCAGGCCTTCTCCAGAACTTCTAAATTAGATTTCCCAAAAGATGGAGCCCAGGAGCGGGCAGGAGGGACCCTGCGGGCTTGCTATGGGGCCAAGGAGCGTTTACCACTGCCTTGTGGATAGCGACGGGCCCCAATCTGAGCACCACTACGGCAGAAGAGCACAGAGGATTGTCGATGTCATCTGTGCACCCGTGGCTTCTCAGGCATTACGATCCATGTATCCCTACAACTAGCATGGTACTGGCACATAGTAGGTGCTGAGGAAATGCTTGCTCATTTTCTGAATAAGTAAATCAGAGAATATTAAAGGATATTCAGAGAAAAGCCACAAGTCATCAGCCGAACAGACCTGAGTTATGCTCTTAGCTGCCCTGAATTTTCTCTACAGTAATCTGAATTGTTTTTTTATCCTCCCACCCCTTGCTTGAAACCCCTAAAGGCAATGGTGTGGTGCAGCCCACTCATACTGGCTCTCAAGAGCCGATTGGGCACATCTCTTCTCAAATTCATTCATTGACGTCACATTGATAGCTTGAAATTGGCTGTGGTGTGAAGATTTACGCCATGGAAATTGGCACATACTACAAATTAGGCAGGGTTGGGTTTGTTTGTTTGTTTTGAGAAAGCCAGTTGTTAAGTATTTACCAGCACACCACTGCCCAAAGCACACAGGCACACACCGTGCTGTTTCTTGTCTTTTCCATGCCTTTATCCATATTATCTCCTCTTCCTGGAAAGGCTCCTTAAAACTCAGCTCAGACTCCTCCTCTTCCAGGCAGCCTCCCCTGACCACAAAGACCAAATTCAGCTCCTCCTCTGACCTCCTAGATCACAGCTCTGGACATGGCCATTGTTGTGATCACCTCAGTCACCTGGGGTCTCTCCCTCTCTCCCCCTCTCCCTCTCTCTCCCTCTCTGTCTCTCTCTGTCTCTCTCTCTCTCTCTGTCTCTCTGTCTCTCTCCCTCTCTCTCCCTCTCTCTCTCTCTCTGTTACTAGGGCATGAGCTCCATTAGGGCAGAAACCATGTCTTCACCTCTGGATTTCCATGTGCCTCCTAGCACAGACTAGGTGATGGGCAAATGTTTAGCCAATGAAAGAATGACTACGTCAATTACATTTAGCACCATCCGCCAACCTCTTAGCTCTCACAAACTTTGGGGTAAATGGAATAGAAGGGTCCACATGCCCAGATAATGGCCAAAGAAGAAGGAAGGAGAAACTACTCACAGTGATGATGGAAATTGACATTTATTGAGTACTAATTAAATGCTGGGCACTGTGCTAGGAGCTTCACATGTGCAATATCACTGAATCATCACCAGAACCCTGGGAGGCGGGGACTCAGTCTCCTCATTTTACAGTCAGGGAAACTGAGGCTCAGAGAGGTTAAGTAATTTCCCCAAGATCACACAGCTGGGAAATGATGGAACTGGACTTTGAACTAAGGCAGTCGAGCTTCAGTGTCCATGTGTTTAACCACGATACTGCATCCTAGGGCAAGAAATGAGCCGAGAACCAAGAGGAAGGGGTGGGTCTGGCAGGGCAAAGTGAAGAAGACTGCTGCGGCAGGAGATGAGGGAAGAAAACAAATCATGAAAGCGTTGGCCATTCTGGGGCTGAGGACCCGTGGGGGGAGGGGAAGGTAGAGACAAGGCCACCACTCAAGAAGCACGCAGGGAGGCGGTGCACCGGACAACATTGGGTTCTGAGTGGCAAGGCTGGTTTATAGGTTCCCATGGCAACTGCCAAGCAGTAATCTCTTACTGCACAGCTCAGTGAGTCTCTAGAAATTCTGTCCTCCTCCCTTCCACCACCATTCCCCCCAGCCCATGGAGGCAAGGTGACAGCTTCTTCCCCAGAACAGACTGTGCTGGAGAAGAAATGATGACCCGAGACCCTTTATTATGACAATGGAGGAGGGAAATTTGAGCGGGGGGGGCAAAAAAAAAAAGAGAAAGAGGGGCTTAAAACCTCAAAGGTCCAATCATCAGACTGGGAAGGGACTGCAGAAGGGGGGTTCTCAGACCACCTTAAAAATCTCATGAAGGGCTGCCTGGTGGCGTGGCAGTTAAGTGCGCACACTCCACTGCTGGCAGCCCGGGGTTTGCAGGTTCGGATCCCAGGCACGCACCGACACACTGGTCGTCAAGCCATGCTGTGGTGGTGTCCCACATATAAAATAGAGGAAGATGGGCACGGATGTTAGCCCAGGGCCCGTCTTCCTCAGCAAAAAGAGGAGGATTGGTGACAGATGTTAGCTCAGGGCTAATCTTCCTCACACACACACACACAAAAATCTCATGAAAACCATGAATTGTCTCCCCAGAGAAATGGGAGCATACACATATACCCCTGCACACGGCGTTCTGTGTATAGTTTCAAAGAGCATTTAGACCCCTTGGGACCTAAAGTAGGAAATTAAAAATCATCTAATCCAGTGGTTTCCAAATTAGGGCAACAGAACCCTATCTTTAATCAAAACTAAATGTGACACCCTGATCTCTGATAGGGTGCTTCTCGATCAGGGGTGATCTCACACCCTGGGGGCTATTTCCCAATGTCTGGAGATATTTGTGGTTTTCACACCTGGGAGAGGGAGAGGTGCTCCTGACGTCTAGTGGGTAGAGGCCAGGGATGCTGCTCAATATCCTACAAAGCACAGAACAGCCCCCACAACAAAGAATGATCTGATCCAAAATGTTCGTAATGCCGAGGTTAACAAACCCTGATGTGGTGTGATAAAAGGAGAGCTGTCCATACATTCCCTCAAGGAAGTGGGTGGGGAGTGGGGCATGGAGGCTGCTCCAGCATCAGACAAACCTAACTCACACTGGACTCAGCTGTGTGACCTGGAGCCAGCTGCCAAACATCTCTGCACTTTGGTTTCTTCATCTCTAAAATGGAGGTTATCATGAAACACAATGTATTGGGGTTGTTGTACTGGGCACAGTGCTGTATACACAGGGGAAAAAAGAGCGAGGGAATTATTATCTTTATTATCATTACTGTTACTATCAATGGTGGCATGGAAGATTTCACAAATGAGGGGTTCAGTTCGTAATCACTCAGAGAAGTATCCGCCATCAGCTAACTCCAGGGATCACAGACTCCTAGGGACTGAAGGTTTGTGTCCTCCCAAAATTCATATGTTGAAGCCCTAATCCCCAGTGTGATGGTGTTAAGAGTTGGGGCCTTTGAAAGGGGGTTAGGATTAGATGAGGTCATGAGGGTGGGGTCCTCAGGGTGGGATTAACACCTTTATAAAAAGAGGAAGAGACACTAGATCTCTCTCTCTCTCTGTGCCACGTGAGGACACAGCAAGAAGGTGGCCATCTGCAAACCAAGAAGAGGGTCCTCAATAGACACTGAATCTGCTGGCAGCTGACCTTGGACTTTCCAGCTTCTAGAACTGTGAGAAATAAACCTCTGTTTAAGCCACCCAGTCTGTGGTATTTTGTTATAGCAGCCTAAACGAACATGCTTAAGCTGAGAGTGGTCTTGTCGAGCTGAAAACCTGGAACAACAGTGCAGACGTGGGACCATTTTCCCCCGTGTAGCTTGTAAACTAGCCCTGAAGTGTACGACCTCCTCTCAGCAGTGTCAAGTGGGAAACGTGCCACGAGGACGACCTTGAAGAAGACAGACCACCTGCACATGGGCATGTCTGGTCTGGCCAGTTTGTATAAAACTCCGCTTTGTAATTGCATTGCTACACTTCCTACATTCACCAATTTGAACCCCAGCACTCATCTTTGGGGTGAATCGTGATTTCAGAAATCTAAGTTATGTTGCCTGCCTTTGCTTGGGGTCTCCTGAAAGCAGAGCCTGAAGCAAGGATTTGTGTGCAGGTCACTGAGTGGTGACCCCAGGGAGCAGGGGAAATGAGACAAGGAGGAGAAAAAGCCAATGTGGCATATTATTAAGGTCTCAGCTGTAGGCTGTGGGAAGAGGAGTGGGGGCTATTCCACTGGGACCTCCTGAAATGTGTACAGATTGCCTCCTACAACCAGCCACTGAATGGAGTTGAGAGGATCTATCCTTAAGCTTCCACATTCACTGGTCAAGTGCTGTCCCCAGACCTCCTAACTCCCCTGGTATGGGCACACACAAGATGCAGCAGCAGTTCATGGCACCGGAGAGGCCCAGGACCAAAAGTAAGGTAGTGGCACATGCTTGAGGCAAGACAGGAAAGAGAAAGCAAACGGGGGGCTGCACAGAACAGTCCACACCAGCACAACTGAAATCAGAAGTGAGCTGACAAGTGCAAGTCAGAGCACCAGATGAGATGCCACAGCATATGACATCACAGACAGGTAATTCCCAAGGTTCTTTCTGGGTTCAAGTCTCACCTCCACCAAATATAACACTGTCTGAGTCTCAGTTTTCTCTTCTGTAAGGTAGATATAGTGGTACCCATCTCACAGAGCTATTGGGAGAACGGGATGAGCTTACCTTTGTAAAGCACCTGGCATACAGTAGATGCTCAGTAAACAGGAGCATCCCCCTTCTGCCTGAGCAACAGCCCTGACCTGAAGGCAGTTTTTCTTGGATGTGCAACCTGCTCCATTTTTGTGAACCTAGGTGTCTGACATGATTTGCACCAGGCACAGAATGAATTCCTAGGAGGTGAAACGTGGTGACTCTGAGAGACTCGGAGACAAAGGGTGCAATGGAGGACAGGTTATCATGGGAGGGGTGCAACTCACCAGGAGGCTGTCTGGGGATTAATGCTGCAATAATGATCTTCACTGGAGGACCTCATTTAAGTCACCCCAGTCCCTGTCAGCGGCTCTTCCAGAGTAGGTGCCAGCTGACATTGGATCAGCTAGGACAGACAAAAATCTTTCTAATTTTACTCTTCCAAATAGAGAAACCCCAAGCCAGGCCAGCTTAGGTAGAAGGTCTCAAACTTAAATGCCTGGAGAAGCCAGATGAATGCCACAAATGAGTTAAGTGTGCATTAAGTCCACACACTGAACACAAAATAATAGTCCTCATTTCCTTTAAAAAAATATACTCTACCCATTTTATTTTTTTGAGACATGGAGCTCTCATATCCCTTCTTTAATTTTCACACTTGATAGAGACATGTACAGAGAAATACTTCTCTACTGCAAGAAAAATACACCAGCACAGTATTAGATGGCAGCTAACTCTGTGTTGGGGAGTCAATAGGGAGAGGTGGGGACTGTGATGAAATGGGGATTCTATGTCACGTGACATCACAGAAAATCATGAAGTAAGGCAGTCAAAGAATCAGTCCCTCCACTGAAACCACCATGAACTTTCAAAGACTGACAGAATCAACTTTTTTTAATCTCTAGAATCTAATCCAAGATTTATAGCAACCAAGGCAATGCTTGATGAAGAAAAGGACTTAAGGACTGAATTTCAGCCTTTGAGGAAATCTCTGTCAGGCCTCTGGCTGACCACTGAGATAACACAGCAGACACTTCAGTGACCACATATGACAAGGAACACAGTCTTTGCAAAAATAATTTGGAAAAGTCACTAAACAAATGAACAGTTGCAGCCCCCAAAACTCAACAACAGCAAATCCTGGGGAGGGAGGGAGAATCTGATTTCCAGGGTTACCACATTATAGTACTCAAATGCCCAGCTGTCAACAAAGAATTACAAGGCATGCAAAGAAACAGGGAAGTATAGCCCATTCAAAGGGGAAAAAATTAATTGACAGAAACCATCCCTGAGGAAGCCCAGACATTGAAATTATAGACAATGACTATAAATCAATTGTCCCATGTATGTCTAAAGAGTTAGAGAAAACCACAAAGAACTAAAGGAAATCAGGAAAATACATGAACAAAATGAGAATATCAGTAAAGAGATAGAAATTATAAAAAGGAAACAAATGGAAATTCTGCACCCGAAAAGTACAAAAACTGCAATGAAAAGTTCACTAGAGTGCTTTAATGTCAGATTTGAGCAGGCAGAAGAAAGAACCTGTGAATCTAAAGATAGAACAATTGAAAATATGTGGTCTGAGGAAAGAAATAAACAAAGAACAAAAAAGAATGAGGAAACATAAACAGAGTCTATGGGACACCATCAAGCATAACAGCATATGGGAGTGCCAGAAGAAGAAGAAAAAGAAAGAGGCAGGCAGAATATGTGAAGAAATACTGGCCCCAAACTCCCCAAATTCGACAAGATGCTTGAATCTACATCCCAGAAGCTCAATAAACTCCAAGTAGGATAAACTCCAAGTAGGATAAACTCAAAGAGATCCATATTGAGACATATAATCAAACAATCAAAAGACAAAGACAAACAGAGAATCTTGTAAGCAGCAAGACAGAAGCTACTCATCACCTACAAGAGATCAGTAAGATTAACAGCCAATTTCTCGTCAGAAAACTATGGAGGTCAGAAGGCAGTGGAATGACATATTTCAAGTCCTGAAAGAAAAAAAACTGTCAACCAAAAATGCTATATCCAGAGAAATATGTTACAAAAATGAAGGAGAAATGAAGACATTTACAGATAAACAAAAGGTGAGGAAGTTCATTGCCAGTAGATTAGCCCTGCAAGAAATGCTGAAGGGAGTCCTTCAGGCTAAAATTGAAGGACACTAGACAGTAACTCAAAGCTATGAGGAAGTAAAGAACTCTGGTAAAGGTAAGTACATAGGTAAATATAAAAGCCAGTATTGTATTTTTTAGTGTAATTTGTTACCAGAACAACATAAAGATGAAGAGGGTGAAGTGGGCAATGGAGCTGTATAGGAGAGTCTATGTCTCATGAAGGAGATAGCCACAGCTCAACTTCAGCCAGCTCTTTCTACATCAACCACAGTTTTAGAGATTCCAATTTTTCAAGAGATTCTTAGGAGAAATCTCCTAACTTTTCATCATCTTCAACACAATGTTGGTCAAACAAAACATATTTTCAGGTCGCATGTGGCCCCATGGCCAGCTAGTTTGTGAACGTTACACTAGAGAAACCAAGAACCACTGGTCTTTTCATCTCTAAGAATCATGGCATAGCCACAATGTTCCCTCTTCCCCGTGAGAAGTTGATGAGGCCAGAATTGACCCTGCAGATGGCAACAAGAGGATACCACCACTGGAATGGAGAGTTCTTGCTCTCTCAGAGAGAGAGACAGGGCTTTGGAGTGGGAGGCTCAAGTCGGCTGTCCCCGGAGCAGAACTCTCAGGGCCACTCTGAATGCGGCTCTAATGAGCAATCTAGCTCTTTAAGCTCCAAGACAGGTCCTCTGTATGTGGTGCTATGGATTGTGCACTGCACAACTCTAGGCGCCATTAGCCCATAGTCATGTAAATTTATATATTACGACATTTTTCTGGAAAATGGAATTAAAGTGTCTTGAAGAAAAGGTGCCTTTTCTGTTTTGCAAAAAGATGCTATATGGGCTAGTGGTGCAGCTGCTGGGAGCGACCTGTGTGGTCTGGGGTCCAGTCCGCCAACCCCAAGCAGGTGAGCTTGTAAAATGTTCCCAGAGCCAGGAAATCGGGGAACCTTGGAAACCACTGGCTTCAAACTCTTTGTTTTGTGGGGAGAGACTGGGGCCCTGATAATGTGTAGAACTTGCTTGGAGGTAAATCAGTGACTATGATGAATAAAGAATAGGTAACATTAATTGAGAACTGAACCAGTACAGTCACTCTGCTAAACACTTTACGTAGATGAATGAACAAAATCAATCCTCATGACAACCCTATGGCATTTCACAGATGGGGAAATTGAGGCTCAAGGAGGTGAGGTCACTTGATCAAAGGGAATAAAGGGCAGAAACGGGATTCAAACCCAGGCAGTCTGACTCCAGAGCCTGTGCCCTGATCAGCTTATGAATTTTTAGTCTGAGCAGGGACAGCTCACCTCTGCTCCGCTAGGCATTGGGAGCTAGGATCTTCTAAAGGCTCACTCCCTCAGATGTCAAGGGGCTAGAATATCTAGAGGATCTCTCTCTATCTCCATGTGGTCTCCCACATGGTCTCTCCATCATGGCGGCCAAGGCTCCCAAGGCATCTGTCCCAGAAGATGGCACCAAATGAAAGCTGTCTCAGCTCTTATGACTTAGCCTCCGAAACCACAGAGTATCACTTCCTCCATAGTCACAGGCCCACCCAGACTCAAGGAGAGGGGCCTAGACCCTACCTCTCGATGGAGCAGTGTCAACATCACCTTGTTAGAATAGCACATGGGATGGCAGATGATGGTGCCATCTTTGACCAGCACAGCCTGTCGTGTTGGGCGATGGGGAGTAGAGACACTTTGGGGAGAACTGGCCTGTCCCCACTGGGGCAAGGCTCCTGGGCTCACCCTAGGTTTGACTTATCATGATTTGCTTCAAGATGCCTCTAAGGGGTGGGCGTGGGAATCAGAGGTGGAGGAGCCTTGGAAGTGGTGGCCAGTTTCCAGGATTGCTGGGTGACATCCACGTGCTCTCTGGAGTCACTTCCCTGCATCTCCTCCCTACTTTCTGCTCCAGAGACTGCATCAGAGGCTCCCCTATCTAGGTTTAACCCACAGTAGAGAGCTGGTAGGCGATCGGGAGTGGGAGGAGAGGAAGGAAGGATTTATTCTCCCAGCCCCTCCCTGCGGGCTCTGCTCTGGATCACAGCACTTCTGCTCTTTGCAGGACTCTCTCCTTCCAGGTTCCAAGGAATGCCCCCTCGCTTCCTCCTTTTGGGCCTGTAGGTGGTAACAAACTTCTTAGGTACCTGCCCCAGGTTACCACACTATCCTGTGGGTCCCCACATCCCAGCAACACCTGTGTAAATATCTTTTTGTGAAGAAACCCTCCTCCAAATATCCTAATCTCCTGCTGAGACACTGATACACACTGAGGCTAAGACTGTTAGCTGCCTGTCCAACATCATTCATTTTCTCATCCACCATTCATTCCTTTGCTCGCTCACCACTCATTGGCAACACACTGGCTCACACATTTGCTCATCACCATGCCCTCACTCACTGGTGAATTCTATTTATCCACATGCTCTACAAGGGAGTCCAGCTCTGCCTCAGATCCAGGCTCTCCCGTGAGGGCTGAACCAAAGAGTGGTGTTTTCAGCAACTCCTCCTTCATCCCAAATCCATTTGTTGCACCTTCCCCAATCATGGAACTGAATTTTGCTCCAGTAAGATTACCTACACAAGGCCCCACCCTTTCCAGGTCTCAGTATTCCCCCCTGTAAAACCAGAGTACTGAACTGGGTGGTCCTCTAAGGACTCAGCCATCCCTGGAATGAGAAGACTAGGGGCATATGCAGGACTGAGAATCACACACACCAACCCACTGGGGGAACAAGGCCCAGAGAGGGGAAGGGCCTTGCCCAAAGGCCCACTGTATTTCACATCTACTTTCTCTGTTGTCAAAACTATGATTCAGAGAATAGTCACCCACTACGTGCCCTTTCTCTGTGTGTTGATGGGCTGAATGAACTGAGGCCACTGTGCCCTGATGGGAGGCTGGCAAGAGCCTGACCTGGGAAAAACCATACCTACTTCCTTGCCTCGGTTGACTTTCCTGGAAATCCAGCCACCCCATCCTTCTCTTGCCTCCCAGGGCTGTGGAACGTGTTTAATTAAGAAACATGTCTTTAAAGCAAGCTAATGTTAAACAGCAATGTTTAAGTGCTAATTATTGTTATCATGGGCCACTTTCCACCTCATTAAATGCATGGAGTCCATAATTGTTAGCTAATTCCCAAAGACAAACCAGGGGCCTTTCAGGTGTTAGAATTGCGTCTTTCCCCATCAGGTGACCCAGTTCCCAAGCCACAGAAAGGCAGGCTGGTTGTTCTCAGAGCCTGGATGAGGGGTCCTGTGGAAAGTGTATGGGCTGTTCCTTCACTTTCCGGGATTCAAGTCCCAGCTCTCACACTTCCCAGCTATGTGGCCTGAGGAAAGTTGTTTTGTGTCTTTGAGCACCAGTTTCCTAGTCTAGAAAGGGAGACAAATGTATGTGGAGGGCCTGACCCACTGAAGGGATTTAATTATTACTGTTGTCCATATTAGAATTTCCTCCACCATGAGCTTAGTGTTTTCTTTTGTTTTGTTTTTTGGTCAACTTTATTGAAGTATATTTTACACGCAACAAAATTTTCCAATTTCAGGTATACAATTTGATGAATTTTAACAGTCATGAAATAATCATGTGACCACCATCGCTATCATGCTATAGAACGTAATCATTTCCCCAAAAAGTTATTTCATGCCCTTTGCAGTCAATTCCCTCCCTCCACCCCCCATGGCCCTTGGCAACCACCGGTCTGCTTTCTATTACTGTAATTTTCCAGAATTTCATACAAATGGAATCATACAATGAGTCTTGCTTTTTTCAGCTAACATAATGCTTTTGAGATTTATTCACATTGGTGTATGTATCAGTAGTTCATTCCTTTTAATTGCTGGGTAGTACTCCAAAGTGTGGACATACCACATCTTTTTTTAACCCATTCACCAATTGACAGCAATTGACTTCTTTCCAGTTTTGGTTATTATCAATAAAGCTGCGATAAATGTTCATATGCATGTCTTTTAGTGGGCATATGTCTTCATTCTTTTCATTTATTACCTAAGATGAAATTACTGCTAAGTCACAAGGTAAGTAGATGTTTAACTTTACAAAAAACTGCCAAACTGTTTTCCAAAGAGTCTGTACCATTTTGTGTTTCTACCAGCAGTGTCTGAGAGTTCAACTGGTCACATCCTCACTGACCCTTGCTATCATCAGTCTTTTTACTTTTAGATATTCTAGTGGGTGTGAGTGGCATCTCACTGAGGTTTGAATTTAAATCTCTCTAATGACGAATGATGTTGTACATCTTTTCACGTGCTTACTAGCTCTATATTTTCTTCGGTGAAGTGTCTAGTCAAATAATCTGCCCGTTTAAAAAAACACATTGTTTGTCTTCTTATTAATGAATTGTAAGCATTCTTTATATACTCTAGACACAAGAAATTTACTTCAAGCCTGTGGCTTTCCTTTTCACTTTCCTAATATTTTCTTTTGAAGGGCAAGAATTGTTCATTTTAACAGAATCCAACTTATCAGTTTTTCTGTTTTAGTTTGTGCTTCTTGTGGCCTATGTAATAAATTTTTGTTTAGATTCCACATGCTCTTCTGAACCCAGGTGTATAGAGGCCTCTTAATTCTAGTGCCTTCCAAGAACACCACTGTCTATTTCCTCCATCCTCTCCCACCCCCCCAATTCCTGCTCCTTGGCCTGGCTCCATGCCTTGTGTTTTCTGTGTCTCCACCCTGCTTCATCTGCCGTCAACACACATCTGCACTCTGCTTCATTCCGTCTTTCAGTTGGTGGACAGCCTGCTGATCTGTTGTGAGAGGTGTGACCATCTCTGTGTCTCTGTTTCTAGTAACTTAGATACCTTTTCAAAGAGACCTGCAGGAGCCAGCTCCTTACCCCAAGAGAACAGTGCTCATGGAAGCATTTTGTTTCCCAGCCATGACAGGAGATTGGTGGGGGCCACTTGAATCTTCTCCTGAAGCTAAATTATACCATGCACATGAAGTCTCTGGTGAATCCTGACTCTGTACTTGGGAATTAACAGCAAATTGGTAGAAGGTGTAGTGTTGACAAATCAATTTAAAGTTGGTGACTTGCTGATTTCATGGCTGCTGTCCCCATATGATGCTGTTGTGTCTTCAGACTGGATTCCATGATCAAAGTGTTGTTTCCTACACATTGGTTGTGCTAGAAGCACCTGATCACATTGCCTTTGTTATTGACCAACCTATAGTTTCCAAGACTGTTTTAAGTTCACGTCTCCTTTGATGATTTCAGACATACCCAGAAGTAGTATTCCTAGTTTCATTTTGTATATGAGGAAAGTGAGGACTAATGTGGTTAAATAACTTGCCCAAGTTCAGACAGCCGGATCTTGGTAATGTGCCACTGGTCTTCACATCTCCTCCTGATAACGACAACCTTGATAGCGAAAATGTACAGTGCACTTACTTTGTGCAGGCACTGTTTTAAGTGATTTACACTGACTTGTATTGATCAGCTACTGCCTCAGTAATGCTGCATAGCAACAACCCCAAAACTCAGGGATGCAAAACAGCAATCATTTATTCTCATGGGTGTAGGCATGGGCTGCAACTTGGCAGGGCTAGACTGGACTCCAAGCTTCATGTACCAGACTGAGTTCAAATTTGTTCCATGTGTGTTTATTGCAGGGCCCAACCTGAAGAAGCAACAACTACTTGGTGGCAGCTTTGCTCATGGTGATGACAGAAGCACAAGAGAGCATTTCCAAGCATATTGGTAGTCTCTGCTTACATCACATCTCCTAACAGTCCATAGACTGAACAAGTTATATGGGCACGCCCGAAGTTAAGGGGTGGGGAAGTACACTTTGACTCTTGTAGAATTAGCTGCCAAGTTACATAGCATGAAAACAAGTAGGGATGAATAATCAGGGCCAATAATTCAACCTATCATGCCATATAATCCTGACACCTCTAGGAGTTAGTTTGGTACTATTGTGATTCCAATTTTACTGATGAGAAAGAGGGGCTGAGTCAAACAGCTAGTGATGGGAGCGAGGGCAGAGCTACACTCAGGCACTGTTTTCCCAGACTCTAGTTCTTAACCACTTACCCATATCTTGATGAAATGATGCCCTATACAGAGGAAAATTAAGGAACAGATTTGCTCTCCATAGACTGCGTTATAGGCGTACCATATCTACAGAGTGAGGGCTCTGTCCACGGTCCTGAAACATCATTTATGCTGAGGAAGCACTGTTTCTCTTGAGACTGATAATTTCAATCTAGCCTTCTGGGAATTCTAATCCAGGTGAAAGAATAGAAAAAGAAAGACGTGAACAAGACACACAAATGCATAGAGGCAGACAGTTCCCTTAAAAGACTGACCAGGTGAAGATAAACTTTTGATTGGACAAAACTTTCAAGTGGTAGCAGCTCCCAGGAAAGAGACAAAACGACAGCATGAGTAGAAAATTAAATAGCCGAAGGAGAGTGAGAGCATGTGTACTTAGTGGCAGAAAGCTGTGTGAGTGGCCATGCAAATAGACAAGTTCTTGGGGCCAGGAGAGTAAAGCAAGCACCACAGAGACAAACATGGCATAATTGGTGTGCCAGCCTCAGTTAGTTACACAAGCATGCTCAGTGTTTTTCTTCTCATCTTGATGAAATTTATGCATCACAGAACAAGTAGAACTGTGTTAAGTTAACTATTTATATAGCTGATTTCATGGATGTTTGACATTCCTCTTGTGTTTCTGAATTAGAAGTCACACCCCTTCTCACTCTGGGCAACTTGGTTTGGGGTCACAAGCTCCTTGATCCTACCAGCGCAATGCTTCTGCTCTTATGCAAATTTAGAGATATGGATGTGATTAACTGAATCCTCATTATGGGTGGTCATATTTGTAATCACAGGGCTATCTGAACAATGGCTGGCTGGCCTGAGCATCAGACAGCTCATAATTTTTGCAACATAAGCCCTAAGAAGTAACCTCTAAAATCCCATGGTCCAACCAGTGAAATAGAAAAAAGCACCTTTTTAAGACAGGGTTTCCGTGGAGCTTTCAAGGTCATGTGCTTGAAATTAGGAGACCTCTCAGAGACCACATGTGTTACACGGTAAAAATGGCCCTAGTTCTCCATCTCTCCTTGTACCGTCACCAAGTGACTTTGAAGTGCCCTCCCACTCTGACTCCAGGCTTGGTCATGTGGTTCTCTTTGGTCAATGGGATGTCAGCAAATATGATGTAATCAGAGGCTGGGGAAGTACTTGCATGATTGGTCTTGACCTCTCTCTTGCGTGTCTGCCACCCCCGCTGGATAATGAGAGCAAAGCTTAGTCACCCCAATTGCTCAAGCTGAGGCCATCCTAGATCAACCAACAATCAGCCATCTCCAGACATACGCGTGAGCTCAGCCAAGATCAGCTCAGCTTCATATCTGACCAGCCCAGATGCGTGAGCAGCAAACCCTAATTGTTGAATGCACTGAAATTTTGTGGTTGCTACACAGCGTTATTGTAGCAATAGGTAACTGATACACCACCCATCCTAGGGGATTGAAAACAGGATTCCTCAGTTCCAGAGGTCTATGGAAATGTCCAGAGGGAGATGAGAGGATGGGGGTGGGGATCCAAGCCTCCAACTTTGCTTTGACTAGAACAGCACTGGTTTTCTATTTCACCTATTTAAGTTCTGTGCAGGGTTTCATATGACAAATCAATCCCCTGCTCTATCAGTTTGGAATGCTTTGGACAGTAAGTATTAGAATATCTGACTCACAGTACTTTATATATATATATATTTATTTATTTATTTACTTATAGTACTTTGAACAACAGGTATTATCCCCCTTAACAAGAAGACTAGAGGTAGACAGTTCCAAGCCCAATTCAGAGATTCAGTAATGACATAAAGGATCCAGATCCTTTTTTTTTTTTTTTGCCATTCTTATTGTAATCATCTTTTGATGAACTTACATGTGTTGCCTCAACACCTCAAGATAGCTGCCATAGCCCCAGGCATCAATGCCTACATTTGAGGTAGGAAGCAAGTGCAGACGGGCTGCCAGCCAACTCTTCCTTCTCTCATCTCTCATGCCCGTGCCTTTGAATGAGAAAGCAAAATAGCTTTCTCAGAACCACACTGCCCCTTCCCTGCAGACTTCTCCTTATTCTCTATTGGCCAGAACTAGGGTCACACGACCACTGCTGGCTGTAAAAGAAGCTGAAAAAGCAAATATGTGGTAAAAGGAAAGGGGAGAGATATGAGAGGTTTAATCAAGTCGGGGTTTATCTTGGGGTTGGTCGTGTTGCTGTCCCAAACAAATCAGAGTGCTGTCATCAAAGAAGAGGTCAAGAATGGCTGGGGGATGGTAATCAGGATGCTGGGATGTGCCGCCCCTTTCAATCCCCTTAAAATAAAGGACTTGCCCTCAGCTGTCAGCCCCTTCAGAGCCACCTCACTCATGGTAATGCCCTTCCCAGGACAGCCCACATCCAACAACTGATTGAGGTAAGGCTGAGAGGGCTGAACACTTCAGCCCAACTTGAGACGACCCCAGAGGGCCATTCTCTCTCTCTGTGGGTTAGTTGAGGCTGTTGTTGAGCCTGCATCACAGGTCTTCCCTCTCCTTTCTGCTTCCTTCCCCACCTTCCAAGTGGTGATCCAAGGGCATGCCCTAAAACAATTTCCTGCACATTAAACTCCATCTCAGAGCCTGCTACTCTGAAAATCCAACGTGCAACAGCTAGGCAACCAAAAGTGGCCCCTACATCAGCTAATAAAAGCTTGCAATTCACTGGAGTAGATCAGTAAATATTTTATGTAAAGGGCCAGATAGCAAACATATTAGGCTTTGCGGCCATAAGGTCTCTGTTGAGACTGCTCACCTCAATCCCTGTAGCACAGAAACAGCCACAGACAGAAGGAAAATGAACGGGCGTGGCTGTGTCCCAATGAAACTGTATTGGTAAAAACAGGCGGCATGCAGGTCCACAGCCTATAGTTTGCCAACTCCTGGACTAGCTCAACTCTCCCATGTTACAGGTGAGCAAAAAACTAACGTTTGCTGAGCGGCAACCGTGTACTAGACAGAGGCATTTTTGTATCAATTATCATATGCAATATCTGGCTAAACGCTTCAATGAAAACCACATGTAAAGCACTTAGTAAGATGCCCCGGACACAGCATATGTTCAAATTGTGATGATAATACAGTAAGTGAGCACTTAAAATGGGCAGCCGTGTGCTCAGAGTTATGCGTCATGTTTTTCACTAGCCCTCATGACAGCACTTTGAGGGGGTGCTGTTACAAGCCCTGCTTTACAAATGAGGAATCGAGGGCTACAGCGGTAAGTGATGTCTTCAAAGTCGCACAGCTGCTGAGAGGCAAGGCCAGCCCTGGAACCCAGGCCCCACTCTGATACAATCGGAGGTACGCTGCTGGGGTTTTCCTATAGAACATCCTCCCGGAGTCAGGATTCCATGCGTTAACGAAACCCCACCATACCATGTCTGGGGACACACGCCTTCAGGAGTTAATATATTCAGATTGAGATGGGACCTAGGGCAGACAGCACAGTCCCAGAAAGAGCCTGTGAAGGGGTGCCCAGCCCAGCAATCACATATGACCACCACTTCCTGGAGGAACCGTCTGGGAAATCACTGCTTCCTGGAGCATCAACTGGACTGGAATATAGGAAGAAGAGGAACAGTCAGGGAGGTGAATGTTATTTTTGTATATGAAAAGGCTCAAATACAGCACAGAGTCAAATGCAAAATAGCCATAAAAGTTTAAGATAAAATAAGGAAATGCCAATGAAATTTCCCATCCGGGCTACAAGCTTCTCTAGCCCACTTCTGCTAAATGCCCCAGGATCACTGTTCCCATCTTCCTGATGGGCTCATGAGAAGGCAGAATGCAGTTAGGAAAGCAGGCTTTGGAGCCAGGCTGGCTGGCCTCAGATCTTGGCTCCATCAACTCTCTAACCTCTGGTTATTCAGGGGGTGGTCCCCGGACCAGCCCCATCAGCATCACCTGGGAGCTGGTTAGAAATCACAATCTCAGGCTCCGCCTCGGACCCATGGAATCAGAATCTACATTTTAACGAGATCCCCAGGGATTTGCATGTGCACAAAAGTTTGGAAAGCACTGGCTCTGGTCAACTCCTATTCATTCTTCAAGCCCCTCCTCCTCTGGGAAGTGGTCCCAGGACCTGTAGGCTGGGTTAAGTGACCCTCTACTTAACAAGTATCACACCCACTGGCAGCTGCCTCTTTACATGGCTGGGACCCCCATGAGACGGCAGCCCCCATGAGAGCAGAGGCTGTGATCCCTCACTCTTTACATGGCTGGGACCCCCATGAGACGGCAGCCCCCATGAGAGCAGAGGCTGTGATCCCTCACTCTTTACATGGCTGGGACCCCCATGAGACGGCAGCCCCCATGAGAGCAGAGGCTGTGATCCCTCACTCTTTACATGGCTGGGACCCCCATGAGACGGCAGCCCCCATGAGAGCAGAGGCTGTGATCCCTCACTCTTTACATGGCTGGGACCCCCATGAGACGGCAGCCCCCATGAGAGCAGAGGCTGTGATCCCTCACTCTGGCTCATGTCCTTAGTGGCTGCCGTTTTGGTAAAACTATTAAGTGACAGGAAACATACTGGCAGGTAATTCTCACATTAGCCCTACAGGATAGAAACCGTTATGGTCCCCTTCCACAGCTGGGGAAACTGAGGCTTAGAGGATTAAAGCAATTGCTCAAGACAAGCATGGAAGACGCGGGACCAGGACTTGAGACCTGAGGCCAAAGCCAGAGGGTTGAATCACCTGCCACACGGCAGGTGGGGAAGGAGGGCGGGGGAAAGACGCTGCCATCTCATGTATGAAACAAGATGTGAACACAAGTACACCAGCACATGATTTATTTGGAGGAAACCAGTGCCTCGTGCAGAGTGCTCTGGGGGTCCAAGGAAGCAGAAAATCTGAAATTTCTAAGAGCTCTTTTCCCAAGCCACTTAGTTAGCCCTGATCCTTTCCAAGCATTCCCCGAGTGTGGGTAACAAAGGGGCAAATAGAGACACCATTTACAATGTGCTGGATGGTGGACCTGTTATGTGTCACTTAATTATCTCAGTAATTCCACAAGGTGGGCACAATTGGACCCATTTTGCAGATGAAGGAACTGAGGCTCAGAGTGGTCAAGCAACTTGTGCAGAGTGTCACACGACTGGGAAGTGGCAGAGGCAGGATTTGAACCCTGATCTGTCTCAACCCTCTGCCTGGAATCTTGGAATGTCAGAGCTTAAAGGGTCCTTAGAGGCCATCTGGGCAAGAACAAGGCTCCAGAAACACACAGACCTGAGTGTCCACATCCATATAACATGTATAACCGTGCCAGCCTCCTAAGGTTGGGGAGGAGTCAATGAAATGATGTGCATCCTAAGTATCTGTCACACAGTAGGTACTCGCTATATGCTAACTTCAGATAACTGCACTCTTGTCAAAACCCATTTCCTTCCCCGTCCTATTTTTCTGAAGGGAAGGCTGAGACCCAGAAAGGGAAAGTGATCTCCTCAAGGTTACACAGAGACCACGTGATAGAGCTGAGACTCAAACGGAAGTCTCTTGGCTCCTGGTCTAGCATCCCCTTTCAGATCCTGCACTGCCTCTCCATTTTGCAGATGAAAAAACTGAGGCACAAAGTGAAGAAGGCACTCAGTGGCCAGGGTCACCCCATTGGGTGCTGAGCCCAGGAGCTCGGCAGCCACCGTGTCCTGGACTCAGATCTCGGCACCGCCGCTCTTTAGCTGCGTTGTTTGGGCACATGTCTTGACCTCCCTGAGCACCTGGCTCCTCCTCTTTAAAAGTGGGGCTCATCACCCCTGTCCCAGTGAACACTTGGGGTGGAGTGAGGTCAAGCAGGTGAAAGCCCTGCATAAGCCAGAAGGTCTGCCTATAAACAGCACTCACAGAACGTTTGGGGAATGGCTTGAGCAACTGTTTTCATCGTCTCCAAATACCCAGGATGGGTTTCTAATTCTTGGCAACCCTCAGACCCAGGAGACACAGCTCAGGAAGGGCGAGCAGACGCCTAGAATTGCAGGCAAAGCTAATCCTATTACAGATACATCAGGAACCTCGGGGGATCGCACGAAGCACCGCCGTCTCCATGGAGCTTTTCCAACCCCGTCGCTGGCCGATCCCCAGGTTCTCAGAAATTTGGTGAGCAGCTCGACATAAGTGAACAGAAAAATCATGTGCGACTGTGTACAGGAGCCTGATGACAGCAATGCCAAACCCTCCTGGGCTACGAGGAGGCAATGCTCTTTGTGGTGCAATGACAGGCAGCTTGAAGCCAGACAAAGGTGGTTCAACCCCCATCGCTGTATTATCCCCCCAGCCAAGTCATCTTGGGCAAGCGATCTCACCTCTCTGAGCTTCCACTCCTCATCTGCAAAATGCAGAATAATTGTCGCTAATTATTGACGAGTTGTTAATTATCTTAAGAGTGAATCATTATGATACTTTCCTTCCAATTTTTAAGACTCAAAGCCTGTTGGGAGCAGCAGAAAGAGCCAAGAAGTAATGGTAATGGGTGGTTCTCCTGGAAATGATAAAGCAGCTCTTATTGTTAGTGTTCCGAACGCGCGATCTTCCTTCAATCGGCCCCAGGAGTGCATGCGCGTGGGAGGAGAGTGGGATTTGTTACATAAGAGAAAGAAGGATGTGCTATTCCGCTCTGACGTGTGAAATGGGATCGTGCAGCACTGGACTCAAGTCAGGCTATTGTCTCGAGGGCCGATTTTCCAACTTCTTTTATTCTCTGCCTTTAAAACAAAAGCCATGCCTGGAAGCCCGGCTCCCGGATTCTGCCAGGGTGAGAAGCAGATCCTCTCCCTTTACAACTCAGGCTTACCACCAGATGATAGGGGAATATAACACGGGGAGAGGAAAAGAAGAGCTGCTTCTTTCCAGAGCCGGGACTTACAGAGGGAGAGGGGGAGAGGAATTCTGGAGAGTGGACCGGCTAGGTGTTTGCTTGGTCTTCTCTCTCGCAGCTTTGCTCCAGATACACCAAAGACAGCTGGGGCTCTCTGGGTCACAGCCCCATCTCACTGGCTTCCTTGGGCACCCTCAGTTCTCACGTGGCGTGTATGCGGGGTGAAAGTCAGCAGGGCAGCCATGGGGCAAGCTTCAGACAAGCTAGGAGGAGGGCAGAGCAGGGTCACCCGGAGGGAGTGTGGTTACATTCGGCAGAGTTGAGTGGAAACTAGTCAGCCAAGCCCAGAGCAAGGTCCTCTCAATTTTCCACTTGCACGTGCAGGACCAGGGAGAATGGAGACATCTCTGTTCTGGGAGGGGCAGAGGACCCTCGGGAGCTCCAGACTCCTCTACACTCCCTCAAGACCACCAGACCAAGCCCCGCCCTCCATATGCCCAAACCATCACAGGAGAAAAGCAGAGAAGGGCAGCGCCTTGGAGAGGACGAGCATGTTTATCCAGGGGAGGCTTACCTCAGGAGCCTGTAAAACCATCATTTGGACTAATGTTAAAACTAGTTATATTTGTTTGCTAGGGCTGCCATAACAATACCACAGGCGGGGTGGCTTAAACAACAGAAACGTATTGTCTAACAGTTCTGGAGGCTGGAAGTCCAAGATCAAGATGCCAACAGGATTGGTTCCCTCCAAGACCTCTCTCCTTGGTTTGTAGAAGGCTGTCTTCCCCCTGTGTCTCTTGATGTCGTCTTCCCTCTGTACATGTCTGTATTAAAATGTCCCCTTTTTATAAGGACACCTGTCATATTGGGTTAGAACTCACCCTAATGACCTGATTTTAACTTGATAACCTCTGTAAAGACTATCTCCAAAGCAGGTCACATTCTGAGGTCCTGGGGGTTAGGATGTCAAAATATGAAATTTTAGGGGAGACAATTCAACCCATAACATGGGGAAAGCTTAATTTTTTGTTTTTTGTTTTGTTTTCTGCCAGTGCAGGGTGGAGAGTGTGAGGGGTTGGGAAGGATGTCATAAGGGAGACCAGATCAGATACAGACAAAGAAATTACATTTTCGTCACACACCCAAATCGTAGCAAGCATTCCATGTGCAACCCCAATACATAATTTAGGCAGATTTGTGCAGCCTCCTGAGTCAATGGCCTGGATTAGGCATGGACCCCAGAGATAACACAGAAAACACAGTCATGTGGCTCCAGGAAAAGGAAAAAAGGAAATAAAACATCACAACAGTGAGAGCTAGCAACTTTTTAAGCACATCGTATTTTCCAGGTGCTGTGATAAGCTCTGGACATGGATTATTCTATTAAATCATCATGCAACCCTACAAGGCATTTCTATTCTACTCCCAACCTTACAGATGGGTAAACCGAGGCTCAGAGAGGAAAATTATTTGCCTCATCAAACTGGCCTGGTTCCAGAGCCTATGCATGTGATCACTGCCCATCCCACCTGCCCCTCTCCTGAGCTGGCTGACCTCTTCTCACAGACTCCGAAGAACTCTTCCCTCTGCTCCAAGGGAGGTGGAGGTTGGGCTGGAGGGCAGAAAGCTCAGGTTGGTTAGATCTGCCGGTTTCCCAAGGCTTGAGCGTCGGGCTACAGAAGTTCAGCTGTGTTGTAGCTTCTCCAGGGAGAACTCAAAAGAGAATTACAAAAATAACAATAACCATACTTCTGAAAAGGAAACAACCTAAATGTCCATCGATAGGGGATTGCCTAAATAAACTGTGGTACTTCTAATAGGTCTACTAGGCAATCACTTGGATAATCAACATTATGTAAGGGAACATTTAGTGACCTGATTGAAAAATGGATAAAAATATTGTAGAATAGAATATATATATACACACAAATCTTTTTGCTAGATAGATAGATATTGATAGATATAGATATATAGACTGGACTGTAGATCATAAACTAAAATGATAATAGTACTTATACTAGGGTGACCCTGGAATTATAGGTGGTTTTCCTTTAATTTTTCTTTTCTTTTTGCTTGTTCATATGTTTTAATTTTTTGCCAAAGATCATGCATCACCTAATATAAAGGAAACAAGAAAATCATTACTCTCAACGGATAAAGCATTCTGATTTTCTAAGAAATAAGTTCTCTTTCTTAATTTCTAAGAGCTGTCCTCCTTCAGCCCCCCACCATATTTTTGCTCAGATCTGGGAATTTATGTTTCCTGGTAACAAGAATGTGAATCTAGGGCCTGATCAGCTTACTCGTTAGTTTTTTAGAGCATCTCCTGTCTTCTCTGTAGGAGATCTCCCTGCATGCCTGTCCCCAATCCACACCCCTTCCTCCTGGCATAGAAACCTGATTGTGTTTTAAAGTCCACTCCTCTCCCCTGTGTCTCCCGGGTAGATTCTGATTGGTCTAAGCCATCTCCTTTCCCTGTCAGTGATTGGTTTAGTAGTAGCCATGTGACCCAGCTCTAGCCGAAGAGGTGTGAGGGTAGCTCTGCCAGGAGCCCTGGGAGAGGTTCCCTTGCAACATTCTGAAACAGTGTCTCCTCTTCTGCTCTGTGTGATATAAGATAGAAACTATCTCATGATCAGGAGAGATGCCATCCTGGGGACAAAGCCTAACCTCTGAAGACAACAGAGCAGAGACAAGCAAACACTCTGGGTCCTTGATGTCATCATTCAGCTGCTGAATTCCCAACCTCCAGGCGTTATTATTATGTGAAGGAATGTACTGTCTGTGTTCCTTCAGCGGTTTTGACTTGAGGTTTCTGTTACCTGCAGCCAAGTGCATCCTAGCGGATACAATCTTATTTCTTCCGACCTTTGCTTGAGTTCTTTCAAATGGAGTCCAAAGAGGAATGTCAACTAGCACGGATTATCAGGACTTTTATTCGTGTTATTTATATTTCCAGCCACTTAAGATACACTGATTTTCTGTCTCTCTGCTTCTCAAGTTTGCATGGATTGATGTGTCTGAACCAAAATGTGAGAAAAACATTAAGCCATTCAAGGGAACGGATGATGCCACTGAAGGGCAGGGAACGGAGTTGCTTGCCGTGGGGACATCTGGCTCCCTGCCCTGGCTCACTTCTGATGGATTGTGGCACTAATTTACCATCAGGGAGCCTGGGAGGGGCTTGGCTCTACTGACCATAACGGCCCTGTCAGCTTTGACATGTTAAGATGGAACAAACTGTTTCCATAGATCTACTGCATGGTTGAAGATGCTGTGGTCTGAGGACCAGGATGAGGTTTACAAGAGGGTGACATGCCCAAGAAATCCAGGAACTGGAAAAGAGTGACATTTCAGATTCCTACAAGCTGAAAAACCAATTGTCCCTGTGGTGAGCCTGGAAGGGGAGCATAGAAACCCTCCAGTGCAGTCCCAATAGCTTTTTCCTTCAATCTACCTCGGGTCCAACAGTTCCCCCTTTAGCATGCCATTCTTTAGGGTTAAGCCGTGCCATCTCCCTGCTTTTTCAAAGGAGGCGAAGAGCTGTTGGATCAGATCACTGCTGTTTTGAGGAGTCAGGGACAGGAGAGCAGGTGTTGAAAGCTGCACCCTGGCTCCCAGAATCAGTCTCGATTCAGCAACTCCCGGCCAAGATGTGACTCCTCTCTCTCTCACTCCTGAGAGGTGCAAGGCTTTATAGAGGAAAGCCTTTCCCTCCGTTCTGTACTAATTCCTCTGAACCTAACTTATTTAACTCAGGAAGCAGCACATCTAGTGAAAGAGTATAAGCCACAAAGCTTTACAGACGTGGGCTCAAATCCCAACTCTTCTACGTACTAATACATTGTAAGATTGATGAAAGTAAGGATGGACTGCTGATGTATCCCTGGATCCCAGCGTAGTGATGGGCGCATAGTAGGTGTTCAATAAAAATCAACTGATGGATATCTGGGTGGTTCTGGGACTCTCACTTGACCCCTTTGAGCTTTGGCTTCTTCGTCTCTCAAGTTAAGGTGTGATGATGGATGTGGAATTGCCTCTGGCTGCCTCCCCTCACGAGTCAGTCCTTCCTAGCAAAGCACTGGGGCCTGGGCAGTGGCCTGGGCATCGTAAGCTGCCTGCCATCCACCAGGGGCTCACAGGTTATTACCAGCCAGCAGCCGAGGCTGAGAGCCCCATTTGCCACCTCTCTGTGTGCGTCTCTGCTCCGCGACACCAACATCCAGGAGCCTGCCAGAACCTCATTCACTCATCCAGATGTTTGCTCTCTGAGTGCCGAACATCTGCATGATAGAAACCAGGGAAAAGATAACCCCAGGTTCCGCCTCTCCCAGAGCTAGGCATCTGGGCTCCAGGAACACTGGGGCATCAGAAGACAGGTATCTGGCTGTGCTTACTGCCACAGCATCACCCAGTGCCCAACACAGACCTGGCACCCGGTTGATTGCCCCATCCCCGATTTCTAAGTAAAAGGATAAACACAGGAAGTTTGCGGTCATGGCTGTACCAGCCAAATCCTTAATAGAGTCCTGGTCCGGAAAAGAACCACGAAACAATAGGAAGACGGGGAGGAGGGGCAGGGAGGCATCTGCTTCCTTTATTTTCAGACTGCAATTAATCAGACAAAGGGGAAAGGAAAAGACCAAGGGAGGTAGAAGCATTCGATGGAAACCTCCTCTGTGTGTGACTGCTCCTAAGGGTGCAAGAGAAAGAGCCCTAGCTTCTCCACTTCTGAATTAAGTGGCCTGGGGCCTCAGTTTCCGTGTCTGTGAAATGGGGTATACCTCACCCCCACCCCACTCCAAGTTTCATCTAGATAGAAAAAAACATGAGAATACGTTGGATATGGTATATCTTTATGGCGATTGTCATGAAACTCGACGATGATGATGATGATGAGAAAAATGTCAGTTATCTCTTCGTTTGTTCAGCAAAAACTCATGAGCACTTTTTCTGTACTAAGCATTGCTCTGGGTGCTGGAGATACAGAAGTGAGCAAGAGAGACTGGTCCCTGCCCTGGTGGAGCTCACCGCCCAGCAGGGGGACAGACTTAAGGCAGCTAAACACATGAATATATAAAATATTCCAGATGGCAGGAAGTATTAAAATGAAAATACCACAAGGCACCTGATAGACAGTGAATCAGGATGGGGCTACTTGCAGCGGAGGCAGAGGTCAGGAGGGCCTCTCTGAAGAGGTGACATTTGAGCTGAGACCTGAAGGAGCCAGAGGAACCAGTCAGTGGTCCCGGAACAGAAGGAACAGCACGCGCAAAGGCCTGAGGTGGAACAACCTTGGAAGTACTGTTGTTGTTTACCTGGTTTGCTTTACTTTGTTTTTGAGAGGCAAGAAGGCTCCCCTGGCTGGAGAGCAGCACGAGATGAAGAAGAGGAAGCGATACAGACCCTAGAAGGCTCTGGGTCATAGGAAGGGGACCAGATTATTATACCCTGTGGTGGAAGCTCACTCTGGCTGCTTCGTGGAGAGCGGGTTGTGGCGGGCAAGGCTGGGAGTGGGGAGACCAGTGAGGAGGCTGATGCACGTCCGGATGAAAGAGATGTGCTCTTGCTAAATGCTCACGTGCGGCGTCTCATTTAATCCTCACAGAGACCCTGCGAGCAGCAAATTCTTATTTTATCCATTTTAGAGATGAAAAAACTGAGGTTTTAGAGATGTTGAGTAGCTTGCCCAAGGTCATAGAGCCTTAACCCTCGCCCTAACCCCCAGTAAATGGTGGAGCTGGGATTCGAGCCCAAGTAGTCTGACTCCTGAGCCCACGTGATCCTCTGTCATAACCATCAAAGGCCCTTTGAGTCAGGGGGCAGGGCTGGGGTGACCCCTGGGAGGGCTCAGTCCTTTCTCAGATGCTGCGTCTTCGGATGGACCCTGCAGGGACCACCGACCTCTGAGTTGCTCTTTCGAATCAGAGAGAAGCCCCCAGACCTGATTCTGTCCAGAGAGACAAAGGAAGTGGGAAGGCATTCCTGCAGACACCGTTAATTATTTTATTTTTAAAAATACTTTTATTGGGGCGTAACTTACTACAGTAAAGTGCAGTAATCTTATATGTACAAATAAATGGGTTTTTACATATAAAGACAGCTATGTAACCACCACCTACGTCAAGATCGAGTATCCCTCACCCATATCCAGGACAATTTTGAAGGATAAACTTTATGACCCAAATACAGCATATCTCTGCCCTGGAGCAGGTTTTTCCAGAATCTTCTGCCTCCTCTTCAATCCAGATTCTGCTGGAAACTCACCAGTGACTCCCAGATCCTGGACAGGGGTCCTTCAAGGCAGACCAGCACCAAAGCCCTTGTCAACAAACTAAGAAGTAAAGAGGGCGACTGGGTGAATGCCCAGGTCTCTAGCATGATGGTACTTTACAAGTGACTCACATGAGTGTTTTCACACATATCTCAGAGCAATCTGTGAAGTAGGAGGTCCCAACCTTATTTGCAAAGAAGCCTCAGTTTCACCATCTGTAAAATGGGAGGATGGGAAGGGATGAACTTGATGAAGGAGAGTCTCTTTCAAACTCAACAATCTTCCGATTCCCAGAGGCAGGAGGAAGTGACAAGCCCATCCAGACACCACTTCCTCCCTCCGAAGGAAAAAGCAATCCCTCAGATTCCCCTACTCCCACCTCCTCAAAATCTGACACTAGAGAGAGAGTATCAATTTGCTTTCCTCTCTGCAGGGAATAGTCTCTTCGAGGATAGTTTATATTTGCAAGTTGCTTTAGAGTCAAAGAGACTGGGGTTTGAATTCTAGCTCTGTGACTTAGCTGCGTGACACCGGGCAAGTCACTTCACCTCTCTGAACCTCAATTTCCTCTTCTGTACATGGAGATAGTAATGGCCCCTACCACAAAGGTTGTTGTAAGGACTCAATGAGATGATGAAACTAAAGTGCTTGCAGGATGCCCAAACCTTCGACATGCTCAGTTAAGACTGCGTACTATTATTGTTGTTTTTGCTGTTTTTGAAGCTTTGAGCACAGGTAAGTGTCCTGTAGACCTGGGCTTCTTCCTCCCTTCACCAACTCTCTCCTGGCCCCCACCTGCCCACGGACCAGGTCTCCAGAGCAATAGCTGGCTGACATGCCTGGGGGTATCCACCTCTCCAGGGCGGGGGGAGAGACTTCCGGAAGATCCACCAGGACAGAACTCGGAGGACCCCCAAAGTTAAACCCCAAGTCCAAGCATTTGGAGTCTCGTCTGCAGAAACTCCCCACAGCCACCACCCACAATTGTAGCATTAATATGCCTCTGTGCCTCTCAGGTTAATATATGTATTATTTATAGGGCTTTATTATGTGCTCAGAGGGCTCCCCTGAGAAATATAATTGTGCATTGGGAGGCAGATTTGAATAATATTTACAATTAATTTCCGCCAATAAAGCAACGCGCCGAGGCCTCTGTGCAGTTGCAATGGACCCTGGGTTGGTTTCCCGCTAACGGCACCCCAGAGAGAGCTGGGGCAGCTTTTAAATATCCCTCCAATAGTCCACTTCTCTCAGGCTCTACCTTTGCTCCCTTTGTTCCGCCAGCCCAGGCACCATCGCACGCATCTGGAGGCTGCCACAGCCTCCCTCGGGGCTCCCACTCCTGCCCCTCTCCAGCCCGTCCTCCCCAGAGCAGCCCCGGCATGTTTCAATATGCAGATCTGAGCACCTCACTCCCCTGCATGTGGCCTCCCCTTCATCTCAGGTAAAGGCCCTCCCATGGTCTGGCCCTGCCTCCTCCCCATCCTCTCTGGTCCCGGCTCTTTCCACTTGCTCCGCTGCAGCCCCCACGCCCTTTCTGTCCCCCGTAATCACTCTGCCCCTTCCCACATCAACGCTGCGGTCCACACTGTTCTCCCTCCCTGGAGCACCCTCTCTCTAGCCTCCCCATTGAGTCAGGGCCTACTCATCCTTTGCATCTCAAGTATCTCTTCCCTGAGGCAGTTTCCTTGGCCTCTGGACGGGGTCAGATCTCTCCATGATGTGTGTGTAGCACTTCCTGTGGTCGTTATCCATTTAGGGCGTGTTTTTTAAAATTTTTGGCTCTCTCTCCTACTAGCCAATGAATGAGCTCATGAGGACAGAACCCAAACGTCCTGATCATCCCTGGATTCTCAGTGCCTACCACTGGGCCTGGCAAAGAGGGGGTATTAAATAGATTTTTATGGACAGCATGAATGGGTGAATATAGAGATGGTTATGTAAAGAGATGGGTGGATGGATGGATGGATAGCTGGATGGGTGTGTGAATAGATAAGTGGATGGATGGGTGGGTGGGTGAATGGATGCTGGGGTGAATGGACGGGTGGATGGGTAGTGTGGAGGGATGGGTGGATGGATGTTGGGGTGAATGGGTGGGTGGACGGGTAGATGGATGTTGGGGTAAATGCATGGATGGATGAGTGCATGGCTGGGTGGATGTTAGGGTGAATGGGTGGGTGGGTGAAAGGATGGAGAGATAAACCTGTAGATGGGAGGATCTGTCCTTGGGTGGCCTGATGTCGTGACAAAAAGCACAGACGTGGGAGTCAGGAGCCCTGGGTTTCAGTCTCCTATCGGCCATAGCTTGCTATGTTATCTTGTGTCACTACCTGTCTAATATCCTTGATTGCTAGGAAAATGAAACAAGTGGAGGGAAATTTTTTCAAAATGTAGATTCCTCAAAGTCCAAAATTTGGGGAATGGTAGGTTGGGAATCTCAGGGTTTCTCCTGCTGTCTCACAACATAGCTGTGTGACTTTGGACAGGTCACTTCACCTCTCTGAGCCTCTGCTGCTCTTCTGTGAGGTGGACTTCGGGGGAGGTTGTGGCAGGAACCTCCAGCACTGAGCCCCATGCTTGCTTCAGTCTCTTTATTCAAGAGAAACTTTGTCCTCAAAGGGAGGAAGCAAGGAAGTCCCCTACTGAATCATTTCACGGTAGGACAAGTGGCCTCCTGGTTCCTTCTGGTCCTGGATACCAGGCCCAGCAACAATTTTCCACATCCAAGGTTTGGCAACCACAGGCCCAGAGCACTCCAGCTCCTGCCAGAGCACGTTAGGGAGGAGCGGGAGAGGGAGCCAGTGGCGGGGGCTGGGGGACAAATGATCACTTCCATCCAAGCCACATACCACCTCCTTGTGCAGATTTCTCAAAGGGCAGCTCTCGAAACCTCAGTTCCCCCATCTGTAAAATGGGAAAGGCCTGGACTAGAGGAGTTTGAAGGGCCCTCGTGGCTCTCACTGTTGGTCTCTATCTTCTCCCAGCCGTCCTGGCCCCTAAGCCCTCCAGAGCTGACTCCTCCTCTGCCAGTGCCTGATCTCCTCTTCTGAGTCCCTCTCCCTTGCCCCCTCTTCCTCCTCCCCCTCCTTCTCCCCTTCCTCCTCCTCCCCCTCCCCCTTCCCCTTCCCTCTCTCTCCCTTCTCCCAAGGGCTGAAGAAGCTAGGAGCTCAGGCAGCAGACCTGGTTCAAAGCCCAACCCCACCATTTCCTAGCTGTGTGACCCGGGACAAGTGAGGTCTGCCATCCAAACCTCCCTTTCTGCATCACCCACGTGGGACTCATGGTCTTCTCACAGGATCGTTCTGAGGGCTTGATGAGATCTTTGCCTGACACACAGTAGGTGTGTATAAATGCAGGATCCCTTTCCTTCATTGTCATTCTACATTTCCTTTGTTTCCCTCCCCCCACCCAGTCTCCCACCAGGCCCTGCCCCATCCTCAAACACCATCTTCTCTTCCTGTCCCTCTGCCCGCTTCCCCATGCCCCTCGGCCCACCCACCCCACCCGAGAGGCAGCGCTGAGACCCCATCGGCAGGGTCCTGGTCCCAGAGGGAGGGCTCTGGGGCACACAGCGTGTAGGCTACCTGTGGAGCAATGCAGGTGAACACACTTGGTGAACGCAGGGACTTTGTACGTGTGACCTGTGGAGATCCTCAGAAGAGGCTGTGTGGACCAGACGGAAGGGCGTCGTGGTTGCATTTAGCATTTGATGGGACCCTACCGTCAGAACAGGAAGGCTGGTGGGGCAGCCAAGGAGAGGGAGCCTGACCCCACGGAGGGAAGCAGCTGGTTTGAATCTCGCTCCTGTTCATCAGCTTTTCCAATGACAAAATGACTGCCTGGCTCCCGCGGCCTGGCCTGGCCTGCACGCAGCCCAGAAGGAGCGAGGAAACGAGTCTGAGGAAACAGCACCGTCCAGGGGCAGAGGCCCAAGGGGCTGATGACTGTCTGGGACTGGGGCCACCCTGTGCCTTGGTTGCTTCTGCTGTGAAGCTGGGGAGGGGATCATGGGGGCACTGGGCAATATTCAGAGCTACCCTGTTTGTTTGCAAACTGTCCGAGTTCAGATTTCTTGAAGCAACTGGCGGCCCCAACTTGGGGTGAATTGAGAGCTCCCTCGCCAATCAGCACGATGACCCAATGAGAGAAGGAACAGTTTGTCTCTTAATGAGGTGTGAGTCCCAACAGCCCATGGCCTCAGGACCTGCCCAGCGCTGTGTAGACATGACATCTGTTCATTGCATCTTCTTGGAGAACTGGCTTCACAACGAAGGGACTACAAGAGAACAGAATGTGGACGCTTGGAGGCCAAAGGGCCTCGGGCCCACAAGAGGCTGCCTCCCACCAGGCCTCTCTCCCCACCGCCCTCCCTAGAGATCTCTGAGGAGGCAGGAGATGGAGCCACGGTGGGTGTGTGTGGATGGACGTCGAGGGAGCCTGAGGCCAAGTGCACTTTCTTAGCTATGTTGGGTCATTTTTGAAAACTATTTACAAAGGTGACTTAAAGGCCATTAAGATGTTTACATTACTCTGCTGAGGAATCTATATTTATGGTCAAAACTCCAAGCCTCTCTCAAAACCCCAAGCCTCTGCAGCTTTATTTGAGCCAGACAGACCTAGTTTCAAATCCAGGCTCTCGCAGAGACCAGCTGGGCACCCTCAGGCAAGTTACTTAACCTCTCTGAGCCCCTGATACCACATACGCAAAAAGAAAGTAATAGTTGTACCTAATTCAGGGTTGCTGAGGAATAAATGAGATAGCACATGTAAAGTGCTTAACATAGGAAGTGCTAAATAATGTAGGCTATCATTATAGTCCAGAATATTCTCAATAGATACGGTATCCATAAAAGAACGGAGTTTCTGGGGCCAGACAGAGGTGAGTTCAGATCTTAAGTCTGCCTCTGGCTAGCTGTGTGACGTTGGGGGCGTTACTTCCCTCCTCTGAGCTCAGCTTTGTCGTTTTTAAAGGGGACCGTGACGCTCTGTAGCACAGGAAGGTGTGGGTCCTAGATGAGAAAAGACAGGATGGCCGCACACAGGGGGAGCTCTGTGCCTGCGGCGCCCACAGCCCACCTCTCAGAAGCACAGTTCAAGGAGTCAGCCTCCAGATTCGGCTTCGAGTTCGGTGACTGAGCCCTCGGACACACTCTTTGGCCCGTGAGGCTCTCCCGGGTTGCTTCCCGAAGCTGATTTTGGACGAGTCTTCAGCAAGGCGTTGAGGAAGTTGAGGAGGAGGAGATGCGCCCCCCCCAACCCCCGCCCTGGAGTGTTTTATTCTGAGCACCTCCCGCCAGAGCCAGTGGATTGGAGAAGGAGGGAGGCATCCCTGTGATGGAGTGGGGCCTGCTGGTGAAGCTGCCTGCCGGACCCAGCCCCCAAATACCAAATGCAGAGTGAGAGCAGGGCCCGGGGCAAGGGGCTGGCACCACCCCACCCCAAAGTAGCTACGGCCAAAGCACCATCACCCAGGGAGGCTCCGGGGTGAGTTGCTGCAGGCCGCACCCTTCGAAGGGTCTTTCCTCTTCTTTCTCCATTCCTTCTCCTAGACCCCAAGTCCTCAATGCAGCCCGGCTTGTCTTGTCCTCACAAAGAGCCCACACGGCCCCTTAGGACCTGTTCTCTGTCTTCCGAGCTGATCTGAAAGCCAAATCCATGGTTCTGGGAGCTCCTGGGCTCACATGTCACCTTCCTCTCCCAGGTAACCTGTGCATTCCACACGCCCTAACCCAGAGGAATGGTTTGCAGGGTGGTACCTCTGGCCGGCTACTAAGATAGGTACATGGGGCGAGGTGTGATCTCCATCACACTGGGTTTGCTCTGACCTCCTCTGCTCACACCAGGAATGGACCTTGGAGAGCGTTTGTGTCGTTCCTGGAGAGCACACAGTATGTAGCTTAATCTCGCTATCGTTTGCCAATCCCAGTTCACGGCAGTGCTTTTGAGAATTCTCCCTTTTTGGTTTTGCATCAGTCAAGGCTGGTCTCCCAAGAAGCATGGGATGCTGGCCCACGGCTGAGCCACATGGCATGCTCTGTCCACCGTGCCACTGGAAGAAAGGGGCTCCTAGCCCTGGAGTCCCAGCTCAAAGCACTGTTCACCCCCGTGCAAAACGCAGTGGGCATTGGTGGGTGCTGAAAAGGTTCCTGCGTGGTCTTGAGAAGGCATAGCTTTGGGCCTCCAAGGATGGGAGTGTCCACTGGACGTTTCCCAGGTGGGCCTCAAAGCATGCTGGTCTCCCTCTCGTTTACTGAGGACCTCTCGTTCATCAAGGACATCTTGGTAAAGCTCCTGTGACTGGGAAAGGGGGAGTGGCCCGTCTCCTCACTCAGAGCGTTGACCAGGCGAGAGAAGACAGCCACCTTGAACTTCTTGAAGTCCTGACCCATGAAGACGTACAGAATAGGGTTCATGCAGCTGTTGGCGATGGCGATGGCAGTGGCCAGGGGCAAACCCAGGCTGAAGACGGGGCCAGGCATGGCAGTGTGGTGGAGCTCCAAGAGGTTGAGTGTGTGGTAGGGGCACCAGCAGAGGAAGAAGGTGATGATGATGGTCACGATGATCTTGAAGGGCTTCTTGGTCTTGGCCAGACGGTTGCGCTGCACCTTGCAGACGATGGTGAAGTAGCAGGCTGTGATGATGAGGACAGGGACCAGGAAGCCACAGAGGAAGCGGGTGACGGTCACCACCATGTGCCGGCCGAACCCCACAGGGTTCAGTTGGTGTTGAGCGGGCCACGGGGAGGAGCCGGCCATTGACAGGCTGAAGTTGTTGAAGCAGGATATTTTCCCGTGCACATGGGCTGTGTCTCGGAAGACGAGGGATGGGGAACTCAAGAAGAAAGCCAGGACCCAGATAACCAAGCAGGCCAGGTAGGCCAGCCGGACGCTGCGGTGGTTCTGGGACCAGACGGGGAGGAGCACAGAGATGCAGCGGTCGAAGCTTATGACTGTCAGCAGGAAGACGCTGGTGTACATGTTGTGGATGAGCAAGAAGTTGCTGATCTTGCACATGGCCGTCCCAAAAACCCAGTGGTAGTCCATGGCGGCATAGGCGATGTGCATCGGGAGGAAGACGTTGAACAGGAAATCCGCCACGGCCAGATTGAGGAACCAGACAGTGTTCACGGTCTTCTTCATCTTGAAGGTGGCGATGACGATCACCACGCCATTGCCCAGGATCCCGAGGAAACAGACGATGCTGTAGACCACCACCAGGAAGATCCTGGCCACCCTGCCTTCCAGCGGAGAAGACTCCTCCAAAACCACAATGGGTTCCAAATCATCGGAGTATTCATAACTGTAGGAGAGGGACATGTTGTAATCCTCGTCCTCCATTCTCTGTGAAGGGAGACAGGTGTCATCAGGGGAACCTTGATTGGAACTGGCTTTAAGAGTTTGACCAACACCACCAAGACTGACAATGTCCTCCCTGGCTCTAAGCAAGGCCCACTGGGTGGCTTAACCACTTCCTGCTTTGCTATTTTATTCATGTGACAAACACCTCTCCAGCACCTCCTGTATACCAGGCACTATTCTAAGGGCTTGACATATATATAAACCCTCTCCATCCTCGCAACAACTCAACGAGGTAGGTAAGTTATGAACCCCATTTTTCAAACCAGGAAACTGAGGCACAGAGAGCTTAAGTCACTTGGCCGAGGTCATACAGCTGGGAAGTCAAACCCCCACTTCAGAGGCCATCCTCTCGACAACCATGTTTTGCTGCCTCTCTGGGACCCTCCTCTTCCCCTTACAGTCTAGAGGGGGAGATGAGCATTCATTAAAAAACTCCTCAGATCACGAAAAAATCGCGATGATGCTAAGTGCAACAAAAAAGAGGTGCACGGTGCTGTGAACTCGGTTCCAACCATGTTTTCAAACTCCCGGGGGCAGCCGTGATGGCATTCTCCAGCGCACCCCACCTCCTCAGCGGTCCCCCACTGGTGCCCTCTGGAGGCACGAGTTCAGACCACAGGAGTCCCTCACCGTGGACTGTTATGGCATCCGAAGCTCTCCAATGTGGGTCCTTGGCCAATCAGTCCCTGTGCACAGCTGGAAACACCTGCAGGGAAGAACGGGAGGCAGCAGTTAGACCAGGTCTCAGAGCCAGAGGTTGGGGTAGACTCAAAGCCAGAGACGGGATCTAGTGTCCTTACTCCAGGTTTGCTGAGGAGGAAGCAGAGGCCAAGTGACGTGCCCAAGGTCACTCAGGTGGGAAGTGGTAGAGCCCCTTGACCCCAGAGCAACTGCTGGACCCTCCATCCCAGCCCCCACTTCCCCCCAGCACGTCCAGAGCTGATGCCCAGCAGAGGTGGGTGCAGGAGAGAGTGCGATGCTCCCTGCAAACCTACTGCCGGGGCGGAACTCAGGAAACACCATTCCAGGCGGTGTGGGCACTCTGAAGACAGAAGAGGGACCAGAGCACCTACCACGAGCCCAGAGCTTCAAGTCTCTCGTGTCATTTAGTCTCCCCAGGGCCCTTCCAGGCAGGTGTTACCACTCTTGTTTTGGAGCTGTGGAAACTGAGGCCCAGCCAGAAAAGCACCATTCTCCCTGGGCACCCTTGGGGCCCTGCTGTCACAGAGGTCTTGTGAGGAGACAGACGTGAAGACGTTCGCTGAGCACCTACTGTATGCCAGACCACTTACCTGGTACTTCATACAACCCCCATAACAACCTCATTGGGTATTCTCGCAATTTACAGAACAAACTGAGATTCTGAGGAGTTTCTGAGCTTGGGAGCTCTTGGGGGCAGTTGTCACACGCATGGTTCAGCCGCGGCCGCCTCCCAGCTGTGTGGCTTTGAACATGCCCCTCTCTGAACCTCAGTGTCCTCATCAGTAAAATGGGAATGCTCACTACTTCACAGAGTGGAATAAGAACTATAGGCATCAGGTATATGGAACATTTGGCTCGGCGCTGGCACGTAGTAAAGCCTCAATGAATATTAGTGATTATGTTACAGCCCAGGGATGCACAGCTGCAATTTGAACCCAGGGCTCTGACACCCCAGAGCCAGTGCACTGTCCACCACGCCAGCTCTCCCATCCTAACCAGATGTTTCAGCCCGGTGAGACTGCCAATCGATGCTTCATTATAAACAACTCCAACCTTTCTCCATATAAAAGCATTACTGGTCCTTAATGGGCTTGAGGTTATATTTTATTGCATAAAAATCATCTTTGGCTTTTATTAAATAAAAGCCACTTGGAAAATTCCATTAAGGACTCTGGGCCCAAGGGACTGAGAATTCAAGCTTGAGTGTCGTCCCACTCTGCAGGCTGGGAGGATATTTCAGAGGTGCCCAATGAGGGGTCCCCGAGGGCTTCCTTTAGCTCTGGAGTGGGGAGAGAAGACCGGGACACTGCAGCCACCCCCACCACCATGATCGGGGGAACTGAGACTGGTGTTGGGGATAATAGTGTATGCCAGAGACTGTGCTGAGCATTTCACACGGGTGGTCTCCCTTTAACCCCATGAGAGCCACGATGAGGCGAAGGAGACGAAAACCCTTGCCCAAGGCATCCAGGCAGGAGGCAGGAGACCCCGGATTTGAGCCAGATCGGTAGGACCTGGACTCTTGAGCGTCACTCCACGTTGCCCCCGAAATCGTGATCTGATGACAGCCGCCGAGTGTGTCCCTGAGGAAGAAACGACCATGTCCATGTCCCTGTGCAGCGCTGTGCAGGCCCCAGGGACGAGGAAACGGCTTCCCTAGGGTCCCTTCCCATAGAAGCTCAGTCAGTCACAAGGCACAAGACAGAGGTAGTGCTGGGTGGGGGGCAAGGCCAGGATGCCCCAAGGCGCCCCAAGGAGGGGCATTCCCCAGCCTGGGCGCCGGAGCTTCCTGGGGCAGGTGGGATCTGAGCTGAGTTTTAAAGGACGGCTAGGAGTTAAGACGATGGAAGGAGGGAGGGCATGCCAAGCCACCTCCCCACTCCCCAGTATGCCCCCCTCATTGGCAGAGGGGGCGTGTCTGAACCCCGCAAGGAGGGTGAAGAGAAGCAGGGTCTCCAGACCCAACTCTCCGCACCGCAGTGTCTGCAGAGATGCGACAGACGCAAATAACGTCATGTCTGGCTCTCTCGCTGGGCTGGGAGCAGCTCGGGGTCAGAGGCCGCGTCTTTCCATCTTTGAGCAGGGCCAGGCTGGGCCAGCAGAAGGTGGCACTGACATCCTCCGGGCATGTCTGTCCGTCCACCCTTCACACCCCATCCCACCAGGAATTAAGTGAATCAGCGTTGGCGTGTGCCCCCCCACCCCACCCCCCTGGATCTCCCTGGAGGGGGGCCCCATCAGCCTCCTCTCTGTCCCAACACACATCCCTCCTGCCCTGAGCCCGTTTCTGTCCCGGTTCCAGGCAGTACAGCAAAGTGGTCGAGGACATACTTGGGCCCAGCTAGGCTGCCAGCATCCAAATCCAGGGTCTGCGTGATCTCCCTATGACCTTGGACAAGTCAGTTATCCTCTGCACCTCACTTGTGTTATCTGTAAAATGGGCATCATCACAAGTTTCAAACTCACGGAATGGTGGTGAGGAGTAAATATCACATGTAAAGTACTTCAAACAGGACTTGTTACAGGGTAAGCAATACTCTGTTATTGTTATTACTGTTGTTGTTGTTATTATGATTTCTCAGGCTTCCCTCCTAAAATGGCCTTTGCCTGGGAAGGTGGGAGAGACCAAGAAGGCCCGAGGACCAGTGCACCTGCCCACTTGTCTCCCCAGTTCTGGGTTCAAGGGCAGGTCAATGGCGACACAGGCAGGAACTTTGCTTCTCTAAGTTCCAGACCCTTCGTCTCTCCAATAGAGGTAAAAACCCCTCCCTCGTAATATGTATACACATAGCTAACATTTATTTGAGCACTCAGTATATGCCAAACACTGGGATTTCCTTAAATGTTTTAAATTGTTTTTAGTTCCTTGTGATAAATAATAATTGGTTGGTGCACACAATAGCTCAAACACTACATTAAGCATTTTAATTGCATGAGCTCACACATCCCGACAACCCCCAGGAGTGGTACTGCTATTACTCCCAATGTAAGCATGAGGAAGTGAGGCTAACGTCACATGGTCAGCTAGTGGCCAATGCACACCCAGGTTGCTCTGACTCCACGCCCTGCTCTTAACTGCCTTGCTTTCCAGAAAGTGGAGTGCATCTTTCCATGTCTGTTCACACCCTTCCTGACGCCCCAGGGTCCCCAGCTCCACCCTCCAGGGACACCTCCTCATTGATCTCCTTCTCCCAGCCCCTCAAGGAAGGCACCTTCACCCGTTTCCAAGACAATCTGGCTGAGGTCTGGGGCACACATGGCGATCACTTGCCAAAAATGACATCGTCCATCACAGCCCAGACGGGCAGCTGAGGCTGTGACCAGCTTTTCCCCTTTTCACCCTCGGCTCCCCAGAGAGGCCACGGAGCAGATGAGCTGTCCTGGCTCAGCTCCCAGAATCTTCCTGTGACCCTGAACTCACACCCACTTGGAACTGGGGCCTAGAGCTGGTCTGCTCTGAGGCTCCAGGCACAGACTCCGCAGGCTGGTCTCTGCAGTCCTTTCCTTAGGACAGTTCCCACAGGTCTCCAGGAGGGGATGCCAGGGAGGGGCTGGTACGGGAGGCAGGAGACCTGATGTGTCATCTGAGCAGCTTTGCTGCCATCTCTGGACCTCAGTTGTGCAATCTGCAAAATGGGAATGATACTACTGGCTGTCCTGATACTTCTCAGGGCTGCTAGGAGAATGAGCTAAGGCGATAAAGGTGCTTTTGGAGTCAGGACTGGGAGGAAGACAGTCTCTAGATCCCTCCCAGCTCCAAGATGTCCTGCGTGTGCCTGTCACAGGTCCTCCTCCCAGCTTGTCCCAGTCTTGGTGAGGATGACACGGGAAGACCCAGAAGACCCAAGTCTGGGTCGAGGCCCTGAGAGGTCTGAGAGCTCTGCTTCATGGGAGAGACAAAGCCCCACGAACTGGAACAACAAAACCTTCCTTGGCCAACACATTTGCTAGGTGGCAGCATCCAAAAATCACAATCACTTTTTTTTTTCAGGGGGTAAGAGTTTCTACTCCCTTTTAAATTCCCTCTACTAGTTCTAACTCACCCCTGAAAACCAGGCTCAAGCATCCCCTCCAGGAAGTCTTCCCTCGGCATCCCCTCTCACCCCCTGCAGTGAGCTGAAGGCCCTCCCCACTCAAAAAAATGATTGTCCACCAGAACCTGTGAATGTGACTTTATTGGGAAAAAGGGTCTTTGCAGATATAATTGAGGTAAGGATATCAAGGTGAGATCATCTTGGATTAAGGTAGACCCTAAACCTAAGGACAAATGTCCTTATAAGAGAAAAGGAAGAGGGAGATTTGAAACAGAAACAGAGAAGGCCATGCAAAGACAGGCAGAGAGTGGAGGTGTGAAATTAATAAAAGACACCTTAACTAAATCGGAGTTAAGGAAGGCCTGCAAGGGGAGCTCTCAAGCCCTATCACATACGGTCAGTTACACCAAACAGGAAGAGAGGGACACTTGCATCTTCCACAGGAAGTAAAGCTACTTTACTATTGAAGGAAGATTTCTCTCCCCAGCCGGCAACAGCCTAGCCATTGAGATATGCCGCAGCTCAGCCAATGAGAAAGGCTGCAGCTCAGCCAATGAGAAACACCGCAGCCCAGCCAATGAGAAATGCCACAGCTCAGCCAATGGGAAATGCCACAGCTCAGCCAATGAGAAACGCCACAGCTCAGCCAATGAGAAAGGCCACAGCTCAGCCAATGAGAAGCTGTTGCTGCCCTGAACTGTTACTTTCCCCCAATGGGCTTTTGTTTAGAGCAGCCCCTCCCTACTCCCCCTGTTTCTCTATAAAAGCAGCTCCCCTCCCTTCTTTTCCAGATTTTCCGATGGTATGCCACAGCGTGCATATCCTGAATTGCAACTCTTTTGGCTATTCCCAAATAAACTCATTTCGAAGGTAAAATAACAGGTGAGTTTGCTTTTAAGTTGACACAAGCCAAGGAACACCTGGAGCCCCCAGAAGCTGGAAGGGCAAAGAAGGATTCTCCCCCGGAACCTTCAGACAGAGCGCAGCCCTGCCAACACCTTGATTTCAGATTCCTGGCCTCCAGATCTGTGAGAGAATAAATTTCTGTTGTTTTAAGCCACCCAGTTTATGGTAATTTGTTCCAGCAGCCCTGGGAAACAAATACACCCCCATTCTGGCTCCCACAGCACCCACCCCCACTGTAGGGCACGTGATATTTATATGGTTATTGCTGGCTTACACATCTGACTAGACTGGAAGCTACCTGAATGTGAAATCCGGGTCTTATTCAGCTCCATGTTCCCAGGTCAGAGCAGAACCCAACAGGTCCTCAGGATAATGCTTTTGTTCTGCTTTGTTTCTCTGACTCTGTTGAACAGAGCAGCATGTGGCTTGAGCTCACTCACAGCATGGCCGCCTCAGGGTCGTGACTTGTTACACAGCAGCCCTGGGCTCCATGAGCGAGTGTTCCAGTGCAAAAAGTGGAAATTGCATGGTCTTTTGTGACCTAGCCTCAGGGTCAGGGCGTGGCAACCACACAGTGTCACTTCTGTCCTATTCTTTTTATAACTTTACTTTGAAATAATTACAAACTCACAGGAAGTTGCAACAATAGTACAGAGAAGTCCCATGTACCTATCATTTGATTTTCCCTGATAGTGGTGTCTTACATAACTCTGGCACATTCCTGGGGTATTATTGGAAAAATGGATGGATGAACGAATGGACGGGTGAACGAATGGATGAATGAATGATGCTTTTTCTATCTCATTGTGTTGATGTGGAAATTAGAAATAATAATAATGACAATGATGATGCCATGGAACAAAGCACAATAAAACAAAGGAATTAAGGTTCTAGGATATGGCCTCACACCCACCAAGGTTGGACTCTTGGCTCCACAACCTACAAGGTGTGTGACTCTGGCCATGTTTGTGTCCCCCCAAAATTCATGTTTCTGTCCCCCCTAAATCCACAACCCCCAACGTGATGCAGTTAGGAGGTGGGCCCTGTGGGAGGTGATTAGGTCATGAGGGTGGAGCCCCCAGGAACAGGATTAGTGCCCTTATAAAAGAGCCCACAGGAGGCTCTCTTGCCCCCTACACCATATGAGGACACAGTGAGAAGTTGGCCGTCTGTGAACCAGGAAGCAGGTTCTCACCAGACACCAAATCTGCCGGTGCCTTGATCTTGGACCTCCTAGCCTCCGGAATTGTGAGAAATAAATGTTTGTTGTTTAAGCTGCCCAGTGTCTGGTATTCTGTAACAGCAGCCTGAATGGACTCAGGCCCGTTGCTTCACCTCTCTGATGCTCAATTTCAATACCAGTGCAACGGGGCTCATCCATGGACCAACCTCTCGGGCTGCGGTGAGGACTGAATAAACGACGTTTGCTAAGTGCTTGGGCACTGCCTGGTGCATGGAAAGCTCAGCACGGATAATTAATGAAGCACTTCCTGTGCGCTGGACAATGGGCCATGCACTCTAGGCACAGCTCACCCCGTCCTTACGACAGCCCTCTGGGGCTGGGACATGATTACACCATTCTCAGATGGGGACACCGAGGCACAGGGAGGTGAAGTGAGCTCTGGGAAGCATTCTGCACCACTGTAGAGCGTGAAGCCACTACTGTTTTTGTCTTCATCACTGTTGTTGTTAGTGGAGGCTCTGTCTACAATCAGGGTCCACCCGAGTTTTCTATCAGTGCCCGGTTCTGACGCTTCCTGCCTCCTTCATCTCCACTCTGTCCAGTGCCCCAGGCCTCTCCCTCTGATGACGCTGACCATGTCCTGCCCACGCCCCACCCAGGCCACTCGCCCCAAAAGGCCTGCTAGATAGCAGACGCTCGTTCTTCACCAGCCTCCAGCTCAGTGCCCAGCTCACAGTAAGCACTTAATAAGTATACGTGTTACTATTCCTGGCATAGTGATTTACTGGGCACTTACTATGTGGCAGGTGCCAAGCCCATTAGAAATGTTGTCACACACTGTCCCCAAACAGCCCTGCAAGGAGGGTGGTATCCTTCTCCCCTGAGGCTGTGGAAACAGAGACCTGATGCCTCCTGTATCAGTCAGCTTGGGCTGCTGTAACAAAGGACCAGAGACTGGGCAGCTTAAACAACAGACATTTTTTTCTCACAGTTCCAGAGGCTGGAAGTCCAAGATCAAGGTGTCAGCAGGGTTGGTTTCTTCTGAGGCCACTCTCCTTGGCTTGCGGACAGCCGCCTTCTCCCAGCGTCTTGACGTGGTCTGCCCTCTGTGTGTGTCTGTGTCCTAATCATCAGGCAGATGGGATTAGGGCCCACCCTAATGACCTCGTTTTACCTTAATCACTTTTGCAAAGGGCCGGTCTCCAAATACAGTCACATTCCAAGGTCCTGGGGTTAGGATACCAACACACAAATTTGGGAGGACACAATTCAACCCACAACTCTTACACTGTTGTCATTATTGTTACAACTTAACGTTGCCCTCTGAGGTTCCTCCAGATCCCTTGTTCTGAGCTTGAGGGCCTAACTCCCAGCTCTCTGCCCCATGGCCTCACCCATGCTGGGCCCAGGCCCTATCCACACACACACACACACACACACACACACACAGCATGCTCACAAACATAGAGATACACACACGATGTGTTCACACACACACACACACACACACACATACACACACATACATGCCCTGCCTCCAGTGGAGGAAGAGATTTATGATGTCCAAACCCAACAAGGAATTGCCATCTAGAATGTGCAGGGAACTCCTTCCTGCAAATCCAAAACAACAACAGAAGCAACTCGAACAGGAAAACCGGCAAATGATATGAACAGGTAATTTACAGGAGGGAAACTCCCAACCACAGGCATAAGTAAACTGATGATCAAAGACATGCAAATGAGAACTGCGACAAGGACTAGAGAGCTGGGAGGGAGACCCCGGGAGACCCCGGGGGTGGGCGGGGTGAGGGCCCAGGCTCTCACGCTGTGCTGCAGGAACCATGAACCCTTGTGCACCTCACAACCCCGCAAGGAACCACACTCGGGCATGCTGGTGTGCAGTGTTTTCAAGGGCATGTCTTAGCTTCTGTTCTCCAGAAGCAAAGCTCAAATGAGGATTCCTGCAAAAGTGATTTATTAAGGAAGTGTTCCAGGAAACCCTGGAGAGGGAGGGGAGAAGTAGGATTGGGAAGGGGAGGAGGCTGGGCAAGGGTGTAGCACCAGGCAAGGTCCCACGGGAGATGGCCTTAGCTCGCGCTGGGGCTCAGGGAACAATGGAGGTCACATTCCAGGAGGCTGAGCATTGGTATCCTCCACCCTGTCCTGGGGGTCTGCACTCCCAGGCACTCCCAGCCTCTGAGGTCAATCCTCCGACAAGAGGGGCAGGTGCTGGCTCTCGGAGCCAGGGCCCCCAGGAGACTGTGTGCACGAAAACAATCAAGGATCCAGGGGACTCGGGCAGCACCCAGACGTGTGTGCTGATGGCTGGAAGCTGGAGGCCTGTGAACGTCCCTTGTGGGAGAGGGGACGGGTGAATGCTATGCAGCTGTTAGAACCAACAAATTATCAAGGGTACACACAGCAATGGAACTCAACTGGGAGCATCTTAAAACCGACCCTAATAGCACTCAAGCACATTGAAAACATGCATGCAAAAGCAGCAACGCACACAAAACAGTGACACACGTTTTGCAAAAACATGGCCAAATAACAAGATACACACTGAACAGATTAGAATGGCTCCGTGGGAGCGAGTGGGAGGGGGAATGAGTAGGAAATGGAGCTAAAAGGAAATGAACACAGAGAAGGAAGAAAATAAGACAAATGCAGGGCTTCCGGAGGCCGAGCATGCTGATGAGGATGGACAGAGGGTTGTCATTATGTCAGCCCTCCCTCCTCTCCTGAGGTCCCTAAAAACCCAAAGCAAACACACAATCACCCCACATCCCTGCCTGGGGTTCATGCTTGGGCAGTGCCCAGCCCATGCCCGGGTCACTGAGTCCCTGATGAAGCCACTCTGGGCAGGCGAGGGCCAACCAAGCAGCCACCCACCAGCCTCCTCCATCAGGTGTGAAGTGAACTCGGACGAGCCAACGAAAGGATTAGCATCAGGCCAGGCAGAGGTGCCTGTGCAGCAGCCACGGCCCCGGTACCTCCTTGGCGAGCAGAGCCCCTGCCGGGGACGGAATTGTCATCAGGCAGAAGATCCTGCTGCAGATGGCCCTGCCCTGCCCACATGGCCACCGCAGACCCTTCTCAAGGTCACATCTGGTTCCTCCCGTCACAGAGAACGAAAACCTCAGGCAGATGTTATTTGCTTAATTTTTATTAAATAAACATGTACACAACCGTCACTACATTCCACTCATGGTTCTAAACACTATTACAGAGGAGGAAACTGAGGCGCAAAGAGGGTGAATCACATGCCTAAGGTCACACCGATAACTCAGGTAAGCAAGGTAGGTCAAATTAGCCATTCTGGACAGAGAAGGAAGCTCAGAGCCGCTGAACTGCCGAAACTGCTCTCTCTCCTTGTCCACTGCCCCATCTCCTCAGAACATTCCAGAATCCTCTGGTCTTTGCCCCAGTGGAACCTCCCAAGAGGCCCCACGAGATCACTCTGGCAGCGTTCGGGGTGTGCATTTTACAGATGGGGCAAGATGAGGCTCCTGGTCCCCTGGCATTCGTCCCCAAGCCCCTCTGCCTCTGGTTAATGGCCCAGATGGGAATGTGTCATGGTCCCAGGTTCTGTGGGGAAAGCCCCAGGAGGCGGGGCCTCTTCATTCATCCATCCTGCAAGGATGTGTGGGCCCGCTGCTCGCTGGCTCTGGTGAGGAGGCTGGGGCACAGCAAGCACGCCTTTTCCCACCTGGACCTCCCTCTGACCCTGCAAGGTCGTTGTTGTCAGCCCTACTTTACCGCGGGGACATCTGTGGCCGGAGCAGGGGGAGGGTCACTTGCCTGAGGTCACACACCTGATTAGCAGCAGGGCAGGGATTTGAACCTGGGTCCACATGAATCCAGGGCTCCACCTTCTCCAGCTGCCACCTGCTGGCCTGAGTCCCCATGGGTTCAGGGGACAGCAGGGCTGAAGGCATCTGGGCAGCAGATGTGTCCCTTCCACTTCTCCGTGTCACTGCCCAAGCCCCTTTGCCAAATGGGTGCGCTGAGTCTGCAAAGGACTCGCTCCCTTTCTGCTTGTGTCTCTCTGTCTGTGTCTCTCTCTGCTTGCCTCTCCATCAGCCTCTACCTTGGTTTCCTCCCTCTGTCTCTTGTGTGCTCTCTGCCTCTCTCTTCTCCCTGTCTGTCTTCTCTCTCTGTCTCCCTGTTCCTCCCTCTCTCCACTGTCCCCTCTGACAGGCTCAGCCATCACTCACCTGTGTGCCTAGCCGGCCCAGCTGCCAGCAGCCGCTCACTCAGTCTCCCAACCCGCTGCTCTCCCGTCTCAGATTCCCGCGAACCTTCTTCTGGTGCAGGCCCCAGGCCCCGTGCAGCGACTTTATGGGGCCGTGGGCGTGGGAGCCCATCAGGGAAACTGGAAGCTCTTCCCACCGTGTTTGGCCTGGCTGCTGTCCCCATCTCCCACCTCCCCCACGGCCCACCCTCACATCCGGCTGGCGGCCCCGGAGGCCTCCCTCCAGCTCTCTTGGCCTCCAAAAGGCTTTTAGGAGCTGGGATGCCCCTCAGAGAGCATCCTGTTTTGCAGCTGGGGAAACTGAGGTCCAGAGAGAGTGAATGACCCTCCCTAAGAGAAGGGGGCCTTGGTCTGTCTTGTGTGTGGCATATCCCCAGAGCCTAGAACTGTGCCCGGCACTGCACACACCTTAATCCTCACCACTCCGTATCCCCATTGCATAGATTTGCAAATGGAGGCTCACTCAGAGAGGTGAAGTGACTAGCCCAAGCTCACACAGCCTTTAGCATCAGCCCAGGATTTGAACCAAGAACTCTCTGACCCCAAAACCTTTGCTATTTCTACTTGCCCAAGCCTCAGCCAGCAGCTGGAATGTAATGGGACCGTCCAGGCACCACCTTCCCCCTCACAAATGTCCCCCCTCAGGAGCATCCCTGACTCCTCCAGGTCCGTTCAGCCGACTCTAGGTCCCCGTGTCTTTGCCCGCTGCCAGAGTTCCCTGGCTGGTCCCATCCACCACTTTCTCACCCTTCAGGGCAGAGAGAAGGGACCCCCCAACCCCCACAGACGGCTCCAAGAGACACCTCAGGGTTTACAATCCCTGGATCCCGAGCTCCGAGAGACTCAGGAACCTCGAAACCACACAGCGCCAGCAGATGTTCCAGCCGCAGGCCTGGCTGCCAGCCCCGGGACGGAATTAGCTCTGTGTCGGGAGAGAATTTCCTCCCTGGTCCCACGCCCACACCCGGGAGCGCACGCTGAGTCACTGCAGTGCGGCTGGAAGGCGCTGGCCGCCTAACAGGCTGTCCCATTTTCTTCTGGTTTGGATGGGGCCACGTTTGAACTTAGGACTCTGTGGCGGGGAGCAAAAGCAAGGAGCTTATGTCCCTGGTCCTGGAGAGCCCACCTGCTCAGAGGCCAGAGACCCCGGAAAACCTCCAGCAGCTAATGAGAGCGCAGACGCAGGAGACCCCCAGATATCCACTCCACTGCCTGGCATCCTCCACTAGACGCCACTCCTTCCTCCCCAGAGTGCTGTCCCCAAATCCACTCCCCCTGCTCTGGGTCCTAAAGGCTGACCTCTAGGAACGACAGCAGTAGGCTCCATGCCCTGTGACCTCTGGTTGAGTTTGATCAATGAGAGGCCCAGCTGGGTTGCAGGGCAAGAGGAGAGCGGGGTCACCCAGCTGTTCATTCTCCCAGCTCCCTCCTTGCAAGGTCTCCACCTGTTGGCCACAGTTACCCTCCTTGGGTGGCAGTAACCACTCCTTCCCCGGGCCCCTCAGCCTAGGGACAGGAAGGTCTCCTTGGATCCCAGGCCTCTCATCGCTGCACCATCCCTTATTCTGTTCACCCCTGTCTAAGTCTCCCCTCGCCTAAGCTCTCATCCATACCCCGTTTGAGTGGGTCATCTGTTTCCTGCTGAGGACCTGACGGAGAAGCCAGACTCTCCCTGCCTCCCCCTCCCTCACCCCCGCGTCGATCAAATCCGACCCATTTTGTCTCCTGTACGGCTCACAAATGTGTCCACCATTTTTTCTCACCTGGATGCTGCCAGAGGCCCCTAGCCAGCCTCTCGCTTCAACAACGATTTCATTTTCCACTTAGTAGCCGGAGAGATCTTTTCAAAATGCAAACCACATCACGGCCTCCCTGCTTACAACCCCTCAGCAGCTACTCGTTGTTCTTAGAATAACATCAGCTCTTTACCAAAGTCCCTAAGGCCCCTGCCCACCCCAGGACTGAGCGAGGCTGACTCAGCAACAGGTTCCAGGCCCAGGTAGAGAGTGGACACTTCCTCGCAAACCCAGCCCTGCTATTTGATTGCAAACCCAGCAGCCATTCCCAGCCACAAAAGTTCCCCAGCAAGAGCGTTTGGATGGGCGGCTCTCAGGCCAAAAGGCCACCCCGGCCCCCAACAACGGGTCCAATGCACAAACACTATGTGTCTTCCTGGCCACTCAGCTTGTGTCCAAAGCCATTGGGCCGATGGCCTTTCCCCATAAACACTGCCGCAGCCCCTGGAGTGGGCCCGTAAGCACGTTTTCTCCCCTGCTTATATCCCACAGGACCGGGAGGCCCAGCACCCGATTCGCTTAATGTCCTGAAATCAGCCTTGAGTCCACTCATGCAATTAATCCCCTGCTGTGTATACAGCGCATCTGGAAGGCAGCAGGCACCGGGGGCGTTTACACGAGCCGCTCAGGATGTGGTCTGAGAAGGCTGCCAGTGGTGGTCGCCCCAAGCCAGGAGCCAGCCCACGGTATGAGTTCCGTGTCCTGTTTACTGCGTGGGCTTGGAGCCTAGGATCTCAAGGGGCCTCCTCGGTGCCCCCCGAGAAGTCGTTGTTCCAGCCATTGTCCCCCTAAATCCAGGCCAGCACAGCTCTCTTCAGCCCTGACGGCCAGGCTGCATCTGATATGCCCCAGAGCATGGCTTCTTCTCGTGGCACCTTGAGACACCCGGGAGGTGGCAGCCAAAGGACCCTCCCCATCAACAGGGCCCCAGCCTGCTCGGGGAGAGAAGGGCAGGGGGCTGAGAACCAGGCTCGTCAGCTGCCGCAGCCCTTGTTTTCAACCCCAAGGCTTTGCTCCCTCCCTCCCTCTCTGTTGCTCAGTCGGATGAGTGAGAACCTCACCAGGTCCCTGCGTCTCGCACCAGAACCCCCGGGTGTACGAGACCCAGCCGGCCATCCTGGTGAGGAGCTTTGGGCCCTAGAAGGTCAGGATGAAATGTTATTAATAATAATCACCAAAATAACACTATTTTATTGAGCACCTACTACGTGTGCCAGGACGTCGAGAAGCCCTCTATGTACATCATCTCACACAAACACCGTGGGATGGTGGCCATTATTATGGCCACGTTAAGAGTGGAGGAAGCTGTGGCCCAGAGAGGACAAGAGTCTTGCCCGAGGTCACGTGCCTAGTGGGAGGCAGAGGTGGGATTTGAACCCAGGTTAAGAGTCGAGTGCTCTTTTTTGCAGGCCGTACTTGGCAAACGTGCTTAGATAAATCCCTGACCCTGTGGGGCCTCGGTTTCCCCAGCTGTAAAACAAGGAGGTTGGAGTTGATGGTGTCAAAGCCTCCCTTGCAGTTTTAAAAAATGCCATAGCTGAAGGTGCCCAGTGTCTGTCTATTCCCAGCCTTGTGCCAATAAAAAGACAGTGTGGCTCAGCTCCACGCTGTGTGACCCTGGGCAAGTTTCTTTACCTCTCTGAGCCAGAGTTGACTTGCCTGTGAAAGGACAATAGTAAAACCTTCCTTTCAGAAAATCAGGGGTCTGGATGAAGCGATCTCTGGGGACCCCTTGCAGGTCTAAGATCTCTGGGCTGGAGGTTCAAGCTTAATGTACCAGCCTCCCCAGCACCATCCCATGAGGAAGTCTGGGGGACTTGCTGACTGTGACCAGGTTGTCTCAGACCCGTCCTCCACTCCCAGCTGCACAGTGGCTAAGAGCCCACACTGGGGAGTCAGCCAGACCAGGTTCAAAGGCCCTTCCTAGTTCAGTGACCATAGACAAACCACCTCTCTTCTCTAAGCCTCAGTGTGCTCATCTGTAAAATGGGGCGGATAGGATTACCTGCCTCCCAGGGTCATCGTGAGCATGTCATGAAACAAGGATGTGGACACAGCGCCTGGCGTGCAGTAGGTGCTCAGCAAACGTTTATATAGAAAAATCAGCTGGTGCCGTGTCTGCGAGAACCAGCGGCATCCCTGCCCCACGGCAGGGAGAAAGCCAGGCTGGATCCAGTGTGCACATTCTGAGCCAAAGCGAAGGGCTGTGTTTCCGGAAACCACCAGAGCTCAGGGAGGAGCTGGATGGTGTCTGGAAGTAGAGGAGGGATGGGAGCCAGGCCACAGCCAGCGGCTCCTCTCAGCCTCCCCCTCCCAGACCAGACGCTGCCCTGGGCCGGATGAGGAAGCCATGGCTACTGTCTTCCCCACCCTCCGCTCGGCCCCGGCTCCCTTCCCGGCATCCCCACACCCTCTGTGAGAGACTCCCCAAAGCGCTTTTCAACTTGACTAAAGTCCCTTGGTTGAAACCAAGCTATCGTCCCACCTCTGTCAGCACGGAGCATTAAACGTAAGAGAGATGGCCCTGGATGTGTGGCCTCCACATCTCTGACCCTCCATATCTGCATCTGGGATGTAGAGATGTCCCCACATCCTGTGAAGATGAAGGAGAATGACCTATATGATGCACCAGGCAAAACAGCCAGCCCCTCGCAGGGTCCTAGACAATGTCAATTCTCCCTCATGCCCATTCGACAGAAGAAAAAATGAGATTCAAACAACTTTCATGATCTTTCCCAACATCACTCGGCAAGTGAGCAACAGGAGTATTAGGAGCTCCAGGCTGGGCTTCTGGCCTCTCCTCTCCTGGTTTTCCCTGAAATCGTGTTGCATATCCCTTAGAACTAGGTTTTAATCCCAGCTGCAGCACTTGCATGCTCTGTGACCTTGAACAGCTTACCTCACCTCTCTGAGCCTTAGGCCCCTCATCTGTAGCATCCATCTCTGGGAGCTGTGAGGATTCAATGAAACAAGGCTGGTGAAGTGCTCAGCCTGTCACATCGCGATTACTTATCAACGTTATAGGAAAGGGGGTTATCTCACAGCGGAGAAACTGGGGAATGTGGTCCTGCCGCTCTCTCAGTGGGGTCCGTCATTTTAGGGTTCAAGGAGAACTCGGCAGGGCACAGGCCCTCTCTGGACCCCCAGGGTCAGATTTCAGGGAACGCTGGGTAAATGGGAGACGCCAAGAGGCTGCAGTGTCAGGTCGCAGACCCCTCCAGTCTTCCCCTCACGTCCCATCTCTCTGTCCCCTGACAGCACTGAGGCCCCAGCACATCTGGCCAAGGGCAGCTCCATCTGGGCCCCTCACTGGCTTCCCGACAGCCTCATTCACTCCAGGCCACCTTGTTCCGGAGACTTCCCGCCTCCGGCCTGGAACATTCTCCTCCGTGGCCCTGTCACAGGCGGAAGTGTGCTCAGCATGGGCCCAGGGTTCCAGGGGTGCGGTTTGGCACCCTTGCCTGGGAGAGGTCAGAAAACAGAAGCCCTACTGGAGGGCGAGGAGGGGCCCCTCCCAGACAGGCTGATTCAAACTTCCAGGAGGCTGAGAAACTTCCAGACTTCCAACAAGCTGGCCTTGACACTGGGCTAACGGAAAGAAGGCCAAGGATTCTTTCCTCCAATTCTCTGACTCTCCTCTCTCCCTTCCTCCATCCTTCCAAGCAATATTTCTTAACCACCTGTTTTGCGCCAGGCCTAGATCTGGGTCCTGGGGATGCAGCAGGGAACAAAAACAGACACGTCGCTTCCCTGGAGGGGCTGGCATTCTCCGGGGGGAGAAATGGTAACAAACAGATAAACAAATACTTAACAAAGAAGTCAAACCCTTCTGGAGCCAGGCTGCCTGGGTTTGAATCCCCGCTCTGCCCCTCACCTGCTGTGTGACTCTGAGCAAGTCACATACCTCTCTGTGCCTCAGTTCCCTCATCTGAAAAATAGGGGTGATAGTAACTCCTCCCTCACGGGGATATTACAAGGATTAAATGAGTTTACACTGGTAATGTTTTAGAAGCATGCCTGGTTCATTGGAAGCACTATGTAAATGCTGGAAAAATAAAATGAATATAATGGCAGGTGGTGATATGTGCTACAAATAATATGCAAAGAGGAACAGGGCATAGAGATCTGGGAGGTGTGCTATTTTAGGCAGAGTGCTCACAGACGGCCTCTCTGAGAAGGAGACCTTTGAGCAGAGACCTGAATAAAAGGAGAGGGAGACACGTGACTATCTGATTGAGGAGCACTCCACCAAGTGAGCACAGTAAGTGCAAAGGTCCTGAGGCAGGAGCAGGTTTGGCAGGTTCAGGAAACAGCACAAATCTGTGCATTCAACTATCCATTCAGAGGCTGCTGGGGGTGCCTTCTACGTGCCACCCTCTCTGCTACAAGCTAAGAGAGTGAGGTGGCCCAGTCTCTGCCCTCACGTAGGGGAAGTGGGTGCCAGAACAGATCATGGCACGGCCAGTGCTCTGAGATGTCACCTAAAGTCCAGACTTCAGCAAACTGGCCACACTGGGCCTGCATTACAGACAGGATGGGTTTCTCCGCCGTCCCCACCCTTCCCTATTTTCTCTTGACTCTGGGGCAATGAGTCAGCTGAAGTCCATCGTAGAGCTCGCCCTGGGTCTCTGCTGTGGTAGAATAAGGGCAATCTGGTGAGAGAAAGACGAACCAAGTCACTCTCACTTTCAGCTTTCGTGGGAGAGGGTGTATTTCTTTACACAAGTGAAGAATGTCCCTACATGAGTCATTCACGTGTCCTGTTGGTTGCTGAGTTTGTGACTCTGGATCTGTACAAAGTAAAGGGAAGGTGGCTGAGGAAATCAGGGGAAGCTTCTTGGAGGAGGTGGCATTTGAGCTGCAGAGAGAACTGTGTGTGCAAAGGCACAAAGGCTTGACATAGTATAGTTAGAGAGCGTGTGTCTTGCTGCGGGGAGATGGGAAGAGACATGGCTGAGAAAAGAGGAGGGACTCCCACAAGGCACCAACTTTATCCTGTGGGCACTAGGGAGCCATGGATGGTTTTTAAGTAGAGGGATGCCCATCTTTCTAAAATGACCCCGCTCTAACCTGTATGGCTGATACGGCCACTACGTTGGAAGAGGGGAGACTGGAGGCAGGAGGCTAGCACAGGGGCTGATAAGCTGAGTGAGGATCCTTCCACCAGTCCCAGGTCCACCCAGAAGTGGCAATCTTTGGAGGCTCCAGGAATCAAGAGAGACAGGTGGGGGGGGGGAGGCGGGGAGCTGGCAATCTCTCCATTTTCTTGAGGAATTTTTCCTCAGCCCACATGGGCAGATTTGCCTCAAGAGCTGTTTCCATAGCAACTGCCAATGCTCTAAGAAAGGTCTCGGATGAGCAAGTGAATCGGGCCCAGAGACACCCGGGCGAGGCATCATGGGAGAAGCCTGGCTACGGAGAGGGGCCCACACTGGCCAGTCCCAGGGGCTGAGACCCATCTCCCACCCCCAGAGTCCCTGATGCCAGAGATGAAATCTGGTCACCATGGCAACACTGATTCCCCATCCCCGGGCCTCAGTGACCCAGCAGATTTCAGCACGGGGATGGGGAGCAACAGCACGGAGGGAAGACCGGCAGCTTACAAGATACGCTCATCCTAGGACAGGTGTGGAGGCAGGTAAGTCTGAAGACCCGCAGGAGATGAGCGTGAATGCAGATGAAGGAGCTCCCTCTGGGGTCTGATTTTTAGATTCCAGAAAGGCATTCCCCAGGCCTGGAATCCACCACTAGAGTTCTACTTTTAACTCCCCCACCCCAGTTAACTGCAGTAAAAGTAATAATGATGATAATAATTGCTATGGTCTGATCTCTGTCTCCCCCCCCAAAATTCGCATGTTGAAACCTAACCCCCAGTGGGATGGTATTAGGAGGTGGGGCCTTTGGGAGTTGCTTAGGTCATAAGGGTGGACCTTATGAGGCATGAATGGGATTAGGGCTTCTACAAGGGACCCCACAGAGCTCCCCAGCCCCACCATGTGAGGACACAGCAAGATGGCCATCAGCCATCTATGAACCAGGAAGCAGTCCTCACCAGCCACCAAACCTGCCAGCACCTTGATCTTGGACTTCTCAGCCTCCAGAACGATGAGAACTCTGCTGTTTATAAGCCACCCAGCTTATGATATTTTTGTTATAGCAGCCTGAAGAGAGTAAAACAGCGACTCACATCTATTGAAATTTACAGTGCACCAGGCACTGTTCTAAATGCTTTATGCATGTTAACTGATATAATCCAGACAGTAAATACAGGAGGAGCTATTGTGCCTATTTTACAGACGAAGAATTTGAGGCACAGAGGGGTTAAGCAACCTGCCTGAGGCCACGCGGTTAGGAAGCTGGATTTGGCCGGGGCACCAGCTCCAGGGCCTGCGCCTCACCCACTACTCTATTCCTCCTCGCTCACCTCTCCGGAGCTTCCTTCTAAAACCTACACTTGCTCCTGGCCTCACCCCTCTGTGGAGTGGCCTGCCCGTCTCCTCTTTGTGGGAAGCCGCCCCTCCCCCTCGCTCGGGCTGCAGGGTTTGGAAGGGGCTGAGCCCACCCCCTGCTCCAAGCGTGCCAATGAGCAGACCCCCTTCCCCTAGCCGCCAATGACTGCTTCAGGAATGGCCTAAGGTGGGCCAATGAGAGCCTTCTCTGGGACTCCTGCTGAAACTTTGGGAGCGAGGCTGTGAGGATGGAAGCCTGGAGCTGTGGGGTGCAATCATGGCCACCACCTCGGCAGGTTTCATGGAGAACGAGACCAACACAGAGGAAAGCAGAGCTCAGAGACGGAGAGAGACCAACCACATCTGAAAGCCTGGACGTAGGAGCTCCCCCAGCCAGTGAACTTGCCTGACTGCTTCAGCCAGTTCGAGCAGGATTCTGTCACCTGCAACCCAAAGAATCTTGACTCTCATATGCCTGTTCCAGCTCTGATGCCCCACAAGTTGAGGAGGGACCTCGCCACAACAGAGCATAATGGTGGCAGCTTGAGGGAGAGACTGAGGGCCCCCCAGACCGGTTTGCCTAACCCTACAATGTCCATTTCTGCATGAAAGGGCCCCTTCAGGTGCAATAAACCCTCTAGGGCAATCAGGATCTCCAAGGGAATCCCCAAACTGAAGAACTTTTCTCCATTTCATAAGCAGGTTGTGGGCCAGACCCTGCACTGTGTGTTTGATGCACGAATGCAGAATGCACACCATCCCCACCCTGGCAGGGCAGTGCATAGAGGAGGCACGGGAATAGAGGCATGGATCACAGCTGACATTTCTTAAAGGCAGAACCTTTGCTCTATTTTATTCACTGCTACTCCAGGACCTTAAATAGCGTATGACACCTAAGAGGTGCTCCATAAAATTTGTTAAATACATGTATGATTTGACAGCTTATTGTGTGTGAGGCATTTCCAGGTTATTAACTCAATCTCCACATCAGTCTTGTGAGGTTAGAATATCATTAGCCCCACTACACAGATGAAGCAGCAGAAGCTCAGAGAGGTTAAGTAACTTGCCCAAGGTCGCCCAGCCGGGAAGCTGCAGAAGCAGGATTCGAACCCAGGTGTCTGCGCATTACAAGCGCCGCGGTGGACGTCTGTGTGTTCACAGCAGGAGCAGGGAGGAGGCAGGGATCAGTCCCAGCTGAGGGGGAGATAGCAGAGGGGAATAGAGCGTGACAGAAGGCAGGGCAGCAGGCCGGAACAGGAGAGGTGGTAGCTCCGTGGGCCGAGAGTGGAGGAGGAGGGCGGGGTGGGGAGGTGGGGGTGTGAGAGGTAAGGCTGGAAGCAACACGGGGCCCGATCAGGTAGGGCGGCCCTGTAGGCCAGGCTGAAGAGTTTGCACACTACTCTGAGGGCAGCAGGGAGCCAGGGAGGGCTCTGCGCAGAGCAGCGGTGGGGGGAGGAGAGAGTGGATCCAGTCGGCTGGGAGACAGAGAACGGCGGTGAGCCCGGGTGCAGTGATGCTGGGTGCGGACAGAAGGGACAAAGGCAGGCAGAACTGACGGGACATGGGGAAGGAGCGAACTTGGAGGAGGAGGCAGAGCCAGGCGTCAGAGGTGCCCTGGGTTCCCGGCTGGCAGGGCCGGGTGAGAGAGGAACCCAGGCGGGAGCGGGACCCTCATCTGGAGCCTGGCACGCAGGAAGCAGGGGCTTCCCTTCCTCTCAGCAGAGGGCGAAGCCCCACCTGGCAGTCACACCCCCGCCTCTCTCCTAGGCCCCTGCAGCCCCGCCCCTGCCTCCCAGTTCTCGATGCTGGAGGGTGACCCAGCAGGTCTGCAAGAGCCAGACACCAAGCTCTGCTTACGCCAGAGCCTCGGCCACTGTGCCTTTTCTGGTACCCGAGCCCTGGAGACTCCAAGCCTGAGCCCCATTCAACCCGACACTGGGGCCCCCCCCCTCCATCACTCCCACCCCCAGGCCGGCTCCAGGAGCTCCCGCCAGGACCCTGGGGGTCTGGGGGCCAAAAACCTCTTCCACTGGCTCAGGCTGGTTTGAGGAGGCGCTAGAAGGGTTACAAGCGTGGAGGGAGGAGAGGGAGAGAATGGTTGATGCTAAGTGATGGAGTGGGGGACCTCTCAAAGATGGAACTTGATCCCCCCTCCCTCTTCAACTCCAGCAAATCTGGGGAAGCAGTGAGGGCTGAGCTTAGTGACCAGAATGACAGGGCCTCCCATCGCATCCCTGGTTTGCTGTGTGACTTTAGGCAAGCACCTTCCCTCTCTGGTCAGGCCTCAGTGTCCACATCTCTAAAATGGACAGGTTGGACTGAGACAAGAAGATTTGAAGTGGAGGAAAAGGGGTAGAAGGAAAGAGAGAGGAAAGAAAGTCGGGGTGTGAGTGTGGAGAAATCTGGGGTCTCAGAGGTGTGAGAGACAAGGGCAGCCACCTGGGGCAATCATGAGTTATTCACTGAAACGAGATTTTTGGAGAAAGCTAGACACTCAGCCCATCCAACTCAGGCTGGCACCGCGGCTGGGTGGTAGAGGGGCTGAGCACACAGCTGAGGAGCCAGGTGGCCTGGGTTTAATCTCAGCCAGCTGTGGGGCCTGAATTATTTACCCGCCCTGTGCCTCAGTTTCCCCATCTGTGAAATGGGGGAAATAGCAGTACCTCTTACACAGCAGTATTCTGAGATTAAATAACTTGACATACGTAAAGCGCTTAGAACAGATCCTGGCTCTTGTTTTCTCACTACTGATGAAGAAAAGACTAAAAGCACGTGTGTGGGGTGAGCGTGTGCGTGCGTGTGTGTGTGATCCTGACATCGCAGAGCTCCAGGGAGGGGACATAAAGGGGAAGAGGCAGCACAGAACGGGAAACCGGGTGGCGACAAGCGGCGGAGAGAGAAAGGGAGGGCCCCTGGGCGTGAACACTGGTCTCTGTTCCCCTCGGCCAGCCCAGGCGAGGTCAGCGACCTGGGCTCACCACCCCAGAACAGGGCTGCAGGACTCCTGGGAAGCCCCAGGCCACTTCCCATGGGAGGGACCAGAGGGGCCCTGGGAGCACAAGTCCTTCCAAACCAGCCCACTCCCTTGTGCTCCAGGAGCCCCGGCCCTCTAGCATGGTGTCCAGTGTTCCTCTGTCCTCATCACAGCCCTTCCCAGCATCCTGCTGGGCTGACAGCCCGGCCCGGTCACTACAAGGCTGGGCAAGCAGTCAAGCAGAGTCCTTTCCTCTCCCTGAGTCCCACCAGCAAGGCTTCTCCGTGGGGACTCAGAGCCCTCACCTGTCACGGGGTCCCAGGCACAGCCCTAGAGTGAGAGGAACAGTAAGCGAGAGGGTGGGGGCGAGGACATGAACCCCCGCTTATCAGGTACCCAGTGCCTCTACTCAGAACAAACCTTCCAGGTGGGTGTTTTTATTCCCATTTTGCAGATGTGGAAACTGAGGCACAAAGAAGCAAGGCCAATCGCCCAAGACCCCACAGCTGGGAAGGGGCAGAGGTGGGACTTGAACCCGGGCTGTTCTGATACCAGGGCCCACGTCTTCCATCACCGTGACTGCCCTCGACGTCTTATGAGCTGCCCATGGGGACCCCACTGGGTGCAAAGCCCTGCATTCTTGCGTCTGCTGGCCTCACCTGTGCTCAAGGCTGGCCGGGTGGCAGCGTCTCGCACATCCACAACCCCACCTCAAAGAGCCCCCAGGGACACGACTCACCCACCTCTGGACGGCGCGGTCACCATGCACCAGGCTCCGAGGCAGGCAGGGGCCTGCAGAGGCCTGTGCAGCAGAACAGACCCCTGAGAGATCTCAGAGCCCAGAGCTGCCCCAGCCGCACCCTGCCCAGGCTGCCAGCCCAAGGCACAGGGGCCCCGGGGCACGCAGGCAGGTCTGGCCCCTTGGAATTCCCTGGCTGCAGCCCAGGCGGCTGACGAGAGAGCTGCTGCCGCTGCCAGCAACCAGGCCGGCGGAGTATGAGATCCCACCCTGTTCCCAGGCGCTCGGGAGGAGGGACCGGCTGCCCTCCCCCTCGACCCCGTCAGGGCGCTGTCACCTTTCCCAAGGCAAGGCTCAGGCCGTGCCCCAGGAAGGGTCTTGCTGGGAAAGTTGCCCCCGCCCCCCCCTCGCTGCCCCCTAACGGAAAAAACAGCTGATTGAAGCCCAGAGGAAATTCCAGACTCCTAAACGCCGTTGCTGGAGAGGCTTTAGGATCAAGGGGTCTGCCACCCTCACGTTACAGAAAAAGGAGAGCGGCTCGGTGCCGCTGACCGCTTAATCCTCACGCAGCTGCGGCAAAGCCAGACGCCAAAGCCAGCCCGGCCCCAGGCCTGCCGTGTACTCCTGCGTCACGGACTCGGCCTCCTCATCTGCAAAGTGGGTTGATGCAAAGGCGACACGAGATCACAAATGCAGGGTCCAGAGGGGGACCCGTCATCCCAGTTTGGGGGGTCTTGAGAGGCAGGACTTTCAGTGCTAAAACCAGAATGTTCCAGGCAAATCAGGTCAGGTCGATCACCCTATAGATGTAAAGACCCTGGCTCTGGGAAACGCGCCCCTGGGCTGTGAGGTTTAAAGAGAGTGATTTCTGGAGTCAGGTAACAGTAAGTTGGAATTATAGCTGCAGCACCATAAACTCTGTTTGTTCATTCAACTAATCTGTCAAATCTCTGCAGTGTGGCAGGCACGGTGTCGGGCGTGGGAATGCTGTAGAGAGCAATGTGGGCGTGCTCCGTGCCCAGGCGAGCTTACTTTGCAATGAGGAGAGACGGGTATAAGGCATCCTTCCCCAGGCAATGTAAGAAGCGGCCTTCAGCAATTCGCTTTGCCTTTCTGAGTCTCAGTTTCGCCCTGAAACAGGGCGGAGGGGAGGGGAGCCTCTACTTGGGACCTTCCCTCCTGCTGTCCCCGAGTCCTCACTCTCATCTCCTGATGACATTTGTTCTCTTCTCCAGCCGCCTTTTCCCTGCAGCCCATAAACAGGCTCAGATCTCCCTCAAGCCTCAAAGAAATAAAATAATCAGAAATCAACTCTCCCTGGGTCCTGCCATTTTCTCTCCTCCCCCACCGCCACAAGCAGAACTTCTAGAAAAATTCGAGTCACTAGAAAGTTCTCCCTTTTTTTACTCAACTGAACTCTGAGCAACCTGCCACATTCACCTCAGGCCTGGCTCAGCCCCCTGGAGTCATATGGATAACAGGCCACCTCCTTCGCCTGGCAGCGGCCACTTCCTCACTTTAACCTCAGCTGGCACTTCCTCTGCATCATTCTTAACCCCTCGCTACCAGCTGGGACCGCTTTCCCAGGGCAGGGGGTGGGGCGCTACAGGATGTTTCTCCTGTAGGTTTGTTGATTTGCTTAACTATTCGCTTGGTCCAGAAAGGAGGGAAAAATATCTCAAAAGAGATATCCAGGAATCTAGAGGAATGTAAATGAAAAGCAAGAGTGAGGGAAGAGGGAGATGTGGGCGGAGACGGAGGACGAGCCAGGGCTGGTGGAGGGGAAGAATGCAGACGATAAGTAATGTCCTAAATTCTTAGCCTGGGTGGGCCACGCGGTGGACTCCTGACTCCCAGTCTGGAAAAGGGAAACCAGTTACAGGTCAGGTGCCCCGCTAGCAACAAACCTGCTGGGGAATGGCAAGCCTCCCGGGGCCGGGAGCAGAAGGACTTTCTCCAGAGGTCCCTGTAGGGAGGTGATCGCATCCTCAACAACGCAGCCTCGAGCTTCTGGATGTTTCCAGAGAGGCTTCCAACACTTGGTGCCGGAATACAGTGCTCCCCCCTCTAAGCCGGCAGCACTGCCCCAGACGGCAGCTCAATAAGAGCCACTTTTCCCTGCTGTGCTGGGGAGGGAGCGACTATGCGTTTCAGTCTAGACATCCTTGCTGGCTTAATCTGAAGAAGTTTCTAGAATGTCTGGGAGAGGGCCTGGACTGCGTGGCCGTCGAGGCGTTCTCCCTGACTTGTGTCTCTGGACTGATGCCTTGATCCTGTTAGCAGGTAAGTGGGACGCCGTGCTCTGTGCAAATGCAGAACCCAGCCGTGCTCGCCACCAGCTGGGGACAGGCGGAGGCGTCGTTGTGCTCCCTCCCCCACCCTCACTCGTCTGTTAGCGTGATCTCAGGAAACAGGATGCTGACACGACACTCACGACCCCTGCGTGTGTGACCCCACAGCCCGGTGTATCCCTCTAGTCCCAACATACATGTTAAGAGCGCCCCTTTCACTCTAATGGTCCACTCTATTTGGACATTAAATCATATGGTTTCCTTATGATCACCCCTCCTCTGCCCCAGGGGGCGAGGAGCCAGCGGAATAGACGCTCCGAGTACCGACCTGGCCTACCCACCTGTGCCAGGCCCTGTGCTGAGCACTTGTCTGCGTCATGAAATTCCCATAAGGCCCCTGTGAGGCAGCTACTACCAAGATCCCCATCTGGCAGATGAGGAAACTGAGGTTCAGAGAGGCTGTGGTCACTATCTAAGAAGGTAGCCACGCACCAGGCACCTGTGTCAGGAACCCTCCAGGATTTAGATACCTGTTGGTTCTTCACAGAGATGGCCACTCTCATCACCTCCGTTTCACAGATGGAAAGACTGAGCCTTAGCTCACAGATAAGAGGGTGGCCTGCCGAGGCCGCTCTGGTCTCAGCCTGAGTGTCCAGATTCCAGAGGTGGCTTTCTTCAGTCCAGGCACACAAGCTGTGTGCCCTTGGGCAAGTGACTTGGCCTCTCTGAGCCTTGGTTGTCTCATCTGAAAAACCGGAGCGAATCTGGCAACTACTCTCTGTTGTTGAAGGACGAGCGCCCACTGGGAGCATCTTGGAAAGCTCGAGGCACGTCCGGGCGTCAGTACTATTGGGTGGACGAGTGGCAGAAGCAGCACTAGAAACTGGACCCTGCCTCTCAGCCCCAGCGTGTCTCCCCCCAGGACGCCCACAGCGCTCAGTGGAACCAGGTGCGTACTTTGTGGAGCCCAGTGCAGTCAGCACACAGGCCCCTTACTCAAAAAGTACTAAGAATTTCAAGATGGTGATTGCAGAGCATTAAGGCCGGCACAGGCCCTTGCGAGCCCGGGGTGGCTGCCCTGGTCGGCCCTGCCCCTCAGCTCTGGGGGCTTTGGGAGAAGAGTCCTCTCCACCTAAGGCCCCAGCATGGCAAGGGTTGGTAGGTGGGTGACCTCAGTGGGGAGAAGGGAGCAGGGGAGCTAAAAGAGGGACAGAGAGGCGGCTGAGAGAGGGCGGAGGGAACACAAGATGATGACACCACGGTGCAGACAGAGGAGATGGGAGGAGGGAAGGGTGTGGAGAAAACAGAGCAAAGAAGAGACAGAGAAATCGGGAGGAGGGGGACAACGAGAGACAGGAATGGGGACAGCAGAGACAGACACGATGACAGAGTGACGGAAGCAGCAGAATTGCGAGAGTGGGGAAGGAAGAGACAGGCCAGGCAAATGCAAAGATTCAGAGACGGACAGACAGACAGAGAGACAGAGAAGAAAGGAGCTGAAAGGAACCTTTCTGCCTGGCTCCTGAGAAAGTTCAGGAAGACCCGATGGACCTACCCCGAGTGGGCTGAGGGGGGGCCCATGATTGCTCATCCTTCCCGGGGGAGGCCCAAGGCAGCTCAGAGAGTGGACGGTATGGGGGCGTTTCCTGCTGTATTTACGCAAATGCTCAAGAGCATATGATGGCAGCCCTGGGGTATTCCCAAAATTCCCAAAGACCAGAGAGCTAGGGGCGAGGTGGGGACCCAGCAGAAATGTGAGGGACCTTCACGTTGGGATGGAAAGCTAGAGCCATACAGCAACTGGTGACCACGTGCCAACCGAAATACGTGATGGGGTCTCATCAGTGTCTTTGGTTAATTTTAGCAGAAAACGCTAAGTACTATTTAACACACAGCCTGCTTGGTGGTGGGGTGGGGGCAGAGTCTGGGGAGGCTCTGGCAGAGAAGAAACTAGCTAAAAGCTCTATCAGGTTGTTTTCTCGACTGAGCCTGGGTTTTCGGTCATTATCTTCTCTAGTGGGTCTCTCTTTCCATTGATTATTAGCATCAAGGAGAGCCCACGGGGACATAGTTCTTTCCTATAAACACTTCCTCGAGCGTTCAAGGGTTCTCTGAGGATGAGACAGCAAGTCCATTGTGAGACATTGGCTTGGCCACCCATGGCCACAGGGGGCCACCGGGAGCACATCCCAGCCACCACGATGACCTGGACACTGGAGGGAGGAGTGGGCCCCGCATAAACCCCAAACAGGACCCTCCCAGGCTAGGTTCAAATGGACCAGAAGGAACCTTCTCTGTGTGACATCAAGGAGCTGGAGTCGGGTAGAGCTAAGTTTAAAATCCCTAATGTCTTCATGTGATGGTCAAGGAGATAATAGCGATGAAAGCCATGGACCTTAGAGCTTATAACAATACTTCATAGTAACACTTACTTTTAGCCTAATGGGCATCCGTTCACAACTCTAATTTGGCATTTTTAATTTAAAGTTTTGACTAGGCAACATAACTCCCTCTAATTGGTGATGTTCAAAACCACCTAAAAGTATAAAAAGGTTAGAATATAAATCCTCACTCCTACCCTGCCACCATCCACCCAATCGCCACTGCACCCATCAACTTTTATTAGTTTCTCATGTCTCCTTCCAGAGTTTCTTTAGGCAAATACAAATGTATATTCTAATTTCTCTCCTGTTCTGTATAAAAGGTAGTATACTACACACACTGCTTTGCAATTTACCTTTCCTACCTAACCATATATCTTGGAGATGATTTCATATCAGTATTTAAAAAGCATCCATGATTTTTGATGGCTGCATGGTACTCCATCATTGGATTTGCTATCATTTACTTAACCAGTCCCTTAGGGATGGGCACTTAGCTTGTTTCCAGTCTCTTACTGTTACAATTCATCATCATGTATCAACATCAACATCATGCATTACAATGTTGCAATCAATCATTTTGTGTCTCATTCCCCACTCATTCTTAATAGCATCAGGGGCTCTCAAGCCCTCGTCTTTTATGATGAGCAAATGAGTTTCAACCCTCTCTTTGCTCTGTTTTAATCTATCAAGAAAATTCTTCAGAGCCACATAGACTGTCAGTCCCCACAGAGCCCGGGCCATGTGTGTGGTATAAGGTCTCACAGAAAGTCAGAGGATCTTGGTTCTTATTCCAGCTGTAACAGCTGTTCCAGCTCATGGTCCTCAGTCTCCACGTTCATCAAAGGGAGATAACAATCGTTCACAGGGCTATTGTGGGGGTCAGGGGTCAGGGATCAGGAAAGAATTCTGTGGATGTGAAACAATCTACAGTATGAGGGAGACAGACTTATGCCCGAGGCCCCCTCGACAACCCTGAAGGGTAGATCTGGACCCTGTGGGTCCCCGGAGAAGAGGCCAGTCAGGCTGGAGCAGGCAGGCTCTGCAGAGAACAGGGTAGCGACAGGCCAGCCAGCAGATTTCCAGTGTTGGCCCCAATCTCAGAGGCCAGAGCTGGAGCCTGCAAAGAGCCATTTTCTGGAGCGTGCTTGGCAGCCTCGAGCAGCCCCGAGCAGCCGCCAACTTGAAGCTGTTTTCTGCTTTTATTCTGTTTTAAAATAAAGCAGAGATCGCATTCCTGGGGCGTGGAGAAAGCTCTCCCCTCCATGAACTGGCCCTCACCTTCCTGGGCCCCCAGGAAAGGATCCAAAGTAATTTTCCACCCAGTGCTCATGAAGAACAAATCTTGGCGGGCAACGGGGTGCCCACCCCACTCCCAGGCTGGAGGCTTCATGTGCCTCTTCGTAGCACTTACGTCTTCCCGACTTGCCACCCAAGGGCGGGCCCAAGCGGCTGACAGAGGAGCCTTTGTCTCCCTCCTTCCTGCTTCCTCACCCTCCTGCCAAGAACCCTGGTGACGTCTCTGCTGATGCAGGTTTCCGAGGGCCCCCGCGGTTTGCAGCCACGAGCAGGGACCCTTGAAACCGCCGTGATGCCAAGCCGCGGGAATCATCACTGTCATCACTCTGGATCCTTCTCACCCCTCATGTTGCTCCAGCCTCCCAACGGCCCTGATGAGCAACCTCACCTCAAAGTGGAAGAAACTGAAGCTCAGAGAGGTCAAGCAACTTGCCCAAGGTCACACAGCTAGAAAACGGAGGAGCCAGGACTTGAACCCAAAGCCACGCTCAACACACGACAGTGAAGGGGGCAGGCTCTGGAGTCAGACTATCCAAGTTCAAATCCCAGTTCTGCCACTTACTACCCGTGAGACCTCTTTGTTGTTTAAATTCTCTGTGCCTCAGTTTCCCTATCTTTAAAATGGAGCAGTAACAGTATATACCTCGTAGAGTGGGTATTAGGATTAAATAAGAGAAGGACTATAAAGCACCTAGAACACCCCCAGGCCCATGGTAAGTTCTCAGTAAGTCATCTATTGCTATTCTTATTATTAACATTGTCAAGTATGGTTATGATTCTTACAATTATATGACATTGTCCCAGACACGACTGTGGTACAGTCATAAGGGAGTGCGATTATAAAAACCTCCTCTCGGAGCTTCTTTCACACTGAGGTGTAAGTATCTGATGACAGGTTACATATTTCTCATTCATACAGTCAATAAACTTTGCTGAGCCCATATCATCTGCCAGGTGCCAGGCAAGGAGCTGATGAAACAAAGATACAGTTCTTACTCCCAAGAAACCTAAAGCCAGGCAGAGGAGACAGACGATGAGTAAATCACAGCACAGGAAGCTCTGCGTGCTGGGGGAACACATGGGCATAGAATCAACTCCAGCTGGCAAGTCAGGGAAGGCTGCCTGGAGGAAGAGAAGCTTGAAGGACAAGTGGGAGTTGGCCAAGGCACAGCAGAGGCCAAGGCTCAGAGGCACAAGAACTTTGCACATTCAAGTAACCTGGCTGGAGCCGAATGTTATAATGGAGTTGGGATTTAAAGTTTTGATGGTGCAAACTCGGGCACTGCGCGGAGCAGAGGCAGAGTTTCAGAAAGATTTTGGTGCCTCCCTAAAATCCCAAAGGGAGGGTGGGATTCAGGGAAGAAGTCCGGGCCCCTCTCCCGGAGCCCCGGCAGGTATGTAACACATAGGGTTTTGGTGCTCTCTCCTGAGTCCACCAAGAAGCCCAACCCACTCCAGGGATCTGGGACCCAGGACTGAACATCCAGGCCCCAGGGCTCCGCCACTGCCTCTGCTTCCTGGTTCAGGAGGAGCCGGAAGTGCCAGGTCACCTCCCGGGACCCCCTCTACACGCCTGGTCACCCCGGGGCAAAGCCGTCTCCCGCCTACTTTCTTCCTCCTCCCTCCTCTCAGTCTCCTCCTCCTCCCTCTGCTTCTCCTTCCTTCCAGAGCGCAGACACTTCCTCTGCTTCGGCCTTCCTGCCCCCAGCTCCCACCCTCCAATGAGCCCACCCCTCAGGCCATGCCCACATCCATACTAGCTCTGCCCACTTTCCTGCTCCCCTCCCCTGGCCCAGAGCATCCTTCTTGCTGAAAAGCATCCATCCATTCATCCATTCTATAACAGGAGCAGAAGCAGGGCCCTGGAAGCTCCAGGACAGTCATATTCAAAGAAACACAGTCCGACAGCCAAAAGCACTTGTAAATGATTCATATTTTTACTGCCATCTCTCAAAGAACCACAAAGAGTATTGTCATAAATGTTGTTGGGACCCATCTCAGATCCCCTGTACCAGCATGCGGGGGGGCACCCATCCCATAGCTGCAGAGAATGCCAGATGCTCGCAGGTCACGGCCACCCCCTTCTCCTGAGAATTGCCCTCAGCCAAGCAGGAGCTGCCCCTCCCTGACTGACGTGGGGACGGTTCAGGCTCCAGAGCTCCCCACGGGACCAGGCCGAGGTTAGTCTCCACTGAGACCACATCCTTGCTTAGCTCCTTCCCTACCTTGTCCTTGAATGCAAATGTACGGTGTGCCAAAAAACTCACTAATCAAAGTAAATAATACATTAATGTGATATTTTTAAAAAATCAAAACTAATGCACAAAATGCATGATGAGCAAAATATCAACATTTTAAATAAAGATGGGATGGAACCCTGAGCTTGCATGACCCTGCCTCACTCGCCTCACTCTAACCCCGACCCTGCCTTGAGAGCACACCTTCCATACCACATGTTCACCCAAACCCTTGCCTCAGGCTCTGCATCTGGGGAACCCAACCTAAGACAGACATCCAGCTCAGAAGCCACTACAAGCCTTCTTAGAACTTTCTTGTACTCATTCCTCTCCTGTGTATCCCCAACCTGATGCCCTTCTCTTAGCTCCTCCCCACACAGGCCACTTCCCACCAAAACCTCACCCTCGCTCCCAGGCAAGGCAGGCTCCCGTCTCCCTCCTGCTCCTCTTCCCATCAGCCTCCTGTGTCCTTCTCGCCCAAGATCAGCATCTACCCTTTCCATTCTCTCCTCTCCTGTCCTCTCTCCGCCCACTGCCCTGACTCTGAACAGAACACCTACATGGTAATCTTTTCATGCTGTTGCCCAGTCGGCACCTACTACGTGCCAGGTCCATTCCGCTCTCCTCAGTCCAGCTCTGGCTCTGGCAGCTGGAACCCTCACCTCCATGCCCAGGCCCAACCTCTCCATTCTTTCCAGTCGCCCCATCTCAGCCACGCCTGTCACCTGGGTTCTCCCTGAGCTCGAAGGAGCCCAAGAGACTGTCTTTGCTCAGTGAACTCCAAACTTCAGGATTTCATGAACCAGCTACATCCCCCAAAGGGTTCTGAGACTGTCCTAAAGTTGTCACCTTTCTACGTTTGCCACGTAAGGACACTGCAACATTAAAACTGTCCCTTCCTCACCCCACCATTTCAGAAGAGAAACATGTTAATACCAACAAAACCCGTGGGACGCAGTCTCATCTCTCTCAGTTGAAAACATTTCACTTTATGAAACAATTCATTCTATTGTCAATATTTTCTCTTTCTTTGTTTTGCTGTGGGATGGCAAAGACTTGACCACATAACGGGTTCCAGCGGGCTGGGGCTGTCAACCCCCACTTTGACATCAGGGGAAACTGAGACCCAGAGAGCAGCTCTGTCTTTCCTGTCCAAACCCTGGTTCTTGAATGTTCCCCCGAGGGACACAGGAAGGAAGAAGATGCTGTTCCAGCCCCAACTCTGCTCCTATTTTCAGAGAACCTGCACAACTTCTGTCTCTCAGCTGTGACCCTGCAGATCTTCCAGACGACACTAAGCTGGAAGGTGCCCTCCGGTCCAGCATGGAGAACTGGGGGTCCCGGCCCTGCCCGGGTGCGTGACCCTGCGCAGCTGGAGAAACAGGACTGGACGCCAGCCTCTTTCTCTAATATCATGTGTGGGCCTCAGTTTCCTTTTCTGGAAATGAGTTTTAGGATGCTTGCCAACTCACAGCTGCCTCGCAGACAGTGGCACGGGGTCAAGGGGTGGAGATGCGGCAAGAGCTGAACCACCCGGAGAAAGAGCCCCGCAGCCAGCGCTTCAGGTGACAGGCACCAGGGCTATTTCCAGCTCCAGAGAGACCAATGGATCCAGAGACCCCGAGCTCCAGGACTCCAGCTGGGGGACCCCAAAGTTTGCATCTTTGGGCAAAACCGAGCACTTTCCTGTCCCTGGTGGAGGGTCTTCAAGGCCCCAGATGCTGGTTGGGTTCTTGGTGGTTCCTCCCTCTGGGAGCTGGCTGTGATCAGAGGTGATGCCATGAAAGGATGTGGGTCAAGTTGTCCAGGAAACGTGCCCCAGCTTCCCAGCCACAGATGTAGGCGGTAGACAGGAACAGGGCTCCCCAAAGTGGCACCTTTGCACGTGTTGTGGTCAAAGCTGCCAGGGTTCAAACTCTGGCTCTGCCACTTATTAGTTGTGTGACCTCGGGCAAGTCACTTAACCTCTCTGTGCCTCTATTTCCTCATGTACGCGATGAAAAGAGGCTAGGGTAAGAGGGCTTAGTTGTCTATGAGCGCCCCCCTCAGACCTGACAATCCATGCATTCTTTACCCCAAGTTTCTCCAAATGAGCCACAGAGACAGGAATCCAGAGCACAGACAGGGGCCAAAGATTTCCAAGGGCTGCAATTTTCATCCTTAAATGCGTGGGAATATTATGGTGCCAAATGCAAAATTCCCACGCGTTTATTTATTTTTTTAAATGAAGCATATGCCCTTCAAATAATTCTACGTGTTTTAAAAATAAAGCATGGGACCTCAAAATAACTTTAGTGAGGGTTTGGTTTTCCCTAAGGGAAAGAGGGGGCTTCAGACGATGCCCCAGATCCTGTTCCCTAACGTACGAGGTGTACCCTCTGCTGTTGGGGCTCCTCTGTCCATTCCCTCACTTAGGTTTGCTGAGTGCCCACGATGTGCCGGGTGCAGGGGCGTGGGCGCCCGGGCACGTTTCCTGGACAGCTGAGACCTCCTTCCTTCCACAGCATCGCCTCTGACCACAGCCAGCTCCCAGAGGGAGGAACCACCAAGAACCCAGCCGGCACCAGAGGCCTCGAGGGCCCTCCCACCAGGGACAGGTACATGCCTGGTTTTGTCCAAAGATGTTCCACTGAGCCTCTGGAAGCTCAGAGCACTGGCTGCAGAAGAACGGAGGGAAGAGGGAAGAGGAGGAGGGGAGAGAGGAGGGGAGGAGGGGTCACACCGAGAAGACAGTGGGCCCCTCCGCCGGCCTTTGCTCCAATTCCTCACAGTAGCCTCGCTCTGCACCCCAGGTCTGGGGAGACAACCCAGAGCCCCCCAGCCTTGCAGACCCCTAAGGAACCTGAGTGTCTGCAGCTGCCCCCAGCATTTTCCATATGACATCCAAGGGGAGAAAGAGGCTGGCCACCACCACCCCCGGGGGAGCCAGATGATGCCCAGAGAGGCCTTTCAGATGGTTCCAGAAACTTACCACTGCCCGGGGCCAGGGGCGAGTTTGACTTCCCCCAGCATCCTCGCAACCACTTGAGAGGGAGCTGACGCAGCCCCAGTTTTCAAGAACACGCCTCCCAGAGAGATGAAGCAACTTGCCCAAAGCCCCACAGCGAGAAATCAGGAGGCGGCAGAGCTTCCCAGTCCGGCGGCCCCAACCCTGGGGACACGGACAGCCCGCGTGCGACAAAACAGCCGATGCGGCGCATTTACGGAGTGCTGGGAGCTAAGCGTCCCCTACGTGGTCTCCCAATTCCAGCTTCCCCAATCCCAGCCTCTTCCCTTTAAACAACTGGCTGTGGCAAATACCAAAAAAATAAAGATAAAAACTAAAATAAAATGTGCTATCCCCTAGACCTCTCTCTCCCCCTGCCAAAACCCCTGCGAGGCGATGTCGTTCTCACCCCCTTTTTACAGATGAGAAACCAAGGATGCACAGCCAGGAAGTCAAGGAATTTGAAGCCAAGCCTTGGATTCCAGAAGCTCTGACCACCACTCCATCCCGCCTCTTCAAACACACGGTGATGGGCTGGGCTTCTCCCCACACCCACCAGCCGGCACCGCCCGGGCCTCGCCCAGCACCAGCCCCAACGCCCACACAAGGAAGGGAGGCATGCCTGTGAGCGAGAAGATGCTTTTACCAGCTCAGCAGAGGGCGACAGGGACCCCAGGCTCTTCATCCGGGACACCTGACACAGAGCAACCACCTCTGCCCCCAGGCTCTGTCAGAACGCGCAGTCCAGCGGCAGGGCAGCGTAGACACGGGGCGTGCCAAGATTGCGACACTGGCCCCCGTGGCCTCCCGGGCCTGCCCTGTTTCTCTGAGCTCTGCTGATAACGCAGCTTCGTCACGTAAAAAGAAGAACCCAATTCTGGCCACTCCACCTACCAGAAAAGGGAGGAAGAGAGAGGCCCCGGTGAAGGTGCGAGGAAGTTAGAACTACAAACTTCTCCTATGGAACTGACTCAGTAATTTCCTGTCCTCAGGTCTTCGCACAGGGGAGGCTGCTGCTCGCCTGCCTCCAGGAAGATCCCTGGCCAAGAAGCCCCTCTCACCTTGAGTCCACAGTGCCTGAACGTCCACCATCAGGGACACTCTGCTGGCTTAAGCCAGCCTGCTCACAAACTCCTCTCCCGCAAGCTGTCATCAGCTGCAGACACCTCAGTGTGAAAGAGTTGATTGCTTTGGTTTTCAGCTAGACATCTGGATGAGAAGAGGCTGCTGAGGAAATGGGGCATGAGACTAATAAGTTTTGATCGAGCTATCAGATATATGAGATAGCCCTAATTGAAGTGGGGAGGGTCTGTGGCATAGGTAAAGTGGAAAGGCCTGGGAATCACAGACGAGGAGGGTAGGCGGGCTCTGGAGAAGGGGCCTGGGAGAACAGGAATAGCCCTTGTGGAGTACAGGCAAGGGTAGGGCAAGGTGACAGGAGCCTGGCTCCCGTTGTTACGAGCTGTGTGGCCTTAGGCAGCCAATTAACCTCTCTGATCCTCGGTCTCTGAGCCTCATCCTGGACAGGAAAACATGGCTGCTACAGGCTGGGGGTAGAAGCAGAAGGGGGCAGTTAAAGAATCCAGTCTCACTTGAGAAAGTATTTACCAAGGGCCTTGCACAAACCCCATCTCTTTTTAAGTGCCCGGAAGTCTAAGGCACGCCCACTTTATAGGAGCCTACTGAGTGTGGGGGCCAATGCTAAAGCCGTCACCTGGATTATCTCAGTTAAGCCTCACCACACAACTCAGGGCAGATCCTGTCAGCAATCTCATTTACAAGTGGGGAAACTGAGGCAGAGAGCAAGTAGCTGGCCCCTTTCCAACTGAGATCTGTCGAATTCCAAACTGAATCATTACACTTAGGGCCCTGCCAGAGGGCAGAGAGCTAACTGCCCCCCGAGGCGGGCGCATTTCCAAGACAGAGAGGGAGGCTGGCTAACAAAGACGTCCTGAATTAGAGAATGAAGGGGCGAGTGCGCGCACATCCTCTTTCTGGGCCTCAGTGTCCTTGGCTGTAAAATGGGACCGTTTGCCCCACCTCCCGCGTCTCCGATGAGTCTGCCGTGATCCGTCCAGAGTGACCGGCCCCAGAAGACAATCTTGGCAGCCTGAAGGATTGGGCAGAAGGCCACCTGGGACTCCATGAGTGAAAGATACCTGTCCCCACAAGCAGTGGAAACAACACAAAGGGCTCTCGGAAGGAGGAAGGAGGACGCGCTGCTGGCTGCCCAGCCCCATGGAAAATGTGAGAGGCCAGAGCTGAGAGAGGCCGAGAAAGAGGAGCGAGCAGCAAACTAGGGCAGGGGCCAGCCCGGCGGGGCAGGGAGGAGGCCCAGGGCCCCAATCCCATGAATGCCCCCCAAGACCCCCAGGAATCAGTGATGGGGAGGGGAGGGGCCTCGCCCAGCCGGGCTCCGGAAGCCGCCCGACCCTTCCCCAGAGCCCTGTTTCTCTGATTTCCTTCACGTCTGATGCTTTTCACAGGAGGAGAGGTTAACACGGAAAAAGAAAGGCCCGTTTAGTCCAGACAGGCCCCAACTCCCCCAGGAGCAGAGAGGCTGGCGATCTGAGGTCTCCACCCGGTCCCTGCCATGTTTTCAGGCCAACACAGAAAACAGATGGGGAGCTTAGGCCAAGCTACGACCCTAGCACGGTCCATACCTGGCATTTCTTAGCCCCTCCTGGCTCAGGACTTCTGGTCCCAGCTGCTCCCCCGCCCCCGGAGCCAGCCCCCTCACGCTGAGGCCACATTTTGGTTTTCAGCCCCAACCCTGTGGCACACGTGACCTCATGTAGGCCACACAACAACACCCCTATGAGGAAAGCCCTTCCATGACCCCCAATTTACCGTGGGGGAAACTGAGGCACAGAGCAGTGAAGTGACTTTTCCCAGGTCTCCCAGCCTGCAGTGGCAGAAATGGGTTTCAAGACAGGTGTGTGAGCTGGCAGTTTCTGCTTCCACCCATTGGGTGGCCATTCCATTCTTACTCAAAGGACGCCCTTTTTCTTCATGACCCAAATCCCCGACAGGTGAAGAGGCCCCTGTGGGTCAGGTGTGTCACGACAGAGACTGACAATTGCCCGCACTCCCTGAAAACCCCGTATTGACGTCACTCAGCTCTACCTCCCCTGCGGCTGGGAGGCCGGTGGACCCCTTGATGCCCAGCCCAGTTCAGTCTGGCTCCAGTGGGCAGTGGCAACCTCTCTCTCCCCCCAGTCAACACGTCACGGGCCGACCACAGGTGCCATCCGAGATTAACTACCCCTGGAAGGAAATACCTCATTTCTCCCCAGCTCCGTGCCTACATCTGTCAGCAAGTTCTGGGCATGGTAAGAGAGGGGACCCATCCCTCAGTCCATAAAGCCACCATGCAGAGAAATATTCTCTTCTCTGAGCTGGCTTACGGACCAGACAACCCAGGAGATGAACCCACAAACCCACATGCTCTCTGCCAAGTTGGAATTTCAAACTCAATTAGCTTGGGGTTGTCTGGAATCTTTGATTGTCCAAATGTTCGAGTTGCAGCACCGAGTTTGGAGAGGGCGAGGCCTGGCGACACCAGGATGCTGTTGCGGTGAAATGGGGAGTCTTGGGCCACCCAGAAAATTGGATGAGATCTTCAGGGCCCTGCAGAGCACCTAGACTGCCTCCAGCCACTCACAGCTTTCCACCCACCCGCACCAGACACCCCGCACTCGCCAAACCTCCCAACCTCTGCTCCTGCTGCTCTCCCTGCCTGAAACACCTTTGACTTCTGGCCGACATCTGCTCCAGGCACTCAAGGCCAGCTCCTCCTTGGAACCAGCCCAAATACATGTTTCCTTCCCGAGGCACTGTTTCCTCACTTCCCAGATCAAAGCTACCCCTTCTTTGCACCTGTGTACTTTGCACACTAATGCACTAATTTGAGTGTATTTAACAATAAGCTGTCGGTCAAAACGGCCCAGGGTTCACCTATATACTGCATGGATGATGGACGCAATCATCGTGGGTGATGTGACCCAGAAGCATTGGCCCCGTGCACCCTGCTGTTAAAGCCAACCTTCCAGCCAAATGGACCGCACTCTGGTTACTCCCTCGTTTTCCTGCTCAGCTGGGAGCCCCTGAGGGCAGGGCTTGTCCCTCCCTGTATCCCACTCTCTGGCACACAGTAGGTGCTCAGCAGATGCTGCTGGAGTGCACAGAGGCTCTATCCAGATCTCTCGCCACCTTCCTGTGCCCCTTTAGACAAGTCCCTCTGGCTTTCTCAGTTTCAGTTTTCCCATTGGAAAAGCGGAAGTGTGGACTGACTCGCGGCTGTGATCTGAGTGTTTGTGTCCCCCCTAAATTCACATGTTGAAGTCCTGACCCCCCAGGGTGATGGCATTAGGAGGCGGGGCCTTTGGGAAGTGCTTAAGTCATGGGGGGGAGCCCTCATGATGGGATTAGTGCTGTTAGAAGAGACCCCAGAGAGCTCCCTCGCCCCTTCCGCCGCGTGAGGACACAGCCAGAAGTCTGCGACCCAGAAGAGGGCCCTCACTACACCCTGATCTCAGACTTCCAGCCTCCAGGACTGCGAGCAATGACTTTCTGCTGTTTAGAAGCCATCACGTCTGTGGCATTTGTTACAGCAGCACAAATGCACCAAGACTCTCAGGAATGAGGAATGATTACCTTAGACGACCATTGTCATCCGTCGGATTTTAAGGTCAAGCCTGGTTGGCAGATTGTCTTTAAATATAGACCCTAACATCCCCCCGCCCACAGACGCATGTCACTCCCCCTATCAAGAGGTGGACTCTATTTCTCCTCCCTTTGAATCTGGGCTGGGCTGGTGACGTGCTGTGACCACCATAATGTGGCAAAAATGATGCTGTGCTAGCCCCAGGCCTAGGTCTCAAGAAGCCTGGTGGCTTCTGCTTTCACTCTTCCAGAGCCCTGAGCCTCCAGGTGGAGAAGTCCGGGCAGTCCTGCCATGGAGGGAGACAGCAGGAGTCCCGGCAGGATGCAAGCCCGTCTTAAATGTCTCAGCCCTGGTGGAGCTCCCAGCTGAACGCAGCCCATGAGTGACCCAGCCGACACCGTATGGGACAAAGATGGCCATCCCTGCAGAACTCTGCCCAATGACAGAATCGTGAGCAAAGAAGTCCTTTCAAGACACTGCACTTGGAGTGGTCTGATGCTTGGAGATAAATAACGGAAAGCTCTGGGTTCAGCTGGAGGGAGAGACATGATTGGATTCGTGATATCTGCCACAGCTCATCAGGGAGGGGTGTGGAACTCCATCCTTGGACTAGACAATGTCAAGGTCAATGTCAACTCAATTCAAAGAGAAACTCAGAAAGAGGCAGCAATGGAGGAGACTGAGCTACACTGACAGTAAGACAGCAGAACAGGGAGCTGCAGGGTCTTGCAGCTGAGGATAACCCCTCCCTCAAGCCACCTCAGCTCCTGAGAATCTTCTAGTTGAACGCGAGCCTGGCTAGTACCTGCCCCCCCATCCCCCAAGTTGGCACACACATCCTCAACAATGAACCCTCTTCCTTCAAGGGAACAGGAAAGAGTTCTGCTCTTTGCAGCCCGTGAGCCAGGCTAGAACCGCTCCCCAGCATGGGGTAGGGACAGAAGGTCTAGAAATTGCCAGTGCCTGATGTGGAGAGGCTCAGCCTGGGGACCACTGTTTCATGTGGAGCCCTTTACCAGGTTCCAGGCACCACGCTAAGCACTTAACTCGAGCACTCTGGTTTCCTCCTAACTACCACCCTGTGGAGGGCATATTGCCATCCCATTTCACAGATGAGAAAACTCACTTGCTCAGAGCCAGATTTGCAAGAAGTGGAGCAGGGATTTGAATCCGGCCTGAATTATGCAAAGCCTGGGGCCACAGCCAGGCTTGACAATCACCCCATATATCCTGGGACAGCCTCATTGGTTGTTTACACCAGCGTCTGTTCTGATTGGTCAGTGTCCTGATGAGCCACTGTCAATACAAGGATGGCCATCTAAACCCTCAGTGTTCAAATTCAGCAAACAAATAGACGCAGATCAATGTTTGAGATATCCCCACTGTGGTGGGCAGAATAACAGCCCCCCAAAGATGTCCACGTCCTAACCCCCAGAACCTGAGATTATGTTAGTTGGCATGGCAAAAAGGACTTTGCAGGTGTGATTAAGTCAAGGATCTCGAGATAGGAAGACTGTCCTGAATAATCCGGGTGGGCCCAATGTCATTGCACAGGTCCTTATAAAGGAAAGAGGGAGGCAGGACAGTCAGAGTGATTCCATGTGAGAAGGACCAACCCACTGCTCCTGGCTCTGAAGATGGAGGAAGGGGCCACGAATCAACCAATGTGGGCGTCCTCTAGAAGCTGGAAAAGGCAAGGAAACAGAGTCTCCCCTTGAGCCTCCAGAAGGAATGCAATCTTGCTGACACCTTGATTTTGGTGAAACGCATTTGGATTTCTGACCTCCAGAACTTTAAGATAATAAACGTGTGCTGTTTTAAGCCATTACGTTTGTGGTGACTATTATAACGGAAACAGGAAACTCATACACCGGCTATCTGAGCTCTGACTTCATCTCACACTCAGGAACTCACAGATTCTGATAGCTGTTCAAATAAATTCAGATAACAAGGGATGGGTGTATTTTGAATGGCCCCTGTCCTTAATCACCTAGATCTTGTATTGAGCTCCACAGACGCTCTCTCAGCAACTCCGAGACAAGAGGAAACAGGGGCTCAGAGAGGTTATGTGACTTGCCGGAGCTCACACAGCTGATTGGTGCCAAAGCTAGGACTAGAACCCGGGTCGGCCTGGCAGCACCACACTCTCTCCCCACCGGCCCTCTTGTCTCTCTGAGCCCTGATTCCCAGAAGGAAAAACCCAGTGTTTCTTGCACCATTCGCCCCACCCACCCTCCTTGCACAAGAGCCACCCTCCACACGAGCCCAGGGCTGAGATCAGAGGACCCAAGCCATCCTGAGAAAGCAGAACCGATTCCGACACACTGCCTGGACGGCAGCTGACCTCCTTGCCGAGTCAGCTGCTGGAACTTTCAAGGCCGCCAGAGCGTCGCTATGGTGGGTGGAGCAGCCCCCACCCTCGGAGCCAGGCCTGTGCCCCGGGGCAAGTCAGGAAGGCAGAAGATTGAAATGACCTTTCCCAGCCGGGGAACCCAAGGTCACAAGGCACCAGATGCCCACGTCAACCCAGACGTGCAAAGGCGAATTTCAATGCCCGCTTTCCTGAGAATAAAAATAGAAACGCCTTCATCGAGTTGACCGCGTGCTGTTTTCTGTGCTTGATATGTATTAACTCATTTAATTCCACAAAAACCCGACGAAGTAGGCACTAATAGTCCCCACCTTACAGAAGAGGATGCCGAGGTGGCGGGAAGTTAAGGGGCAGAGACGAGATCTGAAAGATCCACTGGTATTTCTTTCTTTGATCACACTGTGTAGAATTACTGCCTCTTGGTTCCATCCAGAGGGCAAGAAATTCTACTCTTTCTCTACCATGCTTGTGCCCATGACTGCAAAAATATGGAGGTTCCAAAAGAGAATTAACTGGTTTCCTAATTTTGCCTGAAACCAGCATGTCCTGAAGTCCAGAAGCAGCACAAAGTGGCTGCCAACCCACAGTGCCTGCATCCCAGGCCTGGTCTAGGGCCTCCCCTTCAGCCAGGGGCATGGAAAGAGTCCTGGACTGGGAACCAGAAGCCCTAGGTCCTAATTCCACCAAATGACCTTAGGAAAGTCACTCAACCAATTCGGGCCTCACTTTCCTCATCTTTAGTGGGGGCAAATATAAGTACTCAACGGCCCCACCAAAGCTCCATGAGGGCAGGGATCCTGTCTTTTTCATCATTCTACCTGTGGAGTGCCAGACACATAGTTGGTGCTAATAAATGTTTGTTGAGTGAATGAATAAAAGGACATGTTACAAGTTTGCCTTCTCTCCCCCGAGGGCCTTAAGAACAGGCGCTGGGCGTGATCCATCTTAAGTTCTCACGTGGGCTGAGCTTTCACTCTTCACACAGGAAATTGTTTCCAAACACCCACTGTGTGCGTGGCCCAGGCAAAGCCTCAGCATCATCCAGGACCCACAGATGCCGTCAATCCGGGTCCTCAAACACCATCTCCTTCTCTTTTTTCTGGCCAGTGGCTGTAACACTTAGCCACACTGGGCTCGCCCAGGCCAGGACAAACACCCAGCTGCCTTATGGTCAGCAATCTTGGCCCACTCCAGGGACTTGACAATGACGCCCACACTTCCACTTCCCTTATGCCCAGCCCTGGGGGAATACAGCCCAAGGAAAACCCCTGCCCTAACCACACACCTGCACGCACACACAAACACACTTGCACACACACACACTCCAAATGCAAGGGGACCCCAGGACAGGAGTAGGATTTTCCAAGTTCAAATTCTAGTTCTTTTGTTTATCTGCTGTGTGACCTTGGGCAAGTCCCTTTACCTCTCTGAGCTTCATTTTCCTCATCCATGAAATGGGGATGATAATCCTAAAGCCTTTTCTTGTAGGCTTTTAGGATGATTCAATGAGATAATAGATATGAAAACCTTTGGCTCGATAAATGTGCTGTGCTCAAAAAAATTGTTATTTTTGTTTCCTTTTTCTAGGAGGGGAAGAGAATGGCAGTTGCCTAAGCGGCAGGGAAATCCATGTTTAGGGGCTTGGAAGGTGGGAATTTACTCAGAACACTTTATGGGGATTATCTTGAGGACAGGAAAGTATTTGTGGGTCCAATATCACCATGTTAACTTTAAGAGCGACAAACGAAAATTTAGACTTAGAATCAGAAAATGGAAGAGACCTAAGAGGTCACCATATTTGTAGCAGAGACAGCTACCTGTCCACAAAAGTCCATTCTCCCCGTCCACAGTACACAGCTGTAGCAGGGGAAGAGCTGCCCTTGCCAAAAACTACATTTCCCAGCCTCCTTTGCAACTAGATTGGCCACATGGCAGGTTCTCACACATGGTGGAAGGCAGTTAAGGAGCAGACATGCCACCTCCATGCTGTCTTTCATCAGTGATAAGGTCGAAGGGGATAGTCAGGGTCATGAGATGGGTCACCAAATCGCTGTGTGGAAGAGGACCACCCTCCATTCGGAAACACCTGCCTTGTAATAAACATCTCTTTTGTTCGAGCCATTATACATGTTTGGGTCTATTTGTTACTGCAGCTACTACACTGACTAATACAACATTCAACCTCCTTATTTACAAATGAGACGATTAGGGCCACAGAGGGAGAGTACCTTGCCTAAGATCACACAGCAAATTCAGCAAAGGTCAATAACTCTGGTCTCTTAACAATTTGGCGTAGATTTGCAGCTTTCAAAGCAGTATTTTCAGAGGCCCTGCAGCAATGAAAGTGAGGTTCAGTGAGCTGCAGGCTACAGTTTTCCACTTCTGTTTCAGCTGGAATAACACCACTTTTATCTGTTTCCAAATTGCACTTCTCCATATATTTTCATTGGAAGAAAGCGTTCTGTGGCTTAAAAATAATTCCAAAGCCAGCACACTGGATGATTGCTAACACGATCTGACTTTCTGTGGTGCTACAAGACGAAGTTTCACTTCTCCACCATGCCTCCTGGCCTTAGCTGCTGACACAGGACATGCAGACCCGCAGAAGTACACAAATATTTGCTTAGAAAGGAAAAAAGAAACCTCAGTGTGCAGCCAAGGATCCAGAAACCTGGACAAAGGGCAAGAAGAAAAGACGTTCAAATACTCTAGCTCAGTGGTTCTCAAGTTTTGGGGTGCATGAGAATCATCTGGGGAGCTGGTTTAAAATGCAGACTCCCACACTTCACCATCAGAGATCCTGATTCAAAAAGCTGAAGCTTTAAGAAACACTCCTGATTATTCTGATGTCAGTGGTCCCAGCATTGCACTTCAGAAGCCTTGAGTCTACTTCGTAGCCTTGAAACTGGCAGTGATAACTGCACCCAGGCTGCGTAGCTCAAAGAGAACGTACACTGACAGGAACGCGAGCATTAATAATCCACTGGTAAAGAAATCAACAGCAATTTCTATTTGGCCCAGATGGGTGTCACAGGTATAGACAGCATAGTGATGGAGACAGGACAGTAGAATAATAGCTAATGTTTATAGAACCCTTACAACATGACAAGCCCTCTGCTAAATGCTCCACCTGTGTGATCTCATTTAATTTTTATAATAATCCTATGAGGTTTACTATTCATATTCCCATTTTACAGATGAGGAACCTGAGATATAAAGATAAGGAATAATTTGTTCCACGTCACTCAGCTGGCAGGTGGTAGACCAGGTTCAAACCCACCCCACAGAACCCAACCCCATAGCCACAACGTTCTATTGCCTCCCTCAGAGGTCCAGCTCCAGAACCCCTCTTGGCCTCAGTTTCCTAATTTGTCAAATGGGCACGTTAATAGCACCTTTATCACATAGCCATGGTGAGGAGTCAAGAAAATCATTGCAATAAAGTGGTTTGCAAACCAAGAGGAGTCATTAAGTAAACATCCAAGAGAAGAGACTTGGTCCAACTCCCCCAGCCCATTTTACAGATGGTGAAACCGAGGCCTGGTTACTTTATTTATTCAATGAACATTTACTGAGCACCTACTATTGTGAGGTCTTATGCAGGGGACTGAGGATACAGAGAGAATAGTACCCCAAGTCTGGCCTCAAGGAGCCCCCAGGCTAGCAAGAGAGACAGACAAGACACTGTGTGCCATGCGTTACCATGCAGTGTGATACGCGCCACAGCACGATGGAGGAAGCACAGGCGCTGAGACAGCCTAGTGGACAGGACTTGACCCAACTGGGGGGGAACTCATCAGAAAGGGTCAAGCCAGGGAGGGGAGCGACTTGCCCAAAGTCAAGTTCACCTATTTTCTGAAGTTTTGGAGGAGCCCAGAGAAGGTCCCTGTGCACCAAAAGATAACTCTTCCTATGGGCATCTTGGTGCCTGGCAGCCCATCACTTGAACATCAGTGGTTTGAGTCAAACCTTCTTGCTTAAGAAAATGCCAGCCCACCCTCCTTCCACCCCTGGAGGCCTGGATTAGCCCATGGTGTTCATCTCAGCCACCAAGGCGTTTAGACGAGTCTTTCCTTTGATCAAGTTTGGAGAAAGCAGGAGAGACAGCAAGAACCACAGGGAAGATTGGTCTTGAAAAGGCGGTAGGAAATGCCAAAAGGGAAGTTGGGGGCGAGGCCCCTTAATGGAAAGAGAAAGCAGACCCAGGGCCTGGCCACTTCCCTGCAGGCTTCTCCGAACCACACAGGTCCCAGTGACCAGGCTTACATCGAGTAGCAGTTACTCAATCATTAGGACGTGTTGCTCCTTTGTAATTTGGCCAAAAGCTGGTGTGTATGGCTCATCCACTTAAAATGTGCTAGTCTGAAAGCAGAGGGGGAGTGCAATATTTTCAACAGATAGCACTGGCAAAGCGTTCCCATCCTTCATATGCAAAGAACTCTTAAATATCAATAAGAAAAAGATAAACACGCCAACAGAAAAAAAAATGGGAATGGACTTGAACAGGATAATCAGAAAAGTGAACAATAAGATTATAAAAGATAACCAGCAGGAATAAAGACATGTAAAATGAGGCAGCCAGACATTATTCTCACCTTTCTCCTCAGGGAAGTTTTAGGAGATGGGTAACAACCAGTGTGGGCGAGGCTGTGAGAACGTCACACCCCAATATGGCACCAGGGGAGTGCAAGTCGGCCCACACTTCTGGGACAATGTGCCCAAAAGCCTCAGAGCCTTAAAAACAGGCAAACCTTTGACGTAGCGATTTCACCTCTGGAAAGGTATCCGTAGGACAAACATGCAAAGATGATATACGAGAGCGATCATTGCAGGACTGTTTATAATAATGAAAAAAAAGAAGGAAGTAACCACAGTGAGCAATGGTTAAAGAAATCCCAAGACATCCTCTCCCTGCAGCCACTAAAATGTATATTGGAGGAATACACATGATATAGATGGAAGTTCACAATCCTCGTAATGGACCATGTAGGTTCCCAAACAAGATGTTGGATAGGTGCCTGTGTGTATGCACATTTATAAACTTACCTGTGTCTGGTACGTTGGAGGCACTCAACCAACATCGTAGGTAAATTAGTGAGTGAGCGAGGGCGTGAGTGATGGAGAGAGGCACCTAAGAGGTGCTACAGCCCAGCGGCTAAGGTGGGCTGTGCAGACCCTCATTTCACTCCAGTCTTGCCTCCCACCCCGGCTTACCGTCTCTGCAGCCCCGGGCCAGTGCCTTCCCCTCTCTGAGCCTTAGTTTCTTCACCTGTAAAATGAAGACAACGAAAGGACCTCCCCCGCAGGGCTGCTGTGAGCATTAACCGGAGTGACCAAGAAAAAGGCCGAGTTTGCAGCTTTTAAAACTATGGTGACCTTGCTCTTTTTTACAATTAGTATGCATTACTTTGGAAATCTGAAAATCAGAATGGAACTATGTTCATTTTGATCAAAACTGAATTTTAAGAAGAACCGAAGAACTTCTCTCTCAACTAGTATTCCCCTCTCCCGGCACCCCACCCCCACCCCCGCCCTCCGATCACGTCAAAGCCAGGCATGGTACCTTGTGGCTGGTCTCTCCCAGGTCTTCCCGAGGGGTCCGGGTGACTTTAGCCCACTCAAGGCTGTGCAGGAGACCCGTGCTGCTCGACTTCTGTCTCCCAATCACACCCTTCTTTGGCTCTGGCTGTTTGCCCAGAAAGCAGTTCATCCATTCATTCAAGATCCCTTGAACTCCCCCTGCGAGCGCAGCCCTGCCTAGAACACCCTCATGCCCTTGGAGGCTCCCAGGGAGACCCCGTTCTGTCCTGAGCTCCTTGCTTGCCGGGGCTGCTGTCCTGAATGGGACAGAACTCTGCCAGAGAAACAGCTGGAGGGAGGAGGGAGCGGCAGGAAATTGGGCTGACCGAGGGCGGGGGCGGCCAGCGGGGCGGAGTGGGGGCCGCCAGGGGAGCTCTGCCTCTGCCAGCCCAGGACTGGGCTCGTGGGTGGTGGCTGGTGGCAAGGCCGGCGGGGGGACGACCCTCCCCTCTGGCAGCCAAGTCTAGCTGGGAGCTGTGCCCACCGTCTGGGCGCAAACCAGGAGCAGACGCAGGCTCCGGGCGACTGGGGAAGGCGCCACTCCCGCAACAGCTGGGGAGCCCCAGACAGACCTCGAGACTGGCTACCGGATATCCCACCGCCCTGGGCCAGCTCCTCACCCCAGGCCTTTGTGCATGCCGTTCCTCCCACCTGGATGCCCTTCCTGCCCCTGACTGTGGCCTGATGACCTCTTGCTCCTTTTTTTTTTTTTTTTTTTTTTGGTGAATTAAAACAGCAATGAGATTTTAATTATCAAATGAACGAAGATGAAAATGTTTTATAATGTTTGATTTTAGCAAATGTTATAGGCAAGCAAAAACCTTATATATAATTGGAATATACATTGATATACTATTTCTGGAGAGCTCTCTGACAAAATACATCAAAACCTTTAATTATGCTCAGACCCTTTGTTGTTTAAATATAAATTCTGTTTTCATCCCAAACCCTGCTCCCCAGAGATAAATACATTAACACATTGTATGAACACACACACACACACATGTATTTTATATAAATGTAAAATGGCTCAATCATAGTGTATGTACTGTGTTGTAACCTGCTTTTTCATTCAATGATAAGGTGTATGTATGTAATATATACCTGAGCTTGTTTTAAAAGCTATTTCATGAAATAGATGCACCATAGTTTATTTAATCAATAGTTTTTTGGTGAAGGTTATTTTAAACTTTTTGACTATAATAAACACACCATTTCACACTTGTCCAATTAGTTTCTCATACAAAAGCCCTATGAGCATATTTATTATTCAAAGCGTCGCCTGCTCACTCTTCAGGTCTCAGCTTGGAGGCCAGCTCGTGGGGAAGCCTGCCCTGCCCCTTGGGGACTGCTCTGGCTCCCCTCGGCCCCTGGGCTCCCCCCATCTCGGCACTGATGCAGTGCTGTCCCTTCCTGTTAGGGAGTGTCTCTCCCTTGCACGGGGAACTCCCTGGGGAAGGGACTGTATTTTGTCCCCTGCTCTGTCCCCAGCGCTAAGCACGATGCCTGGCTCATCGTCTGCGTTATTGCAACGTCATCACCATCATCAGCAAAATAATCAAAATAGCTGACAGCCAGGCAGGAAGCTAGGCACTTGGTACTTAATCATCATCACGGCAACCCTGGGAAGTCAATACTATATCTGCCCCCATTTCACTGGTGAGGAAATTGGGGCACAGAAACGTTAAGTCGTTTGCCCAAGGCCACACAGGTGGTAGGTGGCAGAGGTGGGATTCTAACCAGGCTGTCTGGCTCCAGAGCCCAGCTCTTAGCCTCCAGGCTAAAGAACTAAGAGAAGTGCCCACTGTGCACGTGGCCCTGTGCCGAGTGCTTCCAATGGAGCAAGTCATGTGAACCTCCAGCGACACCAGAGGAGGTGTCACTCGCCTGTTTTACAGATGAGTGTGTTGGGGCCACAGAGGGGAAAAAGGCACCCTGATCCTGCCAACAGAGGCGTCATGGAACCCAGGTCTTCCTGATTCCCAAGCCGAGGCTGCCGAAAATTGTGTAGAAAGGAAAAGAGAAGGGAGGGAGGAGGGAGGAGGAGAGGTGGGAAGGAGGAGAGAGGGGGGATCAGAAAGAAAGAAAGAGAGAGAGAAGGAGGGAGGGAAGGAAGGAAGGAAGGAAGGAAGGAAGGAAGGAAGGAAGGAAGGAAGGAAGGAAGGAAGGAAGGAAGGGGGAAAGAAAGAAAGAAAGAAAAAGAGAGAGAGAGCGGAAGGAAGAAGAAAGAAAGACATGAATGAATAGAGGGAGGGGGAGAAGGAGGGACACTCTTCTTTAAGCCTCAAAAGCTTGGGCAGGTAGAGAAACATGTCCTTCACCATCTGACCAGCCTTAGAACCTCACCTTCCTCTCCCCGCCATCCTCAACCCTTAATACAGTGAGATTTACACTTAGAAACCATCTAGTCTAACTCTTTCATTTTGGAGATAATAACTGGAAGCACAGAGAGGTTAAGTCACTGGCCCAAGGTCACACAACTCCCTAGAGTCAGAAGTCAGACCCAGCCTGACTCCAAACCCCTCTCCTCCCCTCTCTGCCAGACTTGCCCAGGGGACTAAGAGCACCTCATCCACACCCTATGGGTGTGGATGGGAACACTGGATCCAGAGAAAGCAAGGGACTCACCCAAGGTCATCCAGCAGTTAGCAGCAGAGCAGCAGTCCCAAAGTCTCCTGGTCCAAAGGAGAGGACACTCCCACAATGCAATGGGGACCCTACACATGACCATCTGAAGGTCCATTATTAGTAGAGACCAGTGGTTCTCAGGGTAGGGTGGTTTCCAGGCCAGCAGGGCAGCTTCACGTGGGAGCTTGTTAGAAATGCAGACTGTCGGGGTTCACCACAGACGGGCAGAATCAGAACCTCTGGGGGCGAGGCCCAGCGAGAACCACGGATACAGACATTTCCCTCAGGAACACATTCTAGATCCCAGCACACGTCACCGTGTCCATCCACTGAACAGTGATGAAAAATGGAGGCTTTGGGATCAGACAGACCTGATTTGACTGGATCCCTGTCTCCACCACTGAGTGCGTGAGTCGGGCAAGTCCTTTCACCTCTCTGAGCCTCAGTTTCCTCCTCTGCTCCGGGTGGAGGAGGAGGAGATGGGGGAGGAGGAGGAGGGAGGGGAGGGGAAGCTGCCTTCAAGAAGATCAAGCACACTCGGGGAATCCTGGGAGGGGAGCGGGTGAACCCAGCCCCTGGACGGATTTATGGGAACTGTCCCTTCCCACTGTCGCCTGCGGAGCCGACCCAGGTAATGAGGTTCGGGTCTGATCGGCTGGGAGCCACACCCGGCAGAGCGAGGATGCTGGCCCCCAGGCTGGCCAGGCCTTGGATGCCAAGATGGAGGTCAGAGTGCACAGCCCCACAGGGTCCCCGGTGAGGAGCGGGGGGTCGGGCTGGAAGTGTGTCTTTTTCTTCCTTGGAGTGAAAAGGGTTTGGGTTTTTTTTTTTTTTTTTTTAAATAAGATTCTGAAATCTAAGGCCTGACAGGGATACGGGGGCCTGAAACGGAGGCGGTGCCCTCCAGAGCATGCAAAGGAGCCTGTGTTTATTGCCTTGGAGACTCTGTGTGGTTCCAAGATGGCAGATCCAGTTCCCTCTTGACGCCCCACTCCGGCTGGTTGCTTCTGGAATCCTCCAGATCTGGGTCAAAGGGCATCTGAGGCCACACCCAGGCCTGGCTGGAAAGAGCGAAGTGAGGGATTAGCAATGCCCGCCCTGGAGCTGCGGGAGGGGCTTTGCCTCTCCCCTCCCATTCTGTACCCCAAGAAAAGTCCATCCCACTGGCCTAGGAGGCTGGGGGGCTGGTTCCGGCTCTGCCCGGTTCTGTCCCAGATATTGGCCGACCCTAGTGTAGATGAACTTATATCTTAATTCCCACACTTTGGTGTCTCTTTCCAATCTTTAGTGTTGATGAATTCCTAACATTCTAGTTAAATCTTCCTCAGTCTCCCTGATCAACAGTTACTAAACCTGGTTCACCAGAGAGGCTCTCAAACCACAGGCAGCCTTCAGAGATGCTTTCTGTGACGTGAAGGATTCTCTCTACGTCCAAACTCTGCCTGTTTTGGACTTTCTCTAAGTCGTGGACAGACCACACAGGAATGAGAGCTCCATGTCAGCCAATGACTGGCTGTGTGGCCTTGGGCAAGTCAGTTATGTCTCTGATTCCTTCAACGCTCTGTGATTAAGTTATGGGTGTGGTTAAATTGTGGATCTTGAGACGGGGCGATTATCCTGGATTATCCAGAGTCTGGATTATCCAAGCAGGCCCCATGTCATCACGAGGTTCCTTCTAAGAGGAGGGCAGGAGATCAGAGGGAGGAGACGCAGTGGGGCGAGGAAGGGAAAGGGAGCAGAGATCCGAGTGATGGGGCCACAAGCCATGGAATGCAGGCAGCCTCTACGCTGGAAGAGGCAAGGGGCGGATTCTCCCCTGGAGCCTCCAGGAGGACTCAGTCCTGCTGACTCCACGATTTTAGCCGCGTTTGACTCATCTTGGACTTCTGGCCTCCAGAACTGTAGGAGTGTACATCTGTATTTTTTGAAGCCACTAAGTCTGTGCCAATTTGTGACAGCAGCAATAGGAAATGAATACAGGGCTGTTCCAGAGAAGACCAGAGCACCGACCTTGGTGGCGGGCAGGTCTGGGTTTGAGTCCCTGCTCCACATGCTAGCTGTGTGACCTTGTGCCATTTCCTAACCTCTCTGAATCTCCGCTTTCTCCTCTGCACACGGGAGTAATAAAGTACCTACCTCAGACTGTTGCTGGAGAATAAATGAGTTGATACGCACAACATGTTTAGAATAGAGTCTGGCACACAGTTAGCTCTCAATAAATGTTGGATTTTTTTCCCCTTCTGTTAGGCTACCTTCCCAAATACAGGCCCTCTCATCTCCTCTGGGACACTGCTAGAGCCTCCTTCCTGATCCTCCGTTTTGTTCTGTGTCACTGCACTGCTCCACAACATTCCATGGCTCCCCAGTACCATGTCTTCACTCTGGTCCAACCGGGCTCCCACCAACCTCATCTCCCAGGAAGGAGAAAACTAAAGTGATGGCAAAGCTGAAATAAGAGTTCAAGAAGCCAAACTTTCAGGTGTCAATTGAAATGTCACCTTCTCTGGGTCAGCAGCCCTGTTGTTCACTCTTGTAGCAGCCTGTCCTCCACTGCAGTCCCAACCTCTATGGTAATGCAATGATCATTTGTGTGTGGACATACCATCTGTCTCCCCTCCACACGGAGACTCCATGGGGCGGGGCCTGCTGTAGGCACACAGTAGCTGCTCAATAAATATTTGTCAAATGAATGAATAGATGGATGACCAAAGTCAGCAATCCCCTCCGGCCAGCTGGGCCCAGGACCCAGAGACTTCCTCCTGATGGCCAAGTTCTGGTTCTTCCCCAGTGGGAGGACTACGGGGGTACCAGGACAGGAGAGCTGAGCCCTGGGCCAAGCGTCATCAGACATTTGTAACACCCTCGGCCAAAAATTGTGCTGGAAACGTGATTCGTGACCGTGCGGTCTGTGTTCAGGTAACAGCGAGAGCTTGTTCTGTCCTGCAGGCCAGGCTCGGGGAGGGAGGGTGAAGGAGGGCTCCTTGAGCTCTCGAGGACTGTCCGAGGTGAAGGGAAGAAACACAGAAGTGAGAAGTTGAGTTTTGGGAACTGAGAAGGAGGAAGAGTTAGGAGGATGCAGCAGCCCAGTCGATTCTGTCCACTCTGCGGGCGCCCAGGCCGCTGGGCTTTCGTCCAGGCTCGGTGGGACGAGATTGGGAGGGCTCAGGTCTGAGGCCAGGGGAGGGCACTTTCCTGGTCGGGGGTGGATAAGGCCCACTACTCCTTGGGGAGCCCAGGACCCCACCCGCCCAGCTCCTCCCGCTGGAGGAGACAGCTTTCCACGCAGGGAGTGGTGGGACCACCCTGGAGGCCTGGAAGGGCGGGAGGGCCAGGCGGGCAGCGTTGTTCTGGCCCATTTCTCCAGGATGGGGTTGGGAGGAGCTCGGAGCCTGCTTGCCAGCTGCTCCCCAGCTCTCAGGTGGTGCCTGACTCCACGTGGCTTGATTCTGGGAAAGCTTCCATTTTCCGGGGGGTGGAAGGGAGGCCCAGAGAAGGCTCGCAACTGCTCAAAGCCACACAGCAAGTCCTGAGCAGGCGATCCTCCCAACCTCCCTGGAACTCTCCCACCTCTGCCCCACACACGCACACAGGTGTTTCGTGACCTTGCCCCTGCCCATCTCTCCAGCCACATGGCCCTCCTCTTCCCCTCCTTCTGCCCTGACCCCATCATGCGGTTTCAAATCCCAGCTCCTTTGTCCAGGCTATCCCTTCTGCCAGAAATGCCCTCTCTCGCCGCCCTGTGCCCAGCCGCCTGGTAACATGGTCGTCTTTCCAAACCGAGCTCAGATGTCCTCGCCTTCAGGCAGCCTTCCAGGGTTGCCCCTTCCCCTCCCACCCACCTGGGAATGTTGATCACTCCTTCTGCCGGGCGGGTCTGCACTTGGCCGAGTCCTTCCCTTCCCAAGTGATATCGCTTTTTCATTCTACCGTGTATGTCTGTCTCAGCCCCTGGCCTGCTGTTGCCCTGGCTCCTGACACCGGACCTGACCCATACTGGAAACATTTGATGAATTGAGCCAGCCCCCATGCCCGCACCTCCCTCCCCAGGACCAGCCGGTACTGTGAGCTACTAGGAATGGATCAGAAGCACCAACGCCACTGTGTTGTAGGGCAGTTCAGCATAGAGGTCAAGAACACAGCCCTCTGAGGTCAGACAGGCCTGGGTTTGAATCCTAGCCCTGCCACTTTCTTGCTGTGTGACCTTGAGTAAGGCACTTGCCCTCTCTGGGCTTCCTTTGTCCTTTCTATAAAGTGGAGATCGGAATCTCAGCCTCGCAGGGCTGGTTGGGAGGATTGTCTGGGATGATGCAAGTAGCCTGTAGGGCACGGGGCTCAGTAAGCACTTCATACATGGTGTTGCCATAACTCTGTGGGTCATTTCTGGAAGCCCATCTCCTCCCACCCTCCTTCCTGGCTCTGACATTGCATCATTCACTTAAGTCCCTGTTCTTGCTGTGTTGTTAACACGGAGGAAGTAAAGCCACACTCCGGAGCCTGGTGCCTGGATTTGCATCCCAGCTCTCCTGTGTGACCTTGAGAAAGTGACTTCCCCTCTCTGAGCCTCAGTTTCCTCCTCTGTAACATGGGGATAGTAGCAATACCCTGCCTGGCAGGGTATTGTGAGAATCAAAGGATTTCATGCTTGTCAAGCTCCTAGAGCAGCGTCGGGCACGTGCTGGGTGCTGGCTGGCGAGAGGGTGTAGTGAGAAGGGAATTCACCATCTGGGCCTCTTCTGCCTCCACTCTGTTTCTCCTCTCGCTACCCGGCTCCTCCTCCTGCCCCACCTACCAATCCTCAAGCAGCCACTTGGCTTCTTTTCCCTTCACCTTAGAAAAACCCCAGGCCCCCGAGATCCCTGGGCTCAGAGTCTCCAGATCCTTAGACCTTTCAAGCACCTCCACGGCCACCGATCTCTGGCTTTTTCTTTAGAGGACCTGTTTCTTTCAGAAGACTCTATATGGATCCCCCAAAATATACGGCACATGAAAACAGACCTGTCCAGCTAGAGGGGGCAGGGAATGGGGAACCACACACCCCCGCCCCCTGGTGCCCCCAGAGCCCCTCTCGGCTCCATCTGAGAGCAGCTTGAAAGCTGCCCATTAACCCAGCGCACCTCCACCCACCACCACCACTGTGGGTGGGGGCGCCTTTTCACTTTTCATTTTGAAGTAATTTTATTTCATTTTTCATTCTGTTATTTTAAACTTACAGAAGTGTAGCAACAATAGTACAAAGAACTTCCTACGCCTTCACCCTGTCACCAATTATTTATATTTTGCCCCATTTGCTCTATCTTTCCCTCCCCTCTTCCTTCCCTCTCTATCTCTCTGAACCCCTCCCATTTTGCATATGGGAAAACCGGGGCCCAAGAAGTCGCCCCAGCCCCTTGGCACCTCATTAGAGGCCCGGAACCCGAGGTCCACAAGCTTGTCAAGGGCCTACAGAGATATTTGAAACCTGAAATTACAGGCAAATCGACCCCAGAACACCAAAAGGCAACTAGAAAATCAAAAGTCATAAATGTCTGATTAAATGTCTACAATTCATTAGTGAACCAACTGCTATTCCACAGCACTCGTGTCTTTAGAAATAGACAAGCACAAAACACAAGAACACGATGAATAATTTATTCTTCATAAAACCCCGCACAGTATAAATTACTTTAAAACCTCTTCAGATATCTTTGTAAGAAACGCGTACGTGTAATGGGATCTGTAGGGACGTTTTGAGGTTCGCTGCTATGTGGGGTGGTGTCCTCAGAGTGTCGGAGACCCCGGGGCCTTCAGAAGCCTTAAAGCAAGCTTTCCTGGCTCAGAGCCCCATGAGACTTGCTCGAATCGGGCATAAGATGGAAATTTTTCCATGTATTTTTGCAAAGAGGCTGTATGTACCTTTTTATGTGGGTCATAAAAAAAATTTAAAAATTTTAAAAACACGGAGCAACAAGAGAAATTTGTCATAGCAACAGGTCTGCCTCTCCTATTTTTGAAAAGTGAGCTTCCCCTCCTACCCTTAGTACAGAAAGTTTATTTTCCTGCCGGGGCCTCTGACTCAGAGGCGAGCCCAGCACTCAGTCTGCCTCCTCCGAGGAGCGATGGGAGGGGTGGGGGCCCTGGATCTGGGCCCAGGTGGGTGCACCCAGGGGTCCCAGGCCTCAGACCCCCCTCAGCTGGGATGTCCTCCAGGCACGCAGGTGCCCTCAGCGTTTCTGGTTACCGCCGGGGCCTCCCACTCGGTGCTCATCCACACGCTCCCACCCTGCGTCCCTCTTCAGAACAGCCCCACCTTGTAGGGGCACAGCGGGGGGACTTGTTAAAATATTTCCTGGCCAGTTGGTAAACCCCAGTTACACAGGACCCTTTCCTAGGACCACCCCACCACATCTGATCCGGGAGCTAAAGGCCTAACAACTGGCAAGCAGGAGGGGAAGATCCTGACTCAGATGATAAAGGGACTATTACCGCAGGCTGAGGGCTTCAAGACAGCAACTGAGGGAGGTTGAGAGCACAGCGTGGGTTCACATCCCGTCCCACCACTTACGAGCTGTGCTACCTAAGGCAAGTGGCTTAACCTCTCTGTGCCTCAGTTCCCTTGCAGAGGTAATTATAGCAACAGTGAGTTGTGGTGGCTCGGTTAACCCACATAAGGCACTTAGCATAGACCTGGCACATAGCAGACTCATTAAATAGTTATCATCATTATCATCATTTCCTACTTCTTATCCTTCATAACACTTTTTGTGACTATCTCTTAGGAACAAAGCAATGAAATCAGAATCTAGGCTCCATCAATTACCAGCTGAGTGACCTTGGGCAAGTTACAAAACCTCTCTAATGCTGAGTTCTTATCTGTAAAATGGGGATTATAATATAAACACATAGCTCAGCTCCCGGCTCACGGTGAGTGTTCTAAACACTGGCTGTTATTATTATCAGGGGTCAGAAAACTATAGCCCATGAGCCCAGTCCGGCCCCCTGCCTGTTTTTGTCAATAAAGTTTTATTGGAACACAGCCATGCCCATTCAGTTACATATTGTCTCTGGCTGCTTTCACACTATAGCACCAGGGCTGAGTAGTTGCAACAAGAGATGGTATGGCTCACAAAGCCTAAAATATTTACTATCTGGTCCTTTAAGAAAGTTTGCTTGATTTTTATCATTATGACCTTCCTGGGTAGCAGCAATGTCAGTACATGCACATTTGATCTCCCTCAGTGGACTACACAAGTTAAGATTTGCTTACCAGGAACTACCTTGCAACTGCAGTTGGACTCCAGTGGTCCAAAAACCTGTGGAGAGAGGGTCCCTAGCTTTCCTTGGCTTCTCAGAGGAGTCCATGCCCATGAGAAGGCCAGCATCACAGGATCATAAGCATTTGAGGGGCCAGCCTGTGTCTGAATCAACACCTTCCTCCATTCTCCCGAGTTTGCCCCTTCTCAGACAGTCCCACTCCAGGGCACCAAGACGTCGAGGCTCATAAATAAGATTTCTCTTTGTACTACAATATTGCCTGCTCTGAAGCAGCCAGCTGCCAGCTGGTTCAGTACGTTGCACATTCCTTTTGTGCGATGTCAGGGCAAGAGAAAGGAGATGGGGGGACCAAGAGCTCATCCAGAATTCATCGAAGGAAATCCGTGAATTATTCACTCCAGAAAGATGTCTTTCTATCTCTGGTCAGATTCACTCCTTCGGGAGGAAGGCAGGCCCTCACCTCATTGGTGTGGTATGGAAAACTGCACAACAAGTAATTTGTGGACCTCCCGGAGCTGGAGGATCTTGGTGGCCATGCTCCTTGGCTTCGTTCCGTGCCCACAGAAGCCTGCCTTGGTTTCCACTATTTGAGGCATATTGGTTCCCAGAACCCTAATTGGGCTGTGACATCATCTAAAAGACCAGGCTGGACTCAGCAACCCAAAGCCCCTGTCTTGACTGGAGGTCACCAATACTGGTGAAATCCAGGCACCTTGACACTACTGCCACCGGCATATCCTCTCCTCTGCTCGTTCACTCTCACTTCTTCCCAACACAATGTCGGTGAGAGCCAGAGGACAAATGCCCTGCTGGGGTTCAGCAAATGTCCCCAGGGTCAGGTGAGGACGGGAATCCTTGCCTGGAACAGGCTCCATGAGGGCTGAGACTATGTGTGTCGGACTTTCTGCTAAAGCTGCAGCCCCTCAAATGGCCCACATGTAGAACCCAGGAACCGAAGTTCAAACGTCGAGGTCTACAATCCTGCAGTAGGGGAAAGGAAATCCTCGATTAGGAGTCGAACTTCAAGGTGTTATGTACTTATGTTATGTTATGTAAATATGACAATGGCACCTTTTTTTCCATTTGTTGGAATATAACAATGATTTTGAAACTGGGATTCATGGCCCCCTGGGAAATCCATTGATGGTCTCCGAGGAGGCCATAAACACATAACATTTGCTTGGGTGTGCCTGTGTGGGCACATGGTTTTCTTGGGAGATGGGGGTCCAGCATTTTCAAAAGGGTTCCAGAACCCTAAGTGGTTATAAGCATGAGAACGCAAATCCGACCCGTGTACGGGCCCCTGATGCCTAGGACTATGGCTCGTGACGACCAGTGCTCGAGGAGCACCTCCTGGGTGAATCGGTCACTGAACGGCTGTTGAAAACCACAAATTGCCACACTGCCTGGTAATCAGATTTCCTGGATGGTCAAACCCGCTAATCTGGAATTTGGCGATCACTTGAATGGATTCTGTTTTGTCACCGGGAAGGAAGAGGTAAATTAATGGTGCAAACAAGAACGAGTGGCCACCGATGTTGAAGGGTGCCCACTGTGGCCAGCGAAGTGTTCTTGGCGTGACCATTACTTGCTCTGCGCATTGACACAGCCTCCCCAAGGAACTTTACAGAGCAAATGCTTGCTCATGCCAGACGGTTGTTGTCTGCACACAAAAGTAATGCAACTGCAGCTCTCGAAAGAGATTCTGGGATCTAATTAGCCATCACTTCTACCCAGATTGGCCTCTGATAGACCTCAAAATTCTTTCCCCATACAAGGTTCTAGCACAGCTGAGCCCAGGCCAGCTAGAAAATATACATCTTAAAATTCAGTGAATTTTCAGTAAATTCAGTGATTTTTCAGTGAATTCAGTGAATTTTCAGTGAATTCAGTAAAGAAGCTTTTTTCATAAACAATACTACCAGAGGATACAGTGAAATAAGCATTCCAATAAATCATAGGCGTGGGTGGTGGGTAGACGAAGGGACACGAGCATGACCTTTTCAGAAAGCAATTTTTGAAACAGTCGTAAAAGCACTCATGCCCTTAGGCAGAGTACTGTACTTCTAGAACTTTGTCCTCGGGAGACCATCACAATTGTGCACATAGATTTATTCACAGAGATATATAGTTTAACATTATTAATAACAGCAAAGAAACTGGAAACAGTACAAGTGTTAAACAATAACTGTTATATTATGGCATGTCTATATGAAACATTAAATTGTATCATAAATTAGTTTCTTGAAAATACTCTTGAAACTTCATAAAAATTAAAAAACTTTTGTGCTTCAAAGGATATCATCAAGAAAGTGAAAAAACAATGCACAGAATGGGAGAAAATATTTGCAAATCACATATCTGATAAGGGACTTGTATCTAGAATATAAAAAGAACTTGTATAATTCAATATAAAACGACAACCCAATAACCTAATTTAAAAATGGGCAAGTGATTTAAATAGACCTTTCTCCAAAGAAGATATACAAATGACCAATGAAAAGATGCTCAACATCATTAGTCATTAGGGAAATGCAAATCCAAACCACAGTGAGATACCACTTCACACCCACTAGGATGGCTGTAATAACAAGTGTTGGAAAGAATGTGGAGAAATTGGAATCCTTACACACTGCTGATGGGAATGTTAAATGATGCATCCACTTTGGAAAACCGTCTAGCAGTTCCTAAAAAAGAGAAACAGAATTACCATATGACTCAGCAATTCCACTCCTAGGTATACACCCAAGAGAAATGACAACGTATGTCTGCACAAAAACTTGTACGCAGATGTTCACAGCATCATTATTCACAATAGCTGAAAAGCAGAATAAACAAAATGTGGTCTATCCATACAATGGACTATTAGTCAGCCATAAAAAAAGAATGAAGTACTGATAATTGCCACAACAGGAATGAACCTTGAAAACATTATGCTAAGTGAAAGAAGCCAGATATAAAAGACTACATATTGTGTGCTTCCATTTTTACAAACTATCAAGAATAGGCAAATCCATAGATACAGAAAGTAGATTAGTAGCTGTCAGGAGTTGGAGGGAGATGGAACGTGACTGCTAATCCATACGGTGTTTTCTTTTGAGACAATGAAAATGTTCTAAAATTGATTGTGGTGACAGTTACATAATTTTGTGAACATATTAAAAACCAGTGAGAGCCAGCCCTGATGGCCTAGTGGTTAAAGTTTGGCACACTCCACTTTGTCAGCCCAGGTTCGGTTCCCAGGCGTGGACCCACACCACTCATCTGTCAGTAGCCATGCTGTGCTGGCTCACATAAAAGAACTAGAAGGACTTACACCTAGAATATGCAACTATGTACTGGGGCTTTGGGGAGGAGAAAAAAAAAGAGAGAGAGGAAGATTGGCAACAGACGTTAGCTCAGAGTGAGTCTTGGCCAGCAAAAGAAAAAGAAGAAGGTTTAAAAACCGGTGAAATGTACACTTTAGATGGGTGAATTGTGTGGTATGTGAATTATATCTCAATAAAGCTATTATATATATTATTATAATAAATTTTATATCATGTATGTATGCATATATTACATAATATAAATAAATAAGTATATAAGTATATATGCATGTAATATATATTATATTTATATATATATATAAAATAAATGATGCTTGATGAGTACTATATTAAAAAATCCTCTTCAAATAGACTGATAACTCTTGTACCCACCCACCAAATGGCAAAGAAGAATGAATGCATAGCTCTGAGGGTCTGGGGTGGACCCTAAGCCACCTGCACATTTTTCTTTGAAGCCTCATGCTTTAGTTACAAAATCCAGGCACATTTTGCCTTCCACTTCAAAATATAGCCATGTTAATTTTACTACAAAAAATAATTTATTTTCTCCAAATCCACGAACAAAATTGATGCTCTAGGAAAAAAGAAAAAATGTGTAGTAATATGGGGAATGATCATAACGTAATGGGGAAGTGGGGAAAAGCAGGTATAAAACTCTGCATACAGGATGTAAGTATACTGGGAGATAGGAGAACGAGAAATACATAGACGGAGAGTAAAAAGGCTGGAGGGAAATGTGCAAAGATATTAGCAGAGGTTATCTCTAGGCTGTGGGAATGCAACTTTTTTTTAACTTCTTCTTGATACTTTTTTCCTTTTCCATATTCCTAATGAATGTTGCAAAATGTTAAAGAATAAACATTTTTAGTCCAACAGATGAGACCCAGGAGGGAAGACATCAGGCAATATTTTTCTGGAGACGGCTTGGCACCGCCGTCCCTCTGGTGCTCGCATGCTCACGCCCCAGCATCACACTGGGCCCTAAGTGGAATGACACGTGCACACATGGAGGCTCCCAGCATCCTCTGCTTTCCACAGGTGCTGGCGGAGAATGTGGATTTATTCCCAGAGGGCAGATGCGGCCAGAGGCTTTGCAAAGTTCCAGGAAGAAAGACAAGCAGATCATCATTATGTGACAACAGCTGGAGGAGGCAAATAATGACCGGACATGATACGGGGGACAGAGCTCTGCACTGGGTGGGTATCAGGAGACATGGGTTCAAGCCTGTGCTCTGCTTCTAACCAACTGGATGACCTTAGTCAAGTCACTTCCTCTCTTCAGGCCTCAGTTTCCCCCTCTGTAAAACGAGGGCACTGGGTCCTTTTAGTTCTATGGTTTATGATTCTGTGGCCTCATATCTGCTGTGTGTTTCCACCATCCACGTAACAAACAGTTTGAAGCCCTTCATACTGACTGTCCAGCACAGCCCCTGCCGCCAGTATCTCAAGGGCCATCCTGCCCCAAAGGCACTATTCAACCCACCTAATTGGAGAAGACTTTCTCAAGAAGGCAGCATGAGCAAACCCCACCCTCTGCACCCCTGAACCTGGTCAAGTGTGAGGATATTCTGAGCAGGGACCTGGTGCCAGGCACTGGGGCTATGGCAGGGAGTAAGACGGACCCTGTCCTGCTCTCCGGAGCTTACAGGATTGGCAGTAACTATAAGTACAGACCACTTGTCCTGGTCAAGAAGGGGATTCACCTACAATACTTTTTTATAGCCTCAGGTCAGCCCTTTGAGGCTGACGCTATGATTTGCATTTTACAGCTGAGAAAACGGAAGCTTAGAGAAGTGAAGTGCTTTGCCCAAGGTCGCAGACAAACGAGTAGTAAAACCAGGGTTCCAACTCTGGTCAGTTACACCTCAGAGGTACCTGTGATGTGTCAGCAGTTCTCAACTTGACAATGTAGGCAGAACAAAAGACCTGAAGACTCCCCCACTCTCCACACTTTTGATATGCCCATAAGACAGAACTGAAGGAAAAAAGTTGCAGTCAGCTTGATGCCAAAACATCAAGCTTGCTATTGATTTTTATAAGACCAAACTATGAGCTCATACAAATAAATTTACATGATAAAACAATACCCACTAATATGGACAAGACACTAAATATCGAATCACAACATGAGAAAATTATTCTATTATCAATTCTTTTCCAGTTCTTCTAATTACACCTAGGAAAAAGTCTCAGTTTGGTGCTAATCGGTCTTTAACACCTTTTCCAACACTTGCCAATCTCTCGTCATAACAAAGAAGGAACAGGCATTAGGCTCAGAGCCTTGGGCAGGCAATAGTATCTAGCTAACACTTAATAGCATTGTTTTATTTTCATTGATTATCAGAGGGGATATTTTATGGTTACCTTCTATTTGAGGAAAGTGATAACTGGTTTTCTACGTACTGTGGTCACATAAATTTTTCTTCTGAGCTACACTTACTGACATTTTAAATTAGTAGATTTAAAGAAAAATATTAAATTCATGACACCATAGAGGTGGTATACAAGCAGGGCAAAAATCAAAAAGGTGGCATTGGAATGACTGAGGCTTGAGAAATGCTGCCCCATGAAATTAAAAATAACCCAGCCATGTAATTATACTGTCCTGAAAGTATATTGCAAGTTACCTAAATAGCACAAATTCACAGTAGCCCATCACTATTGAAGCAAATTTTTGAGGGCTTATGTATGCAGTTACTCTAGCAACAGAGATATAACTGAATCATATTCAAACCACAAGACATACGTGCCTGAAAGTCTAATTATTGGAAAATTGTAGACCTAAGAAACACAGCTATGCCTCACTGCACACCACAGGGTTGACCGAACACCTCGTGGCAATTGGATAAACCACGTCTACATAGGAGCTCTGTGGAAAAGAAGAACCCTTCCCCCAAATGCGGCACCCTCAACCCCCTTTGTATGCAGAACTGCATTTATGCATTCATTCACGCATTCAGTCGTTCAATCATCCGCTGCAATTTTTACTGAGCCGGTCATATGCACTGAAATACAGTGAAGGACCCCAGCGAGCCTCCGGTCCAGAAGGGGGCGCCAGACCTCACACGCCTGAGTGGCTACCTGCCAACTGGTCTCTGAAAAGAGCTCTATTCTTTGAAAACATGTAGCAAAGGAACCTACCTACCACGGGGGTGGTCTGAGAGGGCTTCCTGGAGGAAGTGATCATCAAGTTGAGATCTAAAGAAAGAACAGGAATTACCCAGAGGAGGTGGGAGAGGAGAGGGCGGTGAAGGTGCAGGTGCATCCACATCTGTGGCTGAGCTCCCATGCGCCCGCGTCAAGTGAGCATCTCACCCTGCTGCAGTCCCCAAGTGTGATCCTTGGGGTCAAAGATCCGTATTTCATATGTCTTGGCCCCTACATGCAAGCCAGCGAGGGTCCTGTTCTTCAGTGGGGAAATGGCTATCCAGCCTCAACACGGAGGAAAACTTGAGTGATGGCGAGCGGGTCTCCAACATCGGCCTCCCTGTGGGATTTGAAAGGGTGTTTTTGACCGCTCAGAACTGTTACCATAGGCACCAGTGTAGCGGTTCTCAGCCGGGGCTGCACTTGGCATTCTGAGGAGCTTTCAAGTCTCCACACCAGGCCACGCCCGGACCACACCCAGGCCACGCCCGGACCAAGCCAGTCCATTAAGTTAGGAGCTCTGGGGGTCCGCCCTGTGACCAGTAAAGTTTAAACCTCCCCAGAGGAGTCCAATGTGTGGCCGAGGCTGAGAACCACATAGGAAACCTAACCCCTACAGAGAATTCAAATCTTCAAAATCTTACCAAGCACCTTCAATGCAGTGGGCTGGGGGCAGCGCGCAGGTGGGTGAGAATCAGACTCCTCGGTCATTTAAGAATCGCTACGGAAGGCTGTGCCCACTCTCAGTGAATGCACTGGAGCCAAGACACAGATGAAAAGTGCTCTGCTCACACGAATTGCCTGGGGATCTGGTTAAAATGCACATTCTGATTCAGCAGGTCCGGGTTGGGGCCCCAGAGTCTGCATTTCTAATGAGCTCTGGGCCAAGAACCGCAGATGGGTGGCGAGGTTCTGAAGGAGACCTCTCAGATCTGGGCTTTTCTCCCCACCACTTCTCCACCCCTCTGACAGTCCGGAGCATCGCCTGGAGGTGATAACCAGGTGCAGGGAAAGAATAAAATGCACCCTAGCAGCCTGCCAAGTGTGTGCCTGTGTCCCCCAGGCTCCAAAGCCCCGTGATAGCCCCCAACTCCCACCCCACACACCCCCCACCCCCCCAGCGTATGGGGATCTCAAGAAGAAAGAGAAGGGTAGGGTGGAAGATGGGTGCTGGGTCGGTGGTTGTCATAAATAGCAACCATCTGCGCACAGCAGCCCCCCACTGCCTAAGGAGTTCCCTCATCTGGAGCCAGAATAAAGGCAGCGAAATTTGAGAGGCATCAGAGATCAAAACGGCCTCGAAGGCTCTCCTGCAGGGAGTCCTCCTTTCTAATTAATTGCCCATCCTTGGCAAATCGGTTGTGGTTGTTTTAAAATCTGTGCTCCAAGGGCAAGGGATGGGGTGGAAGTTGGAAGCAGGAAGGTCTTTGGAGCTGATTCTCGGGGGCAGTGAATCCTTGGGGAGGGGACAGTGGGGTCAGCCCCGGGACAGTGGCGTCAGCCCCGAGACTGTGGAGACTGTGTGCCCTGACCCAATAGGGTGGCGGCTACTCAGTTCCAGCCCCTCATTGCCAATCAGAAATGCAGACCCATTTCTGGATGATTTGCAGATGTTTGTTTTTGTTTTTGAGAATACGGTTTCTTTAAATATGAAATCTCCTGGCTCATAGAAGTTGGCTCAAATGGTTTTGAAACACCATGCCGTCCATCAAAATATGTCTGAGAGCCACACATGGAGTGCAGACTGCCAGTGTAGAGCCTCTGAAATGGAGACTGGACTGTAGGAATTACCTGGAAAATTAAACGGCCTGTGGGCAGGGACTTGCTCAGGGAGCGCAGAGCAGGAGAATGTGCGTGGACAACTGCCTGCACACAAGGGACGTACTCCTGAAGACCTCCGGAAATCACTGGGGGAGACCCTGAGGGGGAAGTGAGCTCCTTCAAGGAGCTGAAAGCCGTTGTACTTTGGGCATTACTGTCGCTGCAGCCCCGTTTATGTAATGCCAGGGACATTCACTCCACTTGTTCTTAATAGCAACCACACTTAGCACGAGCTACGTGTTTGCATCGTGCCAAGCGCTTTATGGGTGTTACCTTGTTTAATCCTCACAACAATGCTGTGGGCGTCACTATTGTCCCCACTTTACAGATGAGGAAACTGAGGCTCAGTTAAATGGCTTACCCAAGGTCACACAGCTGGTAAGTGATAGAGCCGGATTCAGACCTGGACAGTCTGGCTCCAGGATCCATTCTCTTAGCTATGTGCAGCCCTGCCTCTCTCAACTCCCGTAGTGCCTTGCACAGAGCTCGGCACACAGTAGGTGCTCAGGAACTATCTGCTACGTTGAAACACAGTCTCTGTGAATTGAATGACTGGAATTGGATGCTATGATTGCAACCAATTTTGTGTTCCTATTTCAGGAACTGGCTGATGGTTTCTGCTGGGGCGGGGCCCTTGCCCAGGTCATGTCGTCATCGTTATGTTCAGTTGATGCTAAACCACCCAGGCACCGTCTGCAGAGAAGGAGCCCCCTGCCTCCCCTCCACACCTCCCCTGACTCTGGAGCCTCTTGCTGCTGATAGTCTCCCTTCCTCCCCACCCTACTCCACCCCGGGCTCTGCCTCCCTCCTGGCGTCTATTTCAGATGCATCCCAAGAAGGCTGTCTTAGCATCGGAGCCCTCAGAGTCACTTCTCTCACGGTGGCCTTCAGCTAAAAGGGGAGGAGGGGGTTACCTCCCCAGAGCTAAGCATTGTAGGGGCTGTTGAACTCTCTTTTTGTTCCCCCTTGGGACTTTTAAAGCCCTTGGAAGAAAAGTCCCACTGTCTGGGAGGCGGAGCTACCACCTGTGGGAATTCCATTTCCCCTCTGCCTGCTGCTCATTACCATATGGGAAATAAACAAACCGGGACAGGCTGTGCAGCAACGCGGCCGCCGTTACCGAAACGGCCGCTGAGCCCAAATGCGGGCTTTAAATCATGTGGTTCTAGTTCCAGATCTGCTGATAAACATTTATTCATTCAGCAAATATTTATTGCACCTGTTATAATCTAAGCACTGAGGCGAGTGCTAGGGAAGGAGCGCAAAACCAAGGGGTCCCTGTGAAATTTACAGTCAGGAAGTCGTGTCCTCTCTGAACCTCAGCTGCTTTATCTGTAAAGTGTGGGTGCTTTCAAAGATGTAAGTTCTCCTCAAAAGTCCTTTTCCTCCACTGTGTGGCTAATCCCCACCTCTAGCAGACCTCGTGGTGCCACAAAAGGAGCACTGGAAGGAGAGGCAGGATGCAGCCTTCTGGTTGAGTGCCCCTGATTAGGTCATTTCTCCACCCTGGCCCTCAGTGTCTTCGCTGGTGAAATGAGAGGGCTGGACTGCATAATTTCAGGAACTCACCTTATTCTAACAGTCTGTGACTCTCCCATTCAAATAGTCTATGATTCTAGCCTGAGAACACTCTGTGACTCCAGGAATGGCCATCCTCCCATTCTGGGAGCAAATCTCCTCCTTACAGGATGCTTTTCATCTCGAAAAGCAGCGGAAAGGGACTGACTTCTTGCCAGGTGAGCATGAGAGAGTGTGGGGACCCCTCCTAGGAGCAGCTCTCCCAAGATCCCCAGAATCACTAAATTTATCTTCCCCATCATGCTCTTAATCTCTGAAAATTTAGTGGCACGACCATAAGCTGCCTAAAGAACATAGCTGACCCATCACCAATAAATCAGACCCTCCCAGTGATGCTTCGGAATAAATGATAGCCCCTCGGATCATGGGCAGACGGGCTGGGGATGTTTACTGTACCCTGGGAGAGATCTAAACCCATGCCCTGCCGGGGTGGGGAGGCATCACTGAGCAGAGAGGGAGCTGGGTGAGGAGACCAAGAGGCCCCCAGAGTCATCCTGGGGTGTTTGGGCAGAGCCAGGCCCAAGCTTTCCCAGGCAAGGCTGGCTCCACCTTGCCTGAAAGAAAAACAACCTGAGAGAGAAGAAAAAATGTCCCAGGGTTAAGGAAAGAGATGTCAATTATAGTCCCAGCTCTTCTAAAACTCCCTGCCCGTCCAGTTTCCCCATCTATAAATTGGAGGTCCCAGTAAACTGAGCTGCGTCCTGCCTTTGACCTTGCACCTCTCAGTGGTGACCACTGATTGGCCCCATTTTACACAGAAGAGGAAACAGAGGCTCAGAAAGGTGGAGTGACTTGCCCAAGGTCTCACAGCAAATTGGCATTCAATCCAAGGCCTGGCCCCCCGAGACCATGCCTTCTCTCCCACAGGGGGAGCCCTGCATCCTGTTTGGCAGCTTTTCCACTTTGGGGAGCTGAAACCCACAGAAGTCCGGCTGCACTCCCCGACCAGGGGCCTCTGAGGCCAGTTGCAGTGGGCTGGTGTCATGCATGCGGTCTTCCTTCACCCCTTTACACTCTGCCTTCCCTCCCCTTTGGCCGCTCTGAGAAACAGGCAGACGGGCAGCCCCAGCTGTGGCTGAAGATCCTTTGGAGTCAGCCCTAGCGGGTGCCGTGTCCAAAGACATCCCACACCCTGCCAGAAGCTGCTGGGAAATTCCAGCGGACCCTGGATCGTGGGCAGCAGGCTCTGCGTGGAAACAGGTGAGGAAGTACATGTAAGAGGCTACTTGTGCTCAGCCTCAGTGACATATGGGTCTCTGAGAGCTTCTAAGTACGTCAGTCTCCTGACCACTCTGTCTCAGAGCTTAGAAGTCCCACGTCCTAGGGAGACACAGACGGCCTCCTCCGTGCTTTATCACGTTCTGCCCACTGGAAACTCCAGGTCCGGAACAAGGGTCTCCTTCACGCCTCCTGCATACCCACAAGGACATAGTCATTGACCTTTCAAGCTGAAAAGGTGACCCAATGTGATGGATTTTAAATATTCTAGAAAATGGTTTTTAAGACATGTAAGCCTTTCTTCCAACAAAGTCTTACTCAAAATCCCACTGTACAAAATAGATGAGAGGAGAAAGCAGGGATGACAACCCTGGGCGCCACCCATGTGGCTGCCTCTTGCCTCCCAAGGCAGCCCCAGGGCCCTTCCACAGAACTCCGGGCCCCAAGGAACCCGGTTTGCAAACCACTAGCCTAGTCAGGCCCAGGAGGGAAAATGCTTGGTTCTGCAAGTAGGTAGTGCAAGGGTGAGGGTCTTCTCAGGAGGGCTACTGAAAGCCTTGGAGGCAGACAGCCCTGTCTCTGGGCCAAGTTAGGGTCTGGTTGTGTGGATTTGCCCAAAGCCAGTATATTTTGGTTGATTTGTTTGTGCTTATTTGATTGGTTAGTTGGTCTGTGGGTGGGTTGGATGATTTATTAGTTGCTCATTGAATGGTTGAGTAGTTGCTTGGCTGGTTGATTGGTTCATGGATTAGTTGGCTAGTTAGATGATTAGTTCGTTGCTTAGTCAGTTGGCTCATGGTTAGTTGGTTGTTCAGTTACTTGACTGAGTGGTTAGTTGGCTAGTTGGATGGTCAGTTCATTGGTTGATTGGCTAGCTGCTTGATTAGATGGTTAGTTGGTTCAGTGGCTGGCTACTCAATTGGCTTGCTGAATGAATGAGTAGTTGAGTTAGTGGTTGCATATAGTAGCGCTTTGGAGAAGGCTCTGAGATGTGAAGTGGACGTGTGATGGAAGAGGCACCAAGCAGTTGGCCTGAGGCATAGAGGGAAAGTGAGATGCACTCAGAGATGTCAGTAAAAGGCAGGCAGAAAAAGTAGCAAACTTGCTCACACCAGAGACTGTATGTCCACGTCTTGACTTGGGAGGTGAGCAGATGAGCCAACAACTATATGTTCTATATAAACCGTAAAGTCTGTTACACATGTCAGGGGTCCTCTCCCACTCCTTCCAGCTCCCAGTGCTCCTGGTTTCTTCCACCCCTTCCCCCAGCCACCCCTGCTCTTCAATCCTTTACCCGCCCTGGGGTGTCCATGATGGATAACAGCTCAATGTGTTTGAATACACATATTTTTGAGAGATGAAGCATTAATGGGAATATTTCAGGCCTCCTGTAGCAGATGGGATTGGGGTTTGAAGGAAAGATTCTCCTGTGGCCTGGTAGTCACATCCCATGGGCAGCATTTGCTCTGACCTAAAGATAATGGCATAGCTCCCACAACCCTCACAGTAACCTTCTGTACTAAGCATTCATATAATCTCCATTTTGATGAGGAGCTGAGACTCAGAGAGGGGCAGTGACCCAAGTTCCCACAGGTGGAGCGTGGAGGGCCCAGACTTGAACCCCGTCTCCCAAAGACAAGCACCACACTCTTTCACAACTGGAGATCCCTTAGGTGTTGGAACCACACTGGGTCCTCCAAAGCCTGTTGTTCTCCAACCCCACGGCCTCTTCTCCTTCCCCTTGGGGTTCTGGATGCCAGTCCTGGTGCTGGTGGGGGCCCTGAATATCACTCACCAGCAGGCCAGGGCCACAGTGGGCTGCACGTGCCACATGGCGACAACCACCAACACTTGAGCGCCCGCCGTGGGCCCACCGCTCCCAGCCCTGCCTAATGAGCTCTGAACTCAGTTCTGAAGACACAATCAATTAATAGGAAAACTCCCAGCTGCGGCCACTTTGTGCATTTATTGCAAGATTAATGGAAGATACAAAATTGCTTCTTCACCTTGGGGCTGTCAGGGAAATCTGGAGAACATCCGTGCAACAGCCCCGTAAATATTCCTCGAGGCCACTCCTGTCTTTGCCACACCCTTTGTTATCACAAGGTAGTGTCCTTCTGGCCATGCTTTGCAAGGCCAAGGGGCATGCCGGGGGATGGACACGATCATATAATCCTAATCGAGAGGAATTTCAGGCCTCCTCCTCCCTTCCACCCTCTCTGTCTGCCCTTCCTAGGGATGTGGGAAGAGAAGATGCTTAAGGGGGGCCACAAATGGCTCCCCCTCATGTATTCCTCCTTCAGAGACCAGCTGTAGCATTGAATAAAATAATAATACATTAACTCGCCCATATATCAGGCTTACTATGAGCAAGGCACCTCACAGTGTCTCACTTCGTCTTGGCAACAACCCTGTGAGCATGGAAGGGTTATCGTCCCCATTTTGCAGATAAGAAGACCGAGGCACAAGATCACAAGATTGAGTGGAGGAGCCCGGACTTGAACCAGGACTGTCTGACACCAGAGCCTGAGCGCTTCACCACAGTCCACATAATGTGCCCTCCACGAATCTGACCCACCCTTCCCTAAGGGGCTTTACAAGGTGGTCCCTGGTCAGGACTAAATGAGGGAAGTTGGTCCTAAGAGTCTCCAGGGCTGGACCCTTGAGGGCTCCCCATTTCTGTACAAATCCCCGTCTCAGCTGCCTGGTGGTCGAGAACTTAAGCTCTAGGTCAGACAGGAGGTTCCAGCCTCGGCCCTTCCACTTTCCAGCACTGTGACTTTGGACCTTAGCCTCAGTTTCTCCTCTATAAAAATGTTTGCTGTAAGGTGTGTTTTGTTTTTGTGTCTCACTAAGCAATCAGTGCTCATGACAAGGGAAGTTCCTAATGTACAAGAGTGGTAAGTCTCTCTCCCACCCCTGTCCCCACAACCCAGGTTCTCCTCCCAGACGTAACCACTCTTACCAGTTTCTTATGCATCCTCTCCAGGAGCTCCATCTAATAGAACTTTCCAATGATGGAGACGTTCCACACCTGTGCTCTCCAAAACACTGGCTTTTGAACACTTGAAATGGGGTTCATGCGATGAGGAGCTAAATTCTGAATTTTATCGGATTTTAATTTATCTAAATTTAAATGGTCTCGTGTGGCTAGTGGCTACTATCTTGGACAGCACAAGTCCAGAAACTCTAATAACTAACATCTATTGAGCAATGACTATGTGGCAGGTGCTGTTTTAAGCACTTCCCCTGTATTAACTCTTGATTCTCATAAGAACCCCATGAGTAGGTACTATACCCCCGGTTTTCCCACTGCAGAAACTGAGGGGCAGCGAGGTGAAGTTCTTACGAGGTCACTCTACCAGGACATGGAGGACCTGTGATCTGAGCCCAGGAAGTCTGACTCCAGATTTAGCTCCTGTAAACAGGGCTCATCGTAAGGCATATAAGCAGCATAAATGGGAATGTGTGTGATGAGCTTGGCACCACGCCTGGCACAGAACAGGTGCTCAGTAACTTACCCCACCCCTTTTGTGAGGTCCCTCTCCTCCCTGCTCTCTGTGTAGACCCTATTCGTCCCCACCTCTGGGCCCTTGCTTATGCTGTGCCCCTTTTCCAGAGTGCTCCCCTCAATCCTTCCACTTACCCAAATCCCCCCCCAACTATCGGGCATCAAGGATGGGATAGAGTGGCTCAGAGGTGTGAGTTGGCCTAGGCAAGGCCTGAAGGAGTGGGGGACATGGGGGAACCGGCCACAGAACCAAGAGAGGACCGTGTAACAGGAGCCGTGGCCTTCAGGAGAGGGATGTAGCCAAGCCACAACCCAGCAGGTCAATGACACGACAGAGCTCAATAGGGTGCAGGCTGCATATCAGGGAGCAGTGGGACAGAAGGTTATGTAGGAAGGACTGGGACAGGACATACGAGCTTTGACTACCAAATATTAATTTAGATCTGATTTAATAAGTGGCAAGCGGCTGATGTTGATGTATTCATGCATTTAGCAAACATTTATTCAGCACCTACTTAATTGGTCCTTAATCATTGGGGTCCACTTTGGAGTTCTCCCACCACATGCCTCTGCTGAAGACAATTGGACTTTTGGGCACACCTCCTCACAATGTCACCTTTTCTGAGTAGGAGAACGTATAGGGGCAAAAGTTAAGTTCTTCATCCTGTTAACAGGCACTGTCTTTGTACATCAATCCATGCCACGCAATCAGAAAAGCAAAAAAAGTATCATGGTCCCACTTTACAGATGACAAGGCGGAGGCCAGGGAAGTTGAGACGATTTGCCCAAGGTCTCTTGACCTGTTAAATTGATGGGCAGGGATGAGCACGCAGGCCCCAGGCTGGATTTCTTTCTCTCGTGTCTAACTGTTCCCTTGCAGGGCACCGAGGTCCGTAAACTCCATCTGCCAGGTCGGGCTTTGCCAGCAGAGGCATCCGGTGTCCCTGGCACTGGCTCAAAGGGCTGGCTTCCCACTGTGGAGGGAAGGAAGCCTTTTGCTTGGCACTCCACCTGCCATTTTTCATCTGGGTGGGTTTTAATCTTGCAGACAACAGAGAACTAAGGGTCCTGGCATCCTGGGGAAAATGGAAGTTCAAAGTGGCCCAGGAAGAAGGGCTCCAGGCCATGCCCTGGGCCCACGGACAAACAGGCAGCTCTCATTCTCAGGATCCAAGTGACTAACAGACGGAGCATCCCACACAGAGCCTTGGGGGAAGAAGCAGCAGCAGAGAGGGTGGTTCCTGGATCTGGTCTGGGTGCCCCCTGGAAAAGGAGAGTGGGTCGACCCTAGGCCCCTAGGAAGGATCCCCTGCCCACTTGCTTCCCACTGGGTCTGGGCCTGTTGCCCTATAACCATACCTCATCCTTCCCTGGCTCAGCTCTGTGTCTCAGGGGTTGTATTTCCCAGACTCCATGGTCTGCTGGGTCCTGTCTGGTTTCCGCAATGGGAAGCTTGGGCAGAGGGTTTAAGGATGGGGAGAAGGGAGGAGCCAGGGCATTTCCCCCATCCGTCTCTGAGTTAGGGGTGTGTCTCACAGTGTTGGATTCCTTTCTGGCATCAGTGTCCCCTGGACAAGCCCACTGTAATTCCAGCTTCTTCCAGGTGCCCCCAAGCCCCTGGGCACCAATAATGTCACTCCCTCCCCGTGTTTCTCCAGCCCTGGGGGAGCCAGCAGCATCCTGCTCTTGCCAATCTCTGGGGTGTCTCCTGTCTTAGTTTGGGTTACCCTCAACACAGGTCCTGAAACAAAAAGTTGGGCAGATGGAGTTCATTTGGGAGGTAATCCCAGAAAGAACAAGTGAGGGAGTGCGGAAGTGAGTTGGGGAAGGGAGAAAAGCTCATAAAAGATGTGTTAATGAGCTGGTGACCTTGATGGGCAACTGGGCTCAGTTACACCGGGGACTTTCTAAGAATCATTGGGAAACAGACCTCAGCATCAACCTACTGGAGGAATGAGAAGCAGTGCTATCTATTAAATTCCATCTCCATTGTTTGAGCATTGCCCTTAGGGTGTTAACTCTCTCACACCTCCAGACTGCAGCTGGGAGGAAGACCCTACACAGAGAAGCAGCCTTGCGTGGGCTTGAGGTAGAATAGAAAAGATATTGCACAAAGAAGATGTGCAAGTGACTAATAAGCACATGAAAAGATACTCAGCAGCATTAGTCACACAAAAATAAAACCACAATGAAATAACACTACATACCCAACAGAATGGCTGCAATTGAAAAGACTGATAATACCAAGCGTTGGTGAGGATGTGGGACAACTAGAACTCTCATACACTCCCAATGGGAATTGTAGAATGGTTCAGCCACTTTGGAAAAATGTCCGGCTGTTTCTAATAAAACTAAACAAGCCCTTACCCTAAAGTGCAGCCATCTCTCTCCAGGTATATACCCAAGAGAAATAAAAACACATATCCACACAAAGACTTGTACGTAAATGTTTGTAGCAGCATCATTTATAATAGACAAAGACTAGAGACCTCCCAGATGTCTATCAATAGGAGAATGGTTAAAGAAATGGTGGTCTATTCATACAATGCAATACCAGTCAATAATAAAAATGAACAAATTATTGATACATGCAATGACATGGATGAATCTCAAAAAAACATATATGCTAGTTAAAGGAGCCAGACACCAACTATATGGTTCCATTTTATGAAATGCTAGAGTAGACGAAACTAATCTGTGATGCCAGAGGTCAGGATGGGCATTGTCTAGGAGCAGAGGTGGTATTGGCTGGAAAGGGACATGAGGGAACCTTCTAGTAGAAGAGGAATGTTTCACATCTTGACCTGAGTGGTTGGTTACACCATGTTCGCAAACGTAAAAATTCATTGAGCTATACACTTAAGAGTTTGTGCCTTTTACCTAAATTACATTTTCATTTTTTAAAATAGAAACATAAGACAAATGAAGAGCTCAATTCTTAAACATTCTGCTTCAAGCCCTTAGCCAGTCGCCGAGGATGACTCTGCAGTTGGAGTCTCCAGCTTCATTAGGGGAAGGCAAGGGAGAACTGGGGCCATGCCGAGCCTCTGGAGCTGCCAGCACAGAAAAAACACTCGCTCCCGTCAGTGAGTTATGATTAAGAATTTTCCTCCTGGCCTCCAAGTGTTTTACTGGCTCATTCGTCAATCTGTCAGGGCGGCCGTCAAGGCGAGAGCAGCAGAAAACTAACAGCTCACACCCAAACAGCCTGAATCATTCAACGCCCTCCACAGCCTCCGGATACTGGGAGCCTGGAGTTAATTTTTTATTTATTTCTCGGGCTCTGCAGAGCATTTATTTTCATGCCCCTGGAGGCTCAGAGAGTGGGCACGGGGCTTCTGTGGGCCAAGAGAAGACAGGCTAAAGTCATAGAGTCTGGGGTATCCCACCCTGATGTCTGGGGCAGGACAAGGGACCAGAACCAAGGGCACTGCCAAGTAGGGGCCTCTGAACAGGGAAGAGAAATAATGGGCATCAGAGTCCCAAGGTTTCAGGTTAGGGCTTAAGACCTGGGTCAGCCACCTCTCAGCTGGGTGGTCTTGAGAGAGTTGTTTACTTCTCGGAGCCTCACTTTCCCCAGCTACAAGATGTGCACGGTGATATGACACTTACGTAGTGCTTACTGTGTGCCAGGTCCCGTTCTAATCACTTATATACATTAAGTCATTTAATACTCAAACGCCGCTATACAGTACTCATGACATCATCCCCATTGTACAGATGAAAGAAACAGGCCCAGAATTCACGCCTAAGGAATCAAAGCACCTATCACATAGGGAGAGGATCAAAGGAGATGGAGCTTACGATCTCCAGATATCATGCCTGGCACACAGTAGGTGCTCAATAAAGCACAGCCACCGCTATGGTTATTTTTATCATGTTTTTCAGGGTCATCATTTAATTTGAGTACAATGACAAACACATGAGGTTGAGAGGCATTGTGTAGATGGGGAAACTGAGGCAGAGTGAGGTAAAATGGCTTGCCCAAGGCCATACACATTTACCCTCAAGACCCTGCTCTGTCCTCAGGTCCAATTAGGCTCTCTTTATAGAGCTGTTGAGACTGAGTCCCAAGTTCTATAGGCCAAATAGACCCCAAAACACAGACTTTGCTTCCAGAAGAAAGGTCTGGATTCAATCCTGCATCTGCCACTCCCCAGTTGTGTGAGTAGAACAGGGTCCTTCACTTCAGCTTCCTTGGCTGTGACATAGGATGAAACAGTCAGTTACATGGAGACCAAAAGGAAGCTTTAGTGAGAGAGAGCATCCTGTGTTTGGTCTCCAGCCCCACCACTTACAGCTGCAGGACCTTGGATAAGCTGGCTTCTCTGAGACTCAGTTTCCTCATCTGTAAAATGGGGAATCCTAATCCCAACCTTGTAGGGTGGTGCTGAAGATTCCATGCGGTGATGTTGGAAAGCCCCTTAGCCTAGGGCCAGGCACGTGAATAAGTGGATGCTGTTAGCATTAGTCATAGAAGTTCCCATTTGCCACTGTCATTTTTGCAAAGGATCTTGGAAGATGAAAAGCTGGCCTGAGAAACAGGAAGGTCTGCCCAGCCACCTTTTCCCCAGCCTAGGGAAGATTTGTGACTGCCAGGAAAGGGTGAGCTGCCACCTCAAACCCTCTGGGCTCTTTGGAGGAGGAAAAAACTGGGAAACTCCTTGATTTATGCAACATCACAGGGGCCTGAGGGATGCTCGCCACAGTCCTGGGGATGTGTCCCATGGGTGAATGATGTACTGGGTAGGGCCAGAGCACTTTCAGGATTTCTGAATCAGAAGCCATTCTGATAGGGGGCAAATATCCTTGTGGCTGCAGCCTCCTGAGCCCCCAGGGCTGGTCAGTTCCTCCTACATCCATCAGCTAGTTATTGAACACCGGGGATGATCCAGACCCAGTGGTAGGCTAGTCAGACAAGGAAGTTCCCAGCCACCAGGAAGCTTAGGCAAGGGCTTCTTTTGTTCTCAGAAGCTAGTCATATTGGAGAAACTGAGGCAGCTCAGTGGCTATAAGGCATCTCCCTCAGGACAAAGCAGAGAAGGCTGACTCCCAATAACGTGCTCCTGGGAAGGAGGGGTCCAGAATAGTTAAACTCTCCTGCATCAGAAATATCAGATAATTCCTCATTGCTGGCTCCTCTCTCTCCCTAGCAGAAAGTTCTGGTGAGGAGTAAAGAAAGGAAGCTCTAAAGAAATGATTCTCGAACTTGAATAAGCATCAGAATTGCCTGGAGGGCTTCTTAAAACACAGATTGCCGAGCCTCACCTCAGAGTCTCTGGTGCATTAAGCATGGAGAAGGGTCTGAGGATGTGCATTTCTCACACGGTCCCAGTTGATGCTGATGCTGCTCGTCTGGGGACAACACTTTGAGAACAAATCCAGAGGAAAGACAAGAAAGATGGAGTTAAAATCTCAGTCCTGCCATTTCCTTGCTGTGTGACCTTGGGCAAGCTACTTGGCCTCTCTGAGGCCCAGTTTCTTCATCTTGAAATGAGGAAAGTAATGTCCACTTCACAGAGTCGTTAAGATCCGAGGAAATATATAAAGCACCTGACACTTAGTAGACCCTCAACAGAAGGCAGCTGTAGCTGACAGTTCCCTCAAAATGCATGAAAATCATGCTTTCAGTGCAGACCACCGCTTACACAGTAGCCTCCTGGAATTCATTTTTCTGATGGGTGGAGAAACTAATGGTTTCACAAAGCAGAGTTCCATGAAGTCGAAAGTGAAAGCCTGAGACTGCAGAACTCACAGGAAACACTTGGCATCACATTAAGCAGAATGGATGCCCAGACTTGTCTGTGCACACAAAACAGTGCTAACCTAAAGAATCAATTAGCTCCCTGGCAGACAGGCTGTCTGACCTCAAGGCACCCAGCAATGGCCTGCCCACCCCGGCTGCCCTGAGCACCACGGGAGCAAGTTTTCTGAGTCATTTTCTCTCTGGTGCCAATCTGATTAAGGGAGAGGGTGCTTCACGGAGCTTCTCAATCAGGGGACACCTCCATTAACAATCCTCAGATGGAAAAACATCATTGGCCACATTTCCTGGACAGGGAGAGCCCTAGGCTAATGATATCTGCATTTCATAAGCTGCAGGTAAATGATATTCTGTTGCAACGTCATCTTCTCTTGCAATGGCAAATCCAGGCTCCGGGCCTTGGCTTCCTTTTAATACAAAAGAGGGTGGTTAGACTAGCGACTTCTAAGAATCTTCCTGATCTGATGTTGTATTATTCTATATACAACAATCTGAGGTGAAATCCAGAACGGGATCAAGAAAGGCTGGGGTTTGGGCAAGCTGTAGGGACTGAGCTACCACGGCAGGTCCGCTTCAGCACCACAGACAGCGTCAGGCCGCTGGGCTTCTCTGGGGAAGGAAGCCGCTTGAATCTGTGGGAAGGGCCCAAGTACACATATGAGTCACATTCACATTGTAGTTTAAGTCAGGGTTTCTCAGCCTCAGCACTGTTGATATTTGGGGCCAGATAATTGTGGAGGACTGCCCTGTGCACTGTAGGATGTTTAGAAGCATCCCTGGGTTCTACCCACCCCATCCCACCTCCAAGTCACGACAACAACAAATGTCTCCAGCCATTGCCAGATGTCCCCAAGGGGTGGAGACAAAGTCATCCCTGCTTGAGAACCTCTGATCTAAGTGAATAGCACTCCCTGGAGTGGTGCAGTGCACATATGAGGCCACCCGCACAGCCCCAGTCCTGAAACTGTTCTTCTAGACTTAAAGAGCCCAGGGGCGGGCTTCTATTCTTCTGTCTTCTGTAGGCAGTCAGCAGTAAACAGGTAAACAAGTAAAATCAATAAATAAAATAACTAAAGACTGCAATGAGTGCTGTTAAATAAATAAAACGGGGATGTGATCAAAAGGTAATGGGAGAACATGTGCAATGGACAGAGGACCCTGTGCACTGTTGGTGAGAATGTAAATTGGTGCAGCCACTGTGGGAAACAGTGTGAAAGTTCCTTGAAAAATTAAAAATAGAAATACCATATGACCCATAAATTCCATTTCTGGGTATTTACTTGAAGAAAATGAAAACACTAACTTGAAAAGATATGCACCCTCATGTTCATTGTAGCATTATTTACAACAGCCAAGATATGGAAACAACCTAAGTGTCCACCAATTGAAGAATGGATAAAGAAAATGTGGTGTGTGTATATATATATATATATATATATATATATATGGAATATATATATATATATATGGAATGGAATATTATTGGGCCATAAATAAGAATGAAATCTTGCCATTTGCAACAATATGGATCCACCTCGAGGGCATTATGCCAAGTGAACTCAGACAGAGCAAGACAAATACCACGTGATCTCACTTATATGTAGAATCTAAAAACAAAAAACAAAAAAAAACAAGCTCATGGATATAGAGACCAGATTGGTGGTTGCCAGAGGTGGAGGGTGCGGGGGTGGGAGAAATGGGTGAAGGGGGTCAAAAGGTACAAACTTCCATTATTAATAAATAAGTCATGGGGATGTAATGTACAGTATGATGACTGTAGTTAATAATACTGTATTGCATATTTCAAAGTCGCTAAGAGAGTAGATCTTTGAAGTTCTCATCACAAGAACAAAAAAGATAATGAAAGAACATGTGTCACCTTAAATAAGGTAGTTGAGAAGGGCTTCTCTGAGGAGGTGACAATTGAACTGACACCTGAAGGATGAGAAGGAACTACTTGTAGGAAAAATGTGGGGAAGTGAATTCCAGGCAGAGGAAACAGAAAGTCCAAAAGCTCTGCTGCTGGAAAGAGCCTATAATGTTTGAGGAATTGCAAAGATTCCAGCATGGCTGGGGCAGAGTGGGGATGGGGAGAATAGCAGGAGATGAGGCATGAGTAGGAGACAGAGGTCTGAGTGTTCAGGGTCTTGGCAAGCAGGTTATACTTTAAACTCAATCCTTGGAGAAAACTTAAGGTGCTGGTGAAAGTTTCCCCTCCTGTGTCCTCAAAACTCATAGGCATAAGCCTCAGGCTTTCTTCACTGTAGGCAGCTGCACAGGCTACAGCCCAGCCCACTTCTGCAGCTGAAGGTGAAGCCAGCATCCGTTAGCCTGCTCTCAAGGCTTTCATTTGCCCTCTTCTTTTCAGGAAACTAACAGTTTTTCTGCAGCGTGTGAAAGGTTCCCGTATTTCTAACCCAAGGTCAAGATCAAGAAGATGCAGCACATTTTACAGCATCCAGGGAACAAGGGTTGCTTTCCCTTAAGCACATGTCTTGTCCCAGATCCTATGATGTTATTAAGCTTTTGAAAGCATCTTGTGACTTAGTAAGATGGCAGGATGTGGGGGAGGAGAGAGAAAATAGCAATTTTCTGAGGATTTATGACCATGTAATTTAGTTTTCCTGCCTGCATCGTTATCTCTTACCCCAAGCATCCTTCACAAGTCAATGGCTTCAGCACTTTAAGAACCTGCGTGGTCCTAACTCTCCCATGGGGAAGCTCAGAACTCCTCCAACTTTCCTGTTTAGTGAGTGCAGCATTGGAGGACAGTGAGGTCTTGTGAGGAGTTCCCAAAGCCTCCATATTAAAAAGCAATCCTAGCCACCTGCCTTCTTCTAAGTGCACACCTTTATTCATCACTGCCTGAGAAATATGTGTCTATAGGGGAAAGCCAACAGCTTGATTCCTAGTGCACTTCAAGGAAGAAATGGGCATAGCTTCTAGCAGTGGAAATTAAATTCCAGGAAAGAGGATTATAATGGAGCACCTACACATTAGAGCTCTGGTATCAAACAGAACTGGGTTCAAATCCCAGTTTCTCCACTTGTCAGCTGTGAGACCTTAGGCAATTGACTTTACCTTTCTGAGCTTGAGTTTCCTCATCTGCAAAATGGAAATAATAATAACACCTATTTTATAGGGTTCCAGAAGGGAGGGGAACAAAATAAGATTCTGATAGAACATAAGCTTCATGAAAGCAGGTCCTGCAATTGTGCTACATTGTGACCACATGTCTCACACATATAAATATTGGTTGAGTTAATGATTTGATGGGTAAGTGTATGTGTGAATAAATGATAAACAAGAGGAAAGGGGTTGCTTGTTATGTAGTGGCAGAGAGCTTAGTAACACTTTTACCTGTGGTAACACGGAAATGGGATAATGTATTAGTCTACTGGGTGATCTGGATAAGGAGACTTCCAGGCAGAATTTTGAATATGACACCTGTTTCTTCTTGATGCTTATAGTAATATTCAAGAGGAGACAAATACACTAAAGGAATGACCATTAAAGAAAAAGAAGGCAGAACTTGATGGTTTTGAAAATTTCCTGTGTCTCCAGATGGCAAGTGATGATAAAATTAAGAAATTTCTTCAGGCAGAGATCAAATCCAGAGCACTGTCAGGAAATAGGGTATAAAGATGAAGTTGAAGGTGTGACTGTAAAATCCCTTATTTATGACTCATAAAGATCTAAGATAGTGCCACACATAACAAATCAGCCAAACCATACAGCTTTTAATAAGGATATTGTGCCTCAGCTGCCTTGGGATCTTCAGAAGGAGCTCAAGGTAGAGAAGAGTTCATCTCAATGAGATTCATGGGTGGCTTCTTTCTGATGGCATGAACCACACACACACCCCCCATTAGATTCACAAAAACCCACAAAAGTTTTAAGAGAAATGTGTTGGCAACAACACTGCCAGCTTGGATGAAAGAGATGGAAAAGGGGCTTTTGGACCCCCACACTTCCACAGAAAGAAAGTAGGCTGAGAAAACAACTCATCTGCAAACATGGCAATCTGTGTTTCATGGAGAAGGAAGGGTGAGTCAGAGGAACCTGGAGTTCAGAGGGTGAAGCCCTTGAGCAATACAAGACTAGAACAGACCCAAGGTAAAGTAAGTAAACAAAGATTTAAGGTAAGTAAACAGACTCAAGCTAAGGTAAGTAATCAAAGGAAGAGGAGTGATGGGGCAGAGTTGAACACATCTAGGTTTCTGCTTCTCACCTGGGGATCGGGATAACTTCCATAAATTTCCCCTCCCATCAGTTGTCAGAAGGCAGTAGAATGGTTGTCACAAAGAAACCAGATGTAAAGAATCTGAGGCTGAACTCTCATCATCCCCCAGAATTCCAGGAATGGGGGATTAAAAAGGAACTCTATCCTGGGGCAAATTACTATCTAGATGCTCAGAAATGCCCCCATCCATCTTCATCCTGAGAAATGTGGGCCATAACCTGAGAGACACACCAGAATCCCCAGAGGAATCTTGTCAAAATGCAACTGCCTGTGTTCCACCCCTTGATGATTTTGATTCCTATAGCTTTCAGCCACTCAGCTCATATATGCTGAGTAATAAATAGCCAGATCACCTGCACATGAGCAGACAAAATTTGCCTAGATATGAATAAATACTTGACTCAAAAATTTTAAATCAACCACATTCATCTTTTAAGTTAGTTTCTTGAAATAGGAAAGAAAGTCATCAAAGCCGCATCAGGGACATTTATTGGGAAGGATTGGCCATCCTGAACTCCCCCTCCCCTTGTTAATCCATGAGGCGCTGACATCTCCATGCATGGCTAGAGGAGTCCCCATGCTCAGACCCGGCCAATCTGCATTCCTGCATTCCTCTGTCATGATGTTGGCCAGGGATGGGAACATATGTGTCTTAGTTCAGGCTGCTATGACGGAATCCCATAGACTGGGTGGCTTATAAACAACAGAAGCTTATTTCTTACAATTCTGGAAGCTGGGCAGTCCAAGGCCAGGGTGCCAGCACGGTCTGGTTCTGGTGAGAGCTCTCTTCCACGTTGCAGACTGCCAACTTCTCACTGTATCCTCACATGGTGGAAAGCAGAGGCAGAAAGTAAGCTCTCTTGTGACACTTTTAAGGTCACTAGTCCCATTCATGAGGGCTCTACCCTCAGGACCACATCAAATCCTATTCAGCTTCCCAAAGGCCTCGTGCCCTAATACCATCACATTGGGGGGTAGGACATCAACATATGAATTCAGGGGTGACACAGACATTCAGTCCATAGCAATATGTCTCCATCACAGTCAGTGAGATGGCAAGAGGTTTTGCAAAGACTTCTGGGACAGGGCCAGGCTATCCTCCTCACTGTCCTCAAGCCTGAAAGGGCTCAGGAGTAGGAGCTAAATTACTAAGATTATTTGAGCACAGAGGAGGAATGGAGGAAGGGAAGGCTTCCCAGTGGAGGTGACATGAACTGGGTCTTGACGATCAATTTGAAGGCAGATAAGGTAGGGAGGGAAGGTGCTCCAGGAAGAGGGCACAGCATGAGCGAAGGCTGGGAGGAATCAAAGCACGTTAGATGCTTCATGGAAATGGACCTCCTGGCTGAAGGGAAGAGAGCACACAGAGGTACGGTGGGAGATGGGACTGGAGCAGGCTGGGCCCAATTATGAAGAGCCTCATAAGTCGTGCACGTAAGTATGGACTTCATCTTGGGGGCGTGGAACGGGACGTGGTAGATATATTTTGAAGAAAGACCACTCTGACAACTGCCTGGTAGAATGATTCTTGTTATAATCTAGTTCCATCTTAAACAAGGTCTTCGAGACCACAGATAATGATGGCTAGAACTCTGTGGGTGAGGCCCCAGGGAAAGGTTTGAGGCCAGAAATCTGGGAATGAAACTCACTTGAACTGAGGTCATCAGTGACCCCATCATATAGAATGTGTCTTAGCTGGAATCTGCCTTAGCTTAGGTTCCCCCAGAAGCAGACCCTGAGACAAAGACTTCGGTACATTGATCTATATGAGAGGTGAAAATCTGGTAGAGAAGCAGGGAAATGAGGCTGGGAATGGATGGAAGCCAATGAGGAGGATATTGATGAGCAAGTGACTGTGTAGACACGGGGCTCAATCCCACTGGGGGCTTCTGGAAGACAGAAGAACATGCTCAGAGTGCCCCACCTGAAGGGTGAGGGAGCCGGGGTATTTATCCACCAACTACGTTTTTTATTGGTTGAGAGCTGCTCCTGCCTGCATCTCTGGCTGGGGTCCCTGCAGGCTGAGCACACACCTGTGGCTGCAGAATGCCCTCAGGCAGGGGAAACTAGGGCTGGCTGCAGGAGGCTGTGAGCAGATGCGGGGTCTGTGAATGCGGGAGGAATGTGGGCAGGACACCAACAGCACTTGCTACAGGATGCATGAATATTTCTCGACAAGGAAGGAAGGGAAAGAGGAGAGAGGGAGGGAGACAAGGAGGGAGGAAGGAAAAAAAATGATGTAATGAAGGAAGGAAATAAGAGACGGAGAGAAGGAAAAAAAAGGAATATTTACTGAGCACCTACTGTGTCCCAGGCAATGTAACGAGTCTTCCTGTATCTTACTTAAACCTCACTCACAGGCTGTGAGGAAGATCTGATTGTCCTGTTTTCCAGATAAGAAATAGATGCTTGGATTGGCTAAGAGAGGCAACAAATAGACGGTCTCGAGTTAAAACTCAGGTCTCATGAGCCCAAACTCCAGAGAATTTCCATTGTCCCCCTTGCCCCTAGGCATGACGTGGGGTTTAGTGCGTCTAGAAATGCAGGCCCCAGGCCTCAGTCCCCTGATCATGTGACACTCGGTGGTGGTGGCAGGTGTGCTGTCACACCTGTTGACTTTGCAGGAATCATTTATGCCGGAGGGTTTTTGCTTATTTAGAAATAACTGGCTGACGGATGGTGCTAAATGAAGACCATCTGCAGGTGTGAATAGTTTAGAGGCAATTACTCTGGGGCAGCAAAACTCACTGGAGCCGACAGCAAGGGACTGGGTCTGCTCCCTCGTGACCCGTCACGCCCCCACCGGAGGATGAAAGGCTCTCAGGGTGGCTTCAAAAGTGTCCCAGTAGCTGCCCTACCTCATCCTCACCTCCCACCCACAGCCCTCCAGCCTCTCTGTCATGATCACTAACAGATCCCCTGGAATAAAATCAATTCATAGGACAGTCTTTGGGAAGGGAACTAATGCCACTTACAAGACTTGTGGGCTTGGGAAGATCATATTACCTCTCTGAGCCTCAGTTTCCTCATCTGTAAAATAGAGAGAGAGAGAGAGAGAGACTTATTGTGAGGAATTGGGTCACCTGATCACAGCAGCTGAGAAGTTCCATGATCTGCCATCTGCAAGCTAGAAACCCAGGAAAGCCCATGACGTAGTTCAGTCCGAGTCCAAAGGGTTAGACGATGCCTACTCACATGGGTGAGGTGATCTTCTTTACCCAGTCCACCCATTCAAATGCTAATCTCCTCCAGAAACACCCTCAGAGTCACACTCAGAAATCACGTTTAACCAGATATCTGGGCATCCCTTGGCCCAGTCAAGTTGACACATAAAAGTAACAATCACAGGGATCACACCAGGACTTAACTGAAGAATCCATGAGTCAACACATGAGTTGCAGACACTCTGGTCCCCACCATTACTCTCACCAATTCAGGGCAAATGGGCCCAGTTTGCTGTGGTCAGCATCTGAGGGCTTTCTCAGGTCCAACGGTGGCCTGAAAGGCAGGGTATCAATGCCTCCTGGAAGCATCCCTCGACCAATGACCAATATCCCAGCTCCCAGCTCCTCGGGTGGGATGACTCAGAGGCATGTTTTCTGCACAGTTTCCCAGAGTCTCCCGGTGGGATTAAGCTCCAGCCACCCACAGTGATAACTCATTTAATAATGCACCTTTTTTTGGCTGCTTCTCTTCCCTGTCTCACTTCCCTGTTCTACTCCTGGTGTTTCCGTCATCTCTTAAATAAAATTCTTGCCCTTGAATCCTTGTCTCTGGCTCTGCTTCTGGGAGAACCCAAGTGAAGGTAACACTTCAGTTGCTGTTGTTTTACGCGGTTCAGAATCCTGGGGAGGAGGGAGCATCACATTCTGTGTGGGGCCAGCAGGCAGAGCCAGCACAAGCCTGGAGAAGCTTTAGGGAGGCAGATTCAGCCTCTACAAGATCGTCCTCCCACCCCCAGACAAGATCACACTAACTGTTATAAGTTGTCTATCTGGTGCCAATGCTGATATACAATTAAGATCCCTGCAGGGCTCAGGGTCTGCAGTCCCCTGTGCTCGCCTGCCTCCGTGATCCACCATGATCTCTGAGTCTGCTCTGGCTGCTCTCATCAGGGCTGCTCTGGCGCCAGGACCAGCCATCACTATGTATGGTGCCCAGCCTGGCTGATGGATGGTGCCTATTAGAGCACCTAGCTAGGAGGGAGGAAGAAGAGCAGATGATGGAAGGATAGCTGCTGGCCAGGAGGATGACACTATGGTGAAACTCCAGAGGAACCAAGAGACGCTTGTCACCTGCTTGGAGGGCTGCCCGTAAGAGGTGTCTAGACATGGAAATTCACACCAAGAGTGGTTTAGCAATCCCCAATGCTCCTCTTCTACCTCCACCACCATCATCATCACCACCAAGAACAACGTCATCACCGTCATCATCATCACCATGATTACCAACATTATCACCATCATCATCATCACCATGATTACGAACATTATCACTGTCCTCTTCACCATCATCATCACCACCATCACCATCATCATCACCACCACCACCATCGTCATCATGGCAGTTACTGGTCATTTTTGTGACTTTGACACTTTAAGTATTTCTAACCCTTCCCACAACCCTGCCTCCAAAGACTGTTACTCCCATTTTACTGAGGAGACTGAGGATCAGACCGGTGAACAAATATCCCCAAAGACATCACAACCACAAGAGCCAATGAAAGAGGTTCAAGCCAGGTCTAGCTAGTGTCAAAACCCATGATCTTTCCACTACTCCCTATATACATCCATTCGTTCATTCAAAAAAAATCAGTCCATTGAACACCTACTATGTGTTGATCATTTTACTCGTACTATTTCCAATCCTCTGAACAGCCTGAAAAGTCACACAGAAGATGGATTTTCAGAGAGTTGAAGGGACTTGTCCAAAGTCACACAGCTGGTCAGTGCGAGAAGTAGATTCAAACGCAGGTCTGTCTGGCTTTAAAGCTTGGACTTTTTCAACCACATCCTATGGTCTTTCATTCATTCATCCTTCCATTAATTATTTCATCGTTCAGTTAATGAAGCAAATACCCATTTCTATAGCTCCCACTGTGTGCCAGCTCCTCGAACACACCCTCTGGGGGTCTCCCATGTGGCAAGGGAAGGAAGGCAAGAGCACACAGAGCTGAAATAGAAGGCTGGGGAGGCATATGCGGAAAGAGACCAGGGAATGTGCTCTGTGAGATGAAAGATCACTTCCAGCTGGGGAAATCAGGGCTGGCTTCCTGGAGGAGGTGGTATCTGGGCTGGGCCCTGAAGAATGAAAAGGATTTTCCTATGTTGACGTGAGAGAGAAAAGCATTCTATGCAAAAGGATCAACATAAGAAAAAAACATGGGAGTGGGAAGTTGGGTGGGAGGATGCAAGCAAGGAGTAGATTGGTTAGGCAAGGGTGTGGGGTAAATAAATGAGTGAGAGGGGCCAGCCTGGTGGCATAGTGGCTAAGTTTGTGCACTCTGCTTTGGCAGCCCCATGTTTGCAGGTTCAGATCCCAGGCACAGACCTACACACCACTCATCAAGCCATGCTTGATGGAGTATAAAATATAAATGGAGGAAGGTTGGCACAGATGTTAGCTCAGGGCCAATTTTCTTCACCAAAAAATAAATAAATAAGTTAAATTAAATTAAATTAATTAATTAAAGAGTGAGAAAGGAGGTTGGATGGGGGGCTGGAACCAGCTCATGGGGGGCTGGGGCTGGATCGTGTGAAGTCTTCGTTGCCAGGCGCAAGAAGTCTGGACTTCATCCCATTGGCAGAAAGCAGCCATTGAGGACTGTTGAAATTGGAAACATGAGAACAGCTGAGGTTTCTGACTTCCCGCAGGGCACAGAGGGCAGATTCCAGCAGGGAGATCTGTTATAGATCTGTCCTCTCAGGACGCTGCTGCAATCGTCTGCATGAGATGCAGGGCCCAGCCTGGAACAGTGAGACAGGAAAGGACCATTGTAAGTGGAGAAGCTTCCTAAGCTAGAACAAACCAGCACCAAGCAGGGGCCACTCACCTCCACCATGGTGGTGGGCAGCCTCCCAGATCAATATGCACCGAGGAGGTGGGGCTGGCTCTGTGAATTTCTCACCTTCCCCTAACCCTGTGAGGTCTCTGCACTGGGCCACTCCACTTTTCTGAGCCTCCATTCCCTTGACTGTAAAATGGGGATGATGACACCCACTTTAGCCCTCTATCATCACCATCATCACCATCACCGTCACCATCACCACCACCATCACCATCACCATCACCATCATCATCACCATCGTCATCATCACCATCGTCACCATCATCATCATCACCATCACCACCACCACCATCATCATCACCATCATCATCATCACCATCATCACCATCCTCACCATCACCATCATCATCACATCATCACCATCACCATCACCACCATCATCACCACCATCATCACCATCACCACAATCATCATCATTAGGGCCCTTTAAGATCACATGGGCCAAAACATTCCTTTTTCAGATTCATTCATATTACTAATGTTTTTGAGCTCCAACTACATGCCAGGCACTGAGGATATATGAATGAATAAGACAGACTTGGTCCTTGGTCCTTGACCTCACAAAGTTAAAAGTCTAGGGGAAGGGACAGAGCACTGAACAAGTGATTCAGCAATATGTGATATGATGAGAGAGATCCCGGGCACATCGGGAAAACTTTAGGATAAATTGACTTCAGCCAGGCAAAGAGGAGGAACAGTGTTCCTGGCAAAGGGAACAGCATGTGCAGAAAAGCCTGGAGGTGACAGTGGGCAAAGCTTAGTCACGCAAGTGAAGACACTCTGTTTTCCTGAATCATAAAGTGTAAGGAGCTGGATCAAAGGTGGAGAGAGGGTGAGAACTGAGTTTGGAGAGGTCAAGAGGGGCCAGATCACCATGAAGTGTCTTGTTGACCTTTATCAGAAGTTTGGGCTTTATCCAGGGCAATAGGGGGCCATGGAGGAGTATAAACAAAGGGGAGATAGATGTGCATCTTAGGAAGATCCCCCTGGCTGCAGGGTGGAGTGTGATCTCAGGGGACAATAGTGCAGACAGGACAACCAGTTAAAGGTGATGAGCTTAGAGTGGCGAAGGGCTCAAAGAAGATGGCAAGATGGACAGAGGATCCCGCCTTCAACAGCCAGTCGAGGGAGAATCAACTAAATTCATGGCCAAAATTGTTTTTATAACCTAAAGCACAGGCAACGGGGAGGTCAGTGTTGGACACTTTGGCCTTACGTCCATTTTCTTGTGTTCCTCCCCACCCCCCAAGGGGTCAGCCTGGAGCCACCAAGCAGATAGGCTGGCCCATGTCGCCCAACTCCCTCCACCCACATGACCAGGAAATCATTGCATTTTCCCAGCTCCACGAGGCAGCCTACCCAGACAAGGAGCTCCAGAGGCGGCAGCTGGGGTGCTCCTGAGTTAATTGGGAGCACGTGGGATGAGTCGCTGCCCTGTTTTCAGCTTGATCTAATTAGACAAGCAGCGATTGTGCTAAATGGACTGGCCCACAGACCGAGGCCACAGCCAGATGCGGGGGGGGGACCCAGGCACAGGGGGAGCAGTCTCTGCCGAGATAATGGTCTTCCTCCAAAGAGACCGGGGATGGGGGAGGAGTGTGGCTGGGGCTTGTTGGACACACACAACCCGGAGAAATCAGATGTCCGCGGACACAATCAGAAGTCATGTCACAGTTCACCGAGATCTATTGGGTGTTTCTGGAGCTCCTACTGCGTGCTGAGGACACAGCTATGACTGAGGCAGACTTGTCCCTGCCCTCTTGGTGATTATGGTCTAGTGGAGTGACACACGCTAGCCACATGACCACACAGGAGAGAAAATAACAATCATGGCCGTGATAAGTAGTAATAAGAGCTGATGCTGACCCAGTGCTTATCCCACACACATAACTCACTTAATCATTTCAACAGCCCCATGCGGCAGGTTTTATTATTGTCAGTCCCATTTTGTAGATGAGGAAACTGCAGCCCAGAGAGGGGAAGTGACTTTCCAAGGTCACCCAACCAGGAAGCAGCAGAGCTGGCGTTCTGACTCCAGCATCCTGGTGCCCAGCCTCCAGGCAGAGGGCTGTACAAAGGCCCTGTAGAGGGAAGGGGCAGGGAGGAAGTGTCAGGAGGTGGACGGGGGGTACAGAATGATGCTGGGGGGACAGCGGGTGGGAGTTGGGGCCAGACTACACAGGATGTGTCAGTCACATCAGAGACACGTGTCTTTATTTTGAGGGCAATAGGGAGCCACAGAAGGGTTTTAAGCAGGAGAAGGATGAACTTTGATTCTTACCCCACCCAGCAGAAACCACAGGGCAGGGGCAGGACATACATTTCACAGATGAGGAACGTGAGGTCAAAGAGATGGGCTGACTCAACAGAAGAGGCTGAGCAGGGTTTAGAGGAGTTGGGTAGCTGGGTGACTTTGGGCCAGCCCTTTGACCCCTCTGGGCCTCCACTTCCCTACCTGTAAAATGGGGACATAGGGTGATCATCAAAGACCATTTTAGCTCTGACCGGCTGAAATCACTTGGCTTCTTTTTCTTTTTGTTCTTCCTTCCATCTAATCATGTATAAAGCTCCCACTAAGCGCTAGGCACTGTGCCAGTTCCGTTCCCACCATGGAAAGATCATGGACCATCGCCTACTTCTTTCATGTAACTGCATTTTGCCCTGAATACAGGGCACCTGCCAAACTCACCCCGGACTCCCATCTATCGCCAGCCCCATGCCACCCACTCCAACAGCTGTGGCCGCAGCAGGCCTTCCGTCTCCACTCTGGATCACGTTTCCCTCTGATGGAAACAGATGGAGAGACTTGGAGGGAAGCACAGCCCAGCCCCTGCCCTGGAGCTCATGGCTCTGGGATGGGAAGAGGGCCAGAGCTAATTCTGATACCAGCTGCCTCTTGCAGGCTCCAGACTCTGAGGCCTGCTCCCTGGGGACTTTTCCTGCCTCTCAGCAGGCCACGGGGAGTTCAGATTTCATTTCCTTGCCTCTGGGGCTCCAAGCCCAGCTCTGCCTTCTGCTGGCACAGCCCCATCTCCCTGGCAGGTGCACGATGCAGCCTCCACTCAGCTCTCTCTCCAGACTTCAGGGGGTGGGCACAGCCCCACTGCCCCCACAGATCTCCATCCACTCCTGGACCCAGAAGCCGTAGCCTCTGCTCCCGTAGCAGTCCCAGCTCGGAACCAACACTGCTCTGGCAACAATTTGGGACAGGAATTTATACACAATTATAAAAAGTTTAAAAATGTACAGACTCCTCAACCCAGCAACATCTTTTCTCAAAACTTATCTTACAGAAATATTTGCCCAAGTACATAGTCTTGTACTTACCTGGAATTCAAAAATCTAAGAAGCTTTGAAAACTGAATGTGTTTCTGTAAGTTTGGAGCCAACACTCTCTTGGCAGCAAAACCGGCCCTGAGCCAACATGAGGCTATTTATAGACTATTTATGGGTTTCACTGAAGAATTTATTAGTGCATTTGATTCTAGGGTGCTGTCCCGAGCCCCCTGGTGGTATTAAGTCATGTATGACATATGTACCCTACAACCTGTCTAAAATCTGAAAATACTGAGTCCCAAAACACAGGTAGCCCCGAAGCGTTTGGATAAGGGATTGTGGATCTAGCAAAAAGTGGAGACAACCCAGAAGTCCACCCACAGGGGACTAGTTAAGTTAGGATACATTCGCACAATGGAATAGCAGTAACAATAGCAAGGATCACAGCAAACTCTTTGAGACAGGTTCTGTCATTATCCCGATTTTATAGAAGAGAATACTGAGGTTCAGGGAGGACCAGTGACTTTGTCAAGGAAGATTATGCTAATATAGAAAGAATAAGGTAGCGCCGACATGAAAAGAATTAGGAGAAATAGCCAAAATGCATTGTTGATTTTTTTAAAAGGCAAGTTGCAGGACAACAGGTAGAGTGTAAATCCATTACATAGGTATGTGTGTGCATAATCCATATACATAATATGTGATAGGTGCTATCAGTTTTATGTGTCAGTTTGACTAGGCTACGGTACCTCGTTATTCAAAACCACATCTAGCAGCACCAATCTAGGTGATGCCGTGAAGGTATTTGCTTGTTTGGTTGGGTTTTTTCCTCCTTTCTCCATCTTTATTCATACACAACTCAAGAGGGCTCTGGAAATAATTTCTTTTGTCTTTCAGTGGTAGAATTCTTTTTTGTTTGTTACTCTGAATTCAGTCTTATGTGGAACCCTGTGTTGGCCTTTGTTTTTTTTTCTTTTTGTTTTTGTTTTTTTCACTAGGAAAGATTTGCTCTGAGTTAACATCTGTTGCTAATCTCCCTCTCTCTCTTTTTTTTTTTTTCCTCCCTCCCCAAAGCCCCGGTACGTAGTTGTATATTGTAGCTGTAAGTCCTTCTGTTTCTTCTGTGTGAGCCGCCGCCACAGCATGGCAGCTGACAGACGAGCGGTGTGGTTCCACCACCGGGAAACAAACCCGGGCCGCTGAAGCAGAGCGCACGGGACTTTAACCGCTAGGCCACCAGGGCTGGTTCATGCCTTTGCTTTGAGAAATGGGTCTCCCTCCTTCCAAGCGCTTTGGGGAGCCTGTCAATCAAGAGACCCACCCTTCCCTTGGTTCCTGGGTGGCACGGGTCCCAAGCTCAGCCTGTTGCCGTGAAGATCTTTCGTAGCTCTGGTTAATTTTCACATCATTTGACTTTAAGCAAAGGGGATTATCCTCCATAATCTGGGTGGGCCGAATTCAATCAATTGAAAGGCCTTCAGAGGAGAACTGCGGTTCTCTGGAAGAAGAAGTTCTCCCCGTGGACCGCATTTCAGCTCCTTCCCAGGAGCTCCAGTCGGCCCTTCCCCACTGCCCGCCCAGTGAATTCCAGACTCGCCCAGCCAGCCCCACAACCACGTAGCCAGTTCCTTGCCATAATCTCTTACTATAGGTCTCCCACTGGTTCTGTTTCTCTGACTGATACTCTATGTAACTGAGCATCTTCTTCTGTATCCTCCACTCCTCCCCCCGGGGGGGTGGGCCCTGCCCTTTGGGAAAGACTGAGAGGGGGCACCTGTCTGAAAGTTACACGTGACTACCTGGGAGTGGGCACTCCGTGCCGGGCCCTGTGTCAAGGACGGGTACTGAGGGGTGTACTGTGATTAGTCCCCCTTTCAGATGAGGAAGCTGAGTCTCAGAGAGGTTGAGCCATTTTCCCAAGGGCACACAGACACCTATGACTCTATTCTGCCTGACTCCAACACATGAGCTCTTAACCACAAGTCCACCAGCTCAGAAATATCTCCCTGGGAGGAACAGAGAGGACAAAGGAAGGGGACTTGACCGCCTCCTCCAACCAGATGGCTTGCAGACAAGTTGAGAACAAGGCAAATGACCAGGGCTCAAATTTAAAGTTGAAGCAGCAGCTCTCTTCATCAGCTGGCTTTGTCTCCTGCAGTCCCTGTCCCTCAGTCTCCAAAGTGGGCCAGGGTAGTGGCCACGTGTCCAGACTCCTGAAACTGACACCTCTCCCCAGACAACCATCAGCAGCAGCAGCAAAACAACTGAATTGGCAAGGCTCCATACAACACCAGCCTCCAGATGGGTTAATGAAGGGCCAGGAGTCCTCGTATGGGAGAAACAAAGCAGGAGGAGGACCCAGCACACCTGGCTTCTAGCCTCATTCCACCATGAGAGCTGTGTCACCTCGGGCATGTCACCAAACCCGTTAGAAGCCAAGACTGAGACAAAGCAAGAACCAAGCACCTTTATACTAGTAAGTCCTAACATTCTACCACCTCCATCTCCCAGATGAGGAAATAGGCTGGGAGGTCGGATGACTTGCCCCCATCACACAGCCAGTAACTGGCAAAGCTGAAATGCAAACCTCAACCCACTGACTCCAGTGCCCAGGGTTCTGGGGGACCCCTTTGCACTTCCATGGGCCCCAGAGGAGCTTCAAGGCAGCTGGAATCTGGGCATATGGGAGCCAACCTGGCTCATTTCCCTCTGAGTGGAGGGTTTATTGATCTCATTGCAGCTACAGAATGGTCCACAGTTGGAGAATTACTAAACAAGAAATCGTAGCAGCCTCTGGTTCATGAGATGCGTGGAACCATGCCAGCCAAGCCAATCAACTGGCAAAAATTTGCATATTAATGAAAACTCATAAATAATGCAGAGGATGACAAACAGACTTGATGCTTGCCGCCGGGGAGCAAGCACCAGCCATCTAAAGCAGGGGCTCTCAAACATGAGTGAGTATCAGAATCGCCTGTGGGGCTTGTAACCATGCCCCCAGGGTGTCCATTGAGGACGTCTGGGGTGATGCCCAAGAAGTCACATTTCTAACCAGTTTCCAGGTGGTGCTGCTGCTGCTGCTGGTCCAAGGACCACATTTGGAGAACCACTGCAGCTGCCCACTCCCTCCAGCCCCACCAGGAAGGGACCTAGCCTCCGGAATGCCAGGTGGAATCCTGGGTCTGCTACCTGCTAGCTGAGGGACTCCAGGCAAGCTCCTTAAGTCTTTGGTCCACAGTCTCTTTGTCTGTAAAATGGGACAGCAGTACCTACCTCAAGGGACTATTGTGAAGATTACATGAGACACACAGACAGTGCTGGCCCAGGACCTGGAATGTAGTAAGAATCCAAGAAAATGACAGTTTTCACAAGGGAAATGTCCAGCCATGACTAAGAATCTAAGTCCTTTTTGACTCTCATATTATTGTTCTACCTTTTTAAAAAAAAATTAATTTAGAACATACAGAAAAATTGCAAAAAGAGTATATAGAACTCCCGTATACTTGGCAGACACCAATGATCAAAATTAGGGACAAATCAACATCATGTACCTCCTGATATGACGCACCGAGAAGGACACAGCATCATTCTGTGATATTTTCCCCCCAAAATGTACAACTTGAATCTAGTCACAGGGAAACAACAGAAAAATCCACACTGAGGGACATTCTGCAAAGTAACTGGCCTGAAATCTTCCAAAACATCGAGGTCATGGAAGACAATGAAAGCTGGAGAAACTGTCCCAGACTGAATGAGACCTAAGAAGCAATAGGAAATGAACACTGTACATATGCTTATATTTATATATGCATGTATATAGTTAGAGAGAGAATGATAAAGCTAATGCAGTAAAATATTAACATTTGGGGAATCTGGGTGGAAGACTATGTGGAATTTGTCACAAAATATAGTGATGACAAGTTGCCATGGACCTGAAGGTCCTAAAGACTGAATCTCAAGGTCAAGCAAAGCCAAATGCGCATAGCAGCCCATGGGTAATGCTACTCTCATTTCTCTGTGGCTCTTATCCATGGGTTGTCGTCCCACAGGATTGTCAGCTCGGCCAGGTCAGTGACAGCCTCGACGTCTCTAACACAGCCCCCAGTAGGCAGTAAGTACTCACTGAAGTCAATTCACTTAAACTGGCGTCTACTGAGCAGGCGCTGTCCTGGGTGCTGAGAGTCCCACCGTGACCAGGACAGACATTGCACCTGTCTTTGCACAGCCCATGGGCTGCAGAGGACATTCTTCAGTTGACAACTTATCTCTGATCACTCCATTTAGACTGTGGTTTCCCCAGTCACTGGCATGTTGGAGGGTGGAGTGTGTCATCATTTCATAAGATTTAAAGGTCTTTTGTTGGAGGGACACAACACACTGAAGCTCAGATAAATGAAAGGCGTAAGTCTTTGTTACTTACATGTCCAAATGAAAGGAGGCCACCATGCAGGGCTGCGGGGGGTGGCACCCAGAGGCAAGGTCACAGTAAGCTGGAGCCATAGGAGCTAACGTGTAGGAAGGGGGGTTGGAGGAAGCCAGGTTCACGGGCTCCCTGTGGATTGTCTAATTTGAATAATTTTGTGGGCTCTAAGGCATAGGTGCTGTCTGTAGTTATCTGGCCCCTGGCCCTGGCATGATTCTGGCAGGTGCATAGTAGCCCTGGAGTGTGAGATCCTGAGAAGAGATGTGGTTGCAGTGTGGACTTAATCAGCTGCTCAGGAAGAGGAACTGACAATCCAGGGACTCAAAACTGGGTCAAGACAGCAATAAAAAATTACCCTATATTACAGTCATGTCCTCTCTGAGCCTCATCTGTAGAATGGGGACACTAACACCAACCTAATAGGATTGAGTGAAGATTAGAAAGAAGGTGTGCAAAGTACCCACAGGTGCCTGCACACCGTAAATCCGCAAGGAGAATCATCCCCTATGCCAGCATTTAGGAAAAAAAAAAAATCATTCATAGTTAAAAAGTTACTGCTGGAAATACCTGAGGAATGTGCATACCTCTCTCCACAAAACCACGCCAGTTTTCCTCCAATATTGAAACAGACTGATATTAATCTCAGGGAGCAGCAGAGGAAGTGGTTGAATTGCATTCAGGTGCCATCCTGGATGAAAACACAAGACCCTCCACGTAGTGAGACATTCACTGTGAGAGGATCATAGAGCCTGAAGGAAGAGCCATGCCCTGTCTCCATCTCTTGCTCGCCATGGAGCGTTTGCTGTGAGCGGATCTCGCTCTTTCTCTCCCGCTCTCTGTCTCTCCATGCCTCTTCTTTCTCCCTCCTCTCCCCAACCCACATCATGGTGGACATTTGTCATCCCAGCGTCTAGGCACCATTCCTGTTTGCGGAAACATCAAGACACAACAGCAAAACCACACCTCCCACTACAAAAACTTAAAGATGGACGACAGTTCCTCTCCCACCAGCACACACCTAGAGCATGGCCCAGTGACTTAACCTGGCCGACAATTCTGCCCTGCCCCGACTTTGAATCTTGGGAGAGAGGCACAGCCATTCCAACAGGCAGCTGAGTCAAGAGCCTGTTGGTTGGCATCACGTATCTATGGCGGCTGTGCCTTGTGTGGCCCCCTGAACAGATCATCTCAGAAGCCGATCCTTGGCTGTGCTTTGTCTCCCTTCTTGCCTGGCTTTCCACCCTTCCCACCAATTCAATGAGCTCCCCAATGCTCTTCCAATGAATTTATTTTCTGCTTAAGGTAACAAAAGTCAACTTCTGTCTCTTGCAATCAAGATGCCTAGAGACACTTGCCTAGAGTGTCTAGTTCACAGTCTGTTTAATGTGACTTCTTTCATTTTGTGTTTTTGTTGGTGATTCTGCTGTTTAAAATGGCCTCCAGGTGTAGTTCTAAAGTGCTGTTTAGTGTTCCTAAGCACAAGAAGGCTGTGATGTGCCTTAGGAAGAAAATACCTGTGTTAGATAAGCTTCACTCAGGCGTGAGTTACAGTGCTGTTGACCGTGAGTTCAATGTTAATGAATCAATGATACATACTAAATAAGGTGTCTTTAAACAGAAACACACATAAAACAATGTTCTATATTAATTGATTGATTAATTGATGAAAATGTTGTGACCAGAGGTTTGCAGGTACCTATTCTTGTATTTCCCCCTGGAGCAACAGTTTGGTATTTGCTAATTCAAGGTTTGCAGGGACTTATAGAATGTAACTACCATGAATAATAAGAATTGACTGTACTGGACACAAATTAACCCATCTTAATTATGTTGACAACCTTATAAAGAAAGAAGATAATATTATTTTCCCCATCTTACCATAAGAAAACTGAGGCACAAGGCCATTAGGTGACTTTTCCAAGATCACACAGCCAGTACATAGTGGAGCCAGGCTTTGGACCCAGGCAGTCTGGCGTGGGGGTGTGAATGCCCACCACTATATTGGTCCATTGAACTGCTTTTTCCTATTTTCCAAGCTATGAGCATGAAGCTTATATTTGAGAATACCTGAAATGCACAATTCTGATCTTCCAGAAGAGACTGAGAAATCTGCATACAATTTAGCACTGTGCAAGACAGCAAGGGAAATGTAAGTGAGGAGGACGCCCCAGACTACAGCCCACCACTCCCAATAAGGAGATTAGGAGGAATTGAGGCTTCTTGAATCCATTAGGCATCTGAGTCCACAAGGAAAGCTCCAGCCAAAGGATATAGCATTTGCCACAACCAGGAACACCAGAGGCCACTGACATTAGCGCTCTAGGTCTGTTCTAACAGGCTCTGGCCCTTTAAGATTCTGTCTTTCAGTGCTCTCCAGACCAAGTGCCCACCTGCTCTTCTTGGTCCCAACATCCCTAGGACTACCCATGCTGCTGGGTCTATGCGCCCTGGAGCCTCTGGGGTGAAGATCATTTCCGGGTTTCTCCAGCTGCTCCTGGCTTTTTCCCCAGCTGCCACCCAGCTGCTCATTTCCTGCCCTCTATGTTATTCGCTCTGAGATCCCTGGCATTTTTCCTGCCAGCATCAAGAAACAGTTCTGACCACCCGCCCCAAACAACTACATCTTCTCCCAAGCCCTAGTTCATCCAATTTATGGTAGGTGAGACCAGGACTGGGATTAAGCATCTGGCTCTACCCATTAATACGTGTGTGACCTGGGCTAAGACGTTTACCTTCTCTTGGCTTCCATTCCTCATCTATGAAATGAGATGAGGTTGGAGCAGATATTTTCTGAAGTCATTCCCAGGCCGGGTCCACATGCCATCTTTCTGCATAGGTTCTGGATGTTACTTAAATACCAATCCAGACGACCCATGAATAGGCTTCTACTGAGAATAGAAACTTAGAAGAAGGTGGAGAAAAGAGATAACGTGGCTACTGACATATATTTCATTCCCTTTAAACATCTCTTTGGTTGGTGGATTGGCCCACCACATAGGATACCAAAAATAACAAACCCTCTTTACAGTTGACAGTTAGGACGTGGAATGCAGAAGAAGAGGAGGATCATCTAGCGTATGAAAGTCCTCTTAACTTGGAAGGCAGGAGTCATGTTCGAGTTCCTTGAAAGGATAAGAATGCAATTTAACTTTTGAGTTCCGTTAATGGTTAAGGTTCTACTTTGTATGGTGAGCGAGTCACTTGCATCAACTGAAAAATGACATAGATCTCCAACTCAAGGGTTTCAAGAGGAGAAGCTCCCAGGATTGATATCACTGTATGTCAGATTTTGTGACTCAAAAATATTAAATCCCAATGATCCAGGACCAAGCAAAGACTGATAAGTGGATGAGGTCAGTCTAATTCCAACTTTGTGATGGGTCATCCATCTCCCAGTGCATGACCAAAAGCAGCAACTTATAGCCTTCTTGTTACCTCTTTGATCTCTTGATTCCCACCACACTCCAAAGTGGCATGAGGCCCAGCTATATCCAGGGAGGAGAGGGGCTACAATATTGTGGCTAAGCTTTAGAATCAGACTCCTGATGGGTTTGAACCCCATCTCCCCTAACTCACTCTCTACCCTTGGCCATTTCAAGAAATCTTCTTGAGCCTCAGTTTTCTCATCTCTAAAATGAGAATAAGAGAGAGAAGTACATTCCTCTTAGGGTGGTTTAGAGCAGTGCTTCTCTACTGCACACGAATTATTTGAGGATCTTGTTAAAATGAAGATTCTGATTCAGTAATCCCAGGGCTCTATTTGCGGTATGGCAGAGTTAGACTCTAACAGATTAACCATGCCACATACAACAACTATAAACTCTGAATAAAATGCAAAAAGCAATTACCATAGGCCCCTGGAGAGTGGGAGGGAAATGTAAATTTTGGAGGGAAGACAAATCTTGGAGGAAGGGACTAGCATAGGACGAGTTTCTCATTTTTGCTACTCTGGTCTGAGGACAGGCCACAATTGTGGCCCAGTGCAGGGCAGCTAAAACACTCAGAGAAATCCTTCCAACTTTCTGGCTCAAAGCAGCTTACAGCTAAATATTAAATATCCCAACTAAGATTTTAACTGCTGCCCACACAGGTGAGACAGAATTTGCAGTCACACACTTAATTGCCTGCTAAAACAAAAACGTCAACACTCTTTGGAGCAATGTAACAGAACCCATAATCTTCCACAACAAAACATTCAAAACATCCAGGATAAAATCTAAAATTGTTCAACATGTAGAGAACCGAGGAGAGGTGACCCATTTTCAAGGGAAAATGCAATCAACAGAAGCCAACCCTCAGATGACCCAGATGTTGGAACTATGAGACAAGGATTTAAAGCACCTATTATAACTATGTCTGATTATGTAAAGAAAAATATGCTTAGGGCTGGCCCGGTGGCGCAAGCGGTTAAGTGCGCGCGCTCCGCCACTGGCGGCCCAGGGTTTGGATCCCAGGCGCGCACCCACGCACCCCTTGTCCGACCATGCTGAGGCGGCATCCCACATACAGCAACTAGAAGGATGTGCAACTATGACATACAACTATCTACTGGGGCTTTGGGGAGAAAAAGGGGGGGGAAAAAGGAGGAGGATTGGCAATATATGTAAGTTCAGGGCCGGTCTTCCTCAGCAAAAAGAGGAGGATTGGCATAGATGTTAGCTCAGGGCTGATCTTCCTCACAAAAAAAAAAAAAGAAGAAGAAAGAAAAGAAAGAGAGAAAAAAATATGTATATTTGAGGAAAAATATCCAAAAACTTCCCGAATTGATGCTTCAGTAGATCCATAGAAAGGGCTGAGATTACATCTTTCTAAGAAGCTCCTAGGTGATATTGATGAACCACACTTTAAGCAGATAGGGTCTAGACCAGTGCAGCCCAATAGAATGTTCTGCAATGATGAGAATGTTCTATATCTTCACTGTCCAATACGGTAGCCACTAGCCACATATGGCTATCAAAAACTTGAAATATGGCTAGTGTAATGACAGAACTTAATTTTAATTTTTGTTAATATAAACCTAAATTTAAAAAGCCACATGTGGCTAGTGGCTGCCATATTGAATGGTACAGGTCTAGAGGATTCAATGGGACAATACTTATAAAGAACTCACATGATGCCCAGCATAGAATAGCTCTCAATATGAACTAACCATCATCATCAACATCACCATCACCAAGATACACCTACTTCAACTTCACCCCCTTGCTCAACATCATCCCAGCTTTTCCCCCAATGGCCAGGGACAAAGCACTGTTCCTCATGGCCCCTAGCTTCTCCTACCACCTAATCATTATTGACATAGTTTTTTCAGCCTCTTCCACTGTTTTCATCTGGTGTGGGTTCTGCTTCTTTCTCACCCCAACTCCTTTAATTCCTCTGACAGTCAAATAATGTGAGTCCCCTTTGGAGGTGCTGGGACTGCTCACTGTATACTCCTTGTACCTTAAAAACCCTTCAGCCCTTCCACTGAAGGGCATGAGGTTTTTATTCTTTGTCTAGAGAAAGATTTGTGAAAGCATGACAGCACCCGGGCTTTGGGGGCACCTCTGTTCCATCTCTGCTGTGTTCTTGTCTCGTCTCACACACTCAGCCTGTGCACTCATAAGAATCCAGCCTGCGTGTGACTATCCATTAGCTTTACGAGAAGGCAAGAATATCATCATAATTAAGCCGTATCTGAGAACAACACGGAGCAGCAGCCACCGGGAGTGTCTCTAATTGGCATGTTTCCACTCCAGCTGGAAAAAGTACAGAAGGAAGGAGGGAAGGCAAAGTGACCACGTTTCCCTTCCCCTGGAGTGAGAATGGGGAATTATCCAGAGATTACTTCCTGGGTCCAACTAAGCTAAAAGCAGAGGATAATATGCTAGAGCCCTGGAGCAGGCTTCAGAAGACTCTGTCCTGTAAAAGCCGTGTGGCCTGAGCCAAATTCCTTAACCTCTCTGAGTCTCAACTTCTTTATATGGTAAAGGAGGTAACAAAACTATCTATGTATAGGGCTGTCTTGAGGCTTGAAGTGTGATGGTGGGTGTAGTCCCAAAGAAAGAAGTCAACGTGAGCATCCCAGCAGTCCTACAGGATGATTTTTGAAGCTCCTTTGGTCAGAAATATCTCCCCATCTCAGTGCCAGGAATTTCACCACTAATTACCTTAACTTAAGGCTATGGTGGAGGATTACCCTCACTGACCCTCTAGGCTCAGAATATTCTAGTCCAAGGCTTCTCAAACTTTAAAGTACAGGCAGGTGAACTGGGGATCGTGTTAAAATGAAGATTTGGGTTCAGAGGCCTGGAGTGGGGTCTGGGATTCTGAATTTCAACTAGGTTCTGGGGTGATATAGATGGTGCTGTTCCACAGACCACACTTCAGATTTTGTTGCATATCATAAAACCAGTTTCCTTCTTGGGGTTATCTTGTTCAGAGTGACGCACCAAGTATCTAAATATTCAGATGAAAAACTGGAAATGCCAGATAATAATAATGATGATGCTAATAACAACAGCAGCTAACACGTATTGAGGGCTCATTCTATACCAGGCATTGTGCGACGTGCTTTCTATACACTAGTTCATTTAATCCTAACAACACCCTTATAAGGGAGGTTCCGTTGTTAACCCTACTTTATAGTTGAAGAAGCTACATCTCGGAGAGGTTAAGACATTTGGCCAAAGGCACACAGCTAGTGGGAGGAAGATCTGGGATTTGAACCCAAGGCAATCTGGCTCTATATGCTTCACCACTGTGAAGTGCTTCCAAAGACCCACGACGAGGCTACTACCCAAGAATCTTCATTTTACTAGGGGAGGGAGACCCACTAGCCTGAAGTACTAGCCCATAACCTCTCAGTGGTTCTCATTCCTGTCTGCACATTAGAGTCACTCAGGGAGACTTTTAAACATACCAATACCCAAAGCCGACACAGAGCAATTAAATCGGAATCTCTGGGTATGGGACCCCATATCTCAGTATTTTAAGCTCCCCAAACCATTTCTAATTTGCAGCCATAGAAGAGAATCATTGGCTTAGAGCCTGAGCTCTGACTGCTACGGGGGAAGTTGCAATTGAAAGAGCCACAGGGCTCAGCAGAGAGGTAGCCAACGTGGGAGAGGTTTAATATGGCCAGGAAGGCAGTTCCCACCCAGCCCGATCCCAGCAACCACTCTCCCCACTCATCATTATCATTGTATAATCCCAGTGTCTCTTTATCATCCATTCCTAATAAAGTCTGATGAGGATGAAGATGGGCACATAACAATGGGAGGAAATTGGGAAGAAGATTTCTATGGGCATATCATTACAGTCACTAAATGCCCAATGTTTGAGATCCTTTTCCTGCATCTCATCACGATGTTTGGTAAACAGAGGGAGAGAGGAAGATCTAGGTGACAGCTGCAGCTGTGTTTCCCAGGACTGCACCCTGGCAGGAGTCTAGGAAAATAACATTCTTTGGTGGGGTCATGTTCATGAAGGAGCCAGAGGGCCTTAAGGGGCAAGAGTGGGAGGTGGGACAGAGAAACTCTTAGAACCTATGCACTCTCATGTGGTCATTCTACAGCTGGGGAGAATCAGCCATCACGAGCCCAGCTCCTAAAATAGCCGTCCTAGACCCCGTGGCATCCCGTTCATCTCCAGGAAGGCCTCCGCAGTGGATCTCTGCTGAGTTTTGCCTGGCTGACACCTTTTCCTCTTCATCTGCTACCAGCACCTTCATTTTTATATGCGGGACTTTTCCCACCCACTCATCCCCCTTCAATGCAGTTCTTTGAGAGCTGTCAATCAAAGTGCCCCATCTTCTCTTGGCCCAGGGCCAGGCATGCGACCCAACCTAGACCGATCAGCTCTCTCCTAGGAATCTGAATCTTGAGCACAGTGAAGGCAGATTAGAAGTAGGTGGAGCTGACACGTGGTCACCAGCAAGCCCTGAATCCACTGGCTTCTACTGCTGCCTGGACTCCCAGTGCCAAAGCCCTTCTTACTCCTGGGAGCCGCTGTCCAGCTATTCTTTGCCTCTGCGAGTTCTTCCTATCAATTCGTATTTGCCCAAGTTAGCCAGGAGCTCGATGACATAATGTCCAATGTTTCATAAGCCAGAGCCTGGAAGCAAAGCAGTGGCGGAGCCAAAAAGTCTTTGCTTCCGTTGTCACAGGATTTTGAGCTCAGAATATTAGAAGGAGAGGGGGTTTAACTGACCAACTCCTTCTCTGCCAGGTAAATCCTTGTAGTCCCTGCCAAGTCACTGTCCAGCCTTCCAGTGGGAGGTCCTCTCCCTCCCAGTGAATCTACTTCCATGGGTTTTGACCAATTCTGCCACTTGTGTGATTTTGGACAAATCTCTTAACTCTTCTGAGCCTCAGTTTGTGTATGTTATATCATCGTGTGTTCTAAACAAGATAATGTATGTAAAATACTTGGCACAAAGTAAGTGCCCAATTAAAGGCAGTTACCATAACTTGTATGGAAATGAAATCTATCCAGTCCCAGAGCCCCTACTTATTTCATGGAACCAAAGGTCTTTCACAAGGGAAACGCTTCTAGCTCTTTACAGTTATTAGGAAAACAGGCCCAAGGAGCCTCAGGAAATAACCGCAAATCACACAGCAAAGAACCGTCGTACAGGGCTTGAGTTTCCTAGTCTCTTGACAGCTGGCTGGTCTTTGAGCCACACCTTTGACGTTGTCTCCAGGGACCAAAGGAAGAGCTGAAACCACCAAGACAGTCAACAGGGAAGAAAATGGTTTCTCGTGGCAGGAGAAAGAAAAAGAGAAATTATCTGGTCCAGAGCTCCCGGATCCCATCTTGAACGCGTCCGTCACCCATCACCTTGCCGGGTAATTGCACACACAGTTACTAAGTTACGGCTCAAATTAGATGCTGTGGCCTACATTTGGGAAACAAATAATTCACTCTGCTAAATTTGGCACTGGGATTCTGCGTTTATAAATCCAGCCCAGCGTGGGATCCAGGACAAACAAGACTATTCCCTGGACAGGTTTGGATGAGGCATCCATTCTTATTACCAACTCAATTAAAGCTTCCTAGAATCACAAGACTTATGAAGGGGTGGTGAGGCATGTCAGAGACCTCAAACTCAAATGCCTGCAGAGGCCAGGCAGGTAATATCAATGAATGAACAGGGCCAGGCGGGGACTGTAGTGAACTGAAGAGCACACGCCCAGTCTAAAGGAGGTGGCTACTACTCAGCCAGTAATCTCCACTTGGGGGAGTTTGAGCCCAGGATTGCCAGGCCCAGCTCCATCACTTACCAGCTGTGTCACCTCAGTCTGACCACTTAACCTCTCTGTGACTCCATTTTCTCATCCACAAAATGCAGATTATAATAATGCTTACCTCTTAGATTGATTGAGAAAATTAAATGAGTCAATACATTGAAGTACTTAGAACATTGCATATCCCATAGTAAGAACTCAATAACATTGGCTGTTATTACTAAGTTGATGGTTTTAAACAAAGGATTCTTGGAGCCAATGACTGTAGCAAGAGTATTCAAGGTATTCTCACTATAGAGAAGCTAACGGCATGGGCATGGGATAAGACCAGGTTGAGTAATAAATCTTTTATTTGGGCTGGAATGCTGGCTAACCCAATGTATGGTCACAATGGGACATGCCCACTAATTATAACCTTATTCAACTTTTGCTTATGTCTTTAATTTATTAAAATTGGGGCAACTAATTAATTCTTATTTTGTGCAGCGGATTTGGTGAGCAAAATATTTTCAATTAAGGAGTCTTGGGGACAGAATAGGTGGATTCTTGATGATAGGAAACTTGGGTACCATTGTTCTAAAACCAGAAAACGTTTAGATCTGGGTTTGATATCAAGTGAGCGTAAATCCTTGACTTCATGATGATACTCAAAAGGAAACTCACTGGTCAGGGGTGGAGGATGCTAGTGAACCAGCTCTTTATTGTGAAAAATAGAAAATAAAGGCAAAGAAGCATCTTTCTTGCCTCTCCTAAAATAACTGTACCTTGAGCTAGCCAAATAGCAGGTGACATTTTTTAGATACATTCCAGATAAGGAATGAACACAGAATTATAGAATTAAAATATCACCCTTTTGCAACCTTGATAGAATTAACAGATTTGGGTACTCGGCATCAGCTACTAATATCACACACAAAAAAGTACAAAATACTTGCTATGAAGCAGTCTTACAAAAAGAAATGAACGTAAATCTGATAATGCCTCTACATCCAACTACCAATTTACAGGAAAAAAGAGAACAGAAGAACACTTTAAATAGACCAGGAGGATATAAGAAAATCAGGACCGGAGGAACCTGATAGGAAAAAGAACCCAATTCCTTCAAAAAATTGCAAGGACAGAGTTATAGAGGAGGGATATATAGACTGAAAAAGGCTTAAGAGATGTATCAACGAAACACAATATATGGACTTCATTTGGATCCTGTGACGGTGGAATAATGGCCTCCAAAGATGCCCATCTCCTAAGCCCTGGGACCTGTGAAGATGTCACCTTACATGGCAAAAGGGACTCTGCAGATGTGATTAAAGTTAAGGACTTTGAAATGGGGAGATTTTTCTGGATTATCTACATGGACCCAATCTAATCACATGAGTCTTTAAAAGTGGAGTCTTTTCTGGCTGTAGTCAGAAAGAGATGTGACAACACTAGAAGGGTCATAGAGACAGTCAAGGAAACGGATTCTCCGCTGGGGCCTCCAGAAAGGAAAGCAGCCCTGCTGACAACTTGATTTTAGCCCAATGAGATCCCTGTCCGACTCCAACCTACAAAACCATAAGACAATAAATTTATATTGTTAAACCACCAACTTTAGGGTAATTTGTTATATAAGCAATAAATAACTAATAGAGATCCAAGCAAGTAAACTATAGTTTAAAAAGTTCTAATAATTGGGAAAATTTTAACACTGACTGGATATTTGATGATTTTAAGAAATTATATGAGATTAAGGAATGATTTGATAATGCTAAAATAATTAGCTGATATGGTCATGGTATTTCACATCTTTGGTTAAATTAATTCCCACATTTCTTATGGTTTTTGGTGCTATTCTTATGCAAGAGAGTTTTTTTTTGAGTGAGTATTCTCAGGAGAAAAGGAGTGAGGGGGGCAGGACAGGGCCAGGGATGAAAGCTAAGCATGGATGTAGTCCCAGCTAGAGGCTAGCCTCAGCCTGATCCGATAGGGCACTCTGGAGCGTGAATTGCATCACAAAGGTGGTCCACTTAGAGACAAGGGGTCTGGATTTTATTCCCCTGTGTCAGTCTATCATTGGCTGATAGCTCTTCCCAGGTGACAAAGGGGTTCCTGTTGGCTGAAGTCAATTCACCAGAGAATGCAGCAGCCATGAGCCATGCAGCCAGCACTCACAACACCTGGAAAATGGGTCCACCAGCCCATGAAAGGGACCTGGGAGGAACACCAACAGTGTTCACTACAGTCCACCCCTTGAAAGGCTCCGATGCATCCCTTCTCATATTAAGTTCACTCCATGTAGGCACAGCTTCTATCGAACTCTGGTTGGTCACAATTGGGAGTAAATTGTAGAGGAAGATTAGTGGGAGGAACTAGAGCCCACACTACTGCAGTTGATCTTGAAACCAAACTAATATTCATCATCTCCCTCCTCCACCACTCATTCTAGATTGCCCTCCTCTGTTAGTACTTCTGCTGGACTAAGTGGTCTGCCTGATGGGGTGACACAGACCCTCATCATGGAGAGTCTGAACCCCTGGGTACCATGCCATATTCAGGCAGTGGTTGCTTTTTGCCCATTTTTAGTTACAATTAGGAATGGCAGTACACCTTAGGGGTACCCCAGGTGATCCCCCTAAGCACCAAGAAGATGTATCTCTGTTTCCACTGAATAGCTGAAGCTCTGCCTCCTCTGATGATGAGGGTCAGTTACCTCTGCCAGGATGGTGACTTTGCCTTCTGGTCGACCCCAAATGCCCAGGTGGCAGGCATAGTTTTATGTTCACTGAGGCTCCTACTGTGTCCCCTGTTGGAAGCATCACCCTCTCTGGAAACTAGGACCTCTAGACTCACAGAGCCTGTGGATGCCACAGAAATCCTCCAAGTAGATGCCTGGGAGTTATGGAGAGTGGGGTGATTCCTCCTTTACCTTTTGATTCCCAGACCCATATACTCTACCTTTTAGTGATATGGCAACATATAATGGCATTGATTTAAGGACTATTCTTCATCCTTCAGGATAGTGTGCCAATCTCACAGGGTGTCATCTCCAAGCTAACAGATCAGCTATGCATTCAAGAGGCCATTCCACTGCTCCATCAGATACAACCACTTCTGGATAGTGTAGAATATGGTAGGACCAGGGGATTCTGAGGTCATGTGCCTACTGCTGCATCATTTTGCCCAAAGTTATATTTTGCACTATCACGTGATGTCCCATATATACCAACACTTAAATAGTGGTGCTGGCTGAGGCCTGGGGAGCAAGGAAGGCAAACACATACCTGGAATACGTGTCAAGCCCAAACCAGGTTGTCCATGGTATAAGGGTCTGATATAGTCACTTCGTCACCAAGTGATGTGGTTGGTCTCTTCAAGGAATGATACCATACTGGGGACTTAGCATTGATCTCTGTTGTGGGCAGGTCAGATACTCAGAAGCAGCAGGACCTAGAACAGCCTTGGTAAGAGATGCTGTTAGGCCCATGCATAGCGTCCATCTCTGCCACCACGGCTGTTCCACTGTGCAAGCATTGGGTTGGCCAGGGAGAGAGGCTGGTTGATATCTACTGGCTGAGTCATCCCATCCATGTGATTTGTTTAGTGCCTCTTTGCAATAGATGCTCTCTGGTTGACATTAACATATAATATAAGGACCCTCATGCTTTGTGCCCATTCTCATATCTCTATCCAGATTTCTTATGCCCAAAACTCTTCACCCCATCTTCTAATCTTTCTACTTCCAGGCCCTTGACCAATCAACCAAATCATTCACATTTTCCTCGAGTCTATGTGTACTTGGGGCATTTCTCTCTCAGAGTGAGTGGCATGGCACATGCCCAAAGATTGCCCATTGGGAGGATTTCCCCTCACCAGTCCTTCAGGACCAAGCTTGAAGGTGGCTGCAGTGCTGCCACAGTCCATTTTGGGCTTGCACACACAGACTAGGTCAACCCATTTGTAAAATGAACTTACTCCTTTTGCATCAGTTGGAAGCTCTCCCTGTGGTCATAGATGAGAGCGGAGGGAGAGGTGCTGGTGCCACAGTGGTGGATAACGTGGGAGTCCCGGCCACCTGCTCACGCAGCTGGTTTACGTTCCCTGGACCTGCTTCAGCCCAATGCAGGATGTACTACTTTCACTTTACAAGGAATTGCTGCTGGGCCCACGTGACCTTATGACATTGTGGGTCTGACAGTACCCAGCTCACGATGAGACCAGCAGCTTCTGACTGCAGGGTCACGATATCACATAGCCAGACACTCAGTTGTTAGCAGAGCCCAGCATCAAGCTAGGCACTGCTTTTCAAATGTCGTACAGTTCTATGCTTTAGATGGTGTATTCGTTTCCCAGAGCTGCCATAACAAAGTACCACACACTGCGGGGCTTAAAACAACAGAAATGTATTCTCTCACAGTTCTGGACGCTGGGAGTCCAACATCAAAGCGTCATCAGGGTTGGTTCCTTCTGGAGGCTCCAAGGGAGAAATCATCCCTTGCCTCTCTCCTAGCTTCTGGTAGTTGCCAGCAGCACTCGGTGATCCTTGGCTTGTAGATGCATTACTCCAATCTCTGCTTCCATCTTCACATGGTGTTCTCGCCCCATGAGTGTGTAAGTGTGCCTCCAAATCTCCCTTTCCTTATAAGGACACAGTCAATTGATTTAAGGTGCACCTAGCCCAGTACAACCTCATTTTAGCTTGATTATACCTGCAAAGGTCCTGTTTCCAAATAAGGTCACGTTTCCAGGTGCCAGGGGTTAGGACCTCAATACGTCTTTATGAGGGACACATTTCAACCCACTACAGATGGCAAGGCTTTACCCCAAACCCCAGCATCCTTCTCTATCAAAGATCCACCTAGTTCAATGATATCTGCCAAATCATACGGCTCAAGCAGCTTGGACCCACTCCAGAGCCTCTTCTTGCCCTGGGCTCTACTAAGAAAACTAGCAGCCTTTCATGTCATCCAACAAATGTGTTGAGAAGTATTTTCAAGCACAGAATATTCTGTCTTCAAATTGCAAAGAAGTCCGCCAAGAGTTGTGCTTCCTTTTTAGTGGTAGAAGGTGCAAAGTGCAATAACTCGTCCTCAACTGAAGAGGAGATGTACTGGCCTGCCTCGGATCACTGAGCCCCTGAAAACTTCATGATATAGCAAGCTCCTGCATTTTAGTAGGTTTTCTCTCCCACCCTCTGGAACTAATTTGTCTTCCTAAGGCAGCTGGGGCCCTTACTACTTTTTTTCATGAGGTCAGATTAACACAAAGTCATCGATGTAGTAGACCTATGTTCTGCACAATTTCTAGAGGTCCAGGTCCCTTAGACTATATTGAGGCAGAGAATTGGAAATTTACATAGCCCTGGGGAAAGACTGTGACTTTATCTGTTATCTGTCCCATGGAAATGAAGACTGCCCCTAATCCTCATTCTTGATGGGTACTGAAAAGAATGCATTTCTCAGATCAACAGCTGCACGTCTTCCCAGCAGAGGCTGTGATACTCTTCTCTAGAAAAGATCCTACAACTAGCATGGCAGAGCAATCAGGGCTACTACTTGATTATGTTTGAGATAATCCACAGTCATCTGCCATGATCCACCTGGGTTTTGCAGGGGCTAGACTGATTAATTAGAAAAGAATTGATGGGGCCAACACCTGTGCATCTATAAATCCTTGGGGGTGGTATTCATCTCCATCTTCTCCCTAGAATGGAATATTGTTTATTATTTACTCTCTTGGCTGGGAGGGAGCAGTTTCAGGAGCTTCCATTTTGCCTTTCTTACTGCAATAAGTCTTACTTCACAGGTCAAAGAACCAACGTGAATGTAAGAGTCATGCCAACAATTAAATACGTCCATTCCAATTGTACATTTGGAAACAGGAATGACCAACAACTGGTCTGTAAAACATCCCATTGGTCCATCTCCCATATAAACTCTAAGAGATGAAGCTGGTATAGGACTCTACGTATTACCTGGCCTTCATATGCCACCACTCTAACACGAGAGCCACAATGGTGCTTTGGGTCTTTGAATATCAGCGTCAAATCGTACCCTATATCCTCAGCCCTCAATGCCCCTGTATTAATTTTCTATCACTGCCATAACAAATTAACACAAACTTGGTAGCTTAGAACGACATCCGCGTGTCTCACAGTTCTGTAGGTCAGAAGTCTGGGTATAGCGGTCTCAATGGGTCCTCTGCTTAGAATCATATAAGGCTGAAATCAAGGTGTTGGCAGGGCTCAATTTCTTTCTGGAGGCTCTGGGGATGAACTGGCTTCCAAGCATATTCAGGTTGTTGGCCAAACTCAGTTCCTTGTGGTTGTAAGACTGAGGTCTCATTTCCTTGCTGGCTGTGAGTCTTCACTCCTGGAGGCTGCCTGCACTTTTTCTCACATTTTCATGTGGCCCCCCTCCAGTAATAGCAGGTTGAGTCCCTCTCATGCTTTGAATCTCTCCGACCTTCCCTTCCGCCTTTTCTCTTGTGTACAGCTGGAGAAAGTTATCTGCTTTTGAGGGCTCATGTGATTAGTTTGGACCCACTTGAATAATCCAGGTTAACCTCCCTATCCTAAAATCTGGAATCTTAGTTACACCTTCAAAGTCACTTTTTCTATGTAATGTAACATATTCCCAGGATCCAGGGATTAGGGCATGGACATCTTTAGGGGGGCTATTATTCTGCCTACCACACCCCAGTATACAGATACCTGAGTAAACGGCCATAGGTCTTTGGGGGAAGAAGTAGAGAAATCAAGACTGTACACACTGCCATGATGTTGCAAGGTCCTTTCTCATGGGAACTCTATTCTCTCTCTTGGTGGATGAGTTCTAGGTTTGAGAACTGGTTCAAGCATGGAAACTGGGATCATGGCTTTCCTTGGGGCTAACTTGACTTGAGTCTTCTGCTCACCCATTCTTGATCTCCTTTGATTATACATATTTAGAAACAGACTTGGCTGCTTATCTCTCCTCCCCAGGAACACCAAGCTCTATTAGCCATCTCCACCCCGGCTGCCATTCTGACCTGCTCTCCATGACAGTCATTGTGCCCTCCTTGCTTCTGATGGTTTGGTGCTGTCACCTGGCCTCTGCTACTCCTAAATCCCATCATTCCCATAGCTACCAGGGTACCAGTTCTACAGCAGCATCTCTGCTGGCCTCACCCTCAGAGGACACCACTACAGAGCTTCCCAACAGCATTGGTGCCCCCTCATCGGCACATTCCTTATGACTTTGGTAAAAAGAGGGTCCACCAGGCCTTCCCAAGGAATCTAATCATCTGGTGATTTTCTGATCTTGGGTAGTAGATCCCCTCTAGCATTCCCATATCTCTGAGCCATTTGATCACTTCCTCTCCTCTGCCATCTTGACTTCATTCAATGTGAGCCAGTTTTCTAAGCATCCTAGCAGCATATCAGGACTGGCACCTTGGGTGCTTAATAGAAAGTTAAAATCTATTTAACAAGATGGGAAGAACACCCCATAATGACAAATTCTCTTTCATCCAACCCTCGATCTGGCCCCCTTGATCCAGCATCCTCGGGAGACACTCCAAGGCATACTCTCCCAATTCCAGGTTCTGTAATTCCTTAGGGGTTTATTATCTCTCCTCCCTTAGCAGATCCAGCATTTTTCTGGGCAAGCCATGCTGGGCCTTAACCCTCCTTACAGGTCTAGTCTCCGAGTGGGGAGGTGAGGGCAGATGCTGGGGAGGGAAAGCATTATCCTATAAGGAGCTGTCTCCTTTGAGGTTTCTGCATAATTTTCAAGCAAAGGGAGGTGCTGTCCTCTAACAAGAGGGAGTGGGTCACTTCTGCAGGCTCAGAAAATCAGAGGACTCGAGATTCTCAAGTGCATCTTCCCAGACATCTGCATCCAGGTCTCGGGGTCTCCCTCCCTCCCTACCAGGGCACTGGCTTTGGCATAGCAGACTTGCCTAGGCTGAGAGTCCAGCTTTCTCTGAACTTCAATAACTTTCACAGTTGAGTCTCATGTCTGGTCTTCAGCTCTGTCTGCCTTCCAGCTGGTCTCTTTAAATGTTCCCAAGGAGACTCTCTCTCATGCTTGGTTTTAAATTATAATGAATAGACCAGAGCCTGTCGTTTTCTCCGTTCAATGGATCTAGTGATTCAGGGGAACACATCAACAGCAGCTCAATTTTGTAATTCTTATAGCTATTAATTCCCCCATGTCTTTCAAGCAGCAGAAACATTGCACAAGTTATCACATCCCCTTCCACCATAACCCACTCCAGGTCACCACGAGTGAGAGTCTTAGCAACTGTCCTGCTACACAGAGTGAGGAACCATCAACACTTCATCTACCCCCAGTGATGGGTCCTCATTGCCTTTAAGGCAGCAATCGTCCCAACTCCAGAATCCCATGCTTAGAATTGGTTTCCTAGGGCCACTTCTGGTCACCACCGTCCTAGGGTGGATTCCTTTGAAGCAGAGACTGAGCTGAGCATTTGTGCAAAAGATTTGTTGAGAGGGAAAGGGAGTGGGGGAGGCAGGATAGGGCAGGGTGTGGGGGGCTAAGCAAAGATGTGGTCTCAGCTAGAGTCTAGCTTCAGCCTCATCCCGTGCGGAGCCCTGGAGCATGAGCTGCACCACAGCCTTTGTCCCACCTTAATCAGTCAGTATTTGGCTGCCAGCTGCCTCTGTGGGAGAGGGTAACCTCCCAGAGGAGGCAGCTCTCATCCAACAAAGGCAATTCAAGGAGCATGCGAGAGCTGTGAGCCATCACCACCAACACTCACAGCAGTTGGGGATGATACACCAGGGGAGGTGATGAAAAGGGATTCACCAGGCAAAGAAGTGGGAAGGGGGGGTAGATATTTTAGGCAGAAGGTGGCTTAAGAATCATCCCATATAACAACTGTGTAGCTTTATTATTTAAAAAGTATTTTTGACACACGAAAATAAAATCTATGAAGGAGTCAGAGTTGGCATCATTACATGCAACAGCAGGGATAAATCTCAAAATAATTATGAGGGGCGAAAGAAGGCAAACAAAAGAAGCACATACCGAATCATTCCCTTTACATAGAATTCTACAAAATGCAAACTGGTCAATCGTGGCAAAAAGCAAACCAGTGGTTCCTTGGAAGGAAGTGGGGCAGAGATGCCAGGGAGAGATGACAAAAGGGCACAAGGATATTTTGGGGGTGATGGGTATGCTCACTATCTTGATTATGGTGATGGTTTCATGGGTGTAAACATGTCAAAATTCATGAAATTATACGTCTTAAATATGGGCAATTAATTGTATGTCAATTATCCCTCATTAAAGCTGGCACTGAGACAACCACACTCTCACCTTCTCCTTTTGGGGGTTAAAGGCAGGAATTGCTAAGGAGATTATACTGATCAGGGCCTCTGATTGCCAGTAACAAAACTAGGGAAGGCCAAAAAGGAATTGACTGGCTCATGTATCCCTGTTGTGGGAAGGGTGGGGGTGGGGCTGTCTTCTGATGCTGGATGAAGTGATGGGGGGCTCAGTTCTCCAGTCTCTATCCCTCTCTCTCTCGACCTTTCATCTTTGGTTGCCTCTGCACTGAAAGCCGAATTCTTTAGGCCAGCTGTCTCCACGAGGTTCCCACCAGGCCACCAGCAGCTCCTGGTGCTGGGTGCACAGCCCCTGGTTCTGCGACCACAGAGAACCAGGCTCTTCTCATCCTCTCCTGTCCCCCACACGGGAAGAGCTCTGATTCGCTGGCTCGGGTCGTGTGTCCGCTCCCAGACCAATCACTGGCTGAGGATGGAAGAATATGGCTGCCCCTGGTGAACTCCATATCAGTGGGTGGAGTCAGGAAGGAGGAGGAGGAACAGAAGCCCCCAAAAAGCTCTGTCTGGAGAAAGAAAAGGACTGGTCAGGCGAAACAATAAATGTCCACTATAAGAGTGTGCAGCCACCATGGCCAAAGAACCAAACAAAGCTAACATACCCAGTTGGAGTTCGAACCTCTGATCATCACTGTATCCCACCTGGTCACCAAATCAATGAGCAGACAAGCTGAGCTGCCATTGTAGTGATTGCTGTCTCTGGGTAGGGGATCCCGGGATCCCAGGACCCCATGAGAGGTGGAAGAGGGAGCACTCAGCTTTGGGTCTTCTGAGAAGCAGATGCCAAGAAAGGATCCAATGTGCAATTATGGGAGAAAATGCCTGTCAAGGCTAAGGAAAGAGCGGGCAGGCGTAGTCAGGAGAGACTTCAGACCAAAGTCCAGTCTGATACCAGTGGGAGGGGAGAGGGGAGCAAAGATTGGATCAGCAGAGACATGGGCTCAGCAAGTTCTGAAACAGTCTCAGCCAGAAAAAAACGAGGAGTCCTGGAGCTAAGGTTGCCCATTGGAGGGTGTGGTAGACTGAAAAATCGCCCTCCAAAAATAGCCACATCAAATCCCGGGACCCTGTAAACGTTACCTTATTTGGGAAAGGAGTCTTTGCCAATGCGATTAAGGATCTTGAGATGGGGAGCTTATCGTGGATTATCCAGGTGGGCCCTAAATACAATGACAAGCTTCTTTATAAGGAAAAGGTAAAGGGAGGTTCAAGGGAGACGGAAGAGGAGAAGACACAGAAAGAAGAGGAGACGGTAATGTGAAGACAGAGGCAGAGGATGGAGTGAAGCAGGCACAAGGAATGCCTCTAGCATCAGAAGCCGGAGAGGCACTCCCTACAGCCTCCAGAGGGAGTGCAGCCAGCACCTTGCCTTCGGACTTCTGGCCTCCAAAATTGTGAGAGAATACGTATCTGTTGTTTTAAGCCACCAGTTTGTGGCAGTTTTTTACAGCAGGCTCAGGAAACTAATGCAGAGGTGTCCAGGGCTGGGCAGGACTGGCCAGTCTCTATCACCCTGCAGCATGCAGTGTTTGGCTGGGAGCATTTGGCAGAAGCACAGCCCAGCATGACCATTATGGTGGATCCAAAGATGCAGCAGGGGGAGGCTGTTGGTCGGCTAAGCTCCCTCAGGGGGGGCCCTGAGCGGCGAGTGTCTGTGGCCACCACAGGAACCCTGCACAATGTCTAGCACACAACAGAAACCCGGTGACTATTGTCGGATGTTGGCTGTAGAATAAATGAATGTTCCTTCTGTCCAGCCTCAAGGGGCAGACTGGTGGATGAAATGCACAGGGAAGTGGATTTCAGCCTGGTGGAATAAGGATAGCCAACACTCGATGGAAATTGCTATTCATGCTCTGTTGCACGTACTTATGTGCCACGCACATGTATGTAGACACACATGTGTATCTATGTGTACGTATGTATGGATGGATATATGTATACATATACATGGTTAAATCAGTTTAAATTCACTTAAATTTCACAACAACCCTCACAGGGTGCTGTTACTAGCCCCCTTTGAGGAAACTGAGGCACAGCTTGGTACAGTTACTTGCCGAAGGTCACATACAGCTTGTAAGTGGCAAGGCAGGGATTCAAACCACCACCCCATACTGCTCTTGAAGCCGTACAAGGAAGACCATGCGAGCCCAGCCAATTAGTCGAGCAACAAAGCCCTGTTACGATTCAACAATTCAAAGAGCTTCTGGTGGGAGGCTGACCTCCTATTGTTGGAGATGTGCAAGAAATAGCCATTTTGTTGAATCGTTCAATAAATATCTGTTGAGTGGCCAGGACTGGGGATGAGAGGTGAGCAAGAGGGGAGTCAGGTAGAGGGTCAAAACGGCCCCAGGTCCCCCGTGGCTGCTGCGTATCAAGCGTTTACTCATTGCTGAGCACCGCACTAAGGCTTTTATCAGCACTCATTTACATTACTTGACAAGACTACAAAAAAGGTAGCATGATTCTTATTTTATAAATAAAGAAAGAAATTCTTGTTTTATAAATAAATAAGCTCAAGGTCACCCAGCTAGGTCAACCCAGCTCTGCCTCCAAAGCCCCACTCCTAACGACAACATTGCCCTGCCTCCCATGCGCTTACGATGATTCTGTTCCAGGATCCCATGGGCCACAAATCCACAGAGACACCAATGCACCTGTTGTTCATTTCTTTTGCTGCCTTCAGTGCCTGAGATGGAAAGGCATGCCAGTCCCCACTTGGGGCAATCGCTGAGCCTCTGGGGGAATGCCTTCACCCCGCTCCCCTCCAGCTGTCTGGCCCAGACGTGGCGACATCGTTGACACCATCTTCCCCAGCTGGCGTGTTCTGACACTTTGCTGGTAATTGGACGCCACTGGCAAATCATTAGCCCCCTCCATTCCTACTGCACGTGGCCCGGCTTGGCTTGTCGCTGCCGAATGCCTGACACACTTCAGCTCTGGCTGGAGATAGGATCCAATCTGGAAAGTCACTCAACCACAGCAGGGGTCTGAAGGGAACAGCTAAAACCTCCACCCTGACTGCTTTCTGTCCTTCCCTGGGGCTTTAAAGGGGTTCCAGGCACAATGAGGAGGGCTGAGGGGCAGAGAAGGCAGAACAGAAGGAAGTGGCTAGAGTCCTAGTCCTGCCTCTGATGCACCACCGCTCGCTGTGTGACCTTGGGTGATTCATTCACCTTCTCTGGGCAATGTGACATAGACCAGGCTCAGACTTTGGTGTCAGACAAGCCCGGGGGCAGTCAGGGTTGAGAGGGTGGCGCAGCATCCCAGCTCTTGACACCGCCAGATGGATGACCTCGGGCAAGTTCTTTAACCTTTACAAGGCTCAGTTTATTCATCAATGAAATGGAAGTAAGTAATAGTACTTATTCGTAGGGTGACATTGAGCATCCCATGAGAATGCGTGTGACCTGTTGGCGCAGTGCCTGGCACATAATAAGTGCTGAATCAATGGCAGTTATTCTCATCCACATCACCACCACTTGATGGACAAACACATTTCTATCTCACCTGGCACTCCCCGTCTCTGCCGAGTCGTTCCCAAGGAGCATGAGATTTGGAATCAGAATCTTTGCAAGTGCTTATTGAATGAATGCAATCAATGGTCGCATACCTAGAATAATACGTGATACCACCGCTTATTGAAGACTTAATTGGTGCTAGACGAATAAAGACAACTATACCCAGCATCTACCCTGGAGGAGTTCCCTGAGCCTCAGTTTTTCCATCTGTGAAATGGGCACAGAGATCCTCATTGCCTTGCAGGCTTGTTGCACAGATCTAGTGAGATAACCGGCATTAGACATGCATCGTCTCATTTAACCCTTGTCACGGGCCGGCCCCGTGGCTTAGCGGTTAAGTGCTCGCACTCCGATGCTGGCGGCCTGGGTTCGGATCCCAGGCGCGCACCGACACACCGCTTCTCCAGCCATGCTGAGGCCCTGTCCCACATACAGCAACTAGAAGCATGTGCAACTATGACATACAACTATCTACCGGGGCTTCGGGGGAAAAATAAATAAATAAGTAAAATTAACCCTTGTGGCAACCCTGTGAGGTAGGTACAATTCTCATCCCTGTTTTACAGACAAGGAAACTGAGGCTCACAGAGGTAGAGTGGTTTTCCTGAGGTCACACAGCTGGTTAGGGGAAGGAGCAGGAAGTCAAACCCAGGCATTCTGGCTCCAGAGCCCATGCTCATGGCCACTGCAAGCTGGAATCAACCGTAAACGGAGGCCGATGCCCTGTTCTCCTGAATTTCCCCAGCATCCTTCCTGGCCTGCCTGGTTCGGTCAAGTGCAGCAGCCAAGGAGGCCCTGGTGGGTCCTCGCTCCCAGAGCTCTCTGAATACAGCCCCCGTTTCCTGGCCCAAGAGGGCTGGGTTCTCAGAAGGCAGGCCCAGGCTTACTTTGCCCAATGAATTGGAAGCATTCAACGTCTCCCGGGGCTGCAGGAGGCTCCCCGGAAAGAGCTTCTGCTCCTTGCCAATGCAACAGATGCGCCTCCAAGTCCGTTTGCATTTGGCGGCTCTCACTTCTTCCTGACAGAATCATTATTCCCGCTCATTCGCCCGTCTCCATCTTTGCTCCCTTCCCAGCTCCATGACTCTAGGGGATGCCGAAGGGAAACTCTGTTTGGAGAGCCTGGCATACAAATTTCGACTCCCCAGTCAGAGGTGAATGTCTCAGCCCCAAGAGGGATGGCACATCCCTGTGCCTGTCAGGGTCACTGCTAAACCCCAGAACCAAGCACAGGGCACGGCTCCTAGGAAGCACCAGACAAATAATTGCTAAATGCATGAAGAAATATCAGACTAGTACAAGTAGTGGTCATACTAATTATAATTGTTCACGCTTGCTGAGTGTGGACAACGTGCTGAATGTTTTATATACAATGTCTCGTTTAACTATTTTCTCTCTTTACAGATGAGGAAATTGAGGAGCACGATTGTCCTCCATCGTTCCCCCACACAGAGAACCAGGGGTACTGAGAGGAACGAGTCACTGGGAAAATTCTATTCCAACACCGGCAGTGGCTATCGTTACTCGGGCAACTTCTACGTGCCAGGACCTTTACTCATCACTTTACGTACATCATCTCCAGTCTACACTATAATCTGCAGGATGGATATGATTACCCCCACTTTACAAATGAGGAAACCGAGAGTCGTGGAGTTTAAGTTACTTGCTTCGACGTGGCAGAGCCAGGATTCAAACCTACGTCAGCCCAAATCCAAAGACTCTGTGCTCAACCACGATGTCACACTGCCTCCGCCCCCCTTCTTGAAGTCAGCAGGAACATGAAGTTCAAAGGAGCATTGAAGGGTCAGCTCGTGCTGGGCACTTACTTAGGTCACTTTGAGGCCAAGGATCCCCTGATCAGTACCCAGGGTCACCAGGGAGAGAACCCAGTCTCCACCCAAAAGCCCTGTGCCTCCACCCTCTCCACAGTCCCTGACTCCCCAAGCCTTTGGAGCCGACTGTCCGCCCTCAGGGACCTCAGGAACAGGTGGAGGTGCTATGAGGAGAGAGGGAGCAGATGATCCTCTCTGGAAACTTAAGTCTTACCTGAGGGAGAAAAATAAATAACAAAGCAGAAAAGAAAGACAAACACACAATTGTCTTTGACAAGCAGGTCAGAGAATGGATTGTTGCCAGGGCAACAGCAGAGCGGTGGGGGTACCAGACACAGAAATCACCGATATTGAGAATCCCTGTTCTATAGGGTAAAGGATAGTCATGTATTTCATATATTCATTAAAATGGAAAGATGGTCACACTGTTTTAAATGCATATCATAGGTTGAAAAACATTATGGATAGTTTATTAGTCAGCACTGGTGGAGTAGTTTATTGGTCAGCCTCCCAGTACCATTCCATCTCCTTCTTCCTTACTCATAGGGCTCTGATTTTGCACTATGAAACAAATATTTTCAGCCCTGGGGATGAATTAAGATTTTTTTAAACGAGTCATGGCACGCCTATTCCCCTCTTTCAGCGACTGGTCTAGAAGTGGGTATGTAGCCCAGATCTGACCAATCAGACACAAGGGAAATCTGCTGAGAGACTTTGAGGAAGTAATCTTTCCTCCACCCCACAATAAGAGAGGGGTACATGCAGAGAAAGCTCCTTCCCTGCTCTAGCTTCCCGTCCTGATTTTGGACACTATCTTGTGAGGATGTAATTCTCAGAGCTGCAGCAGCCAACTTATGACCGTGTGGAGAGTCATTGTCTACACAACAAGGAAGGCAGGACAAAAAGATAGTAAATACCTGCACCTTTAATGACATTGAACCATCCCAGCATTAGCTTCCTCCAGCCATCTTGGTAAATAAATAAATACATGTCTTTATAGTTTAAGCTACTTTCAGAGGGTTTTTTTTTTTTCCTGCCATTTGCCGCAAGATTCTTGGCTGCGAGTAACAGAAACACTTTCAATCTAGTTGATTTGGAAAAGGGAGGTTTGTCATAAGGATACTCAGAGAACTCAAGGGTAAGATGTGGCTGGATTTTGGGAATCATCTCTGAATTCTCTTTCAGTTGCCTCCTGCTGCTGCCTCCCTGCAGACTGCTCTCCTCCACTTCCAAGCCTACATCGCAGTGCAGTGTTGCCCATTCCAGTTTCTCACCTGCCCCATCTTGGGCATCAGCAAGATCGAGCCTGGAACCTCTTGGTCTCCATTCCAAGTTCCCGGTCAAGGCGCTGGTTGACTCCGTGTGGGTCAGTTGCCCATTCCTGACTTGATCAACCATAGCCAGGACTGGGTCATGCTGCCCGGGCATGGCTTCCAGGAGCCCGCCATGGAGCAACACGGATGGGAAGACGGCCAGTTCCTAAGATGGGTATGGGGATGCTAGGCAGACAAAAAAAAAAAATATCCACTGCAAATTCCAGAAGGATTACACATCACAACTTAACAGCGTTTAACTCTGTGTGATTGGATTACAATTTTCTCTTCTTTATGCTCGCTTCCATGTTCTCACTTCCCTACAGTAAGCATGTAAAAGGAACCAGCAAGACCTGGCTGTGCCATTTACCAGCTGTGTGGCTTCATCTTTCTGAACCTCTGTTTCCTCATCTCTAGAAATGATCATCATCTTCCCCGTTTCAGCAAATTGCAGAAAGGACTCAAGAAAATAAAGCAGGTCACCACCTCGACATGCTGTAAACTGGGCAGTGTTTATATTTGTGTTTGTATGTGGAATATATGTGTTTCTCTTAGCTCCCCTACTCGACTGTTAGCCCCTGAAGGGCAGGCACCAATCTGTGTTTTTCCCATAGTGCTTGTCCTGGGTGGAATAGTGACCCCCAGAATCCATGTCCACCCAGCATCTGTGAATGTGACCTTATTTGGAAATGAGGTCTTTGCAGATGTTACCAAGTTAAGATGAGGTCATACGGGGTTAGAGCCATCCAATGACTGGTGTCCTTATAAGGAGAGGGAGATTTAGAGACACAGACACAGGAAAGATGGCCATGTGAAGACAGAGGCAGAGACTGGAGATTTATGGCCATAAATCAAGGAATGCCTGGGGCCACCAGAAGCTGGGACAGGCAAGGAAGTTTCTTCCCCAGAGCCTTCGGAGGGGGCATGGCCCTGCCAGCACCTTGATTTTGGACTTCTAGCCTCCAGAACTGTGAGAAAATAAATTTCAGTTGTTTTAAGCCACCTAGTTTGTAGTAATTTGTTAGGATAGCCCCAGGGAACTAATAGAGTGCTTCACATAGTACCTTGCACATGGTCAATTCTCAATAAATGTTTGTTGAGTAAGTGAGAGAATGAATGAATGAATGAGTGAGTGAGTGAAATAAATTGGAAACACAGTCTGACCGGGCCTAGCTAAATAGCTGTGTCAGCCTCTTTGGCAAGCAGAGCTAATACTCAATGGTCTCTCCCCTTCCTCATTCATTCAGTCAGTCTTTCATTCATCATTTATCAATCATATTTATTGAATTCCTTCTTTGGGCCAGATACTAGGCACTGGATAGCAATCCCATTTTAACTAGAGTGAGGATTTGGGAACTGGTCTCTTTTTCCAGTCCCCACCTCCTCATGCACCTGTGTTTTGATCGATGACTCCCCAGAAGCCACCCAACCGTGCTCACACAATAAAAGAAGAGAGGAAAATTTAATAAGATTCCAAATTGCCTTCCCTTGAATTCAAATTGCTTCATATATTATGTTCACGATAACTACTGTAGTCCCTATTTTTTCTCAAGCCCCCTCTTTCTTTTCTAACACAAGTTCTTGTGTTAATGAATTCTAGATTTTCATTTAATAAATATTGCGTGGGAAGCTTCATTACTTGCAACTTCATCAATCTAAAGCAGACACATAAATGCCCCCTTTCTAAGCACCTGGGATCAATAGAGCATGATTCTCACGTCCTTGGGCCCCATGCACTGCCACCAAGAAGAATTCAGTAATTGAAAAGCCCTTATAAATCAATACAGCCAAATTGAAAACTCCAAGAGAACGCCACATCATTCACTGAAGTGCTTGTTAAGACTGTTCTTTACTTTTAGAGGGAAAAAAACAACATTGGGAAAAGGTTGACGAGGGAGCAGAGGAAAACCAATATTTCTATTTAATCCTAATCATTTGGTAGAGCTGGTAGAGCTCCTACTTAGCATGTGGATTTAATTCAGTTTTGATTACTTATCTCAATTAATTTTTTATGTCTTTGCCTCTATTTAAACATAAGGTCTCTCCACTCCAGACCGCATAGGGGTGGTTTCTGAGTCTTCTCCAGGGAGACATTGAGAGAAAGACAGAATTTCAATGTTCACCATGAAGCCTACCATACAACAAGTGCTCAATAAGTGTGGATTTCAGTTGAATTGCATTGAATGGAGTGACCGCTGTCTTAGAATCTTGGAAGAATGAAGATAACGCAGAGGCCCTTTCTCTCTGTTCCCCTATACACTTCCCTCTCCTGACAATTCTCTACCGCGGCTACAAGAGTTGAACGAAATTTATGGTGAGTGTCCGCAATATAGTTTGGGTTGTTTTCTTTTTGCTGTTTGCTATTTGCTTCCCGAATGCGGTAATAAAATCAGCTATAGTCTTTGTAAATTGCCCACCCTGCAATGAGAGGAATAACCTGTCAGTTGGTGGCAGTGCCCGGATGTTGGGATGTTTCAGAGACACCTCCAACGCAACCTGTGCAAACCTAAATTGATCATCTGCATCGCCCCCCCCCGGACCTCCCCCCTCGATGTGCTTCCTGTGGGCTTCACTCAGGCCGTGGCGCCTCCATTTATCCATGGAGCTGAACCATTCCCCTGCCTACCTCTGCATCCAATCCATGGCCAGTCCCCATCTCCACTCTCCTTCCTAAATATCTCTGGATTCCATCCACCCCTCCCCATCTCCATCACCACAGCCCCACTCCACACCAGCTCTCTCTTACCTCACTGCAACTGCCTCCTGATTGATCTCCCACCTCTATTCTTGCCTCTACCCCCAGCCGGAAGGATCTTCCTAAACCGCATATCTGATTATGTCACTTGCCTGTTTTAAAATCCTTCAATGCTGGCTTTCCACTGATTTTGGATTGAGGACAAATTCTTTACACCTTATAAAGCAAAAGAGGTCTGGACCCCAGCCCATCTTTTCTGCGCCATGTTGTTCCATATCCCCCCCCCCACACACACACACACACACAGCCTTGCTCGTTGCACTGCAGCCACGCTGGCCTTCTTTCTGTTTCTCAGGCAGCCCCTTCCTCTCTCAGAGCCTTTGCACTTTCTGCTCCGCCTGCCTGGAAAACCCTTCCTCCCACACTTCTTATGAAGTCCTACTCATCCTCCTGTTTCATTGTCCCTTCCTCACAGGAACTTCCCCTGCTCCCACACAGCTAAGTTCAGAAGTTCAGTGAGTTTATTATATATTCCTGAATTCCTGTCTTTTTTTTTTTAACACTTACCACAAGTATAAGTAATTAATTTTTGTGTAATTTCTTGTTTAAATAGTTTTCTTCTAGCTAGACTGTAATCCCCATGAGGCAAGGCCACCTTCTCATGTTTAGCACACGAAGAGTTTAAGACTCACAATATATATGACTTCAACACATAAATGACCTTATTCCTGGCAAATTGAAAAGCATGTTAATTACCAAAATATATTCATTATATGTTGTTAAACTGAAAAGCAGTGGGGAGGTATGCACAGAAAAAGACTAGAATAATATATACCAAAAGGATAAAAATTACCTTAACTCTAGGATTATGGATCATTTTAATATACTTTTTGGTTGTTACTATTGTCTAATTTTCCAGCAATGGACATGTATTACTTCTTTAATGAGAAAAGTAATGGTTATTTTATTTTTAAAAGTTTTTTTCTCAATTTATCTGCCAGTGTGTGACAATGCAGGCTAGTAAGTTCTGTGCTTACCTACAAGGCTAGGATAAACATTCAACAAGGAAAATATTGACGTTGAGGGACGTTGGTTTATTCAGATGTGAGGGAGTCAAAAATAATGGAGCTGGAAATTAAAAGCCTGGGTTCAGTTCCCAATTCCACCACTTACTTTTCCTGAGCCTCAATTTCCTCCACTGTCATGTTACTGAACCAGGCTCGTTTTGCCTGCTTCACAGTAAGCCAATCACAGAGACGACGAGTTTTGCAGCAAAGAAAGGGTTTATTCACAAGGGAGCCAAGTGAGGAGATAGGAGAACAAATCTCAAATCCACCTCCCACTACCTCCCAGGTAATTGATGATCTGTGCAAGTGTAATCAAGCTTCACGGCTCTTCATAGGATGCATGTTCACAAAACAGTGGCGTTAGCATGATCTGAGAGTGGAGTTTTCAGCCCCCTAATGTCAAAGGGTCGCCTATCGGCCATTCATGCAGGCCCAGTCGATGAGTCGGTGGTCTCAACTAGCTCGGACCAGCCAGGCAAGAGCTGACTCCAGCTCTCTGAAAAACAGCTTAAGCAATGGTAGCAATGGTTACTATAGTGACCCAGACATCAGGGATGCTGTCTATAGGGTGGGCTTTAATAATGCATTATCTAGCTACTTTTGCAAACAGACAACTAAGTATAGCTAAAGCAAGTTGGCCCCCAGTTTCAGTAAGATGGGGATAATTAACCTACCTCATAGGTGGTCTACACGAAAAGAAGTAATATAGGTCCAAGTGCACCGCTAGGCTACACAGCACTAGTCAAATATTACCTTGAGGTGGGAGGCAGTGTCTGTAACCGTTCAGAGGGAGCAGGATGGCAGGAGTGGGAATCTTCGTTCAGCCACCTACCAGCAACGTGGTCTTCATCAGAGCAGTTAATCTCTCTAAACCGTGGTTTTCACATTTATAAAGGGGGTTAACATGACTACCAACTTCATAGGGTTATTGTGGGGATTAAGTGAGGCCAGGCATTTCGGGTCCTCAGCACACACGTGCATTTTGCATTATAATTATTCTTTATTATTTATTCCACCGTGTCTCCACCTCCACCCCATTCCCTCCCTGATTCCAAGCCAGCTCCACTCACATCCCTAATCCTCACCTACACACCTTTTTTTTGGCTTCTGATTGCAAAACACCATCAACTCAGGATGTCCTGGGGTCCCAGGAAGCCTTTCCAGGCCTTCAACCCTCTTACTCCATTCCCTCAGCCAAACCCACTGGCAGCCAACCCCCCAGGGAAATCTCAACGGTGCCAAAAGTGATCAAGGCCGTCTTCCTAATTTCCTTAACCACAGCACTGAAAGGAATGCAGTGAGTGGTTTAAAGCCACACATTACATTTTTCTAATTACACCCTTGGGGAACCCAGCTCTGAGGCCTTGTGGCATGAAAATACTTCTGTCAGCCAGGCTCACCCCAGAGAAAAAAGAAACTGTGGTGTCTGAGAGTGGGAAGAAGTGGGATGGTGGGTGGAGTCAAGAAAAAGGAAGTTGTTTGAGAGATTAAAACAACAAAGGAAATTCAGATTACAACAACAAAAGGATATCCTTTTCACCAATCAGATCAGCAAAAAAAAAAAAAAAAAGATGGAAATTGCCTCTGTGGACAAGAAGATCATGGGAGCTGGAACTCACTCACCACCATGAAGCTGGAAACTGGCACCATCTTTCGGAGGGCAACAGCAGACATCAAAATTCATAATTTGCATAACCTCTAACCCTCCTTCCAACTCTCCTTCTAGGATGCGTCTTTTCTACAGAAACACATGTGCACAAATATGCATGTACAGGAGTGTGCAAGAAGCAAGTACACAAAATCCTGGAAACATTTAAATGTCCATCAACAGGGAAATGAATCATATTCCATCGGAGTATTAAGTATCTCTTTAAAAAATGAAGTAGGTCTCCTTGTGCTCACAAGACCTGTTTGTAAGTGACAAAAAGCAAGTTGTAGATCTCTAAGTACTACATGATAAGTATTACTAAAAGGAAAATAATACAAAACTACATATAGACACATACTCAGGTGTGCAAATGCATAGAAAAACTCTGCAAAATTGCACTCCAAATTGTTGAGAAGTGGATGAACAGGCAGAGCACAGAGGATTTTTAGGGCAGGGAAACTATTCTGTATGATACTATAATGGTGGATACACGTCATTATCCATTTGTCCAAACCCATAGAATCCACAACACCAGGAGTGAACCCTAATGTCAACTATGGACTCTGGGTGATAATGAGGTGTCAGCATAGGTTTATGAATTGTAACAAATGCCCCACTCTGGTGGAGGGTGTTGAAAATGGGGAAGGATGTGTGGGAGCAGTGAGTATATGGGAAATCTCTACCTTCCTCTCAATTTTGCTGTTAACCTAAAACTGCTCTAGAAATAAATTATATTTAAAAAAATAAATATGAAAACATTTTTAAAAAGTGAACACCTCTGGAGAGAGGGGAGAGAGGACTTGTACTTTGTATCATATACAAAAAAAAAGAAAAAAGATCTAAAAGAAAAATACGGAGATAAGGGAAGAAACGGGTTTATTAATTGAAAAACCTCCTCCTTCCAACATCATCTCCCATCCCCGCAGTTCTTCATAAGAAGGTATATTTAGGCCCTAATTTTAAATATTCAGAAGGTTTTTAGATATATGTCTTGCCTTGTCTTTGCCTGCTCTCCAAACATGCATCTGCTTGGCATTCAATCCATTAAGACCTCCCTATGGGGCTGTGCTCCCCACTACAAGAGCCTTAAACACAGAGAAGGTCTAGGCAAAATTTATGCATGACACAGTGATAGTCTTGCACAATTTCCCACTTGCGTCTCTTTGTAAACTTTGATTTGAATTTTGTATCCCTTGGCACATTCTCTCCCCCTCCAGATATTTTTGCAATGGATTTTGTACTGTTTAAGACTTTCTTGGTTGCAAGTGAGAGAAACTAAATTAGCCAAAGGTGGCATTGATTATAAGCTTTCAGTAAATGTTTGTTGTTGCTGCTGCCCCTGCAGTTGTTATTAAGGAGAGGACTTGGCTGGGTTTCAGGAACAGCTGGACCCAGGAACTGGTACACCATCACAAATTTCTTTATCTCCATCCATTGTTCATCTTTGCTCCTGTTTTAGTGGAGTTTCTTTTACTTATAAGTGAGACCCAAGCTAACCAGCATTAGCAAAATAGTAGGGGGGGGGGCACCTAGTGGCTCATATAACTTTGGCTTCAGGAACTCCTTCATATAGGTGCTAAAACTATGTAAATTACATGCTCACCCTGGAAGCTAGAGTGTGGAATCAGTCCTACCCAACCCACATAAACTAAGAGTGGGAAAAACGCAGTTCCTGCCAAGGCAAAACAGGGTATTGTCCCCGAAAAAGGTAGAAGGGCTGCTAGACAGGCAGAAACAACATGCACTGACTGCATCTCATCTGTTCTCTCATTCTCCCTCTCACTCTAACTCTCTCTCTCACTCTCATGTCACTCTCTCTTGCTCTGAAAAGTGGCTTCTTCAGACATTCTGATCTTCATAGTAAGAAATATGGCTGCCAACAGATCCTAAATCCACCTGGCCTGACTCTCTCAACCCCAAGCCCCCAAAAGTCTCAATGAAGGGTCTTGTATCAGTGACTCACTGCTGTGTAACAAGTTATCCCGAAACTGAGTGGCTTAAAACAACAACATTTATTATCTTGCATGGTTTCTGTGGTTCAGGAATCCAGGGACAGCTTAGCAGAGCAGTCACGGCTCAGAGTCTCTCACATGCCAGAAATCATCTGACGGCTTGATTGCAGCTGAAGAATCCATTTCTGAAATAGTTCTCTCTAACGGCTGGCAAGTTACTGCTGATGACTGCAGATCTTCACCACGTGGACCTCTCTAGAGGTTGCTGGAGTGTCCTCACAACACGGCAGTTGGCTTCCCCCAAAGTGAGTGATCTGAGACAGCAAACATCAGGCAGAAACCATCCTTTTTATGACCAGCCTCAGGAGTCACATACCATGATTCTATTAATTAAAAGCAAGGCACTAAGCCCAGCCCACATTCAAGGGGTGGGAAATCAGTCTTCACCTTTTGAATCAAGGAGTACCAAAGAATTTGTGGATATAGTTTTCACCCTTGAACCAATCAAGTGTGACCGGAGGCAGGGTCATATTGTAACATGGCTGTTCCCTCTACAATTGTGTGCATATGGGAGGAAAAGAAATTTCTAAAAAGAAGAGCTGTACAACCAGAGAAGAAAGAGCTCTTTTCCTCCAGCTCCAGAGAGAAAATCCCAGGGAAGGATTCTGATTGGCTCAGCTTGCATTACATGCTCCTCTCAAGAGCTGTCAATCACAGTGGCCAGGGGGCAGGGTCTGTTGCTAGAATAAGGGAAAGGAGAATGGGTCCCGGATGGTCATGCATGATAGTGTCTCTACCATAAGACTTTAGACAGGCCACCTAATCGTCTTATGTCTCAGCTTCAACATCGGTTAAGTAGGGATGAGAAGGCCTTCTGCGTAGAGTTGTTATGACTATTAAATTACGTGATCACTGTAAAGCACATTGTTTAGCCACATGAAAGTCTATTAAGATCCTTACTGCTATATGTAAGTAAAACTCATCTCAAATTGGCATTTCAAAAAAGTAATATACAGGGCCAGCCCAGTGGCGCAAGCGGTTAAGTGCGTGCACTCCACTGCAGCGGCCAGGGGTTCGCAGGTTCAGATCCGGGTGCGCACCGACGCACCGCTTGTCAAGCCATGCTGTGGCGGCGTCCCATATAAAGTAGAGGAAGATGGGCATGGATGTTAGCCCAGGGCCAGTCTTCCTCAGCAAAAAAAAAGAGAGGATTGGCAGATGTTAGCTCAGGGCTGATCTTCCTCACCAAAAAAAAAAAAAAGTAATATATAATTGGAAAGTCTCAGGGCCCACTCTTCATTTCTAATTCTCCTGGTTCTTGTTTCCTCATTGTGGCTGACTTCATCCCCAAGCAAGAGTTCCTCATAGAAGCAAAATAGCTGCAGCAGTTCCAGTTCTCATGTTTGAAGCCCATGCAATCCACAAAAGAAGAATGTCTTCCTCCAACATTATAAGCAAGGGTCCTGACACTCACTCTGATTGGACTGAGTTAGGTCACATGCCCACCCCTGAATGAACCAGTGTCCAGGGAAATGGAATGTGCTGATTGGCATATGCCCATCAAAATCCACCCCTGATGGTTGGAGGCTGAGTCAGTCTCCCAGGAGCACAAGGGACCCATGGGGAGAGATGGAATGAAAATCAGGAAAGAGGGTAAGAGAGCATGGACGATGTAGGCCAGGGTCAGCTGGCCAGCCAAATCCAGCCCACTGCCTGTTTTGTAAATAAAGTTTTATTGGAACACACCCACACTCCACTCATTGATCTACATTTTGTCAAAGGTTGCTTTTGTGCTACAACAGCAAGGTTGAGTAGTTGCCACAGAGACCATACGGCCGGCAAAGCATAAAATATTTACTCTCAGGCCCTTTACAGAAAAAGTTTGCAGACCCCCTGCGTGTAGGCAAACATACAATTTCCATTGCAATAGTACTCAAAATATTTCTTTCACTCCCCCATCCTTTCTCTGTTGAAAGACATGACAAACCAGCAAAGCAGGCATCTGTAGGCAGAAAAATCCTCCCAGGGTCCATCAACTCCCACCCCACTGCCAGTGACTAAACACGAAGCCTGTGAATTCACATCAGGCAGAGGACTGGGTTGAGAAGAGCTTTCACGGCTGCTGGAGCTTGTGGGCTCTGACTCCATTACCCACCGCAGAGCTTCACTGTTCAAAGATCAGCAACGTGCAGCCTCGATGATGCTGGCAGCCCGGGGTTTGCAGATCCCGATTTTTCCTCTGTGATACATGGGGAGCAATCTCCAGGAGCTCTAGCCTGGAAGACAGCCCTAGTTAAATTACTTTATCGCCCAGCTGAGAGACGGCCAGCTTGGAGGAGATGTGCTCAGGCAGCATGTTAACCAGAGTCAGCATCGGCACGCAGGCCCTTCCTGGGAGCAACACACTCCTCCCTCCTCCTTCCCACCCAAGAGCAGAACTCCACCTTGCGACTGGCCGACGGAAGCCACTCTCCCTGGCCCTTCCGTTCACTTCTAAAGAAGACTGCTGGTCTGCACAGAACATGCTCATCTTACGTGCATGTGTCCAGCAAGATCACTGTTTGCAAGCTTGTCGAGTGGCAGAGAACTTGTATATCTGGTGTCCTTGCAGACACTCTAAATACTGGTCAAGCTTAAAGGAATGTTCTAGAGCAGCAGCTAACTGCATAGGCATTAGAGAGAGGCAGAATAAGGTTCAAATCCCAGCTCCTCCATTTATCACTTACCATGGGCAAGCGTCTCAATTTGGGATCCCTCAGAAACTTACTCTAAGACAAGGGCTCAGGTGAGAGTAGCTGATTTAGCTAGGTCTTGACACCAGCAGGGGACTGGGGAAGAGAGGGAGCCAATGCAGGGTGTGCATCAAGGAAGCTACCAAGGTGGACAACTGGAGTTGAATTCTGCTGGGGACTCCTGGGAGCCAGTGTTGAACCCTGCCTCGGTGGTAACTCACCCAAGGAGCAAGGGAGCTGGGGTATTTATACCCCCGGCATTAACTCCCTGGCACTTCTGGCCCGCTGTGCATGGGGACTCTGACAGTCAGTGAGAGCCCTCAGCAAAGAGCTGCAGATGCTAGAGGTTCGAAGTCCAGCCCATGGACCCTGAAATGGTAAGACCCAAGGGAGTGAAACTGGAGAGGCACGAACAACATATGCTACAGCAAGCAACCCAACCTCTCTGAGACTCAGTTTTCTCATCTATAAAATGTAATAATATCTAATATCTTGAGGTTACTTTAAGGGGTAAAGACAATATCATAAGTTAAAACATTCAGCACAGTCCCTGGTACTAGTAAACATTCACTAAATGATAGCTCTGTTTAAAAGACCTAGCCAGCAAAATCAAATAAGCAATGAATGCCATGCTCATGTTTTAATCAACTCTGAGCCCCCATCCTATAAAGTTGGCAAGGAATTCTGTCTCCATATTTTGGGGTGCTCCTTCACCTCTCTAAGGTGACATTGGAATCTGAGAGAATTAACAAGGGTCTCAGCAAACAAAGGATAGGCCTCTGGTCTTCAGTCTCCCATGACCTGGGAGGGCTATCCCCCACCTCTACAGAATCATTTAAGTTTGGCCACAGGAATCTTTGTGGAGGCTGAGAGCCCCAATATCAAGGGTCCAGTGTACCCCACCAATTCCACACCTTCAGTGTACTCCAGCCTTTCCACACCTCCCCATCTCAACCGCCAGTGGGGCTCCATCATCTCCCCAGGATCCTGTGAGGGAGTGGATCATGGCACCTGCAGAGCTCCCACCAGCCCCCTTCTGGTGTTGAGGAATCTCCCTCCACACTGACTGCCTCTGCCTTTGCCCCACTCCTCAAAGTCACTCATCTCCCTATCTTCCCCTTTGAGACATCAGCCAAGGGTTGCAAACTGAAGGACAAACAGGATGGACCAAGTTCCCTCCCTGAGACAACGCAGTCCCTTCTTGGAAGGGGGCTCTGCAGTGCCTAGGCTGCCAGCATCATCTGGGCTACACATCATTGACCTTTGAATGGTGACGTTCTGTGACGGGTGGTGGAATCAGAGTCCTGCGCTCTGCTATAGCATCCCTGAAAGCTCTCATCAACCCGGTCCTTTGTGAAGTCACAGGCTTTGTAGGTAGCTCATTGGCTGTGGAGTAGGTGTTGACTCTCCCTGGGAGAGTTTTGCCTGCAGATGATTGCTCTGGCAGTTTGTCACGATGTCTAACGAGACAGGAGCAGAAAGAGAGAAGAACACATTTACTGAGTACCAATAGTAGCGGGCATCGCATACCTGCCTACCTACTATCCATTCTCTTTTCCCCTTTCCTAACAGGATCTGGTACAGAGGAGACTTTACAAATAACTCCCAGCCATTCGGATTCTTTTCGTGTAGCAAAACAAAACACAAATTAGTAACTCAATGAATCATCCTGCCTCATAAAATTTTGTGCTAAATCAACTGTCATCTCATACCAAATTCTAACATAAGCCAGTAGCAAGAGCCAATGATCTAGCAGGAAAAGGATGGAAGAAAAAGCCAAAACGATAAATTCTATTCATTCGGGGTTTGGTTGGGTTTTTTTCTGTGAATTGGAAACAAGTTAATTCCTGTAGAGTGTCTGGTATACAGTAAGTGCTCAATACATGTTCAGCCCAGCAGAGCAGATATGCCATTCTAAAGATGCATCTACGTTTGACAAAAAGAGTTGTATTATTTTTCTGGCCAGATGTCTGGCTTCTCAAAACAAACAAAATAATTTCTTTTCCCAAGGGGTTGGGAGAGTGATCCAGGAAAATATCACCTTACCTCACCCCCAAGAAGGATATCAAGTGCATGAAAATTTAATACAGATAATTTGCATCTATTTGGGGCTTTTAGAGTTTCAAAATGGTTTCACCTCAGTTGCTATATTATGCAAGACATTGCAAGTGAATTGAAACCCAATTCACAGTGATTAAGCCTAAGGAGGGGTTTACTGACTGGCATATCTTGGAAGTTCAGGTGTGGCTTGAACCAGGTGCTCACAAGACAGCATCAAGACTTGGTTCTTTTTCATGCGTTCTCTCTGTGTTAGCTTCACTCTCAAGTAGGTGTTTCCCCCAGCATAACAAAATGACTGACAGCTTCTCCTTGCTACATCCCACCAGCTAGGGACCCCAGCAGAAAAAGAATGCCTCTGTATCAGTCTCTCTCTCCGAAGACCTGGAATTCACTCTGATTGGACCAGCTGTGCAATCACTGTCTTACCTGAACCAATCATTGTGCTGGGGGATGCAATAAGTGCTCTGATTGGACCAGCCCTGTGATCACATGACTTATCTGAACCAATCATGGTGCTGGGGCATGAAATAAATGCTCTGATTAGCCAGGCCTAACATTGCCTGTCCAGGGAGACTGGAAGGGAGCACACACACCCCATTGACTCAGAGTGGAGATGGGTCCCCACGATAAATCAGAGTGATGTTACCAGAAGACGGGAAAGGTACGCCAGGCAGGTGTGCACAACTGATGCCCCTTCAGAATCCCCAGCTATCGTCTGACTCTCAAGGGGATCTGTGATCCCAAAAATGATCATTTGGGTTTTTTACGCTTTTCTAATCTCGAAGTCATACACACTCATTGTAATAATTGCTTTCATTTTATAGATGAAGAAGCTGAGGTTCAGAAGAGTCAAATAACACCCAAATTCTCAGTCTGTCTGACTCCAAAGCGAGGATCCTTAAACCACAGAGCAGATATGCCCACTGTCTTTTCTTACAAAGTCAATTTACAGGCTCAGGAGTCATTTTCAGGATTGTGCAAACTCTTCTTCTGTATACATAAACCAAAGGAAGCGAACAGCGTTCCTCACCCCTCACTCCCACAACCCCTGGAAAGCAAACTTCAGGAGCCTATTTGCAGCCACCTGGAAGGAGAACTGATCCCTGAGCCAGTAATTCAGTGTTGGGCTAATGCAAGAGTCACCAGGGCACTTGTTAAAATGGTGGATCCCTGAGTTTTACCCCACACACTTGTGAAATCAGAATCTCTCAGGCTGTGGCATCCAGCCTCCAAGATGGTCCCCAGTGATTCCCACCTCCCAGAGAATCCCTGGTATTTGCATCCTTGTGTAAGGTCCCCTCCCACCTTGAATAGGCCTAGCCTGTTACCTTAGTCAGCTCAGGCTGCTATAGCAAAATACCATGGATCGGGTGATGTAAACCACAAACATTTATTTCTCACCATCCTGGAGGCTGGGAAGTCCAAGATCAAGGTGCCGGGGCTCACCTCTTGGTTCATAGACAGCAGACATTTTGCTGTGTCCTCACCTGGCAGAAAGAGGCCAGAGAGCTCTCTGGGGTCCCTTTTATAAGGGCACTAATCCCATTCATGAGGGCTCCACCCTCGTGACCTCATCACCTCCCAAAGGCCCCACCTGCTCATACCATCACATTGGGAATTGGGGTTTCAATATATGAATTTGGGGGACACAAACATTCAGTCCATAACAGCTGTGAAACCAATAGGACATTATGGAAGTGACGCAGTGACTTCTGAGTCTAAGTCATAAAAGATGTTGCATCTTCTGCCTCGCTCTCCCTCGGATCATTCTTTGTGGGGGAAGTCAGCGCCATGTCAAGAGGACGCTCGAGCAGCCTTATGGAGGCTTCTGCATGCCGAGGAGCTGAGTTCTGCCAAGAGCCAGCCCAGACTTACAGCCATGTGAGAGAGCCACCTTGGAAACGGGTCCTCCAGCCCCAGCCGACACCCGACCCACACCTTGACTGAGACCCCCAAGCCAGAACCAACTAGCTAAGACACTCCCTAATTCTTGACCCTGAAAAACTAGCCGAGGCAAGAATTCGTTGTTGTTTTAAGCCATTAGGTTTCAGGGCAATTTGTTACGCAGCAGTAGAAGGTTATTGCACAAAGTGAGCCCAAGAATCTACATTTTTATCTGCTTCCTGGGTAAGTTAGATGCACACTCAAGTCAGAGCTACTGCAGCCCAAGGATATTCCTGCAGTATTGTTTAGACAGTGACATTGATGCTCCCTAGGGAACTAGGAATTATAGTCCACCCCCAGGATGGACCATGATGCAGAGTCCACAGCCACCTTACCTTTTTTCAAAGGCTGCCCAGTATTTCATGATACAATGAACAAAAAGGCAGCTAACATATACTACACATGGTGGAATCCCTCATGCCCCAGGGAACCCCAACCTGTGAATACATAATAAAGCCTTTTATTCCTTAAAAAAAGTTCTTTTTACACCCAAATTATTAAGGTGCAAACCCAGAACAGCCTAATTTCTTGGAATTAGTCCCAGCGGTTTCTGAGGGTTCCCCAAGACTCTATTCAACTGAGTTCAGGAGTGAGCCCACGGATCCCTTGGTCTCTGGTGTCCTGCTGTCCCACTGCTGTGTTCTGCTGGGACGACTCCTACCACCAGCCCAGGAGGCAGAATGCTGCTCCCTCTCCAAATTCACCACATGGGCCTTGAAAATATCCAAGTGCAACCAGGCTGTAGGGTTGAGTTTTTTTCACACAGATGAAAATAATCCCATTGTAAAAATTAGTTTTAAGGGCTGGGGGCAGGGGCCTGGGGGAGGACAGGCAGTGAAGCATAGTGGTTCAGATCCTGACTCCATCTCTTACTTGAATCAGCATCTTTGCCTCATTTCTTTGCTGTCCCACCGCACTGCACAATCCCAGGGTACCATTCCTATAGTTTTTCTGTGTCTATAGCACCCTCTGGAGCAGTGCCTTTGTTTTCTCGTGTGTAAACTAGGGATTATAATCATGACACATAGGTCATTATTAGAGTTGAACTAGTTAATTCATTCAAGTAAAGCCCTTAAACAGTGCCTGGCCCAGAGTGATTACTCAACAAATATCACCTTGTTTTAATTGCCATCATCATTATCCACATAGACTCCACACACAGAATCCCACTGCCCTCCTTAGACGTAACCCCAGTTATTGTTTAAATGGGAACACTTACAGAGTTTTTCTGTGCATATGTATGCCTATTGAAACATATTTTTGCATTGATTTTTTGTTTCTTGCAGGCATGGGATTATTCTCTACGTATTACTCCCCAACAATAAGGGTCAGACAAATGTCCGTGTCAGCGTATATAGATCTGCCTCACTCTAGTACGGATTACCGTGGTTTATCTAACAGTTCCCACTTGATGGACGCTTAGCTTACTTCCAGTTTGATGCTATTACAAACAATCCTTTTTGTTTGATGCTGCAAAGAATGTCATATCCCTTTTGAAGCTGCGAAGAACATCAATCCGTGCCTCTTTGTCCATCACGCTAGTATTTCTTTAGATGAGATTCCTAGAAGTGGTATTTCTGGGACAAAGGGTATTTGCATTTCAAACGTTGACGATCCTCAGCCTGGGAAATACTGCTACAGACAACACGATGAGAGGAGAGACATTCGTAATGTGAAGATTAATTTATAACTATTGTTAAGAAAATGTCCCCTCTCTCAATTCTAAAGAGCAGACACCACACCCAAGCTCTGTGGCAGGGACCTACTCACTCAGCACTGAGGATGTTCTGGGGGTCTCCACTCTTCCAAGTTCCCACCCAGCTCCTTCTGGACCAAGAGAGACAGGAAAGAAGACTTTCTGTCCAGTAGACCAACAACACCTTCTCATGAACCTTGGGAACATCTCCCCTCCTCTCCACCATCACCCAAGGCTGAGACTAGACAACTGCAGAGCCCAGCAGGACGTTTCCAAGTCTGCTTATTGGGTCTTGTACATCCACTGGGAGGGAGGCCAACATTGGAGACGAGGTTTAATAGGTTATGGTACCAATACCAATGGAGGGGAGGGGACGGAGTTCCCACACCAACAAGCAATTCTCAGGACATCAGCTGGGTGTCCCACAATTCAACTCAATTCTGACACTATCTCCCTGGAGATAGTATCAGATTCCACAGGTTAAGGTTCAGTCCCACAAGATGGCTTCCCGCCACACACACACTTCAAACACCAGTCGCAAACGCAGGTTGTTACCCATCCTTCTGACTGACTGGCTATAAATCAGAGGTCCCCAAGGCCCCTTCCTTGGGTTTGATTAATTTGCTAAAGAACTCAGAGAAAGATGTTGTTTACTAGAGCACTGCTTTGTTGTAAAAAGATATAACTCAGGAACGGCCAGGTGGAAGAGATGCGTAGGGCAAGGTATGGGGAAGGGCATGGAGCTTCCAAGCTCTTTCCAGGTGTGCCACTCTCCCTGCGTCTCCACGTGTTCGCCAGCCCGGAAGCTCTCTGAACTCCATCCTTTTGGGTTTTGTGGAGGCCTCATTATGTAGGCATGATTGATTAAATTATCAGCCATTGGCTGTCTGTTCGACTTCCAGTCCCTCTCTCCTCCCAGGAGGTGGAAGTCGGGGGGTGGGGGGGACTGAAAGTTCCAACCCTCTAATCACATGGTCGGTTCCTCTGGTGACCAGCCCCCATCCTTAGGTGATCTAGGGGCTTTCCAAAAGTCATTTCATAACATAATGAAAGACACCTTTCTCTCTCATGACTCAGCAAATTCCAAGAGTTTTAGGAGCTCTGTGCCAGGAACGGGAACAAAGACCAAATATATATTTCTCATTGTAAATCACAGTATCACAAAGGTCCTCCTGACCAAACTCGCCCTTTCACCTCCAACCTCAGGTGAGGAAAAGGTCAAATCTGCACATCCCTCCTGCCAACACCGGACCCTCAGTTCCCAACTCTGGTGAGCAAATGCTTGATGAGAACACACACCCCATCTCTCAAGAGCAAACAAGAGTATTCAGGCTGGAGGACCCTGACTCCAAGTTTGAAAACAGATTTTTCTCCAACCCTGCAGGGGCGCATTCTGCTAATACACACAGAGTGTGCGTGAGGTTCTCTTTAGAATACTTAACAGCTGTCTGCAGCTTCAAACATCTGGGCATTGAGTCTCCCCAAGAACCAGAGACAGATATTTTTCTTATTTCCTGCTTACCAAGTGCTCGCGTCCAGAATCAAGGGATGGTCTTTCTCAAAGAAACTCCAGTCTCCTTCCCAGAAAGCAGAAATTGCATGTAATGTATTAAATGAGAGTTTTCCAAGCTTTGAAAAAAAAAATATGCAAGTTGACTCTACTCCGGGAACCCTATTAAATACTCATTTATATTTTTCATTCATTCAACAATATTTACTGAGTACCTACTACATGCCAGACATTCTCGTAGGTACTGGGGACACTGGGGCAGACAAAACAAGCCAAAACTCTGTAGGGATTACATTCTCATGCACATATGCATAGAAAAAGCCTAAAAAATATTATTTAAAGTGATAATGATTACCCAGAGGAGTGTGATAATAGCAGATCTTTCTTTTTTTATGGTTTGTGTTGTTTGAAATTTTTCTGTTGGAAAAAAATCATGGTTTAGAAGAATATTTATAATTGTGGGCGTATGCTCACAACACATTGCTACATGAAAAGAACCGACTACAGAAGAATATGCAAAGTATGCTATTTTTGGTAAATATGTATATATATTGTGTGTGTTGCTAGCCAAATTTCTAACCGGAGGAATTTATTCAGTTTTCTTTTTGCCCTTCTGTGTTTTCCAAGTGTTATGCATTGAGCACACACAACTGGTATAAATAGGAGAAAAAGTGTTATTTAATAATCAGAACTGCTACATAGCTCTAAGTAATTCTATCTCTTGGTCTATCAGAATACCTGAAATGTCCCCATTAGAGTCACTCATTTGATTAAATATTGTGTTCACAGAGGTTCCTGTTAAAATGCTCAGAAGGAATAGCACATCGGTCTCTCATCACCTGTGAAATGGAATCGTGAACAAGAAAATCCAAAAATGAACTGTCACTTTGGAGAGCAAGGAGTTCCCCTGGCCCAGCAAGACTCAGACAGGTAGAGAAGGTGATGAAGGAAGTCTAGACCAGTGTGGAATGCCAGTGGCGAATGAGGGCTCTCCGCCCTGAAAGTGGGAAGGAGGTGACTAGAGGAGAGATGGGAAAAGGGAAGACCCCCATCCACGCCCTCCGCCTCCCCCACCATCTCAACACCTGACAGTTATTCTGGAGGTGAGGTCAGAGCTAATGAACAGACGATTTACTAAAAGGAAAAGGAAACCTGTTTGTAGGAGGTTTTATCTGTAGTGAATGGCTCTGCCCAGGTTTTAGATGCTCCATCAGGGCTAATGTCACTGTCTCCTGTCCCAGCTGCCAGAGCTGACCGTCACAGCAGCGCCCTAAGGACTCGCTCACCCATCGCTCTCTCACGGTAGCGGCGGAATCGTCAACTCCGAGGATAGAGGACGGGTGCCTGAGGAAACTCCACAACAAAGCCAGCTAGATCTCCAAGCTCTCAGCTGGAATATGAGCCTCGACCTGGACTGGCCAGAGCAAGGGCACATTTAACACGCTGGGACAGGGACAAGGTGGGGTGACGAGACTGTTTTATAATCAATACAAACCTCCGATGACCAGTTATTCATCAATTACTGACTGCCTCAAGGCTCCTGTTGTGTTAAACTTTTACAAACCATCCAAGAAAGGAAATATTGGGCTAAAATTTGTGCTCTTCCTCTTTCAATCATGCATCCAACATCTTTTTCAAATACTTACCGGGGACCAGGGACTGGGGTTCAGATACAAAATTCCTTCAAGCTTTAACATATCTGAGAACATCTTGAACTTTTTTTTTTTATAATTTTATTTATTTATTTATTCCCCCAAAGCCCCAGCAGATAGTTGTATGTCATAGTTGCACATCCTTCTAGTTGCTGTATGTGGGACGTGGCCTCAGCATGGCCGGAGAAGCAGTGCGTCAGTGCGTGCCCGGGATCTGAACCCAGGCCGCCAGCAGCGGAGCATGCGCACTTAACCACTAAGCCACAGGGCCAGCCCCACCTTGAACTTTTTAAAACATGTATTAGATTTTTTTATTATGAAAGTACACATACTCTTTGTAACATGCTAAAAGTTTAAAGAAAAAGTCAGTAATGTTCCTCCTTCCATTCTCCAAGCCCAACCCCGTGAATTTACCAACGTTAATGGGTTATTATAGAGCTCCCTTCTCTATGCCTTTTTTCCTTACAAAAAAAAAAAGGAATCATACTATACACATGATTCTAAAATTCACTTTTTCACATCATTATGTTTTAAGGACATCGCATCAGGGTGACACAGAGATTGAGTTTGTCCTTTTTCATAACTGCATTGTATTCCATAGTGTGGATGAGCTAGCATGTATTTGACAAGTCCCAGACTGATGAGCAGTTGAGATGTCTCCAGATGTGGAGAAGATTCATTAAACATCCTTAGACATAATCATGGTTTCATGGATGTCTAAAGAAGAGGCTCCCCAGGTGACCTCTGGGTCCCAAGTGTACACATCTAACAGTGACAGAGGTCGCTCGATGCCCTGGCTCATGCGAAATTTCCTGGTGACTCTGGTCAGTCCTCCCTGGCTGGGGAACAAGATTCCCCTTCTCTCCCTCTCCCCACAAGGTGTCCAGGCCCCCTGCCCTCTCTTCAGATGGGTGGAGAGTTGCCAGGATGGTTGTGTGGCAAGTTATTCACAAATGGTGGGTCAAAGGTAAGTCCCCAGGACCGCTCACTCCTCAGTCCCTCGCCCTCCTGTCTCTGGTGATCATGATGGAAGCCATCCGCCCTTCCCAATGGCCTCCATGCAGTCCTTTCTGCTCAGGAAAGCCCTCAGAAGCATGCTCTTCTTTCCCCAGACTCCTCAGTGATTCTTTGAGACTGGGGATGGGGGTGCTCAGAATGCATCCACACATTTTCACCCATTACTCCATTTTGGTACCATCTGACAGAGGGGGAAAGGTTCCTCAGAACCACAGGGAGGAGCAGAGGGGAGGGAAGGGCCAGCCGGCAAAGAGGCAAAGACTTCCCGATATATCCTCCCACACGTACTTCCATTTTACTGCTTTGTACACTCGGCAAATACATGGCACCTAAACTCAAGTCAGCCTCGAAGCCTCCCTCTGCTACGACATTATGATCAGGCATATTTCACAGTGACGACCCTGGGGCCCAGGGCTAAGGGGCAGTGAGGCTGTGATTTAGCCAACACCACTTAACAAGTCGGTCGCAGAGACGAGGTGACAATCAGATCTCTGACATCACCTGCCTCCGAGTCTCCATCACAGCCCTTCCTCCTGCCCTCCCAGGAATCTGAGGCTCGATTATATTAATCATCATAGGAAGGTTAATATTAAAATAGAATTGGACCTAAATTAAGACAGACAAGTTCAAATCTATCGCCCTTACCCCAATCCCATCAACCTGGCAGCAAGTCCTATGGGCTCTTCCTTCAAGATATATTGGAAAGCCACCTCGGTCCAAGGCACCAGGATTTTGGCAGCCGCCTTCTCCCTGCCCTCCCAGCATCCACCCTTGCCCCTCCACAGGCTGCTGGCACACAGCAGCCAGACTCCTCTCTTTAAAGTATAAACTTGATCGCGTGTCTCTCCCCACCTAGGAGCCTCAGGCGAATGTCTTCTGGCCACGCTTAAAATAGTCCATTCCTCACCCTGGTCTACGAGGCAGGACATGATCTATCTGCACTTTGGATCTCATCTCCTGCAGCTGTCCCCTCACTAACCCTGCCCTTCTTTCTTTTGCTGGAAAAACTCCAGCTCTCCCCAACCCCACCCTGTGGCCTTTGCACCTGCTGTTCCCTCTCCCTGGAGTTCTCAGCCCCCAGGTGTCTGCACAGCCGGCTCCTTCTCCCCCTGCAGGTCTCAACTCTGGTGTCACCTCCTCCGAGAGGTCCTCCCTGGGTCCATCTGAAATCCCCCCAGTTACTCTCATCTCATCAGCAGGTTTCTCTTTCAAAGAATTTACCACCTCCTGAAACTATCATGTTCACCTGTTTATTTGTCAATTGTCTGTCTTCCCAGACCGCGATACAAACACTACTGGGGCAGGGACCAGGTCTGCTTTTTCAGGCACCCAGGACATGGTAGGTGCCAATAAATATCTGAGAAGAAGGGCAGGGCTGGAGGGAGGAAGAGAGAGAAAGCGAGACCCGTGTGGATGCTCAACATCCACGCCACAACACGAAACACTCAAGTAAGAGTCGGCTAACCAAGCAAGCCAGCAGGTCCTGAGTGGGTCCCAGCCCTCCGTCGACATCACCTCGGTGGGTGGTGTTTGTCACTTGGCCTGGGCCCTGTGAGTCTGGTCGTGGCATATTCAGCACAGACAGGGCTCTAATGAGGTGGATGCGGACTCAGCGGCCATTCTCTCTCTGAAGCTGTAACATCATCGTGAATTTTTCTCTTTGAGTCAGGTCTGTGTCTCTGACTCTCATTATGTGGCATTTTCGTAAGTCTGAGAAAAAGAGCCAACACTTAGAGAATTCTGTCTCCCAGGGCCCAGCCCTGTACTAAGATGCTCTTCATGTCACACATCCATGACCACTCTATGAGGGAAGTACCATTATCATCCCCATTTTACAGATGGGGAAACTGAGGCTCAGGGTGCCAAGGGACACAGAGCTGCTCAGCGGCTGAGCTGAGATTCAGAGCCAGGCAGGCTGAGGGCAGAGTCAGTGTTTCCACTGCACAGGATTCCTCCTGGAACTGGGGATGCCCCAGGGTGAGTGAGGTCTCCAAAAACTCTACCAGCTGGTTTCTGCCTTAATTTTCTTGACCCCGCAGGTCCTGGGCTGCACGGGTGGCCAGATCACAGACTCGGTGGTCCACACTGCCCTGGGGAGAGGGTCAGTCCCGCCCGCATCAGATACCCTTCCCCCTTCTTCTGCGAGGAGCATGGGCCCAGGTCAAATCAAGCACGGCTGATTCCCCCCAAATCCCACTTTCTCCCTCAAGCAAGGAGAAAACAATATTGATTCTGCAGGCACCCGGGATGGTAAATTTGCCCCTGTCAGGCAGGCTCTGCGGCTAGGGAGAAAACAAACCACTCCACATCTAAATCTAATAAACCTAGGAGAGGTGGCACGAAGATTGTTGCCGGGAGGGGGCGGGGGCCAGGAGAGATTTATGGGGCACCAGCAGGAGAGGAATGGGCGTTGTTGAGCTCATTCTTCTGCCAACTCCAGATTTACACACTCCAGGCCTAGTTCACTGTCCCCACGGGACCTCGGGGACCTTCCAGCCTCTCCTCCTAGCCTTGGGGAGATTAATCACACAGAGAGGAGGCGAGTGTCAGTGTATCATTGTGGGTGTGGGTGTGCCTGTGTGTGCTTGGATGTGTGTGTGAATTGTGTGTCGGCCTCAGTGTGTTTCTGTGGCTTTGTGTATGCATGCTTTTGTGCTTCTGTCTTTGGCTGCATCTTTCAAATATATGATATCAGTATCCCTTTCAAATAGCCTTTTGGGAGTTTGCTACGTGGTACACGTTCCTTCCCCTGCAGAACCTCATAAGCTGCATCTTCCTTCCTAAATGTCAAGGTACCTTCTCCCCTGGTGAACACAGAGCAGATCTTGGAGGTGGATTATACTCAGGGATAAATGAAAATCTGTGGTTATGATATGCTAAGAAAATACGATGAGTGGTCCCAAGCCCCTAGCCGGTGAATACCCTCCTCTTTCCTTCCTGCAAGTTAGTTCTTATTTAGAACAAAGATTTTTAAATTCGGCATCTGTAGTCACTTTTTTTTTTTTTTTTTTTTTTTTGCAAACTGTGTAGCCCTTTGATTCTCTTTCCCCTACCTTTATGACCTGGAAGCTACACAATGAGATGGAAGGATTACAAAAATCAAAGCAGCCAGAGTCCTTGAGTCACTGCATGGAGAACCACCACACTGGGGGGTCAACTGACCCTCATCAGAATTTGTATAGGAAAAATAAAGCTTTGTTGTGTTAAGCCACAGAAATTTCTGGGTTTTCTTGTTACTGCAGTATCAGTGAGCTTATCCTGACTAATACAATGCCCAATCATCATATATATTCCTGCTGATAGACACAAAAACACTTTGGGATATGGCAGACTTGACTATTTCTAAGGTCCTATTCATCTCTGATACTTGAAGATCCTAACCTCTTATGATGGCATGGCCTTAATTTTTTCCCCCAGATCACACCACTGTCATCTCTGCAAAGATAAAACCTCATCCTGACATCGCCACCCAATCCTCTGGAGTGTGAGGAGGTAAGTCTAAAGATGCCACCAGGCCTTCCCAGAATGGCAAAGCATGAACCCGAGTTTTTTTGCTGAGGCTTCTATATTTACCACCTACCTCAGGACTCAGCCAACTGCGTGTCACCCTGTGCTGGGCAGCTGTTCCAAAAAGAACCCAAGGCACCCCTTCTCTTGAAATATCTTTCTATGATCCAAAATCCTCCTGAATAAGGAAACCACTTTGAAATTAACCATGGCGGAGCCCCAGAAGTGCCCTTTGGCTTCAAGTAAGCTGGGTGCCTTGAGGAGTTTATCCTGGCTGTCATCCAGTTGAACTGGACAGTCATGTCCAACTGGAGTGCCAGTGACCTTGGTTCAAATCCCAGCTCTGGCATTTCCTAGCAGTGTGACCTTTGATGAGTTACTTAGCCGCTCTGGGCCTCATGTTCCTCATCTCTAAAATGTGGATGATAACAGTACCTACCATAGGGTTGTCCTGAGGATATATAAAAAGTGAAACTAGTTCTCCAAGGTTATGTGAATAAGAGCAGCCCTTCATGTAAGCAGAATAGGGAAATGCACCTGTATTCAAAAATTCTTTTCCTCCCTGATCTGGAGAAGTGTCAGCTCTTCTGCCATTGGAGTCACTGGTTTGGATTAGGATACTGCCTCCAGAAATAAACTTGACCTGAGAGAAAAGCCCTTCAATTCACTACTGGTCTCTAGCTAAGATTGGCTTCTCAGGTGTGTCATTGTTACCAGGGATGGGAGGGAATGGGACAGGGCACCAGTAGATCTGGAGGAGGAGGAGAGTCAGTGCTTAGGCTCTGCTGGAGAGGTCCAGTCGAGTGAGGAGAAGCCCCAAGCACTAAAGAGACAGCCGGAAATTGGTGTATGAATCTCTTCTCCATTGAGGTCCCCATTTCCTCCCAAGTAAAATCCATAGGATGTATTGAGGGTCTAAAGGGGCTGCGACAAATCTTAAAGTGTGGTGGACTTGTGAGATGTTATCATTGCTATTGCCATGTTCATTGTTAGGTACCCTTCTCTCCATGAAAGCCTTTACGAAACCACCCCCTCCCTCAGAGCTCCCCACAACTTCTCCTTCCTGGAGCCGCATCCTATACAGCTGGATGAATCAAAAACCAACACTCTCCAATTTTAGGACTCTCTTGGAACCATTGTTTGTTTTCCAAGAGGGCAGCTTTTAATCCCTCTGTAGGTGAGAGCCTGGCTTTCATGTCCTCTCTCTGCTGTCATGGAAACCAGCGCAGTGGCAACTTGGCATGGAAACAAGAACACAGTTTTCTTCCTTCACCAAGCAGAGGAAAGGCTGGGACAACTTAAGGGCAGGAGGAGGGGACCTTACAGTTGATTTGATCTCATTTTGTGAGGGAGCAGCCACCCAGATGATACCACAGGGGACATTTCTGCAGAGCCCTGGAACTGGCTTCAGGACCATGGAAAGCTCCCATGGAGTTAAATGGTGAGCAAGGAGGCTACACCATATCCTCCGCTTCTACAGAAGTCAGAGCATTAAAGGTGGGACTGTGCTGTGTTTAAGAGTGCCAGAACCACAGAGAGAAAATTTCAAGTATCATTTCATTTACATTTCCTCAAAGTGTGTTCAGGGGACCTGCATCAGAATCGTGTGGAGCACCATTCTTCCCAACATCTGAATCAGTCTCTACAGGGCAGGACCCTGAACTGTGTATTTTAACACATTGTCCCAAATAATTCTAATGCACACGAAGGCTTGAGGCTAAATGATCTAGTGCCACACTCAGGTGGGAAAATGGGCTAGTAGAAGTGAAGTATATTTCCCAAGTTTACAGAGCAATTTGGAACCAGAACCCACATCTTCCAACTCCGAGATTTGTCTAAACCACTCAGCACTGCTCTGAGTCCCACCTCAAAACCCCACCCTAAGGACCTGTGCTGGTGGCCCTGGAAAGCACATGAGATCAATCATGCCTCAGTTCATCTCTCTGAGAGTTCTCTTCTGTGATGCAAATTCTTCCTGGGAGATGCAAATCATCTTACCACCATTTTCACATCCCTGGGACCTAACACACAGAGATACTCAATATATATATGTGGACTGAATTAACTAATCAATTCATGTACTAATGAATGAAAGAACCAGTGCTGCTCAACAACTGGATGATGTCTCTTAATAGAGCTATAAGAAAAACTCACATTTATTGGGCAAGTACCATATGCCAGTTACAGGGCTAAGAAATTCACATTCATTGGCTCACTGAGTTTGCATAACAATCTGATGAGATAGAAACTGTCATCATCTCCAAGTCAAAGATAAAGAAATGCAGCTTGGAGAGGTTTAGTAATTTACCCAAGGGGCACACAGCTAGTGCGGCAGAGCTGGGGGTCAAACCCAGGTGTGCCGAATCTAAAGGTTGAGCTCTAAGCCACGTCTCTGGACATACCAGGAAAAGGCATTTGTCCTTGTGAATGGCCTCTGTGTACTGGGAAGACGTTAAACAAAAGGACATTCAAGCCACTGTGATGTGTTTGGTCACTAGCCAGAGCCTCTGCTTGGAGATTACCCAAGAGAGGTTAAATTCATTCATTCATTCATTCATTCACATCTTTATTCTGCAAATATTTGTTGGCCACCTAGTATGTGCCAGGCTCTATTCTAGATACTGGGGCATGACAGTGAACATGATGGACAAGCTCCCTGCTCTCATTGAGGGAGACAGTCAATAAACAACCAACTAACATACGGGTGCTACAATAGTAGGTAGTGATGAGTGCTGAGAAGAAGAATAGAGCAGGGTAAAGAGATGGAGAGCAATAAGACCTATTAGGAGACAGCAAAGAGAGCCACTGACACACAGCAGCTGTGTCTGCAAGAATCCCAAACCGTGGGCTGAAAAACAACATGTCAGGCAACCCACTGTTTGGCGTCAAAACTACCAAACCTTCTGAGTGATTTTCTCCACTGGACTGATCTTAAGTTGTCTTAGTTTTTCTCTTTTAGCAGAATTGTCTATGGATAGATAGAAATAGACCCTGAGAGCTGGAGGCTATGACTGATGCTCCATTCCCTGGCCTGGCCTGGGCCTTTCTTCTGGTTAAGACAGCCCTGCTGTGAACGGTGAGGATTAGCAGGAATGCCTGCTCAGCTCTCAGAAATAAGAACAGAGGACTGTCCATTGACAACTGTGTTAGCTGGGACTCTCTGGATGCAGGTATCAGAAGCCTTCTAAATCTAATGTTAGGAATAAAAGGAGACTTGAGTATACGGTTACAGAAGTGTTTCAAGGAACCCAGGATGGGGACCTGCCAGGACTCAGGAGAGACCTGAATGAGCAGGCAGAAGGCCCTCAGGACACCTCCTTCCTCTCTATGTCTGCACCTCAGCCTGTTTCTCTCTCTGCACGTGGCCGGGCACGTGGCCGTGCAGTTTATGTGACAGAAGACAAGATAGTTGCCTACAGCTCCTGAGTTTTATAGTGTGGGAGATCAGAATTGGCAACCTCAAAAAATGTCTCTTTACCTTGATGATTTTCTGAAAGAAACTGTGACCTCCCCCCTCACTCCTCCATCCCACCCTCCCCCCAGTTAGTTAAATTGCCTAAAGGAATTTAACTCTGGGCATGGATAGACTGGGGTGGTCCTTGCTAAGCCCATTCCAAGTAAAAGTAGAAGTTATTCTTTGTAAGAGACATTTACATTTGTAAGGGAAATCTCCACTTGTATCTCCCTCTCTGTACCAGGAAGAAGCGGGGGATGACCTTATCTCTAGAAACTCTTATCAGTGCGGAAGGCAAGGACTTAAATCTGCATACTGTTAATTACTGTGCTTTCTGGTAATCTCCCATAGCTGACTCCCCCACCCCAAACATCCTCCTTTGTCTACCTGAATATGCCATTTGAGGTGAAAACCTCCACCATTTGTCAAGAAGACTCAGTTTCCGTGGTTTCTCTCATGTATACATGTTATAAAGCTTTGTTTGATTTTCTCCTGCTGTTCGGTCTCATGTCAACTTAATTTGTAGCCCAGCCAGAAAGGACCCAGTGTTGGTAGAGAATAGTTTTCCTCCCCTTCAATAGTTTTTCTCAAAGGCATCCCTCTGACACTGGACCTTCTTGGTCCCAATCGGCTGGGGCTCTCTCTTCAGCCCATCATCTCTGGTCAGGGATGGTAGAACTCCATTGAACAAATGTGGCCCCTGGCGACACATTCCAGACCCTGTGCGTCAGAAGAGCGGTAGAGGGGGTAGTTTTCAAGAGAAAAGGAAGAAGTGTGAGCTATGCAGACTCTCATAAACTTGCCATGACAATGATACGCCCTGGACCCAAAGGACAGAGCAAATGCATACTCCCAGGGCTAAGCAATTTGGTCAGGGAAGAACTTGGGATCCATCCTACATGGAAGCCAGTGGTGGGGGTGAGAGAGTTAAGCCAAACCCATGAAAAGCACCCAGCTCTACTCAGCAGTCATTGAAATGGCACCCATAGAGCTCTGAGGCAAAATTATAGACCATCATTTTAATTGAGTGAAATTGGCTATACATTAATATTCATGATTATTAGAGCAGCTAATTTTCCTCTTTATAGAAAGTGAGTGGGGGATCGTTTCAGCTGCTACTTGATTTTCCTCCCTCTGAGTTCTGCGAGGGAGGTGGAGGAGAAGAAAAGACACGGTCCTGGGAATCAGCCATCAATTTCTGTAAGTTGGGTAATTATTGAGGACTTTTCATTGCTTTGACCTCTTCAAGGGGGCTGGGGAGAGGCATCTTATGAATGTGAAAAACACACGCACCCATGAGCCTCTAGGATTGGCTTCTTTGGCTTGATAAAAGCAGATTATCTAAATGAGTGAAGCACCCCCTCCACTCCACTGCCCCACAGACCTGCCAAGGATGGTAGTAACAACAACGACGACGACAATAAAAATAATTGCCAACAGAACCCAAGCGGGATGAGGAGGGCACAGCTGAGATGGGATAAGAGAGCATGGGCAGGGTGACAAGGGTATCCACGCAAAGTAGGGGTGGCAGCTGTAACAGAATTGTTTCATTGATGAAACAATTAAATATATAGAGGATAATGGTAGCCAGATTTCTCACCATCGAAGAAGGGAATTACAAATATGGAAACGTAGAAAACCAGGATGAACTCTATGGTGATGGATTAGAATATGAGGTATCAATGTGACTTCATGGTTTTCAATATGTAGAAAAAAATCTAGAAATAAATATAAATGTAAACAAGTGTATACACACATGCACACTCACACACACACCCTAGCTTTGTCCACCGAGAAGCCCTCAGAGCTGAGACACCCCCAACAGCAATAAACACACTAACACCAAAATTTTTACTTCTAGACATTCTGCACTAGAATGAATCAGTGCTCCTCTGAGAAATGGTGGATTCCAGGGCTGGCTCAGGGAAAGTTCAAGATGAGCCTGGAACATCTTGTGCCAGAAAGCAAAGAAATGTCAAAGTAAAATAGAGGTCATATCAAGAGCCATGGAAAGCAGCTTGAAGGGGCTCCCCCTGGCCAAAAATGAGGTGATTTGAGCATCAAAATAAATGATAATAGTAATGGATTGTAACCCGCTAAAAAAAATAGCAAAGAGTGAGTTCATACTGACAGAAATAAATGAATGATAGAGTAAATGTTCCATGATGATATTTACGTAGTTTCAAAGAAACTTCCCATGAAAATACTTACTAACAACAAAGAGGAACAGAGTACCTGCACAGTAGAGAAGCGTGGCAGAAACCACCTTAGTCACATGACCAAAGTGAACGTCACCAGTAACAGGACAAACGGAAATTGCGTGCCACCTGGCGGATTCAGCGAGGACACAGCAGCGCTCCTGTGCTGTTCTTGCCAAAGATGCACGATCTGAATCTAATCGCGAGGGAACATCAGACAAACCCAAACTGAGGCACATTCTACAAAGTAACTGAACTGTCCCCTTCAAAAGTGTCCGAGTCAGAAAGACTGACAAATGTCGCAGACTGAAGGAGACTCAAGAAACTACAGGCAACGAGCAATCCTGAATTGGATCCTTTTACTACGAAGGACATTATTGGGACAAATGGCAGATCTTGAATGAGTCTGAGGATTAGAAGGTAGTAATGTCCTGATCCTAATGGTTTTATTGTGATTACCTGGGTGCCTTCCTGTTTCAAGGAAATAGACTTTACTGTATTCAGGGGTGATGGGGCATCAGGTTGGCAACTTTCTTTCAAATGGCTCAGGAAAAAAGTTACTTGTATTGAACTTGCAACTTTTCTATAAGAATAATAACTACTAATTTGAGTGCCTACTGTGTGCTGTGCACTTTTCATGACTGTTTCTACCTTACAAAGTATTTCTAGTTTATTTCCATTTTACAGATGAGGAAACTGAGGCTCAAAGAGGTTAAGTATCATGCACAAGATCCTTATTTCTTTTATTCTACAAGTATTTATTGCATCTCTGCAGACAGTTCAAGGCACTGGGCATAGAGTAAGGAATGAAATAAGCATGCCCTACCTTCATGAAGTTTCCCGTCTAGAAGGGGCTCTAGGCAATAATCAGGGATACAAACAAGGAGATAGACAGTTCCATGTGGTGGTGAGGGCCATGAAGGTACAAGCTAGAGGTTGTGAAGGAAGATAATGTTGGGAATCAGGGGTGAGTCACGTCACGTGGGCCTTTGTAGGACTTAGTAGCATTTGGATTTAATTGTAAATCAATGGGAAGTCATGGACATGATTTATGTGGGAGAGTGACATGATCTGATTTATATTTTAAAGAAACTCCCTAACCGTGGAGAGAGATTAGATGGGGCAAGAGGAGAAAATGTGGGGCCAGAGAGCTAGCAAGTGGCAGAGCCAGTGTCCCCCGACCCCAAGCTCTGTCCAGCCTCACTCTTGTGGCTTGTGGCTGGCACTCTGGGTGCCCGCCCCATCCCTCCACACTTACCATGTCTGCACACCCTGGCCAACTTCCAGTTGCCATGCCAGCTCCCACATCCCTGCCTTGGGCTGTCTCTGGCTGCCCACACAAGTGGGTAGCACCTGGAATTGATGCTGCCTGTGCCATCCCTGAACTGATGACTTAGAGTTGGTGGATAAACACGCCAGCTCCCCAGCTCGAGAAATGTTTAGCAAAATGAGACACTTCATAGCAGCCTTGGGTAGTCCACGTTACGTAGAGGTTAAAGATGGGGGCTCTGGAGTTAAATGAGATCTGGATTCAAACCCCAGTTCTACCACTTAGTGAGAAACAGAGGTGACGGGCATATAGGCTTGTTATGCTAAAGCCAGTGAAGACCCCACTCTTTTTTTTTTTGTTTGACTGTCTTCCATTTTAGGTCTCTCTGACAGTTGACACCAGCGCTGTTCCACAGAACTTTCTGCAATGATGGAAGTGTTCTGTATCTGTGCTGTCCAGTACAGTAGCCAACAGACACATCTGGCTATTGAGCACTTAAAATACTGCTAGTGTAGAAAAAAAGAGAAAAGCCTCAAGTAAATAAAATTAGAAATGAAAGAGGAGAAATTACAACGGATACCACGGAAATACAGAGGATTATAAGAGAATACTATGAGAAATTATATGCCAACAAATTGGACAATCTAGAAGAAATGGATAAATTCTTAGATTTATACAACCTCCCAAAACTGAACCAAGAAGAAATGGAGAATCTGAATAGACCAATCACAAGTAAAGAGATTGAAAAAGTAATCAAAAACCTCCCAAAAAATAAAAGTCCAGGACCAGATGGCTTCTCCAGTGAATTTTACCAAACATTCAAAGAAGATTTAATACCCATCCTTCTCAAACTATTCCAAAAAATAGAGGAAGATGGAACACTTCCTAAATCATTCTACGAGGCCAACATCACCCTGATACCAAAGCCAGGCAAAGACAATACAAAGAAAGAAAATTACAGGCCAATTACGCTGATGAACATTGATGCAAAAATCCTCAACAAAATATTGGCAAACCGAATACAACAATACATTAAAAAGATCATGCACCATGATCAAGTGGGATTTATACCAGGGATGCAGGGATGGTTCAACATCCACAAATCAATCAACATGATACATCACATCAACAAAACAAAGAATAAAAACCACATGATCATCTCAATAGATGCAGAGAAGGCATTTGACAAGATACAACATCCATTTATGATAAAAACTCTCAACAAAATGGGAATAGAAGGAAAGTACCTCAACATAATAAAGGCTATTTATGACAAACCCACAGCCAACATCATACTCAACGGGGAAAAACTGAAAGCCATTCCTCTGAGAACAGGAACGAGGCAGGGCTGCCCACTCTCACCACTCCTGTTCAACATAGTACTGGAGGTTTTGGCCAGAGCAATTAGGCAAGAAAAAGGAATAAAAGGAATCCAAATAGGTAACGAAGAAGTGAAACTCTCACTATTTGCAGATGACATGATTGTATATATAGAAAACCCTAAAGAATCTGTTGGAAAACTATTAGAAACAATCAACAACTACAGCAAAGTTGCAGGGTACAAAATCAATCTACAAAAATCAGTTGCATTTCTGTATGCTAATAATGAACTAACAGAAAGAGAGCTCAAAAAGATAATACCATTTACAATTGCATCAAAAAGAATAAAATACCTAGGAATAAATCTTACCAAGGAGGTGAAGGACCTATACAATGAGAACTACAAGACATTATTGAAAGAAATCCATGATGACATAAAGAAATGGAAAGATATCCCATGCACGTGGATTGGAAGAATAAACATAGTTAAAATGTCTATATTACCTAAAGCAATCTACAGATTCAATGCAATCCCAATCAGAATCCCAATGACATTCTTCACAGAAATAGAAAAAAGAACACTAAAATTTATATGGGGCAACAAAAGACCCCGAATAGCTAAAGAAATCCTAAGAAAAAAGAACAAAGCAGGAGGCATCACAATCCCTGACTTCAAAACATACTACAAAGCAATAGTAATCAAAACAGCATGGTACTGGTACAAAAACAGACACACAGATCAATGGAACAGAATTGAAAGCCCAGAAATAAAACGACACACATACGGACAGCTAATTTTCGACAAAGGTGCTAAGAACATACAATGGAGAAAGGAAAGTCTCTTCAATAAATGGTGTTGGGAAAACTGGACAGCCACATGCAAAAGAATGAAAGTGGACCATCTGCTATCGCCATCCACAAAAATTAACTCAAAATGGATCAAAGACCTGAAGGTGAGACCTGAAACTATAAAACTCATAGAAGAAAATATAGGCAACACACAATATGACATTGGCCATAAAGGAATCTTTTTGGATGACATGCCTACACAGACTAGGGAAACTAAAGAAAAAATAAACAAGTGGGACTTTATCAGATTAAAGAGCTTTTATAAGACAAATGAAACCAGAATCAAGATGAACAGACAACCAACCAGCTGAGAGAGAATATTTGCAAAACATACATCTGACAAGGGGTTGATCTCCATAATATATAAAGAACTCACACAACTGAATAACAAAAAAACAAACAACCTGATCAAAAAAATGGGCAGAGGAAATGAACAGACACTTCTCCAAGGAAGATATACGGATGACCAATAGGCACATGAAAAGATGTTCAACATCACTAATCATCAGGGAAATGCAAATCAAAACAACACTAAGATATCACCTCACGCCTGTTAGAATGGCTGTAATCACCAAGACAAAAAACAACAAGTGTTGGAGAGGATGTGGAGAAACAGGAACCCTCACACACAGCTGGTGGGAATGCAAACTGGTGCAGCCTCTATGGAAAACGGTATGGAGATTCCTCAAAGAATTAAAAATAGAGATGCCCTATTACCCAGCCATCCCACTACTGGGAATCTATCCAACGCACCTGAAATCAACAATCCAAAGAGGCTTATGCACCCCTATGTTCATTGCAGCATTATTCACCATAGCCAAGAAGTGGAAGCAACCTAAGTGTCCCTCGTCTGATGATTGGATTAAGAAAATGTGGTATATATATACAATGGAATACTACTCAGCCATAAAAAAAGACAAAATCGTCCCATTTGCAACAACATGGATGGGCCTGGAGGGTATTATGTTAAGTGAAATAAGCCAGGAAGAGAAAGACAAACACTGTATGATCTCACTCATATGTGGAATATAAACCAACACATGGACAGAGAAAACTGGACTGTGGTTACCCGGGAAGTGGGGGTGGGGGGTGGGCACAAGGGGTGAAGGGAGTCATATATATGGTGATGGACAAACAAAAATGCCCAACCCAAAATTTCACAATGTTAAAAACCATTAAAACATCAATAAAAAAAATACTGCTAGTGTGGCTGAGGGACTGAATTTTTCATTTTATTTAATTTTAATTCATTTGAATGTAAAGAGCCCCATGTAACCAGTGGCTACCATATTGCACAGCACAGATCTAGGCCCTGGAACGAACGCTAGGGCACATCCCTCTGGAATGGACACCCTAACCCAGCGTCTGGGCTCTCTGGGGACAGGCAGCCGATGGGAGCAGCAGACCGCACACCCAAAGCTGACCTGACCTTGGTCGCATGACCCATGCCCTCTGATCCCCAGGATCATCTGCAGGGCTTCTCTCTCCTTGGCCCCATGTGCTGTTCCTTTACAAAGACGCACGGTCATTTTAATGAGAACATACAGTGCCAAATGGCATCTGTCTCTTCCCTGTCTCCTGACACAATTCTCCCTCCCTCTCCCTTTTCTAAAAAACCATCTTCTGACTGAGGCATGACTTACGCCAGGCACAGGGTGGGGGAAAGTGTGAGGCACAAGGCCAGAGGGATTTTGGTCTATGTTCTCACCTCTTTGGGGACTGCCAGGTGATATAATCAAGCCAAAGACCGTTTCCCTGACGCCCGCTGTGAGGCCAGCTGACCAGCACCTGCCGTGTCCGGTTCTAACGGATGGGGTTGCCAGCACAAAGTGCCTCGGCCCCTTGATTCTCTGGCATGAACTTTCTTTTGCCCTTTGTGAAAAGTGAAAACAGAGACTCATTTCTTGAGAGCAGAGGAGCAGAATTTATTCTCAAATAGGAGATTGTGGGAAAAACTTTCAGTCTAATTCAAGGTCTGAAAGATCTTTGAGTGGCGAGTCACAGGTAAGCTCGGCGTAAGTAATTCACCGCCTTATCCCTTATGTCCGTTCTCAAGTCACGGCCTCGTTAGTTCCATGTCACGGACTCCACTGCTTTCTCCCCGCCTCCACACCTACTCCCGCCCAACCACCACCGTCTCTCTCTTCGAGGAATGAAACAGCCTTCTCAAAGGTCTCCTGCTTGCAGTCCTGCCCCCAGCAACCCCGTCTCTCTCACCCCCCAGAGTAACTGTAGCAGGCAGGACAGGTCACGTTACGCTGCAATAACAATCAACCCCCAAAAGTTGGTGACTTATAACAATCAGGGTTTATCTCTCTCTCGATAGTTCTCCATTCAGCTAGGACGTCGGCTCCATGACCCCACTCGCAGGATTCAGCCACCGCAACAAACACTGACAGTTGCTCCCAACAGAAAATGCTACAGCCCCCCAGCGGCTCCCCCAGACCAGCCACCCCGCGCCCCCCAGGCTCCCCCACTGCAGATGATCATGTCCTCTCCTTGGCCCCGTCTCATTCCAGGCCAGGCTGTGACAAAAGTCAGAAGGCTGAGGACACTCCAAGGTGGATAAATTACCATTTCTGTCGACCACATTTAAGCAGTTTATGTCAGGAGAAAAAAACACAGGAACATGGTCTGTTCCCACTTCCCCTGGGCATCCAGGCCCAGAACAGTGAAACAGTGAGTCCTCAGCACCGATTAAATTGGGATTTTACTTTATAGCTGTTAGAATTATGGAAAGGCAGTGTCTGTTGGGTGGGCTGCCCTGGTTTTTTATGGTTGAAATGAAGATTTCACACCAGTAGCAGAGTCATCTGATAAACAGGAAGGAGAAAGCTTTTGCTGGCCTGGCCAATGCCTGCTTCACTCCCTCATAAGGCAATTTTCCTGGCCAGGAAGATAGAGATTTAAAAGGCGGCTTTTTTTTTGTTTGTTTAAAGCAGCCTGAGCAGAAGCCAGGGCCGGGCATTCCTGAGTTCCTCTCTGGTGGGGGGAGAAGGCAGGGGTGGGAAGCCACAGCCGAGAGCCAGTGTTGCAGTTCTGTGCCACTTAACATCTGCGTGGGACTTAGCTGAGCCTCAGTCCCCCATCTGTAAAATGGGGGTACAAGCAAGGTTGTTTGTGGATGGAATGGGGCAGTGAAGGCGAAGTGTCTCACATACAGTAGGCACTTGCTCTTATGAAGAGTTTTCATGTTTTGGGGTTGCCCTGGCTCCTGGCCTCAGTGTCTTCCCTGCTTCTCTACAAGCCAACAGCTGCCTTTTCTTCAGGGCCCCCTCCGCTGGGAAGCCCTCCTTGATTTATCTCCACTGATGAGGAGCTTGCGCACCTCAGAATCTGCAGACTATTCAGGCCTCAACTATGAACTCTGGATAAGTCTCCCTCCCCAGTTAGACCATAAGTGTCTCTGGAGTTGGCGCCAAGCTCTGGTCTCTTCATGCCTCTTGCTGTATCCAGCAGGGGCTGGACACACAGCTCAGTACCATCCCGTACGTTCCGTCTCCCCCGTGACCAGTCTTCAGATCATCCTGAGAGAGCTCCTCTGCTTAAACCTCTCAGGGACCCATGCGTTCCCACAGACAATGTCTATGTTGTCAGCATTTATGGCCAAGCCCCACCCCTGCCACCCCACTCCTGCCCTCCTCGCCCTCTCTCCCAGAGTCTCAGCCTTTGTGAATTTCCCAGACTCCATCCCATCCCTGGCCCTTCCCACAGGCTGCTCTGCTTCCAAAACACCCACCTCCTCCCCGTCACTCACCCACTGGCACCATTCTCCTCCCCTCGCCTCTGTCATAACCTCCTTGAGGGCAGGGGCCTTGACCGCCTCTCCCCGCCCTGCCCCAGGGGACTAGAGCAGTGCCCGACACAACAGCTGGCCACCAATTAACATCAAATGAAGGAGAGAAGAACTCGTGGACCCCCCAAGTCTTCGTTTTGCCTAGGGAATGGGAATTACAATCAAGCTCCCTGCTGGGCTGGCAGGAAGAGGTGTGGCAGACACAAAAACACCCTCACAGACTTCCACTCCAGGAATGGACATGAGGGAGAAAGAACCAGACACTGACCCACCTCCAACGTGGACGGACCTCGGATACACTATGCTCACTGGACAATTCCACGTATATGAAATGCCCAGAAAAGGCAAATCCATATGAGAGAAAGCAGACTAGTGGCTGTCAGGGGCTGGGGGCATGGAGAGAATGGGGGGTGGGGATTGCTCATGGCAAGTGGGTTTCTTTTAGGGTTGGTGAAGATATTCTGGAGTTACACAGAGGTGATGGTTGTACGACCTCGTGAATATGCTAAAACCACTGAATTTTGCACCTTAAAAGGGTGAATTTTATGATATGTGAATAACGGTTCAACAAAAAAGATGAGATAGATAGATAGGTAGATAGATATAGAGATAGATGATAGATAGATACAAATAGATAGATATAGGTAAGTAGGTAGGTAGGTAGGTAGGTAGATAGATAGATAGAGATACAGAAATAGGTAGGTAGATAGATAGATGATAGATAGACAGATAGATAGATAGATAGATAGATAGATAGATAGATAGATAGATAGATAGATAGATAGATAGATATAGAGATAGAAAGACGATAGATACATTTTTTTAAGTTACATCAGCCATTTGAGTATAGTTAACGGTGATTGGTATGGTGAGATCCAGGCACTTTGGCAAACATGTTTTTTCCTCTGCAACAATATCAGAGGATTTTCTTCATAAATAAACCTGAAGTATACCCCTTTAAATAAAAATAAAAAAAAGGAAAGAACCAAAGTGGAAAAGGTAATCTCCTCTCCCTGCTTTCCCATCAGCTCCAAACTGTTAAGCACTTTCACCTCCTTGTGAATTACACCATCCTCCACTTTAATCCTGGCTATTGCCACTCACAGAGCAATCAATCACAATCCATTCAGCTACAAGCAAGGGACAGAGGGATACTCAGGCGCACCTTTTCTCAGACACCCTCCCACCCCACTCCAGGCCCCCATCCAAATGCAGGATCGGCTGAGAAAATCCAGGCCCCACAGCCCCCAGCTGTGGGCAGAGAACACAAGAGGAGGAAGATTGAAGACTGCCCCATCCTTCACCTCTCCCTGTATCCACACCCTCTGCCGTGTTCTCCCGGCGAGAGGCAGCTTGTCTGCCCCACTGATGCTCGGCTTGGTCGTGTGATCTGGATTTGCACCAACGGGTTGTCAGTGGATATGCACACACAAAGACCTAAAATATGCTTTTGCAGTTAGCTTTCGTCTCAAGAGCAGCTGAGCCTACGCTGCAGCCCGGCGCCCAGCCCAGCGGCACCCAGCTCCCACTGGCTGAACTGCAGATGACCCGCCTGAGTGAGAGGTACCGAGCCAGGTGCTCACTCAGCATGGATGCGGATGCCACCGACTGACGCTTCCAGACACGTGCAGTGGCACATCCCAGCTTTCTGGAAGACGGGAGCCTTAGGTGCAGACGTCCAAATTCTGGCGTGGGCTCCCAGGCGCTGGAGCAGCAGGAGTGGTCTCTGGGCTGCGGGCCTGCCAGCCCCTAACACCCTGGGGCCCACCGGGAGGTGGGGGGGGAGGTGTCCGGAGCAGCAGGGACCCCTGTGCATCTGGGTGACATTGCAGTGAGGTCTCCTCCCCTCCCCCTGCCGGGCAGGAGTGGACAGGAGGCTGCAACTGGCCACACACTTCCCTTGAGGACTCTGCGCCAGGCAGGAATTGGAGTGGAGGACCACTGCTTCCCTCTCGGGTCCCCCGGACCCAGCGCTGTGGACCTGCTGAGCCCAAGAGGGAGGGGTTTGGGGAATCTGCTCTCAGGAGGGCGCAAGGCTCTGTTGAGTCCAGAAGGCAGGAGACAGCCACCAAGTATGTGCTGAACATGTGCTGGGCTCCGGGGCACAGTACTGAGCAAGACAGGCCTGGAACCCCCTCTGCTGGAACTTACCGTCTAGTGGGGAAGAGTGACACATACAAGTTCAAGCAAATCCTCATCCATTTACAAATGTTGATGAGCAGAGCATCATTTTCAAGAGTACAGACTCTAAAGCCAGACTGCGTGGTTCAAATCCCAGCTCTACCCCTTACTATCCTGTGACCTGAACTTTCTGTGCCTCAGTTTCCCCATCTGAAAAATGGGAATTTAACAACAAAAAAGTAGCATTCGCCCCGTAGGTTTGTTGTGAAGATGACGTGGGATAATACATGTAAAGCTGTTAGCTCAGCGCCTGGGACACAGTGAGGCTCCATCGGTCTTAGCTACACTCATTACCATGATTTTAAAGGCTCTGAAGGGAACAAACTGGTGACAGGATAAAGATGAGAGGGGGAAGGTATGTAGTTAGGGTGGTCATGAAAAGTTTCACCAAAAATGTCATTTCAGCTGAGACCTCGAGGATGAGAAGGAGCCAGGCATGTGGAAGAGCTGGAGGAACAGCATCCCAGGCTGAGGGAACAGCAAATGCAAAGGTCCTGAGGATTCTGAAAAATTGAAAGAATGGCTGAGAGGGGCCGTGGATGGAGCAAGGTCGGGTCCTCCACCTCAGTGCCTTTGCATATACTGTTCCTTCATAAAACAGATCTCACCTCCCTGTCCCCACCGTCACCTCCAACCCAGCCCCTTTGGCCAACTTAACTCCTATTTATCCTACATTTGCCAGCTCAAAAGTCACTTCCTCACAGAAGCCTTCCCTGATTTCTCAAATGAGGTCATAACTTTTATTACACTTGTATTAGTTTCCTAGGGCTGCTGTACGAATTACCACAAACTTGCTGGCTTCGAACAACGGAGAGTCACTCTCTCACAGTTCTGGAGGGCAGAAGTCCAAAATCAAGGTGTCAGTAGGGCCCTGATCCTCTGGAAGCTCTCGGAAAGAACCCGTGCCTGCCTCTTCCAGCGTCTGGTGCCTCCAGGCGTCCTTCAGCTTGTGCCTGTGTGACTCCAATCTCTGTCCCTGTCCTCTTCTCTGGTGTAAGGACACTTGTCATTAGATGTAGGTCCCACCTAATCCAGCGGGTAATTCAGGATGATCTCATCTCCAGATCTTTAATTTAATTACAACAGCAACGACCCTTTTTTCCGAATAAGGTCACATTCACAGGTGCCAGGGGTTAGGACGTGGGCATATCCTTTTAAGGGCCACCTTTAAACCCACTATACATTTTCACATCATCTTGAACTTTTCCATCCGTCCCTCAACCACAGTCTGCAATCATATTTATTTGTGAAATCGTTTAGCAAAGCCTGTCTCCTCAGGAAGCTGCAGGCAACAGGAGGCAGAGCCCACGTCTGCACCGCCCGCCACGATACCCCAGCACCCGGCACACGGTAGGTGCCTGGCGTGTGTTTGTTGAACAAATGGACGGCTGAGCCCTGAGCTCCCGGAGGACGCCTCTCTTCAAGGACACAGGCCAGAAGCCGTGAGCAAGGCCTCTAGCCCGCGATGCGCTCAAGACTTTACAGCCTCATAAATCCCACGGCTGGCGGCATGATTAGGACTGAGTCAAAATGCAAGAAATTTAATTTCCCAGGGCTCAGCCGGCAGGGCCTTGTCAACTCACCCCCTAAACCAATAGCCGTAAACGCTTAATAAAACACCACGTGGCTTCCTGTTTCCCAGCAATTGTTCCTGAGCCCAGGGAAGAGGCCACATTTGGCCCCCACGAGATGTGCCTTGAGTGTGGTGATTAATGTTTGGTAGGCTCTTCTGGATGGCCTGGGCTCTTTGTGGCTGTATCAGTAACAATGACATTCATCTGGCTGGTCTGCTGATGAGGCCAGTCCAGGAGGAAACGAGAGGCAGTCTCAGATGCTGCCTTCCTATACCTCCAGGGTAAAGGAGCGTGGCGTGGATTTTACAACCTGTCAGGCTTCTCATCCCACATCCACGTGCTGGGCCTCGTGCGGCCCTTGCGTTGCTCTATGAGGAGATCAAAGCAAGAACCGCTGACTCCGTCTAACGGAAAAGGAGGGTGAAGCCCAGAAAGGGAGCTGTCCAACTCACGCAGCTCATACAAGCCCCAGGACCTGCCCCCGGGTCTCAGGACCCCTGAGCCCTCTCACACCATCGGTGTTGATGATGGGAAGCACCGTGTGATGGCGACTGTGCCGAACAGCAGCAGGAAGGAGACAGGTCAGGTTCGAGGAAGACCTTCCAGACCAAGGGCACGTGCAGCATGCACCCGTCTGCAATGTGCGCCTCTTCTGCCGTCAGAGAAGAGAGCCTCTTCAGGGTTGGCTGGACTCCTGGCCAGATGCGGGAGTGGAGCATCCCACAGGCACCCAGAAACCCGTTGTCCATGGTGTAGACCAGCACTTCTCAAATTTCGAGTGCACGCAGTCACCTGGGGACGTGCACGTGCAGATCCCGATTCAGCAGGTCTGGGGAGACCTGAAATTCTGCGTTTCTAGCCAGTTCCGGGCGATGCTGATGCTGCCCATCTCTAGACCACATCTGAGGGACGGGTGGTAGACAATCTGTGTCAGGATGCTGCAGGCTTGGAAGGGTCCTCGGTGGCTGAAGATCCGTCCCATGGGGCATTGAGTATGAGCTGCTCAGAGATACAGAGATCAGCTGGAACAGCCCCACCCTCTGAGGCTGGAAGCATGTGGATGGTCGTACTCACGGACTTTTCACAAATGGCCCTCATCTCCTAAAGCCTCAGTTTACCCATCTGTGAACTGTAGGCTTGGGAGGAAGGGTATTGAGCCACATCGTACTTGTGGCTCTGCCATTCCAGAACTCCAGGAATAAAAACTCGAAGTAGCCTCCGAGGCTCCATCTGTGACAGCCCAGCCTAGCCCTGGGGAGCATCCATTGCTCAGGTCTGCTCAGCATTCCCCATTCTTCCTGCTTCAGGGCCTCATTTTCCTGTGGCGAGCCTCTGCTTCTCTCGGTGGGTAGTGTTCACATAGGGCTGACCCTGCCCCCAGTTCCAGGGTGAGCACATGACCCAGGTCTGGCCAGTCAGAGTGGTTCAGCGGTGGGCATGTGGCTCAAGCTTAGCCAATGAAATTCAGCCACAGGACTTTTGCTAGAACATCTGAGGAAAAGGCTCTCCCTTTCTATCAGAGTTGCTAAATCATTGGATGATTTAACACCAACAGTCTGGCACTGCTGATGGTCATCTTCACCACTGTGTGAGGAGAGCCTGCTTAAGAGCACAAGTCAACCTAGAGGAAAGCAGAGATGAGAGACACAGTAAACGAATCACAATACCCTCTGATGGACACCTGGATCCAGCTATGCCTGAAGCCAGTATTCTGGATTTGCCTTGAGCCAGAAAATTACCTTGCATCAGCCAATTTGAACCTAGTTTCAACCAAAAGAATCCTGATTCACACACTCTGGATTCTATCCCCAAGATCAAGACAAGAATTGGAGGGAAATCCCCTCTCACACCCAGACACATAAGCAGGACATTATTGGCTTCAATAAGTTCCAGAATGTCAGAGCTGGAAGAGCCACCTCATTATACAGGGGAAGAAACTGAGGCTGAGAAAGTGGACTTGACTTTCCCAAGGCCACACAATACGGTGACCAAACGAGGACTCACACCCGGTTCAGAGTTCCTTCCTCTACCTGCAGGCAGTGAAGGCGTCCAGACACATAGCATCACTCGAGGGGCATCAAACAGCATCTGCCAAACACACATCAAATCAAAATGACCTCCCACTCCCCATCACACTGCCTGAAATGCCACCGTTAGGGACCCATTCCTCACTATCTGATGCATGTAGCAAATGCATAAGCCCAAGGAAGGAATTACAGAGGGGCTTACCAGTAGAGTGAGACAGGTAGAGAGGTTGTGAATTATCACTGGGTAACTTTACAGATGGGGAAACTGAGGCTAGGAACTGGACCATGACTGTCCTCTCTACTTTCACAGAGGGATTTGGCCACAGCAGGCTGAAAGGAGAACTGATGTGTCTTTGGGAAATGACACCCAAAGGGAGGAGGGCGGTGGGAAGAGCTGGGGTCAGATGGTGCCGGCTTCCCAATTCGCCTCCAGCTGGAAGCATGAGGACCACAATCCGAGCCAGACACAGGCTCTAGACCAGGTGCCGCTTCCTTTAAGATTCTGGAGGACCCAGGGGCTCTAGTCACTCTTTCTCTGTGGTGAGAAAGGAGGAAAACATCATATTTTGCCCTTAAGAAATGGGTGTTGACATCTCTTTACATTATTAGAGAAAACGCCCAGCCAAGAAATAAACTACCACTTTTATTTACAGTATATTTCCCAGAACTCAGAGAAACGCCATGTTTTTCTGCATAGACTTCAGACCAAAGCAAAATTCATCACAATACATCACACTTTACAGTACATAAACTCTCCCCACCTTATAACAATATACAAGGAATTGCTCACTCTTTACATAATTACTTAAGAACATCCCGGTTGCACACATCATTTTGAAAGGATTTCCATTACTGGGAAGAGCTGTTTCTACCAGTGGCAATCTTTGCAGTGGCTCAGGAGACGATTAAAATGGGAAAGAAAGAAGTTGTAACAAAGTACTCTGTGAAAAAGAAACCCATCCAGATCAGCCTAGAGCAGAATGTGTTGTTCTAACCACGAAATCAGTCACCTCCTTATTGAAGTTCAGGCTTTTAAGGTGGGTGATAGAAATAGAGCAATATTGTAAACAGTCTGAGGGCATGAACCATATCTAGTTTGTTCACCATTGTATTCCTGGCACATAGCAGGTGCTCAATAAATACAAATTGAAGAGGGAGGGAGGAAGGGAGTTTGTACAGAATGTCAATGTATCAGTTATCTCCTGCTACAATAATGCTGTGTAACAAACGACCCCAAAACTCAATCACTTAAAACAACTACTATTTTTATTACTGCTCACAAGTCTACAGGTGGGCTGGCAGTTCTTCTGGCCTCAGTGAGTCTGGCGGTCAGCTGGTTGCTGGTTGATGGCCTCAGTTGAGACAGCTGTGCTCTCTCCCGCGTCTCTTAACATGCATGTCTTTCACATTCTGGCATGGACACATTGGCCGGCTAGCCCAGGCACATTCTCATGGTGACTACAGGAGTCCAAGAGAGCGAGCAGAAATATGCAAAGCACTTTTTCCAGCTTCTGCTTGCATTATGTTTGCTAATATACCGTTGGCCAAAGAAAGTCACAGTCAAGTCCAGAGCCAGAATAGGAGGGGACTAAATTATAGGACGAAGGGCACGGGTTCTGGGGGGAGATTAACTGGGACCGCTAATGCAACCAGCCTACCACAATAACGATACCCAATTCCCACCAGCCGTCACCCTCACCCCAAACACCGCCCCATATCCAATGACCTTAAGCACATGGAAAAAGAATAGAAAACAAGATTCTACAGACCCCATTCTGCATATGGGGAAAATAAGGCCCCAAGTCAGCTGTTCAGTTAGAGTCGTATTTATTTAAGCCAGCAGTTGTAAATCTCACTACCTACAGGGACAGGCAGGTAATAATTACTGAGCCAGACCAGGCAAGGAATGGAGGGACCTGGAAGCCATTCCTCCCATCTCCCCAGCTCAAGCCAGCGAAGACTCACAAGAATGCAGGCCCAGGGCTGCCAGCTCATCTAATTATTTCAAGAGAAGCTGGAAATAGGCATTTTTAAGTGAAATCATATTTTCAGGTTAGCCACTATTTAAAAAAAAAAAGTTTTTTTAAGCATCATCTGGGCCCAAAAAAGTACAGCCACAAGGCAGACCCGATTGTCAGGCTGGGGAGTAGTGACTCTAATGTCAAATTCTGCATTTGGGGGATCTTGGACCAATCTTGAACTTATTGATTTTGCTTCACCACAGGTGAGAGGTCAGATATCTTCCGAGGAATGAAGGCTGGAACTGTGTCTGTCTTGTTTACCACTCTGATCCCCAGCCCAGAGCAGGGCCTGGAATGTAATACTGGTCAGAGGGAGGGAAGAGAAGAAGAGAGGGAGGGAGGAGGGGGAGAAATTAACATTTGTGGAGCATCTGCTATACATTATGCAAGCATTTTACATATGTGTTACGGACTGGATAGTGATGGCCCCTAAAATTCATATGTTGAAGTTTTAACCCCAAAGTGACTGCATTTGGAGATGGGGCCTTTAAGGAGGTAATTAAGGTTAAATGAGGTCATAAGGGTGGGGCCCTAATCCAATAGAACTGGTGTCCTTATAGGAAGAGGAAGAAACACCAGATCTCTCTCTCTCTCTCTCTCTCTCTCTCTCTTTCTCTTTCTCTCTCTGTCTGTCTCTCTCTCTCTGTCTCTGTCTCTCTCTCTCTATACGTGCCCAAAGGAAAGATCATGTTGAGGACACAGCTGGAAGGTGCCACCTGCAAACTAAGGAGAGAGCCCTCACCAGAAACCAACCCTGCCGGCACCTTGATCTTGGATCTCCAGGCTCCAGAACTGTGAGAAAATTAATTTCTCTTGTTTAAGCCCCCCAGTCTCTGGCATTTTGTTATAGCAGCCTGAGCTGACTAATACAATACAATACACAATCCCATTCCATTTAAAATATAGAACAAAGACATGAATAAATCCCCAATGCAGAGAAAGGTAAACACCTTACACTTGTGTATTATTTTACAGTTTACAAGCCCTGGGGTGGAGGGATGAATTATTGCCTCCATCTTTCAGATGAGAAGACTGGAGCTCATAGAGGCTGAGAGACTTGGCTAAGGTCACACAGTGAGAAGAGAACACCAGGTCAGTCCAGGATTTTGAGAGCACTCTTTCCGGGACATCCCAGCATCCCCCACCTTAAACCAGGTCTGTCCTGGACACTATTGGTGCTCCACCCAGATCCACTCAGATCCCTTTATACCTTTTCTCTGTGTCCCACCATCTACCCCAGCCTCCGTGTCAATTCACCTCCACCAGCCGGTCTCTGTGACTCTTCTTTGGAGCTCTGGCCTTGGCTGCTGCAGGCTCTCTGCTGGCACAACCAGCATGTCTCCCAGGCAGCCCTTCACTGATGACTGTCAGATACGTGGGTTAGAAAGCCCAGCTCCCTTTCCTAGGAGAGGGACAACACTGGGATGTGACTCACATTCCAGGGCCCCCACCCACCCACGGGACCAGGCTGAGGCTACCCTCCACAGGACTTTGCTGAAATTGTGCCTCATTTGGCTTCCTCCCTTCCCCTGTTCTGCCTCCCCCACCCCTTATTCATCTCCCCTGGGACACACAAGCCCTTGTCTCAGAGTCTTCTTCTGGGAAACCCAACCCAAGACAAGTCTCCTTGAAGATGCATGCCGTACCACAAGGCTGGTTTTCTGCCCAGGGTCCTGGTGCAGTGGGAGCCAGGCAGAGCCCAGAGCCTGAATGGAGAATCACACCTCCAGGGACGTCCCAAAGGAAGCAGCTGTGTGGCTTTGGGGACAGCCGGGAGTGGGATTGAGGATAGCCAGGAGTGGGATTGGGGATAGCCGAGAGTGGGATTGGGGATGGAGACCCCATGGCAAGAGGGATGAGGAGACAAGATGAGGCTCTTTGGCCTTCCTTGACCTTCATTATTTTATTGTTACACAATTTATATATGTTCAAAATGGTACAAAAATGGTTCAAGGCAGATTTTTTGAAAAAGATCACCCAAAGATAAAATTGTTACCGAGCAAGGGCTCACTGCCTGACCTGCATAGAAGCCGATACTATGGCACCAGCTTTTGAGAAAAGAGAAAAGCTTTATTGCCAGGTTGACCAACAAGGACACAGGAGGCAAGGTTCTCAAATCTGTCTCCCGGATCCAAGGTTCGGGGTGAAATTTAAGGCAAATTTGGCAGAAGCTGATTGGCTAGTCTCATATCAGTCCATATATGGTAATCAAGCTACTTGCGCTGCTGGAAACCAGATAGCCTTATTGAAGGACTTCTCACTTTGTAAAGGGCTCCAGGGGCAACATTTCTGAAGATTCTTGGTTCCGGGGTCATCCTGGGGCTATGGGTTCCCGCCTGGCACATGCACAGTGCCGTCTCTGTTATTGAGCCAGGTTTGATTAATCAATAACCTGGTTTACAGAAGCAAAACTAGTTTAAGCTGCTCGATGGTTTATGTGCTATTTCAACAGCAAGCAGTCAACATGTTGGGGTATTGCCAGCCAGACCACATGCATGTGTTTAAACAAGAATAGGGCCATCCCATATACAGAGTATGTGGTGTGTAGAAGAGGCATTAGGAGCATGGGCTCTAGAGCCAGACTGCCAGGATATGGATCCTGACTCCACACTTACTAGCTGTGTGACCTGACACAAATAACTTCACCTCTCTGTGCCTCAGTTTACTCATCTGCAAAGTGGAGTTGTTAATAATGTCTACCTTAGAGGGGGGTCTTGAGGATTAAACGAGTTCATGCATATAAAGCACTTAGAACAGACCCCGGCACATACAAAGTTCTGTGATAGTATTTGCTGTCATCATCATAGAGCTGTTGTAACCAGAGGTCATAAACCAGCAGCTTCTGGCAGGATCCAACCTGCAGATGTGTTTTGTTTAGTCCAAATAATGTTTTTCGAATCTATTCCATTGCCAAAATTTCAAATTCCAGAGATTTGACATTAAAAGGCAGGTTTCTGGCTCCCTGAAAAGCAGGATGATTGGGCAATACCTAGCTGACACAGTCACAGGGTAAAGTCAGCTACAGGGGGGTCATGGCTGCCCCTGGCAGGGAGGCAGGGTCTCCCCACCGTCCACAGCCCTGACGCGGGTTGCTCCCCTCGCCTATGTCAGGGGAAGAGGGAGAATCTCCCTCTGCCCTTTCCCTTAAGGTTCTTCTGGCTGGCCAAATAATTAACAAGACAGGTTTGCAGGAGAAAATAATACCAAGTTTAATAACATGTATACATGGGAGAAACTCAGAAATGAGCAACTCGTCCCTCTGTCTAAGCTGCTTGCTTAAGTATTGCAGCTAAAGGCGAGGAGCGTGTTGGGGGTGGGTAGTGGCCTGGGACTTCAGAGGGCAGGAGGACAATTCTTTTCAGGGTCATCTATAGATAATGTGGTCAGGGAGAGACAGAGTTTTTGATAAAAGAGGCTTGGTGCCTTTCCTATTGTAACCTCTATCCTACATTATCTTTACAGCCATCATGATAGAAGATCTGTTCCAGGAAGGAGCCACCATGTCAAATTCTTTAGGCAGTTAGTGGGGGAGGTCAAATGTCCTTCAGAGAAAACAATCAAGGTAAAGAGATAAATTTCAGGGTGGCCAAATCTTGATCTCCCACACCTACATGCCGAGTCCCACGGGCGTTCATGGGTGTGAGCCCCGTGCTTCTCAATACACGGTGAATACATCCTGTGAGTAACATTTACACAGCATTTTGATGACAGCTTGATACTCCGGCATGTGGCTCCACCAACACTTAATTCACAAAATTTTTAGCATTGACCAGGGGGCATATTTCAAGTTTCTCACATTGATAAACAAGACTTCAATGAACATCCTGGGACCTACAACTTGGGGCACGTAGAAGAAGGTTGTTGGGAGGGCTAAAGCTGAAACTCTACAGACACCCACAGGCGGAAAGACCTAAGATGAGAATAGACCAAGAAAGAGAGCGGGGGACAAGGGAAGGAACCGTGCTGAGAAGGGGACTAGGGGCATTTCAGAAGTCCTCAGGATCATTGCCAGGTCTCCTTTCTCTTTCTATAATAGCAGTTTGGTTATCTGGTCATCTAGGCAGGGCTTAAAGAATCAAAATGCGTTGCATGGACCCCAGATTCAGTGTCCTCAGACCCGGACGCAAGCTGAAGGCTCCAACACCCACGTTCTGTTCTCAACCCACGAAATGGCCCCAGGCAAATCTCGTGACCTCACGAAGCTTCCATTTACCCTTCAATAAATTGAGGCAAAAGCCCTGGGCTTTTGCCTGAATGGCAAGAAAGCTGTTGGGCTGTTGTGAGGGGGGTTGAATAAAATAATATCCAAAATAAATCCCAGTTGAAATGCAAAAAAATTAAAAAATGTGAAACTATAAACATCATAGAAGAAAGTCCTGAAGAATATTTTATAATCATGAAGTGAGGGAGGACTTTTTAAGCACAATATAACATCCAGATTTACAAAAAAATCTGCTGACATGTTTGACTACATCAAAATTTAAACCTCTACATAACAAAAAATATAATTAAATGAGACATAATGCAAACTAAACAGAAAAAAATTTCTGCAACATACATGACAGACAAAGGGACTTTTTAAAAAAAAAAAAAAGAGAGAGCTTCTACAATCCATAAGAAAAATTGCAGAAACTCAACAAAAAAAAATTGAGGAAAGGACAAAAACAGGCCATTTCAGAAGCATACAAATGGCTTCTAAACTAATAATCAAAGATCTATAAATTAAAACTGTGGAGTGCTATTTTCCCCTCATTCATTTGTCAAAAATATTGAAGGTTAATACTATTCATCATCGGGGGAGCTATGGAATGCACATCACGGCAGCAGCTTCGGAGGGCGATTTGGCAATAAAGACGGAAATGGCAAACGGGCACGCCCTTCAACCCAGCCATTACACCTCGGGGAATTCGTTCCCCAGAACGATTTTCACATCCTAAAGAGTCTTAGGTACAAGATGTTCATTGCAGCACCCTTCATTAGACTTGCGATGCTTCATCTCATGTGTCAAATTGACTGGCCACAGGGGGGCCCAGATTAAACATTATTCTGGGTGTGTCTTTGAGGGTGTCTCCGGATGACAATAGCATTTGGATGGGTGGACGCTGTCGGCTGCCCTCCCCAGCACAGGGGGCGGGGATCATCCAATCTGTGAAGGGCCTGAACAGATCAAAATGTAGAGAAAAGGGAAATTTGCCCCTTAGGGTCCCCTTTCTCATCTTCTCCTGCCTCAGACTAAGATTTACACCATTGGCTCCTCTGGTTGTCAGGCTTTTGGACTCGGGCTGAATTACGCCACTGGCTTTCCGGGGTCTGCAGCTTGTAGATGGCAGATGGTGGGACTTCTCAGCCTCTATAATCATGTGAGCCAATTCCTCATAAGAGAGAGAGAGAGATCTCCTACTGGTTCTGGTGCTGTTTCTCTGGAGAACACTGACAAATGTGATAGTGAAAATCAGAAATCATTTCACCTAAAGTGGTGTCTTTCATGCTGGTAGTAGATTGAGGAACGTGATCTCAGGGAGCAGGAGTGAGGGGCCCTCATCACAGGTGTGGTGGCCAACTTGATAGTGCGTCCTTGTGAATGGGCAGGGAGGAAGAGCCAACTCAAGGATGCATTATCAAGTTTCCCACCACCACCTATGATGAGGGCTCCCTCCCACGGGGTCTCTAGAGGACCCCTATGAAATGCATCTCTGAACCATCCGTCTAGAGGAGGAACCAGCGACACACTGCTCCATCAGCTCCTCTCTCTCACTGGTCAAGGACCACTCACCGACTCCCTTGCACATTCAGGTGGCACGTGCAGAGGTTGTGAGCAGGTTCCCAAGGGAGCCCCACATGCAGCATCAGAGAAGCCCCAAGCAGGGTTAGCCGAAGCCCGCACAGCGTGGCCGTGGCCGGAATAAGAACAATGGCCCCATCAAGGGCCGGCGTGACCTGGCCCTCCTCGCTGATTTGCTTTGAGGCAGGAGCTGGCTGTGCAGTTCACAGTTGGCCTTACCTCTCTCTGATGGCTTGTCGTGAAGATGTCACCTCCCTTGGGCAGGGCTCCTGTCATGGAGGTGCTGTGGATCCGCTCAACTGAAAAACACAGCCATTGCTGGTGGCTTCTCCTTTCCACCAAGGGGCAGGACCTCTCCCTCCCATACTGAGCTCCTGGTGCCATGCCGGATTGAGTGGCTAGGATTACAGCTCGGCAGCCCTGTCACTCCTTTTCTCCTCCTGAGGGGCCTTTTCCGTCTGATACCATCACTTCTTCCACCCAATTTTTTCTCATTTCCTTGGACTACTGCAGAATGAGATGTAGTCTCGGGTTTCTCCCTTCTGCTCTGTCTACAAGCACAAAAGTCCTCTGAGCCTTCGCAAGGCCTTTGTGCTTGCTCGTAACCCTGGGAGGGACTGTAGTGGACACTGTGGCCTTGGTGTTTGCAGTCCTTGGGAACTGCCCTCTATCCTACGAGCTTCTAGTAGAGCTGTCAATCACAGCCTCCATAGCAACAGGCGTGGAGAGAGCCCTGCCTCCAGTCCAGGCGGGCTCAGGATAGGCATGGGGACTACTCAAGCAGGAGCATCAGAATTCTTCCCTGGGAATTTCCCACTGGAGCCAGATAGTGTCTCTGGGGCCACGATGCTGGAGGGATGAAAATTTGGGTTTGCCAGCCACGTGTTCCCTCCACTCAAAAGAAAGCTGCAAGACTAAAATCAACACATAAAGAGAAGTGGAGAAATAGGAGGACAAAATCAATGCACAGAGAGAAGCAGCGACGAGCAGTGGCGAGAGAAGCCCTATGGGGTGCCAGTCCCGGCTCCACTTGGTGGGATCTGGCTGTGTCCTTCATCTTCCCCTAGCCCGACTTGCACCTCCTCCTAATAACTTACCTCTGGTAATGTTGTTGTTTACTCTCATCAAGTTGGGTTTCTGTCACTTAGGATGAAAAGATCCTAATAAATACAATTCCTATTTTCCAAAAGAGGACTCTGAAGCTCATTGAAGTTATGTAAATTTCTTCAAAGACAGAATCAGATTTAAATCTGGGTTTGTAGGACTCTGGAGTGCCTGCTCTTCACAAGTCACTATTAGGAGAGTGGAGAAGTGACTTGGCTTCCACGTCTTCATTCAGAAGTGATGCTCTGAACTCCAGAATCTGCTCTGAACATCTTAGCGTAAGAATTCTGGTTACCCAGGAGATACCCAGGTCCTATTCCTGACCCAAGAGGATGTTAGGAGAGAACCCTGTCAACAAGAGTTCACTCCCTTGTGGTGAGACTCTCACCAAAGACAGTCTCTGGGGCCCTCTGGTGTTTTGCTCGCTTGGCTAATGAGCAGGGCCAGCGTCTGAGAGAACCCTGGTGGGCTGACACTCAAGACCCACATGTGGATTTGACCTGAAAACCATCCCTCTGCCAGCTGCTCCAGGCAGAAATGTCAGAATCGCCCATGACTCCTCCTCTCCTTCACCACCACGCCCAGGCCCTGTTGGTTCTAACTCCAAAGTGGAGCACAGTCTATCTACATTTCTTCACCTCCACCATCATGACTCAGGCTGCCATCCTCTCTTACCTCCGCTCCTGAAGGAACATCCACTCTGGCCTCTGTGATGGTCCTTTGCGTGTTTGCACTCAGATCCCATCTCTATCTTTCTCTGCCCTGCTCTGCATCACAGAGAACTACATTTCCCGGGCTCCTTTGGTCTCTGAATTCCGGGTAAATTCAACCAGTGGGAGACTAGAGGGAGGGATGAAGGGAGACATCAGGGTATTCCTGCCCCTCTGCCCGCTTCAGGCAGCACTCCTGGGTAGCATCGCACCCCCTCAAAGGTTCCATCTCTGTGGTCCCAGCTCCAGCAGGGCCACCCCGACCCGGGTTCTCCTTCCTGCCAGATAGCTCCAGCTCCCAGGCTCTGCTATCACTGCCTCTTCCCATTGTCCTTCTGGCTGTCAGTGCAAACGTGCTTCCTGCTGTTGATCCTTTCTGGGTCCGCTGATTGTCCCCTCATTTGACTTCTCAGCTTTTCTAACACTTGTGTAACCAATTCCCTGCATTAAATACCTTCTGTTGGAAACACCTAGACTAGACCCCAACTGATACACTCTTTCCTGCAATCCATTTTCTACCCAACAGCCAGAGTTGAACCTTGTCACTCCTGCTGAAAATGCTCCAATGACTTCCATCACCCTTAGGTTAAACCCAATTTCTCATCACTGTCTACAAGGTCCCTCAAGATCCATCCCCGCCTAGCCCTCCACCTCATCTCATACCACTCTCCCCCTCACTCTGCCTGCACAGCAGCCCCTCTGGCTTCCATTCAGTCCTCCAACACCCCAAGCCCTTCTCCTCTTCAGGGCCTGTGCACGTGTTCTTCCTTCACCTGACAAGCTCTTTTCCCTGCTGTCTACTTGACTCCTCACTCCTTTTCCTCCTTTATGTAGCAGCATAAATGTCCCCTCTTCATAAAAGCCCTCCCCTCCCCCAGTCATCCAACATAAAGCCCATCACCACTTTTTATTCTCTGTCACAGCACTCTAGTTTGTTGTCGTCATAGGACACCCTCTGAGTCCTTATTAGTGAGTCCTTCTTATTAATTATCAGAGTCTTTATTATTATTAGAGTGCTTATTAGAGTCCTTATTATTAATTCACTTATTAGTGTCCGTCAGCCTCGTTAGGGCAGATCTATACCATGTTCACTGCTGAATACCCCAGCCCTGGACCTGGCACATATTAGACACCAAAGATTTGTTGAATGAATAAATAAATCAGTGAGAGATTATCTAGTTCAGAGGTTATCAATGGCAGGTTATACGGCCCCCTGGAGGCTGCCTTGGGTTGGCTTCTTTAGAAGAAGGCCCTAAGACAAGAATTTGTGTAAAAGTGATTACTAGGGAATGTTCCCACAACAAACCAGTGGCAAAGTCCCACAGAGGGTGGCCTTGGTTCTGTCCCCCAGGTGCTCTGGGGACAGTGCAGGTCCCATCTGGAGTTGATTAGATCAGAGGAGAGGAAGCTGAATCATTTATCCCCCCTCCTCACCTCTCAGTCGTTGGTTAAGAGCTGCCCACCAGGACAGGAGATAAATTCCCGGCAAAATGGATTCTGGCAGTCTGAGAGTGGTGCTCCAACCAAGACGCAGGAGCTGGTTGTTGGGGAGAGCACGCCCTGGGAGATGGTGTGCATGGAAACAGTAAAGGGATCCAGGGAAGAGAGCAGGGTGCTGATCGTGATTGCTACGGAGGAATTAGGAAGTGTGCAGAGGTGATTTTGGTGGGCAGTGAAGAGGGGAGATGTTGGTATATGATGGCCAAGGACCGGGGATGCCAAACTCCGTACAGTACCTCACCAGTCCCGCACAACGAAAAACTGTCCCACTCCAAGTGCCAAAAGCACCCCCCGTACTTCCAATCTCTCATTTGACAGATGAGGAAATTGAGGCCCGGAGAGGGAAAGTGACTTGCCCAAGGCAACACAGCAAAAAAGACACGATCTGGGGGCTAGAATGCTGGTATCTTCACAGCACCCCTTGAGTCTTAATTCCTCCTAAAACCTGAAAGAGAACATGTGCGCCTCAAGTGCAAAATCCCTTCTGGAATTCTAGAGAGGGGAGCCAGTCCCCTGTCCTCCCTGGGGGAAGTGGGGAGAAATCAGACTTGAAGACATCGGAGGCCGGTGCCAGAAGCAGATGTGCAAACAAAGACAAGGGAGACAGAGTTTTCACCAGACAAATTCGCGCCCTGCTCAGTTTAGACATTAAAATGAACTAACTTAATTTCATGCCATATGCAAATCCTTACCAGCTGTCGGCTCTGTAATCACAGGAGACTTTAATGTAATAACTAAACAAGAACAAAAACACAGCAAATACAGGCTCTGGGCAAGTCCACTGACAGCGGGTTTTATGTTCCTGGGAACCAGCAAGTGCAGAGCATTTATGGGGGACATCTGAAAGCAGCTCATGCCCAAACACTTTCCATCTCCCTCTCAAAAATGCCCGCAGCGATAATAAATAACGGTCAAGGACTGATCTGGCCGGGTGTACCCTGAGTCCCAGCGTACCGTGAACATCTCTCTCCAGACTCCGCAGTTTCTCTTCAATTGTCAAGGTACAGCTTGGTCCAGCCATCTGGACTGAGAGCTCAGGAGGAGGCAAAAGATGTCTCAGGCTCACCGGGTTTGGGCCCCCCCACCTGGAACCAAAGGGGCGGGAGGATGGCTGCTGATGGGGACAAGGGGGGTCAGTCTTCCAACCTGGGAACCCCACTTTCCTCTGACTGCCCGAGCTGATGATCGTAATAGCAAACATTTATCCAATGCTGACCATGGGCCAGGAGCCAAGCACACTGCCTTCTGTACATTATCTCAGCGTCTCCCAAAGCATGGAGGATGGTTTAAGGTCATTTATTCATTCAACAAACATTCATTAAGCAACTATCACGTGCCAGGCTCTGTGCTGGGGATAGAACAGCAAACGAAATACACAAAAATCTCTGGCCAAGTGAAGCTTAATCTCTGGTGGGACAAACATTTTTTAAACAACAGTTACGATGTGTGTTAGGAAAAAGCACTTTGCATCTGTGATATCACCAACGTTACTGCCTTGGGATGAAGCTCTATGTTTAAAAGTTGATTTAAAGAAAAAGGTTAAGTCCACAATAAAACAAGTGATTCACAGATGTGCTAAAATCATGACGGGTTTCTTCTCCCACACAGCCCTGATATAGGTATTATTGTTAGTGCCATTTTACAGCTAGAGAAACTGAGGCTCGGGGGGGAGTCATTTGCATAAGGTCACATAGCTGGGACATGGTGGAGGCCAGATTTGAACCCAGGTCAGTCTTCAGAGCCTAGGTTTTACCCACCAGGATGAGCCAAGGTCATACACCCGGTGGCCCATTTCATTCTAACACTCAGTTTCCTACTGCCAGCTACCAAACATCGCTTTGCATGTGCCTTGTATCCCCTTTATAGAAATCCCGCCAAGAGGTTATGCAATTTCCCCTTGCTCATTTTTTAGGGTTGAGGAGGACTTAGGGAAGCCTCTTTCATATCCTTCCTTAAGTTTGGGGCCAGACCCCCCAGGGGACCCATTCACTCAACAGCCTGACTCAGGGGCCTGTGGAAACAACCAGGCTCCCACTCCAGGGAATACCCTGATAACCTCCAGCTCCTTCTCCAGCCCCGACAGGGTGTGCAGTGTTTGTGATCGTTCTGTGAGCAGCATGCAAGCCTGCCAGCACCCCAGCCAGGAAAGCAACTCAGAACATGTTCATTTCCAACCCCAGGCCAGCCAGCTGCCCAGAGGCGCGATAACAGCTCCCATGTGTTGCATGCCAAGAGCTCACTCACTCCTCCATTAACCCTTGGGGTAACCACCATGATCATTCCCATTTCACAGATGAGAAAACTGAGGCAGGGAGAGCTAAGCAACTTGCCAAAGGTCACACACTTGCTCAGTGACAGAGCTGGGTTGCCCACCCCAGATGGTCTGGCTCCAGAGCCTAAACTCTAAGAAAGAAGCCAATCTGAAAAGGCTACATACTGTATGTTTCCAACTACATGACATTCTGGAAAAGGCAAAACTATGGAGAAAGCAAAAAGATCAGTGGTTGCCCGGGGTTAGAGGAGAGAGAGGGATGAACAGGAGGAGCACCGAGGATTTGGGGGGCAGTGAAACTACTCTGTATGATACTATAATGGTGGATACGTGTCATTACACATTTGTCCAAACCCATAGAATAGACACCACCAGGAGTGAGAACCCTAATGTAAACCACGGACTCTGGGTGATTATGACGTGTCAGTGTAGGTTCATCCATTGTAACAAATGTCCCACTCTGGCGGGGGAGGTTGATAATGGGGTAGGGAGCATATGAGAGATCTCTGTATCTTCCTCTCAATTTTGCTGTGAACCTAAAACTGCTCTAAAAAAATAAAATCTTTAAAATTTTTTTAAAAAATGATATCAGGCTGGCCTCTCAGCTGTACACAAGGACATGTTAAAAATGAACACAAACGGGGCCGGCCTGGTGGTGCAGCGGTTAAGTGAGTGCACTCCGCTTCAGTGGCCCAGGGTTTGCAGGTTTGGATGCCAGGCGCACACCAATGCACTGCTCATCAAGCCATGCTGTGACAGCATCCCATATAAAGTAGAGGAAGATGGGCATGGATGTTAGCTCAGAGCCAATCTTCCTCAGCAAAAAAAAAAAAAAAAGGAGGATTGGCATCAGATGTTAGCTCAGGGCTAGTCTTCCTCACAAAAAAAAAAAGAACACGAAGAATATGTCATTCAGCCTTAAAAAGGAAGGAAATTCTGACACTTGCTACCACATGGATGACCCTTGAGGACATTATGCTATGAAATAAGCCAGTCACAAAGAGACAAAGACTGTATGATTCCACTGATATGAGGTACTTAGAGTAGTCAAAATCATAGAGACAGAAAGTAAAATGGCGGTCGCCAGCCTGGGGGAGGGTAGAATGGGGAGTTATTGTTTGGTGGGTGCAGAGCTTCAGTTTTACAAGATGGAAAGAGTTCTGGGGCCGGATGGTGCTGATGGCTGCACAACACTGTGAATGGACTTAATGCCACTGCACTGTCCACAGAAAATGGTTAAGACCGTAAATTCTATATTATGTGTATTTTGCCACAATAAAAAAATAATAATAAATAAACAAGTAAAATATCTAGAATAGCAGAGGGTGAAAAGTGAGATTATTTTGATATATGGCTGAAAAATAGAAAACTGACCCAGATTATAGCCTCAGCAAAATATTCGCATGAAGTAAAAGAGATGGCTTTTAAGTCCCATAAAAAGAAAAAAAGAAAAGGTCTGTAACCATGAGCTAGTCTGAACACGTGTGATGCTCCTAGTACAGTGCCTGGTAGGTAAACACACGCTGGTTGTGATTACGATCCTCCCACACCAGCCTCCGAGAGAGGGAGCCATGGGAAGGATGAGCTCGTGAGCATGACACCTGCCCAGCAGTGCTCCAAAGGGGCCACTTTCCCCACTGCAGTCTCAGAACAGCCGGGAAATCTTAAGACGGAACCGGCAGAGCCAGAGTTGATGGACTCGGAGGACTCTGCTCCCTCCCACCCATCTCGAGCCTGTGGCTAATTTGGCTCCCACATCCCCAGCCAATGAATTGTTCTTAAAGAGAACAGAGACACCTTTGTCGGAAAAACTATGAAGAACCTTAACAAGGCAGAGAATACCTCATTAAGGTATTCTTAACAAGCAAAGAAGCCAGTCACGAAAGACCACACAGTGTATGATTCCGTTGATAGGAAACGTCCAAAATAGAGAAATCTACACAGACAGAAAATAGATTGCCAGAGGCTGAGGGAGGGTGGTGGGGGAGAAATGGGGAGTGACTGCTACAGAGTGTGGGGTTTCTTCTGGGGGTGATGAAAATGTTGTAAAATTGATTGTAGTGATGGTTCCGCACCTCTGTGAATATACTAAAAACCACTGAATGGGCGAATACACTTTAAATGGACGAATTGTATGGTATGCAAATCATATCTCAATAAAGCTGGTTTTGTGTGTGTGTGTTTTTTTTTTTTTTAGTTGCCTCAGCTCTAAACTTATTTCTCCAGTTCCTCTAAGAACTCCAAAGCCGCCACTATCTCTCTGATGAGGGCTGGCTTATTTCACCACAATTTTTTAAAGAGCATTTCCTCAACACCTGAAAAAGACCCTTTGATGTCCATGCAAAGCCCTCCTAGGAATTCTTATCTATTTTAAAGAGGGGAGTGCGTATTAAAAGCTTGGCTTTCCTGGCTGGCCAGGCACCCGTGTTAATTTCCTGGTCTCCATGTTACTATGGCAACAGAAAGCTTCCACTGAGAGCTTTTGGGGTGCATCCAAAGGGATTGCAATTTGGACCCAGGATGGTCTGCAGCCCCTCTGCCCAGCAGCCCCCAGGCCCTAGCTGCCTCGCTGATGGACGCTGCAGGAAGGGCAGCCTGGCATCAGGTGAAGCGGAAAATCTGAGAATAGAGAAGATGCAGCCAATGGCTCCTCTGCGTCTGCACTCCATGTCGGCCCAGTGGGGACCCTGAGTCACCACCACCACGCAGGGAGAGGAGAGGGTGTTAGTCTCACCTTCTAGAGGCTGTGATCTAAAGGGACATCTTCAGCATCTGAGCCAGTCTCCATGTCGACATGACCATATTTTTAGGCAGGAGTAGGCGGCTTCTCTGGCCAATGAGAGTGACACAGTTGTACTGGAAAGCTTTCATTAAACAGCTGGGGAAGGGCAGTCGGTAACTAGGAGCCCATTGTTCTCACAGGTGAGTCACAACTGCAGAAGCTCTCTGTCTTTCCCCAAAGACTCAGCCACATGAAGCCAAAAGGGGCCTGAAGTCCATGCTGTTGGGCTGTTGGGCAGAACCGTTGGGACTGAGGGGGAGCAGGCGCAGTGGGTGTAGGGTAAACAGCCTCCAAGATGGCGCCCAATGATCCTCACCTCCTGGTGAACCTTAGGTAGTCCCCTCCCACGTTGTACCAAGGTTGGTCTGTGCTGTGAGCCATAGAGTTCAACAGAGGTGACAGTGTGTGGCTTCCAAAGCTAGGTCGTAAAAGACACATCATGCTCTTGGATCACTCACGCTGGGAGAAGCCAGCCGCCATGTTGTGAGGACACTCAAGCAGCGCTATGGAGCCACTCACATGGAGGGGACTAAAGCCCCTGGCCTCCAGCTGGCACCAGCTTGCCAGCCATGTGAGTGAGCCACCTTGGAAATGGATCCTCAGCCCAGTCAAGCCTTCAGATGACAGCAGCCCCAGCCAACATCGTGACTGCAATTTCAAAAGACCCCAAGTCAGAATTATCCAGCTAAGCTGCTCCCGAATCCTTGACACACACAAACTATGTAAGACAATAAATGCTTGTTGTTGTAAGTTGCTAAGTTTGGGGTTTATTTGTTACACAGCAATGGGTAACTGATATAGAGTAGATCCAGATGCCCCTAGGACAGCCAGAAATGGTCTTGAGAAGAAAAGATGGCTTTCTTAAGATTTTACTCGCCTTGGTCCTCACTCCCTTCCCCAAAGCATTTTTACCTAAGAAAGTGATGTGTTGATGGATAGGGAGTCTAGAGAGACTTGTATTTGTGTCCTGGGTCTGTCTTTCCCTCTATCGGCCTCAGTTTCCCATCCTGTAAAATTGAGGAGTTAAAGTGTAACTTGTCAGCTCTGAAATCAAGGGGCCTCAAAACCATAAATTTTGAGTCAGGAAGACTGATTCTGAACCCTGGCTCTGCCATTTGCTTTCTACGTGACCGTGGGCTAATTACCTAACTTCTCCGAGCCTCAGTTTCACCTTCCATAAAGTAGGTTTAGTTACATAGTTGGCATTGTTACATAAATCCAATAAAATAATACATATAAATTACTTAGTACACTGGAAGTGCTTAATAAATGGCAGTAACCACTACCAATAATGAGATAGTTTGGCAGATACAATTATTTCCACCAATAGCTACGCTACAGAGAGGCTGGAGGACTTTATTGGTCTGGAGCAGGCCCAGGTATGAGTGTTTTTTTAAAAGCTCTCCAGATGATTCTTTGAGAAACTCTGCCTTAGAGAAACTTCCACACATGTGCCAAAAAACTCATAGAAGAATTTCACTGCAGTGCTGTTTATAATAGGGAATAACTGGAAACAACCCAAATGCCCATCAACAGATAAATGGGAAATAAATTGTAAACGGAATACTACACAGCAGTGTAAAATTAACGAACCAGAACTACATGTATCAACATGAGTATAAACCACTGAAATATAATGCTCAACCAAAACAAAAAAAAGCAAAAAGATACATAGAGTATATATAACATGTAAAAACATGCATAACATCACTATATATTATTTAGGAATAGATACATAAAAACAAGAGGCCATGCATGGGTATAATGAGCATCAAATTCAAGATGGTGGTGGCCTGTGGCGGGGGGAAGGGAATGCGATGGGGGAGGATGCCATGGGGCTTCGATGCCTTGGTAATACGGTATTTCTTAAACTGGGTGGCAGGCACACACGTACCCACCGTATTATCCATGCCTTCTGGATGTCTGAAATATTTCATAATTTAAAAATAGATGTGCATAACTGAACAACAAAAAAACAAATAACCCAATCAAAAAATGGGCAGACGATATGAACAGGCATTTTTCCAAGGAAGATATACAGATGGCCAACAGGCAAATGAAAAGATGTTCAACATCACTAATCACCAGGGAAATGCAAATCAAAACTACACCAAGATATCACCTTACACCCGTGACAATGGCTATAATCACCAAGACAAAAAATAACAAATGTTGGAGAGGCTGTGGAGAAAAGGGAACCCTCACACTGCTGGTGGGAATGCAAACTGGTGCAGACTTCACGGAAAACAGTATGCAGATTCCTCGAAAAATTAAAAATAGAAATACTTTATGATCCAGCTATCCCACTTCTGGGTATTTACCCAAAGAACTTGAAATCAACAATCCAAAGAGGCTTATGCACACCTATGTTCATCGCAGCATTATTCACTATAGCCAAGAAGTGGAAGCAACCCAAGTGTCCCTCGACTGATGATTGGATAAAGAAGATGTGGTATATATATACAATGGAATACTACTCAGCCATAAAAAAAGACAAAATCGTCCCATTTGCAACAACATGGATGGACCTGGAGGGTATTATGTTAGGAGAAATGAGTCAGAGAGAGAAAGACAAACAACATATGATTTCACTCATATGTGGAGTACAAACGAACACACAGACAGAGAGAACAGTTTGGTGATTACCAGGGGCAAGGGGGTTGGCGGGGGCACAAGAATTGAAGGGAGGCATTTATATGGTGACAGACAAATAATAATATGTAACTAAAATTTCACGATGTTATAAACTATTAAGACATCAATAAAAAAACAAAAAAATAGATGTGCATAAAAAATATCTAGCACAATTGTGCACGGGTTTTTTTTCTTATTTATTTGTGCCTTCTATCTATAACGATCCCATCTTGCTTTTAAGAAATAAAATAGTCGGTTATTTAATAAGAAAAAACAAGTGGTTATGTTTAATTTTTTGAAAGGAAGAAATATCGCTTCCCCAAGTAATTTGTTCCGAAAGCAACACTTATTTGCATGTCTGAGATCCAATAGATTGGTGAAAATCAATTCAACACCGTGTTACATGAGGAACATCTTGAGTCCACAGTGTGAGCCAACAGCCCAGGGACACCCACATGGGGTCCCCAAAACTCTGTCTCTTGGGAATGCCTCAGAAACGGGGCCTGACCCCACTGGGTAGGCATAATAAGGAGGATTAATCAGCAGTCAATTAAGTTAGAAGGCAAAATAAAAAAAATTCAAGCAGCCTGGGAAATGAGAGGAACCTGGGAGGGAGCGGGGAGAGAGCCGGTGTGGTGTATTTTCTTTCCAGTGGAGTGGAGTCATTCTGAAGCTCTCCCAATGCAATATAGCCTCAAGTTAGGGAGTTTTGTGTTCCTAAGCAATAGAATCCGACTCTGCCAACACGAAGCGCTTGACTGCTGTTTCTTAAAGATGCATACGGTTTTTTTGTTTTGTTTTGCATAATGGACACGTTTCCCTTGCAGCAACTTTCCAGGTTCTTTGTCAAGTGTCAAGGTAAGCTTTTAGAAAACTCCTCCGTGGGCCACGGGGAGGCAATTTCCACCCAATACAGAATGCTTAAGATGAAGAAAGACAAGTTTTCAATATCGCTTCAGGGACCATATTTTGTGCATTCAACACAGCTGAATGTAGACAACGTTAGGAGAGAAAATTGAGCGTAATCTGCCAAGGGGATTGAAAGGAGGAAGTGACGCCAGGTGAATTACTGCCCCCTGGTGTCCACAGACAGTGGTGCGATCATTTGCAGACAGTCATTTGCTGTGTTTCTTCCTGTGTACCCTGCCACCATCTCCTGCCCATTTTTAAAACTTAAAACAGGGATTACAATCTGGCAGCCCTCTGTAGCCAGCGGGCAGACATGCCAACTGTTTAAAAATCTGGAGATTTTGCTTAAAAATCTAGGCCCGACATTTCTTTTGAAAAATTGGAAAATCTGTCCACTGTTGGCCTGTATCCCAGCATCATAAATGTAAGCTAGAGCTGAGAAGCTGCTGCCCACTTTGGACAAGACAGGTGCTCTCACATTCTCCGCACTCCCCACCTCTCCCTATTGTCTCACACCCAGGCAGTTTTACTCACTATTGGTTCTTGTGCAGCTTCTGGATTTGCTGGTGCCCTAAGCTCATTAAAGGGGTTCCACTGCGTCTCAAGGAATGGAAAGAGGATGGGGTCTTTAAAAGCATATGATTACATCACCTTATAACTGGGAGGGCACAGAGGTCCACAAGCCCCCTGATACCCAGATCAGTGAGGGTAAGTGACCTGCTCAAGATCACTCAGCCAGCAAGTGGTGGGCCCTGCATTTGAACACACATCTGTCTGACCCCAGAGCCTCACTGCTTTCCACTCCCCCAACCATCCCCCATCATGAGCTGGCTGCATAGCAGGCCCTCCTCCGGAGCAGGCCCTTCTCCTCTGGAGAAGGTTTTTACAATGACATCACTGCCTGGGCTATCAGAAGCGAAATTCAGGGGACTCAGAGAGAACAATGTTCCCCAGAAATAACCACCATCCTAATTTTGTTTCTTAAAAACTCCATAGTTTGTTCTGTTTCACCATATTTCTTCCTGAATTCAAGTCAACAAAATTTCTCGAGCATCTACTAAGTGCCACGCTCCATGCCAAGGGCTGGGAGTTGGGTGAATAGGGGCCAGTTACAAGATATAAACAGGGCGTCCAACAGGCAAGGCCAAGGCTCTTTGATCCCTCACCTTGCAAGGACCCCCCATGGTGTCCTTCATGACAGCACTCTCCTGGCCTGGGCCTGGACACTTCACTTTGTGCTGTGGGTCACTGGCTTCCCTAAACTGGAATTGACGGAGACCCACGAGAGGGCATTGTGGTCTCTCCCCAGCGGTCGGAGCAGCCTGCAGCTCTGACAGTTTCTTCTGCAGATAACAGATAAAGCAGTAATGACTTGCTATCTTTTCTAGGAATCATTGCAACAGCTGATATTTATCTGCTGTTTGCTCTGTGCCCAACGTGTGGGATCTCACTTCGCCCTCACACAAAACTCCATGAGGAGGAACTATCCTCACATTATCCACGTCTTACAGAAAAGCAAAAAGGGCATCAGCGAGGTTGAGTCACTTGCAGAATGTAACTCAGTTGGCAAGTGGCAGAGCTGAGATTTGAACCCAGGGTAGTGTGGCTCCAGTAGCGACACTCACAACCACTGCCTGGCACTGGCTCCCAAGGGGCATGTGTGTCATGGAGGACGTCAGATCTTGAGGTGTCAGGCCTTCTGCAAATCCTGAACTTGAGGGCAAAAGTGAGGTAGGCTGTTGGTCCTCATTTTACAGATGGGGAAGCTGAGGCTCAGAGTAACTTGTCCAAGGTCACACAGAGCTTAGGTGACAAAGTGTGAATCTGAGACTGAGTCTGACTCCAGAAGCTGCACTGCTAACATCTTAATGCTTAGCATTCCTGGGCACGTCCCCGGATGTTTAAGTCCAATATTTGCGCATTCAGATGAAGGTTTCAGTTCTCTGCTTCAAGGAAAAATCTTCTGTCTCTCTGGGAAGCCGAAAGGACCAGCCGGGCCCTTCTCGAGAGGATGCAAATTAAAAAGTCAGGGAGGAAAAGAGAGAGAGAAGTTTAAGAGAAAAGGGGGAAGGATCGCAACCCTGGTAGTGGAGGCTAAGAACAGGGGCTGTGAAGTCAGACCAAGATGTGTAAACCGTCAGCATCCCTATGTTACCCCTAAGGAAACTGAGGCCCAGGAGAGCGGCCCCGGGACGAGGGGCAGCAGTTAGGCCAGCAGAATTGCGAGTTCCCACGCCCGGCCCCTACCGCGCCCCAAAACCGCAGCCACCCGGGCTGTCCGCACCCGCTGCTCCCGCCTTGTCGCCCAGGCCCCGCCCCTCCTGTTGCTTATTGGCTGCTGCGAGCACGAGACCAACGCAGGAGCCAGCCAATGGGAGTGGCCCACGGCGAGTCTTTCCCGGGGAAGCAGACGCCGACGCGGGAACCCGGAAATACGAGGGGCGGACAAGTAGGGGAAGCCAATCCGCCGCGACGAGGATGGCGGACCGACCAATGGCGAGCCGCGGGGGGCGGGGCCAGAAGGCCGGCGGCGGCGGAGGTCCCGGGAGCCGGTGGAGCGCCTGGGAGGCGGTGGCGGGGCCCGGCAGCGACGCGCGGTGAGTGGGGGGCGAGCCCGAGGGGTCAGAAGGAGCGAGCCAGGGAGGGCGCGGCGGGGCGGCGAGCCCTGGGCGGGGCTTGGAAAGGGGCGGCTCCTCAGAGGGACCTTAGTCCAGTCCCCTCGCCTCCCTGGGCCTCAGTTTCCCCCTTCCCGGGGTGGTGAGCGGTCAGAGATTCGCGCCTGCCGGAGCGCACTGCTTCCTCCCCCGCGCATCCCGCGTCCCCGGCGAACTCGAGCCCGTCGAGGAGCCTGTCCCTCGGGGAACCCGCCCAGACCCCCTGGACCAAGCAGTGACCCGCACCCTCTTCTGTACCCACATCGGAGCCCGTCCAGGCCTTTTCAGATGTTCTGTATCAACGAGCCCCGTTGGTCTCGAAGCCCGGAGTGACCACAAACCTCATCAGTCATTTCTGGGCCTTGGAGGCCCAGCACCAGGAGCAGCCCGGAGCAGGTGCGCGGGCCCTGGTTATGAATCAGAAGATAGAGGTTAAGGCCCGGGCACTCTGGACTCAGACGCACCGGGGTTTCCTTCCTGATGCCTCTGTTGACTCTCTGGGCCTTCTGGGCGTTGACTTACCCTCTCTGTGCCTTAGTTTCCCTCGTCTGTAAGATGGAGCTAGGGCTGGCTTCCTTTCATAGGGGCAGTGAGGATTAAGTGAGATAATGTGTGGCTAGCGCTCAGCACACCCTGGTTGCCCAATAAATGCTTATTGTTAGCATAATGGTGCTTGCCTGCCTGGCCCCCGGCTCCCACTGACAGCCCCAAGCACATGCCCGTTGTCACAGAGGGCGAGCACCCACTGTGGCCCACAGCCCGAGTTCCTTTTGAGATGCCGGACTGCCTCAACTCTAGGCGGGATCCTTCAGGAAAGGAAGGCCAGAGAGGGGATCAGCCTTGTGGCTAATATCAGGGTGAGGGCAGGAAGAGGAGGCCGCTCATGTTGCTGTAAATCAGGCAACCAAACAGTTGTGCTTATCGATGAGTAGGCCTCACAACTGCCTTGGCCCCTCTGGATATGTGTGTGTGTTTGTTATTTGTGTCCTGGACACCTAGTGTTTGGGGTCGGAGGCCACAGAGGTTTGTGGTGAAGCGGGGAGACCCTTTTAGAGCCATGGCTGAGGCTGTCACTTGCTCACGGGGTGACTCTGGGCTAGGAACTTCACCTCTCTGAGCCTCTTTCCTCCTCTGGAGAGTGGGGTGACGACAGCATCAGCTCCTGTTGAAGATTGCAAGAGATAGTATGCATGAGGTCCTTAGTGCTTAGCACAGGGCCTGGCACACAGTAAGTGCTCAATAAATGTTGGCTGGCGTTGGCATTACTTGTCACACAGACTGCCCTGGAGGTGGCACAGTCCTTCCAGGTTGGCCCCTCCCAGTGATATCCTTGCCTTGCCCCCCCTGCCTGGTCAGTGAATTAAGGAGGGGGGTGGTTCCAAGCCCCAGCTGAAGTCGGAAACATATCCTGAAGTGTCAGTTCAGTATAGGCCTCATCTCTACAACTCTTGGTTCCTTGCAGATCCTGCTGTCTCTCAGGTGACTGGATATGTGCCAGGGCCCCCCCCCGAGTCCAGATGACACTCATGCCAATGGCTTCAGTGATGGCGGTGACTGAACCAAAATGGGTCTCAGTCTGGGGCCGCTTCCTGTGGGTGATGCTGCTGAGCATGGTGTTGGGGTCCCTGCTGGCCCTGCTGCTGCCGCTGGGGGCCGTGGAGGAGCAGTGTTTGGCCGTGCTCAGAGGCTTCTACCTGCTCAGGAGCAAGTGGGACAGAGCGCAGCATGCCGTCACCAAGCGCACCAGCCCGTCCACGGAGCTCAGCGTCACCTCCAGGGACTCGGCGCTGCTCGTGGTCAAGACCAAGGCCTCTCCAGGTAGGACAGACTGGCCCTCTCTCCTCAACGCTTGTTAATTCCACAGATGTTTAGATGCCTACTGTGTCCTGCGTGCAGGGCACGAGGTTGTTATGGTGAACCAGTCAGCCCTGAGCGCCCAGCCTAGACAAGCTGACAGGTGACTGAGCTACAGCGGCACCAGTGTGCTGGTGGGGAAGTGTAGGGGCCATAGGAGCACACCAGGAAGGCTCCCTGGAGGAGGGGATGACTGAGCTGAGTGTAAGTAGGAAGGACCCAAGGGAAAAGGCATGAGGGGAGAGTGCTCCGGGCAGAGACCAGAGGGTAAGATGCCCTTGAGGAACTAAAGGAAGCCAGTATGTGTGGCTGACACGCAGTGGGGGGCTGGGGAAGGAGGGCTCGATGTAGAGCAGGGTTTCTCCACCTCGACACTGTTCTCCATTGTGGGACTGTCCTGTCCATTGTAGAATGTCGAGCAGCATCCCTGGTCTCTACCCACCAGATGCCAGTAGTATCCCACCCAGCTGTGACAACCCACCACGTCTCCAGACATTGCCAGATGTTCCTGGGGGGCAAAACCGCCCCCTGGGTGAGAAGCAGCTTAAAAGAATTAAAGAAGGGCTGAGGGACGGGGAAGCCCCAGGGCCTGGCACCAGTGGGGAGCCGTTCACAGCAGGGATGGGGGCAGGGACCAGCATCACCAGGACTGATCACAGAACGGCCGTGGCCGCAGAGGAACACAGCCACTCATAGTGAGAAGGCAGGGGGCCGGGGAGCCAGGTGATGCCTCCCAGGGTACAGAGAAGCCCTGGGGACAAATGGACAATGACCGGGATGCCGCCCCACAGGGCTGAGGGAACAAATGTGGCCATCTATGTAGAGTGCTCCCGGGCACGCTGAAGCGCGTGTGTGGCAGGCGTGGCAGAAATGAGCCCCTGAGGCACAGGTGACAGCTCCCCCGAACGTCCTTTGCCACTCCCTGCCCTCCCTGACAGTGCTTCTTTGGCTCTTTTCTAGCTGGTAAGTTGGAAGCCAGAGCAGCTTTGAACCAAGCCCTGGAAATGAAACGCCAGGGCAAGCGGGAGAAAGCACACAGGCTCTTCCTGCACGCCCTCAAGATGGACCCAGACTTCGTAGACGCGCTCAACGAGTTTGGCATCTTCTCGGAAGAAGACAAGGACATCATCCAGGCGGATTACTTATACACCCGAGCGCTGACCATCTCACCCTACCACGAGAAAGCGCTGGTCAACCGGGACCGGACGCTGCCGCTGGTGGAGGAGATCGACCAGAGGTACTTCAGCATCATCGACAGCAAAGTGAAGAAGGTCATGTCCATCCCCAAGGGCAACTCCGCGCTGCGCAGGGTCATGGAGGAAACGTACTACCACCACATCTACCACACAGTCGCCATTGAGGGCAACACCCTCACCCTGTCGGAGATCAGGCACATCCTCGAGACCCGCTACGCCGTGCCGGGGAAGAGCCTGGAGGAGCAGAACGAGGTGATCGGCCTGCACGCGGCAATGAAGTACATCAATGCGACGCTGGTCTCCCGCATCGGCTCCGTCACCATCAGCGACGTGCTGGAGATCCACAGGCGCGTGCTGGGGTACGTGGACCCGGTGGAAGCCGGCAGGTTCCGGACGACACAGGTCCTTGTGGGGCACCACGTGCCTCCCCATCCCCAGGATGTGGAGAAGCAGGTGCAGGAGTTCGTCCAGTGGCTCAACTCCGAGGATGCCATGAGCCTGCACCCGGTTGAGTTTGCAGCCCTGGCGCATTATAAACTCGTTTACATCCACCCTTTCATCGACGGCAACGGGAGGACCTCACGCCTGCTCATGAACCTCATCCTGATGCAGGCGGGCTACCCGCCCATCACTATCCGCAAGGAGCAGAGATCCGAGTACTACCACGTACTGGAAGTCGCCAACGAAGGCGACGTGAGGCCGTTCATTCGCTTCATCGCCAAGTGTACGGAGACCACCCTGGACACCCTGCTCTTTGCCACAACGGAGTACCCGGTGGCACTGCCGGAGGCCAGACCCAACCACTCTGGGTTCAAGGAGACGCTGCCCGTGAAGCCCTAACCCTCTAAATCCTCCCTTGGTGACAAGGGATGTCCCGAGGGGAAAATATCCAAGAAACATGGCATTTCTAGAAACCTAGTCGTCTCCCAAAGCAAAAGGAGACGGATAAGGAACTCAAACATTCTTTACCTCCAAACGTTTTTTAGTTAAAACGGAAAAAAACTAAATTATTAAGCCTTGTCTCTAGGATAACTTATAATTCAGCCAAGTTATTTATTTTCTTTTGAGCTTCTACGTGTGTGGTGTCAGCTGTGTGTGCTGGTGGCCCCTATTCTTGTGGGGGTCCCAGCAGGCTTGGGGGCATCATTGCTCCTTGTGTGACCAGAACAGCTTCTGGAGCAGAATTTGCACTAAGGTGGGGGGAGGCCAGCAGCTGTGGGACGAGGTCCAGAGCCATTGCAGTAACTCCTCCCAGTCTTTCTGTGAAACTGGCTGAGAGGCCCTGTGGCGTCGCCTGGGAGCTCAGCAGTCCTGGGGAGGACCGAGTTCCAGCTTTGAGAAATGACTGAAAGCTTGCCTTTAGACGTCTGCGCTCCCTACAAAGAGATGAGTGTTGTGACTAATTCTTACTGCTAGAGCAAACTTTCAAGGTACGAAATGAATGTTGACCACATTTCTAATTAGATACCTTGTTTATTTCAAGGGAGATTCTTTGAGCCATAGTTAAGTTTGCAAACTCAAGTCCCAGAGGCTGTTATTTTTCCATATCAAGACTATTTTTCTAATTAAGAACAGGGGAGAGGCCGGCCTGGTCTTCTGTGTGTGTCAACGCTTCTTGCATTTCATCTGCAGCAACTCAGACCACATGTTTTAGTCTTAAAAGTTCTCTGGGTTTGTCACCCAACTAAATCACACTGCAAATCAGGTATTGTGCAAGTGGGCGAGTCTGCCCTCACCCCTACTCTGAGTTTAACATCTTCTGTACGTAGATGTTGAAGAACACATCTGAGAAAACAGATGCCACATCAACACCAAATAAGCATTTCTGATTATGAATTAGAGTGCCAGTTTCTACTGAACCAAGGAAAAACCTCTGACCACAGCCAGGATGTGTCCCTTTTGTCATGCAGCCTTATCCCGACTGACCTGACACCCACCTCCCACAGCCATTGTACGGTCGTGCATCCCTTCAGGGGAGCCGAATAGATTGCCTTGGAGTGGCCTTATTTTTCTAGCAAGTTGTAAAATGATATAATGTTATGGGTAATACAGCCAAGTTTCCAAGCTGTCATTCTATGGAAGTAGAAAGAATCTTCTCTCTCAATCATATGGCACAGGTGCCTATACGATTGCTGCTATTTAGAGTCAGAATGGTTGGAAATCACTGCGTTCTTGTCCAGTGACAGAGCCCATGACATCTGACACGGCCCTGCACTTTGTCAGTGTCTGAATGATGGTGAATACATACAAAGTGTTCTCTCTGATTTGAGAATCAGATCCTGAAAGTAATGAGGTCACTATTCTGGTGTAGCAAGTGTCTATAACTTTAATTGTATAATAAGCACATTCAGAGTAGTTTTCTGAAGGATTAAAAAAAATAAGTGAAAAGATGTATGAAATGGCCCTGAGTGATAGTTATTCAAACCTTTATAAGAAATATTTTCATACTTGTATGCTGCCATAAGGTGTTTCTTAAACCTTAACTCTTTTATCATCTTGGATTTATAAGCACACCAAGGAAGCCTGACAGAAATGCTTGCTCTGTACTATAGAGAGAAACTGCACTTTAGCTATATGTGAAGGATATTATTTTAACCAATTAATAAAGTATTTTATTACATAAGTACCTGAGACTGCTGTCTTATTCAAGAGATGCTCCCACTTGTCTTAGGATGAAGGAGGGATGCTTTCACAACTTCAGCCTGGTCCTTTATGTTCTGGCAGAACAGATCCAGGATGGCAAGTTCAAGTTCAGAAGAACAAGACAGAACTAGTTGGATAAGCTACCCACCTAGGTTGACAGGGATGAATTACTGAGGTTTCACTAAGACTCAAGTAACTGAAATGGTTTTTCATGTTTCTGTTTACCATCAGTTCTTGATTTTCTGGGGAAAACACATAAACACACTCCTATGTTCCTGAAAATCCACTTCTAGAACAGTCAACAACCTGAACCTAAACTGGGTCCCGCTCAAGCCTAAAAAGGGTCAACTGTCTAATGAGCCCATGTTGCCATCTGAAAGCATCAGGCAAGGTCAGAGGACTGGCCAACAGCCAGAGAATAAAACAGTTAAATGTGAAGCAAGACAGAGTAAAGCCACATGAACCTGGACTGATAAGAAAGTATTCTTGGCTCTTCAGCGTCACTCCCCAACCGTCCCAAATCCTCCCTCTCGCCCACCAAATGGGCTTCTGCAGGGAGGTAAGCAGCCATTCCAGAGACCAACACAGGAGGAACTGGTGTTACAGCACAGGTTCTTCTAACTGCTTCCAGTAGCCACTGCTTGAATTTAATTCAAAAGTAACGCCTAGCGGCCGGCCCTGTGGTGTGGCAGTTAAGTGTGTATGCTCCGCTTCAGTGGCCCGGGGTTCGCAGATTTGGATCCTGGGCACAGACCAACACACTGCGTGTCAAGCCATGCGGTGGCGGTGTCCCATATAAAGTAGAGGAACATGGGCATGGATGTAGCCCAGGGCCAGTCTTCCTCAGCAAAAAGAGGAGGATTGGCGACAGATGTTAGCTCAGGGCTGATCTTCCTCACAAAAAAAAAAAAAAAGAAAATGAGGCAAGGCCAGACTGATGCACAAAAACTTAAACTTAGAAAACAAATGAGTTGATTTCCATCACGTATGAAAGAATTCCCTGACTGTTTTCCCCCAGAGTGCCTTCATAGAGTCAGTTTCCCTACTGAACCCACAATGTTGCTTTCAAAGCAATAAATATTTGATAAAAGAGAAGGGATAAAAAAGCTTAAAAGTCAGTGTCAAACTACTGTAAACTGAAGTTTAAAACTGAAGACATCACAGCTGAAATGATTTAAATCAAAGTGACAACAGGATTTGATTTACAAAAGTTCTATTTACACATCTATTAGATAAAGCAAGGTACACCCATTTCAAAATACATCCATATTTGAATGCACATCTGAGTACCATCCGGCAAGAAGCTTTTAAGAGAACTTCAGTTTAATAAACAAAGCTAAATGGGGAGAATTTAAGTTTGCACTTGACATGGTATTCAAACAAAACCAAAGGGCTGAAACTCAGTATTTAGACAAAGGACAAGTTCACTCGTCACTAGGCAAAGAAAATAGTCCACGGCAGGTGGCACACAGAATTCCTATAAAACAAGTGTCACAAATATTTTGCTTTTAGGAAACATAAAACAATGGGTTGACATGTCATTTACAAATACATAATATAAAAACGCACAGCCCCCTCGAACAAAAATCCATCAAATGTTTTTTAGGTGACTTCCCTAACCCCACCCGTTTACTAAAATAGGCCATTCTGGTGCATTACTAGCATCTACCATTTCGTCTTGTAAAAATTAAGAGTGCCGGGCACATGTGCTGTGCAGGGTGTAAGAGAAGTGTCTTATAAAAAGGGGCCAGAGTGGGCCAAAAGCATCTGGACAAGTGTGTCTCAAAACGATGTGCTCGAGTTTCACTTCTGTTTCTCGCTCTTGAAGACACAAAAATATCTTAGAAACTACTCTGTGCCCAACCTGTGGAGTGACCATCTTCCTCCCATTGCCCTCAATATGAGGGAGCACTTGAAGCCTTTCCTTGGACCCCCCTTCCCTTTCTGTCTAAACCAGAGGAGAAGACGTGGGAGTGGGCGCTGCCCAGGCCCCTCCATGCCCAGGTACAGCTGGGTGCCTGGTGGTCTTCCGGCCAGCATGAAGTAAGGCATTTCCCTTCTCCGAGAGTCCCGTTCACTTTCTCAGAAGCAGCTTGGCAAAATCGGCATTGGACATCTTGGGTGCCTCGGTGGCCGCCGAGGGGGGTACTGCTGGCTGCGGGGCAGGGCCGTTCTCGGCCTGAGCAACCAGAGCGCTCGTGCGTTGCAGGGCGCGTGGCAGCAGAGAAAGCTGGGTCCTTCCCTTCCCCCGCCTGGAAAGGCAAACACCACATGTACTCTCTCAAGGCAGCAATTCGTGGGCCCCGGTTTATTTGTGAAAATAAGCCAGGACAGTCTTCAATCACTCAAAATTAAAAGGTGAAAGGTACAAAACAAGAAGGACAAGATGAATTCTATCCCCTTAATTTTGGCTATTAGGTAAAAATCACTTTAACTTTGTCTTTTTCAATTGTGGCAAGGGCCAACCCTGTGCAATATAGTCACCTGCAGGACGGATAAAAACAGCAGCCGTCTTTCAGACCTCACCAAGTAACCTTGCAATTTTGCTGTCTCATCGCCATCAGGTGAAAACACAGCCTTTCTATGATTACAGTGGGAGCTGTAGATTACCCTGGCAAGCACACGGCTGTCAGGTTTTGTTTTAAAAACATACGGATTCAACTGGCAAAGAAGACCTTAAAATAATCACTGCCTGAAAACAAGCTGACCTCACATAAACCACAAGTGTAAACTGGCAGACACCAGGAGGAGTTCCACCTGCTCCGGACCCCTGCTCCGGGAACTCCAGGGGACAGCAGGCCCTGGCTTTCTGTCCTGACTGGTTCTACTGACAGGGAACGAAATCATGGCAGCGGCCAGGACGAAGCCTGCACTGGGCTGGCATGCAAACACTTACGCTCCATATATCTGCCGTGGCATCAGGGGGCCACCCGGTGTTTTCCTTGCCTCTGGCTTCTCTGGAACTTTCCTCTGAGGAGGATTACTTATGGCCACTTTGATGACGTTCTCCTTGACAGTCATGCCGTCCATCTTCATCACAGCCTGCGACGCCTGGGATTCATTCTCGTACTCCACGTAGGCCAGGCCCTGAAAGAGGCAAAATCCAGAGCAGGGTCGGGGGCTGCAGAACCAGGACGAAACGTCCCCCTCAGGGCAGGAGGCCAGTACCGGGCAGGCGTCCCACCAGCGGGCTGCCTCCCCCACCACCCTCCTCTGTCTGTAGGTTTATCTCCCTGCCCTGCTCTTCCTCCCTGTTTCTGCAACGGACTGTAACTTCAGATCACCTTCTTACGTTTAGTACACCTTGCGCTTACTCCAGCAACAAAAGAAAGAACAAGACAGAGAACCAGTATAAATCCAGCCAACAAACAGACGAGGTGGCCTGGACACAGGGTGAGCAGCCCAGTGCCCACGTGAGCCTTGATGCCTCTATGCCTTCCGCCCTCCCTTACTGCACACTCTCCACTGGAGTATTAACCTGGATGGGGGCAGGTAAAGAGGCAATCCCAACTCCAGCTCAACCAACACGACTCAAAATGCGCCGCAAAAAGGATTGAACAAGAGGCTGAGGACTAGAGGGGAGGACGTGATGAGGGGACACCAGTAGAGGGAACTGAGGAGACGGCTGGAGGCCTCGTGGAAAAGAGGAGTCTGGGCAGGAGGGAGGAGGCTTCAGAGGAGGGGACCTCACCCCAAGGCCCCACAGCCTGGGGTCCGCACTGTGGCCCCTGCTAATTCGTGGTAGTTTTTTTCCCAAAGCTTTAGTACTAAATGATTCCAATGTAAGGAGAGCCCAGTGTACCTGCCCGTCTGTTAACTTATCGTTTGTTTCTCAGCAGACAAACCAGGAGCCCACTCTGGAGCCAAATCACCTCTGACCGGACGTGGAAGCAGGCCCGCCCGAGCCTTGGGAGGGAGGTCAACGCTGTCCGCGCAGACACTTACCTTTGGTTTGCCGGCCCGGGTGGTCACCAGCCTGATGTCCTTCACGGTGCCGTGAGCCTTACAGATCTCCTCTAGTTCCTCTTTCGTGCAGGAAAACGGCAGACCCGAGACAAACAGCTTGTGTTTCTCCAGGGCAGTGCTGTACCTGAACACCTACAGGGCGAAGGGGGACAGAAAATCAGCGACGAGGCCTGGCCCAGCAGGCCACAGTCGAGGTGGCACAGCCTCGTCCACAGGCCTCACCCCAACCACAGGCCGGAGCTGACCCTGGGGGGGAGTGGGGTGAACTATTAACTGGGTCACCCTGGGCAAGTCACCTAACCTCTCGAAGCCCCCACTTCCTCTTCCATAAAATAGCAAGGATAAAAGTCACGTTCTCAGAGTTTGGGTGAGGATCCAATGAGGTAATACACAAAACACGCAGCGCAGTCCCTTGTTTCTCCTAACTATTCAATGGACTAGTTAGCCATTATTACAACAGCCATTATTACAATCCCTAGTTTTATCATCATTTGTCAATTAATGCAAGCTCCAAATGACCAAGCCACGAGTCAGACCTCAGTTAACCCGCTCAGAACAGATGTCAGTTAACATGGAAGTGTAGTTCTTAACAAAGCGTAGAAATTCCACACATATTCTCAGTATTACTTGCTGCAGGAAACAAGTATCTATAGTCTGTCTACGGCAACCCTACATGAAAGGCGTTCTTTTTTCCACACACATACCTTAAAATCGGGATTTTTGCTCTTATCCACACAGGGGGAAACAAACATTGGCCTCCCTTCCACGTTCTTCCGGTCCAGCTCCAGGGCCTGCTGGGCCGCCTTCTCCTCTTTAAACTCTACATAGCAGTAGCCCCGGAAATCGCCCCGGTTGCTGAAGATGGGGCGGATCTCCACCACCTCCCCACAGGCCTCAAAGAGCGGCCGCAGCTTCACGGCTGGCTCCCCCATGCTGTACGGCAGGTTGCTGACGAAGACGGTGACGCTGTCCTTGCTGCTGTCGTGAGGCACCTTGGGCACGTCCCTCTTCAGGGCGGCCGCCCTCTCCTTCTGCTTTGAGGGGGAGTCGACGTCCACGGGCGCACTCTTCCCGAAGAGTCCTGTTTCTGCTTCCACGGCTAGTGCTTCTCCAACCGGAGGAACGCTGTTCCCAACCCTTCTGCGTTTGGAAGGCTGCTCTACAGGTTGTCAGGAGAAAAGCAGCAACGATTAATTAACTGTCTCTTCTCTTCAGTGAGCTGTCTGATGCAGCTTGAGTGCACGTGCTCTTCCCACTACAAATGGCGGATCTGCAACGGCTGTGTGGAAACACTCCCTCCTCGCCAGACACTGAGGCGCGCGCCACGCCCTCCCTCATGGCTGTCCTGACCCACCTGACTCGTCCCACTACGTCCTGGGCCCCAGTTACACGCGGGTAAGTGGACTAAACCAAGGGGAAGTGGTAACGTAAGTCCTCATCGTCCACTCCCAATTCTGTAAAAGGTCGGGGGTCTCCAAGTTCTCCGCAAATCCAGAGCGCCTCTCCTAGAAAGCCAGGGCAGCCACGGTGGGCGGGGGCGAGGCGGCCTGGGGACCTGCGCTCCAACAAGCACGTCAGGCGACTGAAGTACGTGCTCCACAGGCCACACTCGGGAAAGCGCGACAAAGCACTCTAGCTCCTAAACACTTCCAATATGTCTGCGTCCCTCAAGAGACAGCTGACGGACAGTGGCTTGCTGCTCACAGAAAACGCCCGGCTGCTTGGTGCCTCGTGCTTTGCTGACACTGCTTCTCCGCTTGGCTTCCCTTCCCTTCTTACCCACTGGACAGTCCCACCCTGGGACCCCTACTCACTCCCACCCCCAGACGCACGCGTCACTTCCCCATGACGTCACTGCAGGGAGCTGCCCCACTAGCACCTTCTTTGGACTTCACCATATTTGCACCTACAGCTCCCACAGTCCCAGTTACACGCCACTGTGGTCACATGTCACATTTGCCTTATCCTGCTGAACCGGGAGCTCTGCAGGGCAGGGAGCTACCACAGTCATGTCTGAAGGCCCTAAAAAGGTGTGCAAGAAAGGTGAATTGAATGACGACTCCATTACTATTTCCCTCTGGCCGACAACTCTGTACTAAGAAAGTGTATAGAGTCCTTTTATGTCTTGAGACAATCCTTTACCTTGGCTGACTTTGCTGAAATAAATCTGACACACACTTGCCCATCCCTGAAGCTGCAGGGGTGACAGAAACCCTGGTTGGAAAATTCTACCAAGTCAAAAGTATTAGGTGGGGCCGAGCAAGGCAGGTGTCTGCGCAGGGTGGGGCTGCAGCGGTGGTGCAGGATGCTGGAGTCTGAGTGGGTGAAGGGGATGTCCACACATAGGGCAGTGACAAGGACAGTGTGGGGTATGGGAGCCCAAGCGGGGTGCAGGGGGCGCTACAAGAGGGCAGTGGTGGCAACGGCGCAGTGTAGGGAGTGGAGCCCAAGTGGATGGGCAAGGGTGTCTGCGCAGGGCAGCACCCAGCACAGGGCGTGGAGTCCAAGCAGGGGAGGAGGGCACCCACGCGGAAGGTGGGCAGGGACTGGAGAGGTGATGGGACACCATGCGAGCAACTTGTTCTCAAATGGTTCAAGAAAAAGGTTCCTTGTACTGTTTTTGCAACTTCTGTGGAAGCCTGAGACGTTCTAAAATAAAATTTCTGAAAAGCTTTACCTTCTTCATCATCGCCCCACTCCTTCTCATCGTCCTCATCTGCTTTGCGCTTATCTGCACCTCTGGTCTTTTTCTTCTTTTTCAGTGCTTTCTTCTCGGCCCGGGCCTTCTTCCGTTGTTCAGCCTTTTCTTCTTCTTGCTGAGCAAAGGCTGCTTCCTTCTCCGCAGCCTGGAGAGTTGGGAATACGACACATCACTGGATGCAGCAACTACATGACCTCTACTCGCTTGTGATGAGAGGAGCCATGGAAGGGAGCAGCGAGTGGAAACTCAGTCCCCAGTGAGAGGAAGAGGGCATGAGAACGGCAAGGAGGAGGACGTGCTCACAACTTCCTCCTGCCAAGGCTTATGCAGGCTTCTAGGATGCTGTACCTCAAGCCTACAGCATGTTTCCTAATACCCCCAGTTATTACTCACCAAAAGAAAGGAAAAATCTATAAAACTGGGGCCCTAATTAATTGGGGGTGTTCATGTTCCAGTCACTTGGCTGAGGCTCCTTTTTCATCTTTTTCAGCTATTCCAGTAAACTTTAGGGCCAAAATTCCCCCACTACTTAAAAAAAGTATTTATTGTTGGGGCTAAAGTTCTCAGCTAATCTAAAAAAATGATACAAAACAGGCTTAAATACTGATTCAACTATTTCATAATTAATACACTGAGTAAAAGAAACTTCTCAAAAGGACCTCAAGGATTTTGACAAGAAATGTTCATACCAAACAGTCAAAATAGTGATCAGGGGTTCCAAAGACTTTAAATAAATAGCATCATTACCTTAATTCTCTGCTCATTAACACGAGCTAATCGAGTTTCAGTTTTCTGAACAGCTATATCCCAATCTTCTAAAGTACCTTGATAGAAAGAGAAGCAAACTTTCACTTTTTAAGATTTTCAAGGCTAGAATAATATAAAATTTTCCTCATTTCCCCACACCTCCAGAAGGGATCTCTCCCATCAGACAATAAGAACTGGAGAGTCAGCTCCCCATTTTAAGATTTCATTATGTAGGCTTGAAGTTTCAGAATTCAAATAGTCCTTCCAGATGTATTTAAAACGTCACTTGTCTTTCAGAAAAGAGACTTGAAAACCAGAATATGATCTATTATGGGCTCTCTCTGGCGAAGATTATGAAAACATTCTAATGCAAAAGATGCAAGACATTTATATTAAGACTGAAGAATTTTAAGAGCTCCTCAAATGATAACTGTTGGGGTGTTTTGTAATTTGTTGTTGTTTGGGTGTTTCATTTCAAGTGCTGAGGGGTTCACACTTTAAATAGAGACCAATGCCCATGGATAAATTCACTCTTTTCCTACTGGAAACTTAACACTGAGGCTCTGAAATTCAACAAGCGACGCACACGCCCGATGCACACGTTCAGCTGTCTGCCTCTCTGCGCTCCTTCAGTGTGCTGGACGTTGTGCTGGAGCGGAGGTCCTCAACTGAGCCCTCCTGACCCCGGGGGGCATTCACGCTGCTGGTGGTCGTGACTGGAGCAGGGAGGAGTGCTACGGGCACCTAGTGGGGAGAGGCCAAGGGTGCTGCCAATGGTCCTACAATGCCCAGGACGACCCCCCACAAAGAATCACGAGAACCCCGTGCTAGGCCCACATCACAGAGTCCTTGTATGTGGAGAACTTGAGAGGACTCGCTCTCACTGGAGAGCACCACATGGCAGTCTAATCACAGAGCGCCACCTGAAGGGCTGTAGCCGTAAACAGTCTGTCCTGACAGACTACAGTCTTGAGACCAAATGGTAAACAGGACAGACTCCAAGCCAGAGCAGAAAGCCAAGGGTCCCCACCTTCTGTCCTCTCCATGGTGAGCAGGACTTCACAGACGTGCTCTGGGTAGTCACTGGTGCACTGGACGGCCCGGTGCAGAGCCTTCCTGCAGTGCTGGGTGTCCCCGTGTGCCCTAGGGCAGAAACAGACAGCTGCTCCCACCAGGACACAAAGCGGAAGGCACACAAAGGGAGGGGCAGTCTTCTCTCAGTAGTGCCACAGGATCAGAAGCTTCTGAGGAGACTCGAGCTTCCAGAATTATCCACAGCTATTCATACTACTGCTAATTTTAACGTCGTCTCCTTTTTCCATGAGAGTCCCTCCAGTCAAAACCTGAGGCTTTCTTCTAAATCACGCTTTCCCTCAGCAAGTAGGTGCCACTAGAAAATGCATCTGGGGCAGTGGTCTGCAACAAGGTATTCTGCCTTCACAGTATTTGCATGTGCAACACACATGAGGGAAGCTAAGAACTCTGTGCAACTTGATAAGGTCCCTAGAGAAATTCTGCAGTCCTACCCAAGGGAAGAAGTAACTAATCCAGGGACTGTCAAATTTCATGCCTAGACTCAGATCTTTCTGCACTGACACGGAAAGATATACAGCTAATCACTATAGTTATACAACGATATTCTGTGAATCACAACAGTTATGAAACACTATGTTCTCATTTCTGTTTTTAAAAAGTTTATAAATATTGCAAACACATATTAGGACACTAAGAAAAAATTGAGAGCAGTGGTTCTCAAAGTACGATCCAGGGGGCCGGCCCCGTGGCTTAGCGGTTAAGTGCTCGTGCTCCGCTGCTGGCGGCCTGGGTTCGATCCCGGGCGCGCACCAACACACCGCTTCTCCGGCCATGCTGAGGCCGCGTCCCACATACAGCAACTAGAAGAATGTGCAGCTATGACATACAACTATCTACTGGGGCTTTGGGGGAAAAAAATAAATAAATAAATAAATTATTAAAAAAAAAAAGTACGATCCAGGGACTACTGAGGGTCTGCGAAGTGAACACTACCTGCATAATACCAAAACGTTATTTAACTTTTTCACCATGTTGACGTGCACTGACGGAGCAAAAACTACGGTGGCTCTTGGCACAAATCAAGGCAGTACCCCTCTTTTTACTGTTGTGTGACAAGATGGGGTGCGCACATAAAGCACTTCTTTATGCATTCCGAAGTACAACAGTGGTTACAAAGAAAATAATACGTTATTGTTTGGGCTGCAAGCTGAATAGTTACTTTTTTCATGGATATCATTCTTACTTGAGAGAACAGCTGAGTGACAGAAACTACAGTTGTTCAGACCTGGGTATTTGGCAAACATGTTTAAAAACTAATGAAGTGAGTCTGTGACCACAAGAAAACCACTGATGGTATTTGTTGCCAGTGATGAAATTCAAGCTTTCGAGTGAAAATTAGAATTTTGGAAAACTTGTATCCGCCACTGTGAGTCAGTGAGGATAGGAACAAATGCGATTTTTTCCAACTGTATAATGAAATGAGTCAATGGCTGGAAGAGCTGCATGACTTAGTGAAGCAGCATTCTCCAAACAAACAATGCACGCCCAGAATCACGCCTGAGTAACGGTCCGCTGGGAGGGTAAAGAGACCAATGGCCATGAGTGTGACAGTCTGAAAAATTCACTAACGTGGTTTCAGACTCCACACTGCAACCGACTTTTAAGAAACTACGACTTGCCAGACTTGGCTGCAGGATGAGAGAAGATGACCCACAATGATTGGAAAAGGCTATTAAAATACCCCCTTCTCTCTTCTAACCTCCTATCTGTGTAGGCCACATTTTCTTCATGTTCTTCAACAAAAACATCACAACAGAGTGAATGCAGAAACAGACACGAGAATCCAGTGTCTTTTTCTAAACCAGCCTAAAGATATTTGCGAAAAATATAAAACCAAGTCACTTTCCTCACTAAATTATTTTGGAGTTTGGAAAATGGTCATTTTTCACAAAAAATGCGTTATGTTAAATGTAATAAATTTATTGTTATTTTTAAATGAATAAAAATATTTTTTAAATTTCTCAATTTTCTAATATGGTAAATATTAAAAGATATACCTCACATAAACAGAAGCTTTTGGGGGTCCTCAAATTTTAAGAGTGTACAAGGGTCCTGAAACCAAAAAGTTTGAGAACTGCTGATCTAGAGGAATATTCAAGAAGCTTCAATAGCGGTCATCTCTGGGGAGGGGATTATAAGAAACTTTCACTTCCTATCACATATTTTTGTAAATGTTCTGACTATTTTAATTTGAGCACGCATTATTTTTTAAATTGGGGGTAAAAAAAAAACAAAATATTCAAAACAGAAAAAAGGTAATGTGGAAATATATTTATGGACGTGCAATGTTCAAGAGATACTGAATAAAAAAACTGGTCATGTTCTTTATATCTTCCTCATATTATTAAGATTATCAGGCATATCTTATATATTTAAAATAATTTTAGGTTTATAACATGTACACTGTAATTGCATTTTCATTTTTAAAAAATTTAAGCATAGAAAGCTCTCAAAGAACATCCCCAGACCATTAACTAATGGTGAGTATGTCTGGGTTTACTGATGCAGATAATTTGGGTTTTTTTGTCTTTGCTTTTTAATATTTTCTACTTTTACATACAAAGCAAATATAAAAAAATAGCTCCCCCAAAAGTCAAAGAAAACAGTCATGTCCAAAAATCAAAACAAACAAACCAAAATAACAAACTGAAAGAAATGCACGGCTATTCTTTAAGAAGAGCCCAGGCACAAAACACTAAGTGTGGTTCTCTAGCCTCGCCCAATAAACACACAGCCCTAATGAAAAGGACAGGATGACAGAGGAAGGAGCCAGCCCACGCTGGCAGGAGTCAGCAGGACTGAAGCCGGGTCACGCCTGACAAGCACCCCTCCCCCACCCCAGGTCAGTTACCTTTCCAGGTTGTAATACTCAAGCCACATGTTGGCATACTTGGCGTTTCCTTTGGTCATGATGCTATCCCAGAGTTCTCGAGCTTTCTGCATATTATTGCACAGTCGAGCCTAAAACACATTAGCAGGCTCAGTTAGGGAAAGGCTCAAGCCTTACGACATCGACACCCACTACAAAACATGCTTCAGACGTGCCTAAAAAGCTCCCCTAACCATCAGTGTTCAGAACTCCCTGGACGTCCCCCGGCCGCCCTCCACGGTGACAGGCCCAGCCCACCACCTCAGCCTCTCTGCAGTGACAGCCCTCCAGCTGTCAGCCTCCACCGCTGGAGAGCACAGAGCAGGGGCCTACAGGCACTGCTGGTCACTTGTTTTTGGTTTTATCAAGCTTAACTACAAATATCTAAGAGGCAATGTGTGAGAAAGACAGACTGATTTAGGAGCAAATGCTTGCTCTGGCACTTACTAAGTGACTTGGGCAAGTTACTTGACCTCTCTGAGCCTCAGACACGTCAGCTGTAAAACAGTCACAACACAAACATCCCATCCAGAAACTACCTGATAAGTGTTTGTTTGACCTGATCCCCCTCAGAGAATAAAACACTAGAATTTTACAATTCTATGAGCTGATCAAAGGCAGGTTCCATGTCTTACTCACCTTGGGGTCCCTGGTCCAGTAATAACATGCGACTCATCATATCCTCTCATTATCTGTCACGTCGTCTGTCTTCCACCCTAGAGTAAGCCTTACTAGCACAGGGCCCGTCTCTATCTCATTCCCCCAGTGCCTAGAACAGTGCCTGGCAAACAGTACACACCTGGTATGCTCTCACGAAGGAGACACTCGGGGAGGGGGGGAGGGAGGGAGGGAGGAAGTCAGTGAGTGAATGCCGGGCATGCAGACATTTGCTGCACAACTTCTACCCGGGAGCTAGTCTTTTCACTAAGATATGAACAAATGTGCATCAAGTTAGGCAAACAACACGAATCCTTACAGAGCCCAGACCATCAGCTGGGATTCTGACTCAACTTCAGCCACTCTGTTAGACAGAGGTCCTTCAAAGGTGGATGCAACTGTCAAAAACATTTACCTCCATCCTAGCCCAGTTCTGCATGATCATGCAGCTTGGATCTCCACTCTCGTTGAAACCTTTAAGAACAGAATTAGTCCACATTAGAGAGTAATCTGGAGACACAGAGCACCTGACTGAAAAGGCACATGCACCCAGAACAGGCAAGGCGACTGGACAAGCAGTGGGCTGCGGCCACACTCACGCTCTTCTACGTCCTGCTTCAGATGCTCCAGAGCGCGTGCAAATGCGGACCTCAGCTCCTCCAGCTCCTTACTGGAGTCTGTCAGAAAGAGCACCAGGTTGGCTTTATGAAACAACATACCACAGCTTTTTTTTTAATCCTACACTGAAACTCCTGGGAGCCTGTTATGTACCTGGCATCATGCTGTGGACACAGAAATAAAATAGCCAGTCCCTGTCCTCATCACAGAGTGGGGGGAAAGACACTGGAACAGAGCACATTTTGCGGAGTACACCAACAAAGGTGAGCACGGGGTGCTGTGTGGGCGACGCAGCAGAGGGGGTCTCCCCTAGCCGGTAGAATGGCTGAAGGCCACCTACATGAGTGTGCGAGTACCAGTTAGACAAGGGGTTCTGGCTGCTATTTTTTTGAGGGGGAAAGGGAGAAAGGCAGGGGATCCTGCAGACGCTCCAAGTTTTTACAGAAACACAGCAGTCTTATGTAAAGAACTATTTAGGATATATAGAAGGGAGAAAAAAGAGAACTGAGACTAAAGAGAATGCAGGAGGCAGCATAAAATGTAAAGACCACTACTCTCTTCCTTTACAATCCACAGCATGACTTGTTAAAGACTTACACAGCTAAAATTTCTGGGGAAAAACAGTTACCAATGGCTGGTCTACAGCATTTGCCCCATCACCACGTATCTGGGCAACTGGGACACGCCACCAGAAGACATGGTAAGAATTCTGATATGAAACACACGAATTTAAATACCTTGTTTGAAATCAACCCTCCTCCTCAGGTAATCAAGGTAGGCCTGCCAAATCTCCACATAATCAGTGGCCTGAATGAAGCCAGCACTCAAAGCTTTCTCGAAGGTCACTGGAGTTGAAGAAAAAGCCAGGATTTGTTGCCAATTCAAAAAGAGGCTTATGTAAAGTTATCAAGATTATTATAAAAACCTCTACTGACTATAAATACTATAAGCCTTAATTATATACAATAATACAATAATAATATACAACAAAGTGAAATGAGCTAGAGAGAAATGTTCAAAAGAAAAGCTACTAGAGCACTGCACAAATGATGTTCTAGAAAGGGCATGTTCCACAAGATACTCTGCAATAGAAGAGTGCCAGGTCAAGTGAGTTTGGAGAAAGATCCCGACCTGCTGGAAAATCACCATGAATTTTAGCATGTTAAAAAGCTGTAAGAAGCCAAAAATACAACCAGTTTATCTCCCACTTAGAGCCCTTTTTGTCACTAATACCCAATATCCCAAAGTAACAGCTGGGAATGCTGATTTAATGACTTTGTCACAGCTCTGTGTTTCTGACTTGGGACAAAAAGCTAAGCAGTCTTCCCACAAAAACATTCGCACCAGAAACGGCTCGGTGATCAACCCCATGTCTTTCCATGGCCAAGAGGTACCGACTCCACAGGGCAACTGTCCAGGGGCAGTTTCTAACAGCACGATTATGTACAGATAAAACCAAATCCTTCACTTTCAGGTGCCGATCCTACGAGAAAGAATGTCAGGGTTAGAAGATCAAATTTTATTAAGACTTCACCATCCGTGAGACATTTCCAGCACAACCAACTGACCAAAGAAATTTCCTTGAAAACGTCTCTTGTGACTGGTTTCTTCAACAAAGAAATCACAAGTGGGTGTGGGGAAGAAGAAAGGTGGAGAGGGGAACCTACAGACTAAAACAGCCTTAAGAGACATCAGCCAATCCTAATATACAGACCTTGTTTGGAGCCTGATTCAAATCTTTCATATATACATACTGAAATATTTACCAACAAAATGTGATTTCTGGATTTGCTTCAAAATAACATGGAAGGGGGGAAGTAAGTAAGATCCAGAGAAACTGGATGAAACGACAGTTAACGCCATTGGTTAACTGTCAAAGCTGGGCAATGGGTACATGAGGTTTCATTTTACTGACATGTTTACATTATGTGTTTACATGTTTCCATAATAAAAAGTTAAAAGAAAAAAAGTAACATTATAAATTCCTCAGTAGTAAGACTAGGCAAATTTTTTTATAGTTAGTGATCAGTTTAAATAACTTAAAACACTAGGAGAACTTTCTAAATGAGCTAGTAAAAGGGGAATAGGAGGATGAAGGAAAACGAGACAGAGCAGAGAGGAGCAGCATGCAACTTTACCTCCCGGCACGCTTACTGATTTTCTTTACATAGATCCTAAACTGGTAAAAGTAAAATGAAATTAGAAGAGTTATCTTACTAGGTACTGACTGTAACGGATCCATAAGTCTGGGACAAGGCAGTTCTCCACCAGGGCGCGCTCAAAGATCAACTGAATGCGAGCAGGATCGCCAATTTTCATCTCAAAATCGATGTATGCTTGATACTCGGCCAACCTGGGTGCCTCTGCTTGCAACTGGGGCAAAGGAGAATTGCAATGAAGTTGAAATGAGCTACTTGATACTGTAAGGAAGCACAGTACATCTTCACAGTAAATTCTGGCGAGACTGCTTACACCAAGAATCACCAATTCCCGCTTTCAGAAGCTCTGCACCTCGGGGTCTACAAGTTGATGGGCACAGCGGGGGTCCAAAGTGCTTATTCATGGCAATAGTTACAAAGGTTCCGTAAACTCTTTTCTAAATCCATCCCCAGACCACAGGGAATTAAAATCTCCCATCAATCAGGAACTGAATGAAAGAGAAACGCCTTTACCAACGACCACTGCTAGCCATCCTTCCAAAACAGAAGTCACCTTCCTGGCCTACTGAGTGGAGTGAATGCAACGCCCTGGAGTAACTCAGTGCCTTGTGCTACTTCAGGTTTCTCATCCCAAATACCAGCTCCTGCCAGAGCACAGGCACATGCAGAAGACGGAAGACGCCATGCTGAATGTTTACTGATCCAAAGACATACAACCAAAATTCTTTTTAGACGAAATCCTCTTGTTCAACTTGTTTTCTCTTCAGCCACACTCTGCTGATGGCCACGACAAAACTGAACTGGCTGAGGACTTCACTAATGAGGCTTTGTGAAACACAACGACATACCAGTCATTGACGTGCGAAACAGAGAGAGGAGCACATGCAGGCCAGCAAGAGCACGCGCTCTGAACATGGGAGATGATGTTCGGAGCCTCAGCATCCAGCAAAAATAACAAATTAGTTACCCAGACACACTGTGCCACTGACAACAACCAAAACTGCTGGATTAAACATAGAAACCATCTTTGTGAAAATCATCAACCAACTGGCAAAGAAACAAGAAGTACTAAGGACAAAATCTAAGTGAAGGCAGTTAATCTAAGCGAAGGTTAAGCTTTTGCTGGCTTAAGATATACTAAAATTGGATCTTCAAAACGATCCTATGAGGCAGGTATCATTACTACCCCCATATGACATTCGAGGCAACCGAGACAGAGAAGCTAAGTACTAGCCCAAAGTCAGAGAGCTAGTAAGTGGCAAAGCTAAAATTCAAATTTGAGGCAGCCTGGCTCTCACAGTCTGTGTTCTTACTCAAAGGCCATGAAAGACACTAAACACAGAGCCAAGAAGCCCAACAAACCTAAAGGAGGATAACTACAAAGATATCCAGACCTGGACCTACTGTAATGAAACTGCGGGACATCAAACCAAACCAACGAGACCTTAAAATTGGCCAGAGAAAAAACAAGGATTATCTTCAAAGAAGCAAGAGTTAGACAGACAGCCGACTTCTCAACAGCAACAACAGAAGCCAGAAAGGTATGCAGTCACACGTGCCGCATAACAACGTTTCAGTCAACGATGGACTGCATATACAATGGCAGTCCCATAAGATTAGTATCGTAAAGCCTGAGTGTGTAGTAGGCTATACCATCTAGGTTCATGTAAGTACAGTCTATGATGTTCACACGACGACAAAATCACCTAACGATGCATTTCTCAGAACATATCCCTGTCGTTAAGAGACACATGACTGTATTTAACTGCTGAGAGAACATACTGTCAGTCTAGAATTCTATATCCTGAGAAACTAACTTTCAAGAAGGAGAGCAAAGTTAAAGACCTTTTCAAACAAAAACTGAGAAAATCTGTTACCAGCAAATGTCTAGCACAGGAGACTCTAAAGGGTGGACTTTAAACAAAAGAAAAGTGATTCCAGATGAAAGCCCCAGGATGTAAGAAGCAAGAGCAAAGAAAGCAGGAAATGCATGTAGTAAATGTAAACAAATGAGACTGTATAAGGCGAAATTAACGATGATGCCTTGTGGGTCAAACAAAAAGACAAGAAATACAAGACAACAAGAGCATAAGTCTGAGGCATGGGAAATGAAGTTAGAAGTATTCTAAGATCAAGGGAAAAAATGCCACTTACAAATATTATTGTCCAAAAAAAAACAAGCATTATTACCAACAGAGAAAATCCAAAAGAATCTATAAATAAGAATTCAGCAAGTTTGATAGATAAAAAATTAATATAAAAAACCAATTACAGGGCAGGCCCCATGGCTTAGCAGTTGAGTGCGCACGCTCCGCTGCTGGCGGCCCGGGTTCGGATCCCGGGCATGCACCGACGCACCACTTCTCCGGCCATGCTGAGGCCGCGTCCCACATACAGCAACTAGAAGGATGTGCAGCTATGACATACAACTATCTACTGGGGCTTTGGGGGGAAAAAATAAATAAATAAAATCTTTAAAAAAAAAAATTACACTTTATATACCAGGAACAATTAGAAAAGAAAATCTTTAAAAAGATATCGTTTTCAATAGCATCAAAAACCACTTACAAATACATCTAAAAAATGTGTTCAAGACGTCAGATGAATTTCTAAATTAATGAAACTTTACAGAAAGACAAGGCCTAAATAGCAGAGGCCTATACCATGTTCACAGGTTGGAAGATTTGATATTTAAAAGATGTAAATTCTTTCCTAAATTGATCTACAGATTCAATGAAATTCCAATAAAAAATTCAACAGGTTTTTTTCTTTTTTTTTTTTTGGTGAGGAAGATGGTCCCTGAGCTAACATCTGTGCCCATCTTCCCCTATTTTGTATGTGGGTTGCCACCACAGCATGGCTTGATGAGTGGTGTGTAGGTCCGCACTCAGGATCTGAACCCGCGAACCCCAGGTCGCCCAAAGCAGAGTGCGCAAATTTATCAATAGTCTTTTTTTTAATACAACTTGAAAAGCTGACTCTAAATTCAATGTAAATATTAACAGTTAAAAAAAGCCAAGACTCTCTATAAGAAAAACAAGGTAGATGGGATTCATGCTATCTAAGATCAAAACTTATTATAATACTATTGTCATTATGACAGTGTCATATAAACCAGTGGTGCAGAATAGAGAGCCCAGAATAGACCTACACATAAATGGACATCTAATCTATGACAGATGTGGGACTGCACATCAGTGAGGGGAGGATGGAATTATCAAAATCAGGGCTGGAACGGGGCCAGCCCGCTGGCACAGCAGTTAAGTGCACGCACTCCACTTTGGCAGCCTGGGGTTCACAGGTTCAGATCCAGGGCACAGACCGACCCACCGCTTGTCAAGCCATGCTGTGGTGGCATCCCATATAAAGTAGAGGAAGATGGGCATGGATGTTAGCCCAGGGTCAATCTTCCTCAGCAAAAAAAAAAAGGAGGATTGACATCGGATGTTAGCTCAGGGCTGGTCTTCCTCACAAAAAAATAAAAAATCAAGGCTGGAACAACTGGTTCTCCGTATGGAAAAAAGAAACAGGACCCTACCTCATGCCACCCACAAAAATCAATTTCAGATGAAGACTTAAACATGCAACACAGAACGATAAACTCTCAAAAGAAAAAAGAGCTAAGCATATTCATGACTTTTGGAGTATGGAGAGATTTCTTAAGCATAACAAAAGCACAAACCATAAGAAAAAGAAAAATCCAATTAAAGAACTGGTCATCAAAGATGCCATTAAAAAAGGTGAAAAGACAAACCACAAACTTGGGGGAAAAAATTTGCAATACATACAACCAAAAGTAAGGATTAAGATTCAGGACTCCCATGGATCAATTAGAAAAAAGGCAAACCAAAAGAAAAATGAGTTGAAGACTTTAACAGGCACTTCGCAAAACAGGAAATCTGAATGGCCAGTAGATGAGAAGAGATGCTCAGCTTCATTAGTCATCAGAGAAATGCAAAGTAAAACTACAATTTCAGACTCATCAGAGTGGCTAAAATTTAAGAATGTAATTACTTAATAAGTCGTTACTTGGAAATAAGTATGTAATTACTTGGAAATTAAGTAGGTTGGCAAGAGTAACGAGAACTCTCAGATACCGCTGGTAGGAGTGTAAACTGACAACCTGGAAGACAGTTCACCATTACCCTATGATCGAGCAATTTCATCCCTAGGTATGTACTTAGAGAAACTCTTTTTCATGTGAACCAAGAGATACATACATTCTGCTCCTGCTAGCAGAACACTAGAAACAAACTAAGAAAGTGGATAAATAAATCATGGTATACACAGACAACCTTACAGCAGTGAAAACAAATGACTGTAACTATACTTATCAACATGAGTAAAACCCAAAAACATGCTGAATGAAAGAAAACATACAGCATGATTGCATTATATAAAAGTTCAAAAACAGGCAAAATTAAACAATATATTAAGGATACGCTCATAGGTTGCAAAACTATAAAGAAAAGCAGGGGAATGAATTATCACAAAAGTCAGGAAAGTGATTACCTCTCGGGAGAGGGAAGAGGAGGCAATCGGACAGGGGCACATAGACGTCTAAGGTACTGGCAATGTTCTATTTCTTAACCTGGGTGGTGGGTACATGGACGTTCACTTTATTATTAGTATGTAAGCTGTATGTATACATTTATACATTCTATATATTTCACAATAAAACACATTTTAAAGCTACTGTTTTACTTGCAACTATCAATCAGGGAAAAGCTTGTAGAGCGAGAAGGCGACTGTGAAAGAAGCCAACACTTACCAGCGCCTCCTCGTAGGGTTTGTATTTCTCCAGCTGCTGCAGTGCTCTGTTATAGTTCTGAATTACTGACTCTGGGATTGGGTCTTCTGACCACTCTTCATACTCTGCGAATGTTGCCTCCATATCTATTGAAAGATGGATTCAGCCCCGTGGGTCTTGCCATTGGGTTTTATCAATCCAAACAGAGATTAAACCAAGAGACTCACGTGCCGCTAGCCCCTCCCTCGTCTGTGGCCACAGCAGCTCTTACTGATGGAATCCTAGGCTCCTCTGCTGCGCCCAGACTGGGCCTGAGACTCTGTCTCAACGCGCTGTCCCAGACAGCCCTATCAACTAACCAATCAGAGTTAACGAAACTAACAGCAATGCTTTAACAACACTTACCTACCGCTTCCTATGTTCTAGCACTTCACATCCATTAACTCTTTCAATCCTTGCAACTCTGTGAGCTGGGTTCTCTTGTGATCCCTGTTCTGCAGTTAAGGAAAGTGAAGCAGGGGCTATATCACTTGTCTACAGCTAACAGTAGAGCAAGGCTTTGAACCCAGGCAGTCTGGCTCAAGTTCATTCTCTACTCACTATGCTATGCTGCCTCAGGTTGGTATGTGAGATGAAATCTACGAGCCAGCTTTTTCTGTATGTCACTCAAGGATTCGACTGGCGAGTCACCTTTTATAATTTGCTAAATCAAATCCAAATACACCATGAAGTAAAAAGAGAAATAACGCCTGGGCTCAAGACGCCCAGAGGTTCTGAGGGTGTACAATGCATAACCATGCCTAGGGAACAAACGAGATGGCAGTGCCAAACTCTTTCCAGACTCAGAAAAATCCTCCCTGCACTGCTCACGCTCACAGCTTCAGAGCCTCACAGGCTTGGCTTGCCAAAATATATTCGCCCACAAAGGAGAATCCCTACCAAACCCCAAGAAATTCAGATACAAATACTTCCAATTGATGGTGCTTCTGAATCAAACCACCCCACAAAAGAACAAGATAAATCCATGTAAAATCCCCATCTGTAATGGAAGAGGTTACTCCTGAAGAGAAAATGCTTACAGTGGAACTCTTATTCAATCAAGTTTCCCCAGAAAATACAGGGGGTCAGTTTCCCTACTCCTTTCAGAGACCTCATCTCTGCCTCTCCAACAATGTCTTACAGTAGGAAAGAGATCTCAACTGGGAGTCAGGAGGTCCAGCTTCTAGTCCTGCCTCTGACCCTCATAACCCTCTTGAACATCAACAATTCAAGACACGTTTTAACCAAGGGCCTCACCCACAGTGACACTGTCTACTGAGAATAAGAACACCAGCTACATTTGCCTCACGGGATGCTGGGAAAGGCCTAATTAACATGACATACCCCAAAGCATTTTAAAGACCACGAACGGCTGGCTGTTGACACGTCAGTTTCTCTTACCATAGAGTGGGATCGCCAACTGTCGCCGGAAGAGACTGTGGACTTTCTCAAGCTGTGAATCAAAGGTTTGTTCCCGGTCAAAAGGGGAAAGGAAGCCAGCTATGGGCTAAAGAAGCAAATTTGTAGTAAATGACAAACTTTGGTTCTTTCTACTTCAAAAAATATTTCAATAAATTTTTAGTTCAAACTAAAAAATTGTATATGACCTCTCATACGTGAGCTATTGTGCCAAATATTGCCAGAGAAACAAAAATAAATATTATCTCTGCTATTAAGCATTTATGATGGGGAGAAAACAAGAAGGAATATAAGAAACATACCCAAATGACTATAATGAGGCAGAATCTAAGTATCATAAAAGCAAAGTACCACAAGTATCGAAGTACTGTGGCTTGCTTTAAGCTGGTTTTTAGGGCTGAATTTTGTTGTTATGAAGGGAAAAAATCAGGAAAGACTCCTGGAGAAGCTGGCATTTGGGATGCGTCTGCAGGCCCTCCAGAGGTTACAAGAGAAAGAAACGAGAGAAAGAAATCTCTCCCAGTTAAAAGAACAATGTGAATAAAAGTACAGCGGCCAGAAAGTGCAAGAAGGTTGAGGGGAGCGTGGGAGCAGAGTCCACGCAGAGTGACGTCTGATACTAGAGAGAGCCAGACGCCAGCTGAAGGAGTCAGCCCTGATGCCTCTGTCAGGGAATGTGAAGGCACCACTGCAGATTCTTCAACAGGGACGTAATCCAGAGGGACTGGGCTAGTTTAATAACAATGATCTATTAGAGGGATCCACTACATGCCAACAATAACTTTGAGCACACACACAAACACAGTGGAGAGGGGACACTGGGGAGGGGACTGTAAATTCTATAAATCATAGTCTAGAAAATGCAACTATGATGGGGTCAAATCTCTCACAGTTACTATCGGACATGATACATATATATATTTTTTTTGGAGGGATACGGTTATTATTGTGCATCCACCCGGAACCAGTAACTAAAACAGCAGGATTTTTAAGTATCAGGAAAAAAACTGTACGGTCATCTGCTTTTTAGTCAAAGAAAGCATTCTCGCTCTTCCACAAAGACTACTGATTTCCTGTATTTTACTGCCCACCCACTAACGGCCTGGCGAAGACCATTTTGTTAACTATGTTCTTCCAAGACCACTTACAGAGACAGCCCCGACTAGTCAAAGGCAGGCACTGCTCACAGAGACAGGGGCACTCACCCGGGCAGCTTCCACAATCGCACTTTCAAATTCCCGATAAGCCTCCCAGATGGCAAGTCCTTTGGTCATATGTAAACCGACGGATGAGAGAGCCCTCTCAAACACAGAGCGAACTTTCTCAAGGCCACCTTTCTGACCGATCCCACCGACCGAATACTGGCCATACTCTAGCCAAATGTTAGGACCTAAAAATGAGAAGTGTTCTATTAGTTCAGGATATGAAATACCCAAATGTCAAAACTTTTGTTCTGATGCATAACAAGTGTGCCCACCAAAAGAGTATTCATTCATGCAAAAAGGTCAGAGCATCATCAACAAGCATCTTAATTTACCTACACTTATACTGCAGACTGAAAAGAAAGTGTATCATAAACACTGTTCCTACTGGGTATCACATTGAGATTTTACTGCATCAACAGTATATGCCAGGTGGTAATATGTAACACGACCATGATTGCAGTGCCTATTTATTAAAACTGAAAGAACCCAAGAACAGATTTCAATGAAAATAGTTACAAATCAGAGTCAATCTTCAGAAAGTTTCAAAGCCTAGAATTTTTCAACTTTTGAATCTTGATTCATTTTTAAGGCTTCTGGTCAAAGTGAAAAGACAAAATTAAAAGCACCAATCTTGTTACTAGAAATCTATATTTTAAATCTCTATTTTTAATAATGTTTTAACAACAAAAAAACACTTGATTGCCTTGTTTCTTTCACTTTCTTTTTCAACTTTTTATATACTCACTCCCATGGCTTTAAGACCAGACTAATGAATTAAACTCTTTATGAATGCATCAATTCTTACTGTACACGTTTTGCCTATTAAGTCACTTTTCAGAAAATTTCAGAGGCCTATACACTAACCTTGTAAAATAAAAATACTAAAAAGATAAAGAAGCCAATTTGAGAATTACTGTATCTTTTCCTAAGGCTTGCTTTTTCAAAGAAATAGGTTTCTTTCAAAGAACTTAGCCCAAGTTTGTCAGCTTCTCTGTTTTCACTCACCAATACAGAGCTGCCATATGGGCTGCAAAATAAAAATGGAAATGAGCTAGCTCGGGCCAGCCCCATGGCTTAGCGGTTAAGTGTGCGCGCTCCGCTACTGGTGGCCCGAGCGCGGATCCCGGGCGCGCACCGACGCTCTGCTTCTCCGGCCATGCTGAGGCCGCGTCCCACACACAGCAACTAGAAGGATGTGCAGCTATGACATACAGCTATCTACTGGGGCTTTGGGGGAAAAAAAGGAGGAGGATTGGCAATAGATGTTAGCTCAGAGCCGGTCTTCCTCAGCAAAAAGAGGAGGATTAGCGTGGATGTCAGCTCAGGGCTGATCTTCCTCCACCAAAAAGAAAAAGAAAAAAAAGAAATGAGCTACTCTTGGAGCTGGCGCCCTTAGTGAGGGTGACACATTTGCAGATGGCCTGCGAGACGGCTCCTCCTCTAAAGAGAAGGTGATTGCCACAGATTACAGCACGGCTCCCCCTAACACTTACATAGTCTACAGAGGCAAATGTTATGAATAGTATCTAAACTCAGAAAATCCACGAGTCGAGAGTCCACAATGGCTATGAGAGGTAAACAAAAGAATGTGTCACTAGATCCCAGGTCCAAAACAGGCACAACACTCCTCCAAAGACTGAGGAACCTGATTTTCAAAACCTCTGAAGAGCCAAAGGGCCAGAGCCATATCCTACCAACGGTGCACAGAGCACCTCCCGGACGGCTCGAAATCACTACTGAGTACGTGCTGAGAAATAAAGGAGGCCTGTACCTGGCACCTTCAAACGTGCAAGACTTAGTAAAAAAGTAAGAAGCAGGCAAAAGTGGCTTTTGAACATTTAAAACAAGTGACACAGGGGCTGCTCCTGTGGCCTAGTAGTTAAGTTCAGCACACTCCACTTTGGCGGCCAGGGTTTGGTTCCCAGGTGCGGACCTACACTCGTCAGTGGCCATGCTGTGGCGGTGACCCACACACAAAATACAGGAAGACTGGCGCAGATGTTAGCTCAGAGTGAATCTTCCTCAAGCAAAAAGAGGAAGATTGGCAATGGATGTTAGCTCAGGACAAATCTTACTCAGAAAAAAAAAAAAAAAAAAAAAGTGACACAATTTCCACACACTAAAGCTCCTGAAAATAACACAAGAACTCCTCAGGCCCCCACTCAAACTACTGATGAGACATAATCTAAGAAGTGCGGTTATCTGGCTTCCTGACCCACAGCAGCCCTAAAGCAGCTGGTGGACAGGGGCACACTGACACCAGCACTGAGTGACAGTGCCAGCCTGATGGCAGAGATGACTGCAAAACCATTAAGACCAAAAGACATGACAGTCTGGGGAAGGACAAAAGGTCCCTGGAGAACGAGAACGGGTGCTGTTAATGATGACTCTAAGACGTCTCGAAGGAGGTCACAGGACATCAGAAGACGTGGGAACATCAGGCATTTGGAACCCTGTCCGAGGTTCCAAGAGGCCATGTGGCTGCACTGGAGCAGAGGCACAAGTATAGCTTTTAAAAATACATTTAGTATAATTTTATATTCACAAAACACCTATTATTTTCATTATTCAGATTACAGAAAGTAAAAAATTGATAGACTCTTCTTGGCTGGTAAAGGTACCAGAAAAATTCTCTTCTTCGGGGCAGTCTGTCTTCTAAGTATCAAAGCTTCCCTCGAGGGGAACTGCCCACAGTGGGGAATGAAGAGAGTCAGGGAAGGAGGAGGTTTAATCAAAAGAGGGGAAATCTCTTTTTAATGCTTTTTAAAACACTTAGTCCACAGCATTGTCTGTCACGGCCCTCAGTGTATGCAGAGAAGATATTCAGAGAATGACACTAACAGGGGAGGGTGAAGGGACTTCAAGGGAGGCAAGGCACCCACCCCTCACCGCACTGGTACAACATCTACACCAGCAGAACTCCATGGGGATGGGGGTTCTGTATCTCGGCTACAGGGGTGCTTACCCGAATCTACTCGTGGGATAAAATGTCACAGCACTATACACACACATCATACAAAAGTCAAGTTCCTGGTGTTGATTCTGTACTATAGTTATAAGATATTCAGGGAAACTGGATGAAGCAAGTACACAGGACTTCTCTGTACTATTTTTGCAATTCTCTGTAAATCTATAATTATTTCAAAATAAAAAAATTTTTTTTAAGTTTCTTAATATTTTTTAAAAAAGAGCAATCTGTCCAAAACTCCTAAAAACATATTTAGTGTGTAAAAGGTAACCTTTAGTCATCTGGAAATAATCTAATTTCTCCCTGCCAGAAAAATGCTGGGTGTGAGTATACTCATTCCCTTACTACCAATATTTCTTCTCCTTGTATTTTAAAACCAAATATCTTCCTTGGCACCGGCCTGGTGGCGCAGCGGTTAAGTGCGCACGCTCCGCTTCGGAGGCCTGAGTGTTCACAGGTTCGGATCCCGGGCGCACACCGATGTACCACTTGTCAAGCCATGCTGTGGCGGCGTCCCATATAAAGGGGAGGAAGATGGGCACGGATGTTAGCCCAGGGCCAGTCTTCCTCAGCAAAAAGAGGAGGATTAGCAAGAGATGTTAGCTCAGGGCTGATCTTCCTCACAAAAAAAAAACAAATATCCTCAAGTGAAGACCAGAGACGACAATAAGAATAAGTGAACTCAAGTCTTTCTGACTGCTAGACTAATGCTCTCTTCTCTGGGTGGCAACATCTCTCCATACGATCCACGACAGCAGAGACCAATGCTGGATGACACTCAGACCCCCGCCCAGAGCCCACAGGAACTTACAAATGTAATCCTTCACGGCTTTCTCAAAAAGGTCGTACACGTGCTCTCTGTCTAGGCCGTCCATGGCCATGCTGATCTCGTCATGCAGCCACTCCAGCCAGAGCTCTGCAAGACAACAGCCCCCCTGCATTACCACCTCCCTCACCAAAGGGCAGGCTGAAAGCAGGGACTTGACTGAGCATCATCACCCATCTTCTACAACCTGGCACAGTTCAGAGAAATCCATTCTTAAAATTTGCACCAAGCATACAGAAGGTTTATGCTTCCAAACAGATCAAATCACTAAAATCATAATATCCTACACCTATTGGGCATTTTATATTTTGGAAAGTAGTACTTACATATAAATTTTCTCATGCAATCTTAGTCAAAATCCTGTGAGGTAGGTGCTAGTAACAATAATAACAATGGCATCCATCTAAGTATTTATGACACGCCAGGCCTGTGTTAAGTGTTGTACACAGATTATCTCATCCAATCCAAGTACTACAAGGCAGAAGCTACTGTCATCCCCATCTTACTGCTGGGAAAACTGAGTCTTAGAACGTGTACACAATTTGCTTAAGGTCACACAGCTAGTAACACGTTACTCAGGAATGAATCTGGGCAATCTGATTTCAGTTTCCACACTCAGCAGTTATGCTCTGTGGGAGGGAGAGGGGGACAGAGCTGGATCTAGGACCAGTGTTTTCCGACTCCTCTCCAAAAGATACACTATGAATATTCACGTAGATTTAACTAAAAGGATGCTCAGTGTAATTATGTTTCAAATAAGCAAATAAGTAGAAATAACCTAAATGCCCAACTACTGTGGAACAAATAAGGTATGAAACATTTACATTAAAAATCGTTTATTAAAGTTTAATTGGAATACATTTACAATTATCTAGTTCTGAGAGAATGGATTAAATACATAAATACTAGAATGGGAACTAGAAAGAGAACGGGAAAAATTTAATAACAGAAAATTTTTATCATAATATTTGGATAAAGAAACCAGGAGTCGAAATGCGAATCAGTATTGTATGATCACAACTATATTTTGCAAAAAACTATAAAACAATAAACTAAAAATTGCTAGCTTTGGATGATGGATTTTCTTCTTTCCACTATATTTACATGTTCCAAACGTTCTGTAAGGAGCCTGCCCCACTTCCAGCATTGAAAAAAATGTACCCTCTTCAATTCTCTGTTTAGAAACGCAGCCTGACGCCGGAAGTATTACCTTCAGTCAAAGGGAAGATCTCACTCATCTTCTGGCGGGCCATCCTCACTCTGGTGAGCTCGCCTTCCAGCCGGAGCAGCCGGATCAGGTCCACGTGGCAGTTGTAGTCATAGACGTTGATGGACAGCTGGAAGGAAGAAGACAGAAGCTGAAATTTAAAACACCAGCATCAAAATAACTCAGCTTTTTCGCCACCGGTGACAACGCATGTCTGCCACAAACAAAATAAATGCGCTATCTGGGAGAGCCACTGACACAGCAGTGCAACACCGACCCTCAGGAAGAGGAAGAAAAGAGGCTTTTTGTAATAAACATAAAGCTCCCTCCAATTTGTTACAACTCCTGTCAGAATACACTTAGGTTCTCTCCGAAATACAGAGAACATTCTAATGAAACAAATAAACACAAAGTGTGACCTGAGGCAAGTTATTAACTCTCCTAAGCCTCCAACTTCTCATCTATAAAATGGAGATACCACCAGGTTCTGGCTCATAAGGTTCCTGTGAGGATTTCAAAGGTAATTTAGTAAAGTGCTGTAGCACATGCCAGGTACATAGGTAAGAGCTCTTTTCTTTTACTAAACCAAAAAAAAAAAAGCAAATCCCTACTGGAAGAAACAAGAATGGCAAGAGATTGGTATCTGTTGAAGCTGAGTGATAGGTACATAAAGGTTTATTTTTATATTTGAAACTTTTCAAACCCAAAGTTAAAACAATAAATTAATTGCTTAAAAAGCTATCATACATCTGAGACAAAGGAACACTAAAAGAATGTGTCACTAGCAGACACTCTTAAAGAACAGCTCAAGGAAGTTCTTCAAACAGAAAAGAAATGATAAAAGAAATCTTGGAGCCTCAGAAAGGAAGAAAGCACAACAGAAAGAGCAAAAATATGGGTTAAGTACAACAGACGATCCTTCTCCTCCTGAGTTTTCTAAATTGTATGTGACAAATCAAACAAAAATTTTAAGACTGATATCCAAAACAATAACGTTTAAAAGTAGGGAGGGTAAAGGGACCTAAACGGAAGGAAGATTTCCATACTTCACTCAGTGGTGCAACAGGACTACCATGTAAGTCAAATATACTGCAATACTCAAAACAACCACTCAAACTACACGACACACTAAAAATCACCATAAATAAATCAAGATGGAATGCTAAAAAATGTTCAAATAATCCAAAGGAAGGCAAGAAAAAAGAAACAGAAGAACAAGGAACAGAGGAAACAATCAGAAAAGAATAAAACATCAGGCTTTAGACCTGATATATCAATAATTACCTTAAATGTATATGGTCTAAGCATACTAATTAAAAAGCAGGGAATGGCAGAGTGGATAAAAACACACTCAACTATACGCTGAGTACAAGAAACTCACCTCACATTCAAGGACACAGGTGGGCTGAAAGTAAAAGGATGGGAAGATATACCACGCAAACATTAATCAAAAAGAAGCAGAAGTGAGGGCCAGCCCACTGGCATAGTGGTTAAGTTTGCACACTCTGCTTCCGTGGCCCAGGGTTCATGGGTTTGGATCCTGGGCACAGACCTACACACCACTCACCACGCCATGCTGTGGTCGCATCCCACATATAAAATAGAGGAAGGTGGACACAGATGTTAGCCCAGGGCCAATCTTCCTCAGAAAAAGAGGAGAATTGGCAATGGATGTTAGCTCAGGGCTAATCTTCCTCACCAAAAAAAAAAAAAAAAAAAGAAGTGGCTATATTAATATCACATAAACAGACTTCAGAGCAAAGAAAATTACCAGAGATAAAAAAGGACATTACGCAATGATAAAAGGATCAACCCAGCAGGAAGACAAACGTACATGCACCAAACAACAGAGTCTCAAAACAGATGAAGCAAAAACCAATAGAGCTAAAAGAAGGAAGAGACATATCTACAATTACACTGGGGACTTCAACATTCCCCCATTTCAGCAACTATAAGAACTACTAGACAGATAATCAGCAAGGATATAAAAGAACTCAACACCACCATCAACCAACATGATCTAACTGATATATATAGAACACTCTGCCCAACAAGAACAGAATACACATTTTTTTCTTAAGTGCCCATGGAACATTCACTGAGACCTTATCCTGGGCCATAAAACAAACTTCAACAAATTTAAAAGAAATGAAATCATAGAGTATGTTTTCTCATCACAATAGAATCAAACTAGAAATCAATAACAGTAGGAAAATCTCTAAACACTTGGAAATTAAGCAATATACTTCTAAATAACTTATGGGTCAAAGAGGAAGTCTCAAAGAAAATTTAAAAACACATAGAACTGAATGAAAATGAAAATACAGCAAATCAAAACAAGTGGGATACAGCTAGCACAGTGTAGAGAGGAAAACTTATAGAACCACATTCAACGTACAAAAAGAATTATACATCATGACTAAGTGGGATTTATTCCTGCTATGCAAGGCTAGTTCAATCTTTGAAAATCAATCACTGTAATCCACTACATCAACAAGCTAAAGAACAAAAATCATGGTATCAATTGATAGAAAAAATGCATTTGACAAAATCCAACAACCATTCATAATAAAAACCCTCAGCAAGTTAGGACCTTACCAAAATTAAAATCTTTTGCTCCGTAAAAGATTCTGTTAAGAGGATGCAAAGACAAGCTAAAGACTGGAAAAAATATTTACAATCATATATCTGACAAAGGACTAATATCTAAAAGATGTAACTCCAAAGTCTACAGTAAAAAACAAACAATCTAATTAGAAAATGGGCAAAAGACATAAATGTGTATATCCAAAGAGGACACACGGATAGTGCACACGAAGAGTGTTCCACACCACTAGCTACCAGGGAAATATAAATTAAAACCACAATGAGATATCATTACACACCTAACAGAATGGCTAAAATAAAAAACAATGACACACCAAATGCTGGAGAACATGCAAAAAAACTGGATCACTCCTACATTGCTGATGGGGATCTAAAATGCATACAGCAACTCTGGAAAACAGTTTGGCAGTTTTTTTGTTTTTTTGTTTTTGTGAAGAAGATCAGCCCTGAGCTAACATCCATGCTAATCCTCCTCTTTTTGCTGAGGAAGACCGGCCCTGAGCTAACATCTATTGCCAATCCTCCTCCTTTTTTTCCCCAAAGCCCCAGTAGATAGTTGTATGTCATAGCTGCACATCGTTCTAGTTGCTGTATGTGGGAAGCCGCCTCAGCATGGCCGGAGAAGCGGTACGTCGGTGCGTGCCTGGATCCGAACCTGGGCCGCCAGTAGCGGAGTGTGCGCACTTAACCGCTAAGCCACGGGGCCGGCCCCTGGCAGTTCTTATAAAATTCAACACACAACGTTACCATATCACCCAGCAAGTACACCCTTGGGCATTTTTCCAGAGAAATAAAACCTATGTTTACACCAACACCTGTACATGAATGTTCATAACAGCTTTACTCCTAACAGCCAACACTGGAAACAACACTGGAAGCCAGATGAACGGTTAACCTAACCACGGTACACCCACACCATGGAGTGCTACTCAGCCATAAACAGGAACCAACCAATATACACACAACTCAGATGGATCTGGAGGAAATTCTGCTGACTATAAAAAGCTGATCCCAAAAGGTTACATACTGTATGATGCCATTTACGTAACGTTCTTGAAAAGACTCAATTATCGAAATGGAGGACAGATTAGCAGCTGCCAGAGGTCAGGAACCGAGGCTATAAAAGGGCAACAGGAGGGATCCTTGTGGTGACAGACTGATCTGTGTGCTGACTTTAACAGTGTCAATATCTGGGCTGCGATATTCTACTATAGTTTTACAAAAGGTCACCACTGGGGGAAACCGGGTAAAGGGTACACAGGATCCATTAGTATTATTTCTTACACCTGCAGCAAAATCTACAATTATCGCAAAAGGAAAAGTTTAGTTTTTTTAAAAAGCTTTCATACAAGTTGAGGTATGGGGTTACCTTAAGTCTATACATGGAGACTACACTAGTATCTACTTTTCCAACATCTGCCACATTTCAGCAATAAACTTTTCCCTGTCCAGAGATGGCAGATTACCTGTACTTCACCCAGCTAACACTCTGCATCTGACAATGCACTCTCCATAATCTAGATGCTAGCTGCTGCATTACAATACACAGAGGAGGATGTGTCTCACCAGGCAGCAAGTCTCAGCAATGAGTTAGACTGTGGAATTGAGACAGGACAAACAAACAGACCAACAGAACAAACGAGAACGCCCAGAAACAGACCCACACAGAAGGAAAATATACGACACAGGTGGCACTGGTTGTATCCACTAAAATGAACTCATGACCTGTGACCATAACCCCAGTTTGACTTAGAAAAACTCTTATACATGTTCAATAGTGGCACAGTTCACCAGGAACAATGTTCCTTGTAGCTTGTTTGTGATAGGAAAAAGAAAAAAACTAAGCAATCCAAATGCCAGAAGAACTGATAAACTGTGAGATACCCACACAATGGTACACTAAATACAGTCAGGTGCCACATAACGTTCTGGTCAATGACGGCCCACATATACAACAGTGGTCTCATGAGATTAGTACCATGTAGCCTAGGTGTGCAGGAGACTATACCACCTAGGTTTGTGTAAGTACTCTATAATGTTTACACAAGGATGAAATCGCCTAATGACACATTTCTCAGAACATATCCCCGTCACTAAGCAACACATGACTGTACACAGTAGTCAAAGGGAATGAATTGCAGCTACAAGTAGCATAAATAAATCTTAGAGACATATTGCTGAGTGGAGAGCAGTCTCAGATTACATATAGCATGATACACTTTTTAAAAAGCTCAAAAATGAACAAAAGTGGACAATATACTGCTTAGGGATGCACACCTAGGTGATAAAACTATACCTGTTTTAAAAGAGAAGGAAGCACACAAGATTCAAGAAAGTAGTTACCTGGGTTTAGGAGGGGGTAAGGGGAGGGGCAAGGCAGAGCAACAGGAGAGAAGCCACAGGTGCACACAACAGTACCAGCAAAGTCCTCTTAGACCGACCGGTGGGGTGAGTGGTGTTCATTTGATTACCATATCCTATAATTTATAGACGTAAACTGCTCTGTATGTATCAACGCCCATGCAAAAAGATAATAAAGAAGAATCGATAACTGATAACAGCATGACGTAATTTTTTTTTAAATCTTAAGACTTTTAGCAATGCTCTGCTCATGACTTATAAAACTCGACAAGCTAACCACTTGTCGAGGGGTGGGGGGGGGCGGTTTGAAAACGCACTGGACTAGGTCAGGACACAGCGCTCTCACCTCCACTGCTCCTCAGTGTCCTCCCTGCAACACGAAGGAGCTGGAGCAGACCTCTGGTTCTCAAGTCAGGACACTCATGTTCCAAAACTGACTGTCAAGTGCGTCGCATAAGTAACAAAAGTTAAAGAAGGGAAGCTGGTGAAAGATGTACTTTCCACAATAAAGAACATTCCAGGTCCTCCCTGTTACCCCCCCACTCTCGACGCACCTGGGTCTGAGCATGTGTTCGGAGCATGAAGGGGGGTGGGAGGGTCTTTGCTAGTTAGGGTGAGGAATGTCTGTGCAAATGCCCCTCGGCTGGATACCACGTGTGGGTCAGAAGAAAAAGTTGGAAAAGTGACTTACGTAGAGGAGCTGCCTTTAAGGTGGCTTTTGGTTGGGGCCGGCCCCATGGCTTAGCGGTTAAGTGCGCACGCTCCGCTGCTGGCGGCCCGGGTTCGGATCCCAGGCGCGCACCAACACACCGCTTCTCCGGCCATGCTGAGGCCGCGTCCCACATACAGCAACTAGAAGGACATGCCACTATGACATACAACTATCTACTGGGGCTTTGGGGAGAAAAAAAAGGAGGAGGATTGGCGATAGATGTTAGCTCAGAGCCGGTCTTCCTCAACAAAAAGAAGAGGATTAGCATGGATGTTAGCTCAGGGCTGATCTTCCTCACAAAAAAAAAAAAAAAAAAATGAGAGACTTTAAAAAAAAAAAAAAGAGGTGGCTTTTGGTCTAAATTTCTGACTTTTAGGCCCAAAAATGAAGATACGGTATGTAGGGAGGTGCTCTGAAAGTATGTATATTAAATGCACACTGAAATGCAGTAAGAGACATCTCCAGAGTTCACTCGGCACTGACAAACGAGTGCATATGCTGGTCTATTCCAGACTCAGAACATCATTAATGACAAAGGATGCTTTACAGCAAGAGGGGGCTTGGCCAATGCACGAAGTGACCTGCTGACTTCCTAACTCCCTGGAATTAGCGTGGAGAGGTAACAGATGGGCCTGATGGAAAGGACCCAGCTGCTGCGATCAGGGAAAGGCGGGGACAGGAGAACAGAGCACAGAGCAGGTCTGTGTCACACAGGCCCTGGCATAGCACCCACGTGCCAAACTGTGCCAGGAGCGTAATGCGCATCGTGTCACTTAAACTGCACAACAGCCCTGTAAGGGAGGGACTACTATAACCCTCATTTTCCCACCTGGGACCCCGCAGACCCAGAGAGCTGAAATACTGTGCACGAAGTCTTTCCACTACTGAGCAGAGGCCTTGAGCTCACATCCGGCTGCAAAGCCATGCTCTGCACTGCTCCGTGGTGCACTAACGAATCTGCCCGAGGGGGCTTTTCATTTCAGGACCAAACGCAAATAACGGGAAATCGCTGCTTTTGTTACACGGACAGACACCACACTATTTTCAAGCTTTCATAAAACACACCTAGGGATGAGAACCGGAATTCTCAAATATAGCAAGGCCGAATTTCTCACAGACCTATCTGTAAGTTATTCATCATTATGCTCAGCCATAAAAGCAACTACAGCAGGAAGTAGAAGCTGTGAGATCCAAGGGAGGTTTGGAAAAATTGGAAAAGTCCATTTCTAGACCCAGGACAAAGAGAATAAGGCCAGAGGCTCTTCAATTCACCATCACTGGCCAGGTCCCCTCCTGTGTGGTCACCTTCAGAGCTCCAGCCCAGCCTCAGTGGCCTGAGGCAGGGCAGGCAACTGCAGAGCACCAGGAGACCTCTGCTCTGATCCATCCTCCTTCCTAGTAAGCTGGGTACCCTCATTAAGGACTTCTCTGCTTCCAGGCCTCCCCTTCCCACTAAAACAGGTTATCCTATTTCCTCTACCTCACAGAATAGTAAGGTCCAAGTGAGCTAATGGCTCACTGAAAGGCCCAAGACTCCAAGTCTGAAGAACAGACGTGCACCATAATGACAGGGACACGCCAGTCTGGCACTCCATATCACACTGTATTTGCTGAACGAGCAAAAGACTGAACGATCATCAGCAAACTTCTTTAAAAGAAGCAGAAGTGGTAACCACCTGCCTACCCCAACTGGTTCCCGTGACAATCAGATATGACGACGAGTGGGACAAGCTATACCAATGGATGATATCACTACTCCATAACTTGACAAATATATCACAGTCAGAGAGGACATTATAAGCAAACTCACACCCAGCAAGCTTAAGTGAGGAACCTTCACATCACTAAGTGATTTCACATCCAGAGTGGCATCTGGTCCACAGACAACCCTGAAAAGTTCAAATCCCCTTATGAGTGACCTTAAGCAAATCATTTCATCATTTGTGCTGAGCCTCTGTTTCCTCATCTGTAAACTGAGAAGGTGCTAGATCTCTTCCGTTTGCCCCTCCAAATCCACTCCACCCCCTCCACGCTGTCCTGTGCCCCCGCCACCCCCACCGCCACCGTGTGGACCATATCAATGGGCTTCCTGGCTCTCCTGCTTCCAGCAGAGTTTGCCCAGTAGGAGGCACCGGGAGATGTCTGGAGAGGAAGAGAGGGAGGTGAGGGTATTTCTTCCCCCACCTCAATCTCTGATAGGAAACTGGGGCCGCATCCCTTGCCCAAAAGTCTTAGCTCCTCTCAGGTGCCCTCCCACCCAGCTATTCAGAAAACCAGGCACTCCCCTCACTCCTTCAGGCCTAAAAGTGGACACAAGGTCCTGCTGTTATTAGTTCTTAAGTGCTAACCTTCATTCCTGATGTCCCTGCCCACACCTTTACAAACACAGTAGTCCCTTTATTGACCTTTTCTCAAATTATCCTAATTTGAATGCACCACCTATTTCCTGCTGGGATCCTGGATTACACAGGAGATCCACCACCTGTATCTCATAAAGTCACAGATTAGAAGTCACGTCACTACTAGGTGCCCCCCACTGAATTATATTACCGTTATGTCGTTTACATGGTGCAGGAATTGCTACTCCCAATTTACAGATGAGGAAGCCAAGGCTCAGAGAAGCTAAGCAACGTGCCCAAGCACGTACAGGCGTGGAAGAGCTAGAACTGGGGCCTTCGCCTCCAGACGCTGAAATCCCCACCCTTCTATTTCTGTGATCGTCGTCACGGTCAACATTTTCTGCCACGCCACATTTCAGCATTATCATCATTCCTACAGAAAAATAACCCTCTCTTACGAAGCGAATTTTATTTCTACTGCTGGGCATAGCCTAACGGTGTGGTGAAGAGTGGGAGTGCTGGAGTCGGTTCAAAGTTCAAGACCTGACTCGCCACTTGCAGGAAGTGTGATCTTGAGCCTGAGAATTCTCTCCACGAGGAGCCTGTTTCCTCCCGTAAAACGGGGAATACGCCCCTTCCTTCGCGGGGTCCTTGCGAGGGTTCAGTGGGATAACGCTTGCAAAGCACGGGGCCAGCGGGAAGCGCTCCAACGACAGGAGCTGCGGTGACGATAGCGGTTCTGCGGCCTCGGCGTCTTTATTCCCGCTCAGGACCACGGAGGCGGGCCGGGGCCCGGGGACGCGAGGGAAGGAGCCCGCCGCCCACCCCCGGGCGCACCTGCTCCTCCAGCCGCTCGATCTCCAGCTGGTTCTTCTCCTCCTCTTCGTCGTACTCCCACTCGTACTCCCCGGGGGAGCTCTCCGCCGAGGAAGCCATGGCGTACTCCTCGTCTCCATCGCTCTCGCTCATGCCCTCCTCCTGCTGGTCCCACCCTGGCCCCATGGTCTTGCACGTCGCAGCGGCCACAGCCCGCGATAACACCTTCCTCCGCGTCCTAGCCGCCTTCACCTCCTCCTCCTCTCCCTCGGCCTTGGGCCCAGCGTTGGGCTCAGCCTCCGGTTCCGAAGCCGATGTTGCAGCCGCGGTCGCCATCTTGCGCTTCCAGTGACTCTCGGGTCCTCACGCGGCCGCCGAAGACCCGCAGAAGTAGAAGCTGCCCGCGGCGCGTGCCTGATCAAAACCCCGCACTCTTGCCACTCAAAGGGAAACTGTGAGCTTCGGGTGATGGAAAAATCTCTAAATACACGCCACTCACATTGTTTTTATATACTTGTAAAAGTTTTTTTCAGAGAAAGAAGCTTAATAATATGGCATATGTACGGCCACAACTTCGGACAGAAGATGGGTCTTTGGACCGGAAGTGGAGGCCATTAGAGGACGTCATGGAGGGAGCGTGATGACTGTGGTTAAGGGTTTGGAGCCATCTTGAGAAGGTCAATATGATTCTTGGGATAAACGCCTTGCTTGCGTCTAACCTGGCGCGTGGTTCAGTCTCCCCAGCAACTGAGCGTCAAACGCAGAGAAACCTCCGAGTCCTCTGGGAAGTATCGATTGCACCATCCACGAGAAAAATCCATTTCCCAAAGAGATTCCTCCCCTTTATGTAATGCCTGGTGCCTAGCAGGCGTTAAATAACACGTGCGAGATTTCTCGTTTTCTAAGACCGTATTCTGCAAACCAATATTAATAAATTACATGACTAAACATTTATTCAGAAACTCTTCACTGCCAGGTATTGTCATATAAATTGTGCCAGTTTGCTTTATATTGAAATAGACGCGGACATAAATATACGCATTTTTCTGTTAATCAGGGCATGGTGTTCGTTTCCTTCCTAATTAAGCTTCCCATTTTTGAGGTAGGAAAGTATTGGCGTGTTCATTTATTGCCTTCCTCCTTCGTTAGCAAGCTTAATGGAGCAGGGACTATGTCTTTCCGTTGGATCCCCAAAGCCTATTAGTATAGCGCCTTGACATATGATAGGTACTGAACACATATCTGCTCAATGGATGAAAAAATTGGCCTTGACTTAGTACAAAAGAGAAGATCAAGGCTTAGAAAGCTGATGTCATTTGCCTACAGTCACACAGCCAGGAAGAAGCAGAACCGGGATTCTAACAGGATTGTTCGAGTTTGAATCCCCACTGAGTCAAACTCTGGGCAACCTCAGACAAGCTACTAAGTCGCTCTGAACCTCAACTTCCTAAGCTGCAAAACAGAGTGAAGAAAGGTGGACTAGGTGATGCTCTGCGCCGTATTCCGGCGGTGGGCTTTGTGAACGCGAACGTAGGTCCCGCACTCCAGGAAGCTGAGATCCTAGCAGATACAGAGCCCAGCGCCGAGAACAAACCCGCCTGCGACCCCACAGCTCCCAGCTCCGAGCCCCGCCCGCCCTGAGGGGCGGGGCCCAAGCGCGGACACGTGCACGGAGCGAGAGGGCGCAGGCGCGACGTCGCGGTGACGTAGGAGGAAGCGCGCTCCGAGCTGGGAGCCGACTTGCGGGCGCACCCCACCCCTCGGTCTCGCGCTCGGCCTGCGCAGGCGCAAGCCCGCAAGATGGCGGCGGCTGGAGCGGGCCGTCTGAGGCGGGCGGCGTCGGCCTTGCTGCTGCGGAGCCCGCGCCTGCCCGCCCGGGAGCTGTCAGCTCCGGCCCGGCTCTATCACAAGAAGGTGGGCGCGGGCGAGGGGGCGCGCAGGGCCCGCGCCGGCCGGGGGGGCGGGAGTGCGACGACCGCCGAGGGGCCCCGGGCGTGCCGGCGGAGGCCCAGCCCAGGGAGGAGTGGCCGCGGGGCTCTGCGCGGCCGGGGAGCCCCTGCTACGGCGGGGGAAGGGGCGGCGCCCGGCCCCGGACGGAGGGGCCGCCCCCTCGCTCGACCCTGCCCCTCGCTGCGCAGGAACGCTAACCCGCCTGAAGCAAGCACCGGCTGCGGCTCGTGGAGCCGCCGCCGCCCGGGGCCCGCCGCCCGCCGCGGGGTCTCGCGTCCCGGCCTTTAACTTCCCAACAGTCGGGGGCCTGTTGGGACCTGCCAGCCGCATCCGGGGCCAGACACGCACACCGGCTCCAGCCAGGCCACTGCCCGGGCCCAGTGACCTTGGGCAAGTCACTGCCCCTCGCCGAGCCCTTTTCCCCATTTGTAAAATGGGGGTCTTAGCACTTCTAGATCTACGCGAGGTGATGCTCGTGGAGTCCTCGGCGTGATGCCTAGCACACGGGGACCGTTTATGGTGCCGCAGCTGTTACTGTGGTAGGAAGGAGCCTCTGAGCGGAGTCGGACACGTAACCAGCAGTCATAATGTTTTTATGTATGTTTTGGTTTTTTCGTGGGGGGAGGGGGAGAGGAATAGGCGCAACGTTTACAGCCCTTGCCTTCTGGGGGCGTAAAGTCCCCTAGACGTGAGATTCTTTGACTCCGGAAACTAAGCGAAGAATGCCGTACATCAACATGGGGCAGAAAGTCCAGATTGGACATGACCTTGTAGGTCCTTGGGCTTGGAGTCCGAGTCCGTGGTCGGAGAGGTGGGGGAAAGGAGACTGGAAGATCGGGATACTTAGAGCTAACTGGTAAACGGACCCAAGGCTATTAAAGCGTGTGTGCCAGTGTGAAGAGAGATTTATTCGCTTCTGGCTTCACGATGCCAAGGACTTCCCTCCTCCGCCTCCCGGGGGTGTGTTTTGTTGACATTTCACGCTGAATGAGTTCGAGCTAGCAGCCTTCCAGCCACCAGGGGGCGCTGCTGCACCGGGGGGCTTTCAGGGCCCTGAAATACAGAAACAGGCCTGATGTTATCATCGTACACAAATGCACAGGGTCCATAGCATTGTTCCTTCTGTAACAGTCTCCTTGAGGCTCTGGGAAAGCCTTACATTTCTGACCCGTACTTATTTTTAGAATTTTTGAATAGTAATCATTAACCTTTAAAAATGGATTTTATTTGGAAATAACAAAAATACTGTTTGAGCCCAAATCTGGTGACGTAGGTGGTTAAAGGTCAAGTAATTATGTGTGGTTAAAAACCCTGTGGAATTAAGACATGATTTGGCTGGTTTTTCTCTCGTATCTCAAATCTCTGAAGGTAGTTGGAGAGGAGATACAGAAAGACTTTGGGTCGCAAATGGTTGTCATTGACAGAGGTGTAAGCCTTCCTACCAGGGTGAAATTTGGGATTTAGTGATCGCCTGCCAGGTTCAGCCTGCCGACTTCCGGGAGCTTACTGTCAAGTCGGGGAGACCAGTACCAAAAAAGAGTCATGATTGCTCTCAACCTTTCGTTTCAGGTTGTTGATCATTATGAAAATCCTAGAAACGTGGGGTCCCTTGACAAGACATCTAAAAATGTGGGAACTGGATTGGTGGGGGCTCCAGCGTGTGGTGATGTAATGAAACTACAGGTAGGACCGGTTTTGATCTTGAATGTGAATAACAGTGACCCCTTTGCTTACACAGAGCTTCACTGTTTACAAAGCATGCGCACACACAGCATTTCGTGCAGACTCCATCTTGATTCCTGTGAGATGGGGTGAGTCAGTGTTATAAATTGTCAGAGCAAGGACTGAATGCTAGTCCCCCTGCTAGTAGACTGTGCTGACCCTTTCTGATATAGTAAACTGATCTCCCTTTTCTAGTCACTGGATCAGCTTAAATTCCAGCTTCAGCGAAGTAAAGTTTTTATGAATTTTACTGATCGAAGGAAAACCACAACCGTTCAGCTAGCCACCCTCAGTGAGACAAGAAATGTAATAAATCAAACCTCCCCCAAATTGGCAACAACCTGAAGGTAGTGATTGGCACTTTGGGGAAACCGTAGCTTTATGCACAATCTACTTCATCATGGTGGGTGGGCACCTTGCCAGAGGTTTTCATGCTTATCTTGGAAAACAGAAACAAGGCAGGAGGGAACCACTAAAGGTAACTTGGTGCCAAGAAAAAAGCAATAACCAGAGACCTTTAGTGCAGACCGTCCCAGTGCTTAAAGAGGCAGACTGACCCAGCAGCTGTGAGCAGAACTTCATAGCCAAAAAGCAGGCTAGCATTGCAAAAAAAACTAGGGAGGGGGCATATTTTTCAGCTCATCTTTACCAGCTAAGCCTGTATAATTCTGTATAGTTGTTCCCACGTTTAACTTTTCCTCACTGAGCTCTTTGAAACAAAGCAAGCGCGGTAATTAGTGCCAAAACTTAGTGTGGAAAGAAAGACCACAGCTCTTGGGGAGAGCCCCGGTGAACCTCGGTGAGGGCCAGGTTCTACAGGGCATCTCAGGAATCACTGCCTAACTCCTGTCTCTTTTCTAGATTCAAGTGGATGAAAAGGGGAAGATCGTGGACGCCAGGTTTAAAACATTTGGCTGTGGTTCTGCCATTGCCTCCAGCTCATTAGCCACCGAATGGGTAAAAGGGAAGACGGTAAGGTTGCTTGCCAATTGGACGGCAAGTAAATCGAATTCCCCACAAACCTGGCTCTCAGTTAAGGGAAGGGTCTAGTGAGTGAAAAAAAGTAACTATGATTTTTTCAAAATATCATTCTAAGAATTTTTTTTTAATTTCTCCTACCCAGAGTGTGATTAAATTCTTCTCTGTGTTGGGAATTATGGATAATTTTGTTAAGTGCTTTTTAGTTTTTTGGGGTTTTTGTTGGTGGTGGTCATTTTTATTTGTTTGGAGATTTTGGTGGTGTTTTGTTTTTAATTAGATAGAAAAAAGATCCTCATGTCTCCCTCTAACAAAATAGAACTGAAAAGAAATCTTTGCCTTTCTCCAAGGTTGCTGACGTTGTTATAACTTCTTAGAAGTCTAAGTCCGAGGAGGGTATTGTTTAGTGGTTTGTTTTCTTGTTTATTTCTTTCCATGATGTTCCAGGAAGGATTGCAGATGGCTCACAAGGATCATGAAATAACAAGTAGCCTGTGCTAAAGAGGATTGGAGAATAAAAACACAGTGAGGGTGGGGGCAAAGTGAGCAAATAAATCAGAACAGTGATCCCAGTGGCTGATTGGCAGCCCTCTGAGTGGGGAGATAAGAAAGGTTGGAACATCCTTTCCATCCTTTTCTCTGCCAGAGCCTCTCCCCGGCAGCTGCAAAGGTAGAAGGTCCCAAACCCAGCGAAGAGCTAGACTTCCTAAAGTCCGGTTGTTATTAAAACCTCTCAGGAAAGCCAGACTGCAGGGTCCTCGTCTCTGCGGCCCCAGGGCTCCAAGTTCAGGAAGCTGAGTCATGGCTTGGGGCGCTGGGCCGCTCCACAGCAGAGCGGTGTGCCCGGCCTCGAGCTACCTGCTTCCTGAGGCTCAGGGCCCTCTGGCTGGCAGGCTCCTATCCTGTTCGGATAGGAGCACGGACCTATCCTGTTCTGGCAGGAGGGGACCCTGCAGGGGTTTGTCAAGCATTATCCTGAGGGAGAGGGGAGATGAGGGAACAAGGCCCCTGTGCTCCCAGGACCTGGCCCTTAGGGCGCTGTGAGTCGTCATCAGACACTGGGGGAAGAGGGCCTTTCTTTGACCTTGAGATCCTCCCATCTGAGTTTCCAGAGCTTGAAGCATAATTTAGTGGATTTAGTGGAATTGGGAAACAGGGTGCAGATGGGGAAACCTGGCTTTCCTTAAGGCAGTGGGGCTCTCTTCCACTTGGGCAAGGAACTGCCTGCCTCATGTTTTGCCCTCGGGCTCTCAGCCAAACCCCAGGCATCCTTTTCAGTCTGTGTAGAGGGCACAGATTCTCCTTTAGGCAGAGGAGGAGCCTAAGGAGAGCTCTCATCCCAGGACCTGTCTGTGCCACCGCCACAGTGCTGGAGTACCACCTCTCCCACTTCCCTGATGCCATGCAGCTCTTCTAGTTGAAGGGATTTATTCTAAACGTTTGGTATAAGGACATCAGAGAAGCTGATATTCACAAAACCAGCATGGGAAGTCACTGCCTCTTTTAAAAAAAAGACGCATGTTGCTGGCTCAGGCAGATCCCTGAGCGACTCCTCACGGGTTCTGCTCGGGCTTATAGAGGTGTCTTTGCTGGCCTTGCTCACCCAGCCAAGCAATGCAGGTGTGTAGTCTTCGTATCTGAGAATCCCAGCTGCAGCCCTGACACGCACGGGGATCCTGAGAAGGTCCTCGGTCCTTTGTTTGGGGATATTAAATGGAAACCATCCCCCACCACCCTGTCCCAGGGCCTCTTTGGCCTTCCTTTCTTATTGTCTGTACCTCAAGGTAGAGCATCGCTGAAGCTGCTCGTCTTTCCTTTATGCCTCTTAGGTGGAGGAAGCCTTGACCATCAAAAACACAGATATCGCCAAGGAGCTCTGCCTCCCTCCTGTGAAACTGCACTGCTCCAGTAAGTCTCTGCTCTCCGGAATGCCGGCGAGCTTCGACAGTGGGGGGTAATTTTATAATGGCATCAAATTGCTTTTGTGACACAGTGATGACAAGTCCTTTTTGGTCATGGCATCCATCTTTATAACCCTCCAGCGTTAAGCTCATGGAGTCCGTCTTTATAACCGTCAGAGGGTTAGAGCCCCATGGTATCTCAGCTGTCCCCAGGAGAGGTTAACAGGAAGTGCTGCATGCCAGGCGTCCTGCTGAGCACTTCATGGCATCATTTCTAAACCTCAGAAACGGCCTCCAGGCCACAGAAGGTGTCATTACCTCTCCCTCTTACACAGGAGGAAACGGACTCAGGGTACAGCACCCCAGTCACATGGCTCCTAAGTGGGAGAGCCAGGATCTAAATTCCAATCCTGATTCCAAAATCTGTGATGTTCCCACCCCACTGCAGTCAAGCTAGATCAGTTGAGGAGAAAACTCAGCTTTCGCCATAATCCCGTTGACTGTGTGTTTCATCACTTCCTGTCCAGATGCTGTCACTGTCAGGGTCCGCATCTGTGTATATAGAATGACTAAGCCAGTTGTGCAACATTCCCCTCTCCGCCGTCCTGAGAGGAAGCTCAGGTCCTATAAGACTGACACTCGGCTTTCTAGTTCAGTCTCTGTCTTAAATCTAAAGCTTTTTCCATCCTCTCTCAACCTCCTTGGGAAAAGAAGAAATGAGAAACAGCAGCCTTAACTTACTGATGGAGGTTTACTGACCAAATTAATTAAAACTCAGCAGAGAGCCAGGACACTTGCCAGGATAAGACTCACTGGAGAACTGGGGGCTGGGACGGGGACGCACTGACACAGTCTTCAGGAAGTCTGCTAAGACCCGAGTTCTTTCCATTTGGGCTAGAATTCAAGTACCCATAAATAAAGGCCACAGCTTGTAAACGTTTTCACACGGCTTCAGGAAAGCCCCAGCCTCTCATTAGGCCTTCTTGGGGACTGAACCCGTTAGCTAAGGCGTTCTGCTGTTTGCTTGCTTTCTGCTGTCATTCTAGCTCTCTCAATTTTCCTTTTCCCTCAGAGCCTCACTTTTCATATCCACTCCTAAATAAAAGTTTCCAAACTTGGGATCACTGGAGAGTGATGTTGCAGACGCTGTCCCGTCAACAAACTGGCATGACCTAAATTATGCTGGCTAGCTTAACCAGCTCTCCTGGGCTACTTCCAGACTTCCATGTGGGCAGATGAAAACTAACATTAGTTGTATCCCTACTATGTGTCAGACACTTTCTGTAAGTCCTCACACATGGTCCCAGTTTTACAGAAGAGAAAATGGCTTCCAAGAAGCTAAGGAACTAACCTAGAATCCCAGGTGTTTACCCCCAGTCTGTCTCCACAGCCACCCCGCAGGATGAATCCTGCTCAGGAAACAGCGGCTGGCTTTCCGGCTTGTTCCTTACCCCTGCACTCCAGCTAGGCGACCCTGTGAAACCCTTCCCAGCACCGCTGCCCTCCAGCTCTTACAGATTCTATTCCTGAGACTATGGAGATTCTAGAAACTTAGGCTCCCTTTCCTTCCCTTACTTCCAGTGCTGGCTGAAGATGCGATCAAGGCCGCCCTGGCTGATTACAAGCTGAAACAAGAACCCAAGAAAGGCGAGGCAGAGAGGCAGTGAGCCCTTGGCAAACCCTCCAGCAGGCCACGCCAGCTGTCTGCCCACCGCTGTGCAGTCTCCGCATCGTTCAGAAGTCCCTCGCACTACAACAAGAGAGCTGTGAGACACGCACAACATTTGCTGTTCACCTTGTGGCTCTGATGCAAGCAAAATACACAGGGTAATTGATTTGAATCCCGTGGTTTCTTTAGCCACTCTTATCGCCTTACCCCAGTTTATGTGTATTTTGAATTGTGTGTATGGCCTCAAAACTGGAATCGATAAGGAAGTCTCAAGTTTTGATAGTCCTTGAAGTGCACAAATATCTATTTTACCTGAATCTATTTTGGGGAAGATTATCAAGAGAATGCCTTGGTATGATTATTTGATAGAACCAAATATTGTACATATGACAGATCTGCATATATACAATAAATAAAAGAATGTAAGACAATGTTCTTCTCTGGTAAGCCTTGTCTCTTGGATCCCTCACTCACCACACCGTGCTGCCCAGAGCCCCTTGGGTTCCCACATGCTGGACCACAATGGCATACGCTCCTTCCTGAGCAAACAGGGCAGTCAAGACTGTGCCCGTAGACTGACCAAGTCAAATGTCTGATGAAACAAGGGTGAAGGAGATGGCCATCACTTTTCATTGCTCTTTGCAAAATAAGAGCTTGACAACTCAAAAATGAAAACAGAAGATTCTTTTTGTAATTTCACTGGTTTCTGAAATCTGAGAAATGCTGGTTAGACATTACCCTAAAGCTGTGGACCAAATATGTAATGAGTTTAAAATGTAGATTTAAAATGAGGAATGAGTTTTAAAATGTGGATGTCCATACCCAGGGTTCCACTTGAGGTCTGAGCAGCTGATTCCAATGCCCTGACTTCTGAGACCCTCCTGGGTGGTTTTGTGTGGTGGTGGATCAGCCAAGCCACAGAGGAGAAACTTCTTTTGTCCGTTCTCTGTCCTGCATGGGTGTGATACTTAAGTGGTTCATTCTGAACTGTCTGTACATGTACAGTGAGCTCAAGTTGTTTGAAAAACATCCCTCCCTGGCTTAGGCACGAATAACAGACATTCTCATCACCGTCCCTCCTACCCTTATGTGCCCTCCGGTTGACGGGCAGGGTGTACCATGCTGAGGTGCCCTCTGTCATGCACCACCTGAAATCCCACTAAAGGAGGCCCAATTTTGTGGTGAAAACATAGTCTTGAAATACTGGCTAACGGTCTCAAATCTCCTCAACTCTTCAGAAGTGAAATGTGTTTATTTTTTGTGATGGTCGTTTTTTGGTTCATGCCTAGGCTGGCTGCCTCTTTTAAATATACCTCCTTTGTTAAAAAAATTAAAACAAAAATCCTCTAGGTTCTGGTGAAGGGCACAGAACTTCCAAGGCCACTCCCTCCGCAGCCTGTGGACAAGGCCACAGAGCAAGGCCTTTATAAGAATCTCAAATTAGAGCTGCCGGGTAGAACCATGTCAGATTGTCCTATGTGGCATGTTCTGCTATTTAATTCACAGTCCTCTAGCCTGGGCTTGTCTCTTTCCCTTCTTTATTATACGTGGCAACTCTACAATTCCCCACCACTTTTCCTTGTGATTTTTACAATGAGACATTACTGTCCTGGCTGACGTCCTCTGAGAGTTGGTGCTGAGCTCGACTCATCAGAAGCTGCTTGTAGGCAGCCACGGCACTATTACTAGACTAGTCCAAGCCTCAAAACATGTGGCTGCACAGTTAAAAGACATGCATACTTTTTTTAACTTACATTAAAGACACTCCTTTTCCCAGCCAAATCTAGTTTGGACCACACGAGGGCATCGTGTACCCTTCAATGAGCTTAAATCTGAGGATTTGTACAGCATCCAAGTGGGTCTCAGCATCTCGAAGTAAACTCTTCATGGGACATCTTGACATGTAAGTTACAAGGGTCTATCAGGCACCAGTGCTCTGTGCTAGGCCCTTACATGTGTAATCCCATTAATTCTCACGACAAGCCGCTGAGATGGACATTCTTTCAAACAAGGAAACTCAGGAGGTCAACTGACTCTCAACCTAGCTAGCTTGAGCCGGTGACCCCAAAGCCCGTGCCTCATTTCCTTCCGGCAGAAAACACCAAGGATTCTGAGCGCGTGTCAGAGGCTCCGCTGCGCCTTGAGTGTCTGCATGAAGCAGGTGAACCAACCAACACAAGCTGAGCCCATTCATCCATCTGGCCAGTGTGCCACCAAGCATGGCGGCCTCACCCTGGCTGTGCATCAGAGTCACCCGGGAGCCCAAGTTAACCCTGACACCCAGTTAAATCCAATCTCTGGGGCTGGGGCCTGGGCACTGGTGTTATTTTAAAGGTCCCCGGGAGTTTCCAGCACCCACAGGGAGAACCACTGTGCACTTTGCAAAGCGGTTTGCTAAAATTATTTCAGTGGGTGCTGACAGTCCTGTGAGAATGTGTCACTTCCCATCTCCAAAAGAGCTCTTGAATCCCTTCCTCTCTGCCCGCACCCCCCAACACACGCCTCCCCACCCCCACATCTGCCTTGGTCTGGGCCTCCATCATCTCTCTCCTGGCCTCCCCATTGGTCTCCCTGCCTCCAGCCTCACTGCTGGGATCCATTCCCCACATGGCTGCCAGAGGGGTCTTCCTAAACAAAACTCTGATCCTGTCACTCCTCTTCTTAAAACCTGTCCATGGCTCCCCATTGCCCTTCAGACAAATTTCCAAACTTCCTACCACATCAATCACTTTGCTTCAGCCACACTGAACCTTAACTTTGGGCCTTTGCTCATGCTGTTCCTCCTGCCAGGAACGTCCTCACCAGGCATCTTCCTTTACCCTCCACTCAGCCTGGGAGCCTCGTCTCAGGCATCACCTCCTCTGGGAAGCCTTCCCTGATTCCCCTCTCTGCTCCCAGAGCCCCCTGCACTTCCCTAATCACATACGTATCATGACAGCATTATAATTTGCTGTTTTCTTGTCTTTCTATATCTTTACCCAGAGACTGAGTCTTCCTTTTTTATATATGTATAAATTTTTTTTCAATTTTAAACAGGTAACACACTATATAAAAAAAAATTCAGACAGTTTGAAACGGAACAGAGTGCTATATAAGATTCCTTGCCGCTCCTACTAATTCCCCAGTCTCCCTCCTCAGAGGCAGTCTCTGATATTCATTTCTTAGGTGTCCTTCCAGAAATTTTCTAGGCATATCCAAGTATACATGTGTTTAAATAGACCATCCCTTTTTTTTTTTTAACACAAATGGTAGCATACTTCACATACTTGTGCATCTTTTTATTTTCCTCTTAACCATATTTCCGAAGGTCATTCCATGTCAGTTCCCATAGACCTGCCTCATTCTTATTAACAGCTGCAGAGCATTCCATGTGCGATGGTCCGTAATTTAGTTTTCTATCAATGACTTTGTAGGTTGTTTTCACAGCAGTGTCAGTTATGGGACCCAGCATCTGATACAGTTCTTGACTTACCAAGGGCTCCATGAATGCTTATTGAGTGGATGGATGAATGGATGGACAGACTGGTTGGTGGGTGGA